>NC_090449.1:1003530284-1004130284 GCF_031143425.1 Pleurodeles waltl | reverse complement strand
ATTTTTTTTTCTTTTCCACTCAAGGGGTAGAGGGGTAGGTATTAACTGATTTGCTCAGAATCATTGGCGTGTTGCGCCAAGAGATAGACACTGGCAAAGTCATTAGATCTTGCCTTTGAGACAACTGGTTTTGCCATTGTCTTTTGTTCATGCTGTACAGTATAGGCTTTGCCGACTTTGGCAATGATTTGTAGCCATGCTGTACAGCAGCGTGGCTGATGTGAAGCAAAGGCTAAAATTAATAAACAAGCATTTGCAATGCAACGGGTCTCGCATTTCTCCGAGTTAGAGCTATTAGCAGTTGTAAACTCCCTACCGGACATTTCTTGCCTCATTAAATGGAGAAAAAAAACAGCGCGATTGTGCTGCTAAAACATGGAAATGGAAATAGAAACGGTCTCATGGTCAATGTCATGCAAAGCGCTCGACTTCTGCCAAGCGAGATCGCGCTGCGAAAAAAGATAAAAAGTAGTCCACATACCGGACGGAAAACAGTGAGCCTCGTATATTTTCAGTATTTGGTCGCTGCGCTTGTGGAGGGCTAATCACCGGAAAAAGTCATGACGTATTCATGCCTTCCACTAATGAAAGCAAGCAGATTTTAAAAGGCAAGCCCACAAACCAATGAAAGACACTGACGTGACATGAGCGAGACTCCAAGCCCTTTTCTAACTACTACAGCGTCTCGCAAGCGATACGCATGCACAAGCGCATGCTATCCCAGGCTCAACCCTAAAAAGGACTATGATGCATCTAGCGCTAACATACAATAATGTTTTTTAAGTGCATAAGCTCTGGCTGCATCACAGCGCTTTTTAAAATGAGTTTTAGCCACACTGCAAAGGACCCGCACTGCTGCACAGCATGGCTACAAAACAATGCCAAGGCTAATTGCTCTCACAGGCAAGACCTATTGGCTTGGCCAATGCTTGTTTAGCTTCCGTTAAGAGTTAGGACACAGCTAAAATAAGTTTCCCAGAACCACATAATGGGCTCAAGTGGTGAAGAAGACGTGGTACTGAGTTCTTCTGTTAGTACAGTCAACAACTCAACGACCAGCCATCATCTTTACTCAATTTAAAATAGCATTCACAGTAAAACTGTGGTTTGTTTTTACTCTGTGTCGGGTGCGTCTAACATCAAAAATACACATTGTGCATGAAAAGCCAGCATTCCTTAGCATCCTCTAGGGCATCCATTCTAACGTGAACTAGTAATGTATGCGTTCTGAAAACAGAACATTCCACTTACGCAAAATTAGACAAAACTCGTATATTTGTTTTAGAAAAAAAAGAAAATGACATTTGAATGAGATATTTCCTGTCTGTTAACAGAAGATGAATCTCAGCATAATTAACTCCCCAAAGATTCATTAATGTACAGGAAGTGACCCTTGCGGCAAGTGATGAGTGGGAAATGCACCGGGGGTGTGAAGTGATGGTATGTGGGACCATTTAAGGACAAAGGGGCGGATTCTGTTAAGTCATGGGCTTGCAGGAGGACCGAGAAGGCCAGGTGGCACTTCCTGGCAGCACTGTACCGGAAGGAATATTGCTTGCCACCGTATTACAAAGTGCATCCCAATTTCACAGTATTAAGTGCCTTATATCGCTTTTACAATCAGACATAACATGATTTACATTTCAGTATTTTTAATCCATTTGTATACATAAACAACTCGAGCACAGTAGAACTGGGAGGCCCGTCACTCCGCATTCCCAAGCACAATGTGATCTTACCCCTAAAGACAACTGCAACAAATGTAGGTTTCAAATATGCATCTTACATTCAGAAGTGCCATATTTCAACCACTTGCCACTTACTTCATTAGTACGACAGATAAAATTATGGGTTACATGGCAAATGCTCACAACTCCAGTGTTAAAAAAATTTAAAAGCACCATTTTGTGGGGGTTTATTTTCTTCTTTCGCATGGATACTTTTGAAGTGTCCATTCGGTGTCAGTCCGAGTAATAGAGAACAATAAAAAAATATTCTCCCAAACAACACCCGAAGTTCAATTTGGCCCACAACAGATGAGTCTTTCAACACAAGAGACATGCTCAGCATGCAGAATTTGTGCCAGGTATATTTATTGGCACGGTTGATTCAATTCTGTGTACACTGGGAGTCAACAAAATGATAAAATATTGTAGCCAGTCACCAAGCATCTCAGTACCTCTTCCACAGTTCATGTTTCTTCCATCAGAGCAGCCCAATAACAAACAGGGGGTGTTCCTGTGTACGGAAGAGGGACACTGAAGAAAGACTAATTTACGATCTGCTATTTAAGATCTTGGCGGGACTTCACAATCAGCATTATTTCTCTGGGAAGCTAGAATCAAATACAAAAATAGCTTTGGCAAAGCCAATAGGACTGGAGTTGGATGCCAACATTTTGGCTGTGCTAATGCTTGTTTTGTTTTGTCATGGTTCTTGAAAAACTTTTATTATTGGGAAAACTGTTGTGCTCTTGTCAATTTAAACAAAATAAAAAAACACTGATTGAAAGCTAATTGAACCACTGAAGGGAACTACTTTGTGTGTGGCTGTTCTTGTGACAGGGCAGAATGTGATCCCTCACAGCGAAATTAGCCAATGGTTGAAGTCAGCTGACCCAATGCCTCATACTATATGCTGCAATGGGAAGAAAGAAATGTGAATGACACAATAACAGACGAACGGATGAAGAGGGCTGGCTGAAAGCCACTGTGAGTAAGTATATTACATACAATTTTAGTGAAATCAAAAGGTCTTGGCTAACACAGACCTTAAAAGGACACATCTTGGAGGCCACGAAAGGAGACAAGTCAGCTGTGTGTGGGCAGTGCTGTGAGAAAGAAGGAACTGGCTATATTTCCAGATGTTTTGTGCAACATGAATTGGCCCAGCTGTATTTTTCAAAAGATCGTGCCTCCGAGCATTTTGTTGCCATCAAAACAATATTACTATATGTACAAATTGGGTCATTCAAACACCTTTTAATACACATAGAATCATAACAGCTAGCCATCGTCTCATCTGAGGCCACACAACGCTACAGCATCCACAGATATCAAGGAAGGATGAGAGCATTCATTCTCAAGCGGGTGAGGGGCTAGAGTCTTCACAGTCTGTAACAGACATAGAGAAAATACTAGGTGTCTTGAAAGAACTTTCTTTACTTTCCACAAGAGTGTGGAAGGCTCTTGTGAGAGGCATATGACTGGAGAGAAGGTACGACAGGCGGTGTCTGGTGAGAATCGAGACACTTAGTGGAACCTAGAGAGCTGCTGCTGTCGCTGTGTGACCTCACCATTTCAGTTTGCGAATAGGTCTGCCATTTCATTGAAAAGATTTTAGGAACTCCAGTTTAATTACCTTTGTATGTTTTCCTCCCCTATCAAAGAGGACCTTTCAAAGACATTAAGTGCAATCTGGCACCCTCTTGTGGATTCTTGAGCAAACATGGTAAGGCAGCTGCCAACAGTGACCTTAATGTACCACAAGCCCTATCCATTGGGGACTACTGGGAGCACCTACCTTTCTAAATAATATCAGACAAGCCTAAAATAGGTAAACAAGGAGACAAAAGGGCTACAACTAGACATAATTAAGAGACACACAAACCAAGCATTACATCCCCAATAGGATAAAAACATAAAACAACTCACAATTTAGGTGTATGTGTTTTATGCAGAGTGAGTTTAAAAAAATACACACATACAAGTACACATGTTAGATGCACTGCGAATATTTTTGCTCTTATTTCTACTGGCAACAATAAACCTTCCTAGAAATAAAGGTTTATTGGGGATGAAATACATATATGGATAGCCTGCTAATAGCTGCCATGGTTCAACACAGAGACAAAGAGCTGCCGCCTGCAAAAAACTGCCATGACCCAAAAGACGGACAGTCTGTCATCAATTAGGAACAACCACCCACAGCAAACTTTCGGAACTGCTCTTAATTCCGTATTTGTTTTCCTTTGCCTTCGCCCCATGGGAAAAACCAAACTTCAAATGAGGAGAGCCCCATTTTTGTGGGTCAAGTTTGGGGCTGTAGGAGCTCTCCACAGGCATCCCCGCCAGGGAGCCCAGACCCAGACGGAACCCGACAATGGCCTGGATATTTCATACCTAAGCCAAAGTGCTGGCCCCACGCACGCCTGCTCTGTTTATTATGTCTAGTCCTGCCAGTATGAAACCCATCTTGGCCTAGCCAGCTCTTTCAAACATCAGCAAACATCTGGACTGAAAAATTAATCCGTGGCTGACCCAGGAACCCTGTGCTGACAAATTAAACACTAACAAGAGCAGAGGAAGAGCTGATCCACAGCACAACTAGATAAACACCACTTTCCTGCCAGAAGCACCCTGACCCTCCAGTCCTATTTCTATTTCTGTGATCCACAACACTGATAAATAAACACCCCTTTACTTCAAGAATCCACGCTGACCCTCCAGGCCTCTTTCTCTTTACCTGATCCACAGCACTGTTAGATATACACCTCTTTCTGGAGTGACGGTTTTCCATCCTAAAGAGTTTGGCGGGTCGCCTCTGCTGCTCGCCAAACTCAAAATGAGGGCCTGAGTGTCCTTAAGGTTTGGGGTGGTATGAGTTATAATTAAATGACTGATCTCTACCATCCTCATGTTCATCTTCTGATAGCTCCACAGAACCTTGAGCTGGAGAAATCCTTGTCCACATCATGTGAAACAGTGTACAATACTTACAAACCATGCCAGGCAGCTCAACATGAGGGGAGACCTGTGACCACCCCTTACCTATTTTTCAAGTGAGCCCACCCACTGGCCTTACTTTCTGCCCTGTCCCACATTCCTGTCCTCACTGAGATGTAGAAGAAAGACAGGGAGGGTCAGGGCCTTGTCTGATCTTCCACTGTGTCCCCCGCTTTTGCATTAGCTGATCTTTGACCCCAGCTGGAAGCAGGGGTGTGGAATTTATAAAAATATCTACTTGTCCATTGGACAGGGTGCCTCATAAAGCTACTTGTCCTGTAAATAAATCTACATGTCCCTTTGGAGTCATGTGTTGCAGTAACAAATTAGGGCAGCAATCTCATTATATAAGAGCTCTGATAATAGCCTCTTTGATTATGCCAGGCCTAATACTATAGTTATTTTTCCAGCAGTCCGCAGATCTATATAGTGAGGGTGGAGGAGTCAGTAAGCAACTGTATTTTTCCACCGGTCCGCAGATATACATAGTGAGGGTGGAGGAATCAGTAAGCAATAGTTTTGTGGTTGGAATGACCTTTTGAGTCTGTGCAAACCTACTAACTTGCATGTCTTAAGGGTTTTCACCAGCACTTCTCTCATCTTTTCCCATACTGAAAAGAATTAGAAATTTACTCCTGACAAGGGCGGAAGTAAAACTTTTTCGAGGGTTGGGAAAGAAGAGGTTGGAGAGAAAGTGAACTTGTAAACGCTCAACAGATTTTCACATGAGTACATCTACACATGCATATTTGCTTGTGCTAAAATACAGTTCACAATTTTTCTAGGAGTATGATTTCCTGGTCTACTTCTGTCAATTCTTGTGAATTAATGAAATATGCAAATCTGCAGTAATGCAAAGACATATACCATGGGTTCACTTTTATGACTTACTTTAAGAATTATGCTCCTAATTAGGTCTGGCGTTAACCAAGACGTTTTTGTTTTTATTAAAATTCAATATCTTTCTCTATCCATATATCGGCTGGCTTCGCTGCTCTTTCACACGGAGCAAATTGGCACACAAAGTAGCGCTAGGAACTACGGTGGCAATGTGTGCTTTTAAGAACAAAAAATAATTTTGCTTTTTGCCAATGTTTGTTACAATGGTGACGGCCTTGCATCTCCCACAGCAATAAAGTTTTACAAAAGCCATGTCAAAACAAGACCCGCATTGGCAAAGCCAAAAGACTGACCACCAATGTCAGACCTATTGGTTTTGCCAACGCTTGTTTATTTTCATTTTTCCCATAATCTTGTCAAAACTGGTTAGTGATTTTCCATTGTAAATATATTTGGGAAACTCTAGCTTGCATCAACACATTTTACTAAATGATGCTTCTCAGAAATGGTACGTAAACTTTGACAGTAGTTTAGCAAAACGTTTTTATCCCACTTGCATTTTATTCTGAAAGAAAATAATTATCAATCTTGCTTTCAAGCTTCGGCAAATATTTGCATCTCATCAGAGAGCATTCTGGGAGCATTATACGTAGCCTCATATTCTCAACTTTTGCAAATGTTTGTGCACATTTGTTTTCCTGAAACTACTGTCAAGTAGTGCAGTCCAAGCTTACAACATTTATTTAGAGCACTCACCATAATAATAAAGGATTTGCATTAATGAACCCTACACACAAGTTCAAAATGCATTAACATACAAACATAAATATTATCTCAACTGCAGACAGTTCCCTTGCTTGTAAACTGGCAGCCAAAGGGTTTGTATGCTGCAGGGGATTGGGGCTACTTGGCCCAAGGACAAAATAAATATGAAAACTTGTTGTCCTTGACCCCAAACAATATGTCCTGGGCGTCGGTCTATAGGAATTCAACACCCCTGTAGAAGACAAGGAGATAGTACCACAAAATAGAAATAAACATGCATGTACTAAACAGAGGAATAGCCAGGACATACCATTCTAGTTTGAAGGTCAAGACAAAAAAGTGTCATATATGCTAGTGCATGTACAAACAATCCTGAGTACAAAGATAAGATCATTTATTGGCCTTTACATTACTACTGCTAATTTTCTCTGTGATACAATGGTACTCTTCTTTGATCATAAAATCCAGCAGATTTATAGTGCAAGCTAGAGAGATCATCTTAGACATGGGATTAGTTTTTTCAGAATTTGTCTGTTTAATAATTGTAAATAGTGAACACTTGTACATTACTGCGAATATCCACTCCCAAGCAAAACAACAAAAAATATTAGGGGTTTTGATAAATGTCTCTTTTCGTTCAAACTATGTGCAAGATTTCATTTATATTTGAAAATTTGTTTAAAAAAAAAAAACATCTTAGGATGTAATACTGGAATACTGCATTGGAGGTAATACTGGAATATTGCATTGGAATATTACTGGAACACTGCATTGGTTTACTAACCTACGGGACGCGTCGGGAAAATGTAGACTGGAGTTCTTCACCAGCGACTACATGGATTTGCGATAGAGCAATAGTAGACTAGACATTCCTTACAAATGTTAATAGATCTTTACCAATAGAAGTTCTCACAAGATCCCAAACTCAATAGGAATCTCTACAGTGACATGTGACTCTATGTAACAGGTTCAATGTATCTACCAGGAATGATTTGAATGCTACCATCCACTGGGATGATATAACTTAAAAAATATATAAATATATATCGTGGGCATGGTGTTTTATCAGAGATTGGTTTTGGATAGATGGGAAAGGTCGCTATTATTTATGTTTCGGGCTAGGATGCTTTCAGCTAGGCTTTCATCATACTTTGTCACCCCAGTCTTGCCCTCATCTTAAACTCTTTTACACTTCATGTTTTCTGCCAACTTTATTTGTCTTACGACAAAAGGTTTTTATTCCCTTATCTGAAAATACTTACTTTTTCACTGTGTAGAGTAGCCTACTGGCATCTCCAATTGGTGCAAAATGAGAAGGTCTGTTTTAGAGTTAGTGCTTTTTTTTTTTAATCTGCAGTTTTCCCTAGGAAAAGTAGGCTTCGGGGACTTTATTGTTTTTGTATGTTATATGAATGTTTAAGCTGTGTATGCTGAGATTAATGAATTGATGTATACCTGTTTTTATGTGTGTCTCACATGCGAGTTTTTTGATTGACTATATATAAATATTATGGTTTTAGATCACTCAATTTACATGATAGCCTTAGGCGCAGATTAGGTTATAAGGTAGACAATCTTTACAATCACAAGTTCCCCTATTATAAGCCTTGAAAACGTCCTATCCACGTGTTGTGAATCAAAATTGTTGGCTGTATTTTATAAATCTGTGTTTGCTGTTAACACATTTTTGACAGTGCTTCTGACTAGCACATAGGCATTATTTGTGCATCTGGTGTTCTCCTGAGAAATAATTTGATAACACAAAACAAGGTTTCTTGCTCTGAGCTCTTTGTGATTTGGTGATTTAAGCACAGAGTGAAAACCAGAAGTTGCATGCTATATTAAAAACTTTGTTACACATATTTTCTACTTTTTAGTTTGTAGAGAAGTGACTATTGTCACTACCTGAATCTTTTTCTTGGATGCATAGCTGGGTATAAACATTCTACCTAATTCAGAGCACAGGAAAATTTGTAATTGTAAAGCATCAAAATTATTTCAAAGAATTACTATCTGCAGCAATTAATAATAAACCTAATTCAAGCCCTAAAGCCTAACTCTAATCACTTTTTAATACTTCACATTTTTAGTACTTTATAATATGATCATTTCGGTGGAATGGTTTCTAGAGGCTTAAATTAGATGTTTAGAAAACTATCTTCATTTAATGATTCAAAGAAAAAATAGGAGCCAGGCTGGGATGAAAACCACTCTAAGAGGCTGGGGACACTGTGATGACAGGTCTATGAATACCATGGGGCCGGACACAGTGTCAGGAGGATGTGAACATGTGAATACCGACACACTGTCAACAAGTGGTGACCCAGGTCAAGAGATGACAGGGGTCTGTGGTGCCAAGTGAGGAGGAGATGAGAGAGCGCGCGAGATGGCATGCAGGCCCACACCATACCCATACCCAAACACTGACAGGAAGCCACATGTCTACCATCCTGCTGACAGCCAATCAAAAGTGCTGGTGATGTGGGTGAGCAAAATAAAAGAAATATGCATTACAAAAGGAAGCCAATGGCTGAAGCTGGATATCCCATTGCAGCTCTATGTGCGTTGCATGTTGTGCTGACATGAGCTCTGCCTAGCAGCATTATGTCAAGCCATACCTACAAAAAATACTACATTTTGAATTGACATTTTCCCGAATGTTTCATACTAAAAGATCTGTCGTTTCTACTTATTTTTTCCTTTGGAAATTGCGTTAAAAACAACGAAAATCATTTTTTTTTAATTGCAGACGTGCCAGTGGTTAGTCAGAAGAGTTTAAGCAGAAATACGTTTCGTGCATTTAGATTGTTGGGGAACAGAGGCAGTAGCCCCTAGTCCTTTGAGAAACTGGGAGGCTTGAGAGGTGTCGGTCTGACAAAGTAATGTTCGAAGTGTGATCTTTCCCTTATTGGGGTTTTCTGGGCTTCTTTTTGGTAAAATGATGCACAAAGCAAGCTTTCTCGTTCTAATTTTACTTTTTAGGTAAATCTTTTCACAGACAGAATTTTGAGCATGGCACTCTAGGAATGTAACACTAATTCTCCACTTCTGGTAATATTCATGTTTTCCTTAAAATGTCACCGGAGGTTTAGTTGTCATCTCCTGCTGCCATACCGCCACCTCCAGCCCCGAGGGGTGGCTCATTCCTGCACTTCCTTTCTGCCGAGGATCACACCGCTTTCCAAGAAATCCCAGAGAGCATCTTAACCTGCGCAGTGTCTGGCTGGGTTGGATGGATAATCCTGGTGCTCGGCGGGGCTCAACCTCACTGAAGGAATGTCTTCCTCAGGAGGAGGGGGGTTCCCAGGCAGCCGGCCCAGTGGTGGCAGCAGCGAGCACCGCACGGAGGGAGCTCATGGCCTGCAGCCGCATCCAGCAATTGAACAAAATGTGCCACAGATCACACACACAACTGGGAAGAAGGTTCTCAAACTGGAAACCTCCACTCCTAGCCTCCTGCCGTCGTACTGACAGCCCTAATAGAAAGTCATGCGCAAAGAGAGAAGCAACATCCGAAATATTTCAAAGATGACCTTTGCACTTCTCACAAGAAAACATCAAAATACGAACAAGTGTGGGCTGGGTGTTGATGTTAGTCAGAAACTTGGAGTTTTTTAATTTGAACTTTTAGGGGAATATTTATGATGCCCCTAGTGCCACCTTCGGCCACATTTGCATCCTTTTTTTATGCTGTGCCATTAAGGTGGCATTTCCCAGGTGGCATATTTACAAAGAGGCGCATTACAAGCATTGTGCCACTTTGTACACCCATTATGCCTGCGCTACATATAGTGTATACAAGAGGGGCGTTCCCACGTAGGGAGGCCCAGAAAAATGGCGCAGTGAAATTCACTAGATTCCACTGCCCCATTTTTAGCGTCATTATTTACGCCTGCCTAAGGCAGGCGTTAAGATGATGCTCCTATTGAAAGCAATGGACCCCCCCATGCTTTGCTGCATTAGCGCCATCATTTATGGCGCTAATCCGGCAAAGCGCCCCATTAGCGCCATAAATTATTACGCTAATGTGTACAAGACCGCCATGGCGCACGGCATTGCAAATACGGCGCACACATGGGTCCATATTTATACTTCTTTAGCGTCGCATTTGCGCCGCTTTTTTACGCAAAAACGGCACAAACTTTCAAAACACAATTGTATGTTGAAAGTTTGCACCGCTTTTGCGTCAGAAAATGACACAAATGCGGTGCTAAAAAAAAGTATAAATATGGGCCTTGGTGTCATTAGGGGACGCAATCGGTCACCGGAAAAGTGGCGCATCACGAATAATGCACCACTTTTCCTAAATATGCCCCTTTGGCCCATATTTATACTTTTTTAGCTCTGCATTTGCGCCGCTTTTTGACGCAAAAACAGCGCAAACTTGTAAAATACAATTGTATTTTGTAAGTTTGCGCTGTTTTGGCGTCAAAAAGTGGCGCAAATGCGGCGCTAAAAAAGTATAAATATGGGCCTTAGTGTTTTTTTTACTTTGCACAACAATCGGGTGTGGTCCTGGAGCTATTTTAGCTGGCAGCAGAAGCTGGTCACTCGGTTGTGCAATACTGGAAAGAATGATGCTATGAGGCAACCAGGTCACAAAATTGGTCTCAATTCTAACTTAAGACTCACAGAGGGATTTTTTTTAAATATGTTTCTTTCTCGATCATGACAATAAATATTGAAACAAAAGTTAGGCAAATTATATGGTTTATTCCAGCTAATATAAGATCACCACCCATAAGAAGTTAGAGAACGAATTTGGGAAATACTTTGCATAAAGTGTCAAAAATAATGCGTATGAAACTGCTGATTTATTGCAACAAATAACCGGATCCCACGATGCAAAAGAACGTGGAGCTGACTCCAGAGAGTGGAAAACACGTTTTTTGTTTTACATGATTCTATATTTTTGTGCATTGAAGCCAAGAGGTGGCGCACCTTCAAGATGGCTGAATAACATGACAGGGTAAATGAGGATACAACAGGTCGGAATTGGGGTACAAGTAAGTCAAAGCCCCACAAACCTCCCTGCGTAAAACACCTGGAGCGAGCCTGCTAAGCCCATCTTTTCTTGGCTTACGTCTCAGGTCCTGGTCTGGACACCAACACTGACCGTCATTCTCAAGAATGGAACAGTTTAGTGTCATCAGATCGGGTCTGAGGGAAAATCTAGCTTTGGGTGAAACTGAAGAACATGATGGAAAAACCTAGAGCAACCAACATTTAAGGAAAAGTAATAACAAGACATTATTAACTTCAATAAATAATAAAAATATACATTCAGCACTGAAACCACACATTTCTTGGCAATTAATAAAGAAAGCATTGTAGGTTTAGGGTTGGGAATACGATTAGGGTTGGAACTGGTGTTGTTTTAAGGGAACCCCAGTAGGTAGATTGAGGACTGTGTTTGGTATTAGAGTTGTGTCCAGCCTTCTGCTTACATTTAGGGGCAGGGTTAGCACTGTGGTTTGCTTTAGGGGTACAGTGGGTGTTGGATTAAAGTTAGTGTTATGGTTGTAATTAGGGTTGAGGTCACTACGTCAGTATGGGTTAGGGTAAGGGTGAGGGACTGGATATGATAGCTGCTGAGGACGTCTCCATTATAGTAGTTCTTCTCATTTTGTCTCTGCATTTCCAGGATTTAGGCTCCATCACCTCGATTGTATATGCATCCATCCATTCAGCAGCAGTTATCTATTTACTGGTCGAATAGTGGTTTACACCACAAAGCTCTTATTTCTTGCCAACGTTGACCTTCACCAACTAGAGAGTTTGCAAAGACACTTGTGAACAGTGCTTAATTTGAGCCAGTGGTTTCCGGTGCTCGCCACTTAATTGTCAACACCGGCACTTATGACAGCTGCCACAGAGTGGTGCTTTTTTTTGTGTAATTTAGAGATAAGCAGAGCAACAGTTATTTTATTAATTCAATATAAATTAAAAACAACTAATACCTGCCGGCCCAAGCCGTTCTATTAGCTCCGGGGGCTGCAAACAGTCTGAATTGTCACACTTGTAGGAGAGCGAGGGTTAGTGTTGTGTAGGTACCGTGATGGCAGCACTGGTAGGGTGATGCGAGCTGTGGTGACCTCCTGATGTGGGCTCTAGAACTTATGGTTTTTTTTTTCTTCACAAATTAAGCACTGCCTATGAAACCTGAGTCCTGCTATGTAGGAGAGAACCAGTAAGCCCTATGATCCCAGGGATGACTTCCACAACGTACATCAACAGAGACGGCACCCACCACACAGCACACATGAAGGCCGCAAGGTTGCACCTGATGAAGACATGAAGTTGTGCACTACTTTAAGCACAATGGGAATATAATCATTCAGAGCAACACTTAACAAACACACATGTGATAACAACTCTTCTCACAAAGGTCTGTCCCCTCACACACCTGCAGGCGTGCCTTGGTTACCAGCTAGGCACTATAAAGACAGAATTGAGTGCTGCGAGGCCAAACGAGTGATGCTAGAGCGCTATACAAATGTCACATAACCATCACAGGAACTGCCAATGTAGTGACAATTTATTGTGACATTTTAACGAGTTCTCCATAATCACTTCTTCATGTAAGCTTTTCCTGAATTTCCCAATCTTCATATCCACACAGGGCCCGAGGACGTGACTCGTGCGTCTATAGTATCCTGCCACACAACGCATAGCACTTTAGGTGGACCTTGAGCAGTAGTCTAGAAGGCTATTGTAGCTATCAGGCACCGCTGGACTGAAAGAAAGTGAAGGTAAATGAACCCACCACTGGGAAGCACATGAAACAACATCGGAACAAATCTAGAGAGTGACCTTCTGCCCAACATCACTCACCAGTACAAGGAGCATCACTGAAACAACCAAAACATCAAAGTGGCAAACATATATTCTTGGTGCCTCTTAGGTCCAATGCCAGCCATGTCTCCATCATACATCAAACACAGGGAAGAAAACCTATTCCACAAAAGTAACAGATTACTGACTACTAAATTACAACACTGGAACATGAAATACCAGTGAATCAAGTGTCTATTTGAAGGGCCAACATTTTATAATGCAAAGAACCTTTGTCAACTGTTATCGAAGTTGTATGTCGTGCTTTAATACTCGTTTTAAAATTACTTATATCTACTACTATGATCTACTGCAAGTCTCGTTACATCCATTGCATTACTAGTAACCAATTACTAGAAGAAGTAACTTCCAAAGGTGGACACTAACACATTTCATGTTCAGTTGAAGTGGAGCAACATCAACAGAGAACATTTTTAGACTCTCCATCTCAGAAAAGAGATTCGGGCCTAGGAAAGGGTCTGATGTGCACCAGTGTGTGTGACTGTATTGCAAAGGGGCATTATGATTTTCAAACATGATATATGCGGATCTTACTATCAAGTAAGCTCCCTTCTGCAACAATGCAACGCCAAACAGCTCATTCTGAGGATGTGAAAATGTTACTTAGTTCTGACAGCTACACTGTTGCCTCTTTTTGAAAAAACCCTGAGAGCATCCCATGCAAGGGCTGCTTCTCTATGCAAACTTAATGATTTGGTCTACCATGTCCACCAAAGGGAGAAAGGAGATATCATACAAATTATTGACCTTTTTTTTCCTATGAGCATTTAAAATGTCCCCGAACCAAACCTATTAGGTTCACAGCCAAACAGTCTGGCTTGTGCAGAAGGAAAACCAAATGTCAGGAGGTCCTTTGAGCTTAACTCTAATTCAGTGCCATGATGTATTTTCTGTTTTACCATAACTGTCTAAAGCAGAGATAAGGAAAACTTCTTTAAAAGAACCCGTGGTTGAAAGGTTGTATGAACTTCTACGTTATCATTTGTTTGAGGGGGAGGAAGCAGAAATGGTCGACAACACTGAAGTTATGGAGCTGACCATCAGTTTGTTTAATTTTAATCGCAATCTATTTAGTTTCATTTTAATAGCAATCTATTTCTGCTTTTCAGTTAAAACCACAGGGCCTCAGTGCCTGCTGAAAGGAGTCCCCCAAACTAGCTTTAAACAGCACAAGGATAACAAGCATTGGCAAAGTCAATAGGTCTCACCTAGGCAAGAGCTATTGGCTTTACCAATGTATTTTAGCCATGTTGTACATCAGTGTGACAGTTTTTCGGCATGACTAAGGTTTGTGGCGTAGAGGAGAGTGGCATGGAGTGGAGTGGAGTAGAGTCGCATAGACTTGAGTGGTGTGGAGCGGCATGGAATGGCTTGGAGTGTCAGAGTGGCATAGAGTGTAGCAGGGTGGAGTGTTTTAGAATAGAGTGGAATGTTGTGGATTAGAGTAGAGTGCAGTTGAGTGACATAGAGTAGTGTAGAGTGGAGTGATGCAGAGTGGTGTAGAGTGGGGCAGAGTACGTCAGCGTAGAGTTGAGTAGATGGACATAGAGTGCCATGCAATAGAGTGGATTAGAGAATTGTTGAGTAAAGTGGAAGTTCATAGAGTGTGTAGATTAGAGATGAGTAAAGTGTCATAGAGTGGAGTAATGTGTCATAGAATAGAATGCATATAGTGAAGTTGAGTGGAGTGCCATAATGGATTGTATAGAGTGTCAGAAAGTCACAGAGTGTAGTATAGTGTTGTGGAGGGTTGTGGAGGGTCTTAGATTGCAGGATCCTACAGTATTGTGGAATGGCACCGAGTGGAGTAGAATGGCATAGAGCGGAGTAGAGTGTCATAGAGTGGTGTAAAGTGTCAGAGTGCAGCGGAATAGAGTGGAGTTGAGTGTTGTAACGTAGAGTGGAGGGGCATGGATTGGAGTGGAGCAGAGTATTTTAGATGGAGTGGCGTGGAGTGGTGCACAGTAAAGGGGAGTGTTGAGAGGAGTTATAGAGTGGAGAGTTGTAGAGTGGAGGGTCAAAGATTGGAGTGCCAAAGAGTGGAGTAGAGTGACCGAGAGTGTAATGGCATAGAGTGGGATAGAGTGGAGTAGAGTGATGCAGAATTAAGTATCACAGAGTAAAGTGGAGTGATCTGAAGTGGTGAAGCAGAGAGTGGAGTAAAGTGTCATAGAGTGGAGAACAGTGGAGTGCTGTAACGTGGAGTGCCGTAGAGTGGAGTGTCGTAGGGTAGAGTGAAGTCAAGTGTCATGGAATGGCAGAGAGGGAAGTAAAGTGTTGTAAACTGATGTACAGTGGAGAATCATAAAGTGGCATAGAGTGTCCTAGAATGGAGTGTCACAGAGTGAATAGCATAGAGTGATGTGGAGTGTCACAAAGTGTTGTAGAGTAGACTGCCACTGTGGAGTGGCGTAGAGTGGCATAGGCTGGAGTGGCCTAGAGAATAGAGTGTCATACAGTGGAGTTGAACAGAGTGGAGTAAAGTGTTGCAGAGTGGAATGGAGTACATTTTCATAGAGTGGAGTGGCATACAGTGGAGCATAGTAGAGTAAAGTCGTATAGTGCTGTAGAGTTTCGTGAGGGTCATAGAGCGAAGGGTCATAGATTGTAGGATTGTAGAGTATCATAAAATGGCACTCAGTTGAGTAGAGTTACATAGAGTGTCGTAGAGTGTCTTAGAGTGGAGTAAAGTGTCAGAGTGCAGTGGAGTAGAGTGGAGTCAAGTGTTGTGATGTACAGTGGAGGGACATAGAGTGGAGGGGCACAGATTGGAGTGGAACAGAGTGTTTTAAAGTGGAATGGCGTAGAGTTGTGTACAGTGAAGGGGCATAGAGTGTCGTAGACTGGAGTGACAGAGTGGAGAGGCTTAGAGTGATATAGCATAGAATGGAGTAAAGTGTTGTAGAAGTAGAGTGGGGTAGAAAGCCACAGAGTGGAGTGGTGGAGCGCAAAGTTGAGTAAAGTGTCATTAAATGTGGTGGAATAGTGTGAAGTGGCACAGAGTTGAGAAAAGTGGAATAGAGTGGTGCAGGGTGGAGTGTTGAGGAGTGTTATAGAGTGGAGAGTTGTAGAGTGGAGAGTGGTGGAGTGGCCTACAGTAAAGTGGCAAAGAGGGGTGTAGAGTGTGAGAGTGGCATACAGTGGAGTGGCATACAGTGGAGTCGAAAGGAGTGGAGTGGCGTAGAGTAGAGTGGAGTAGAGTGTCGTAAAGTGAAGTAAAGTAAGGTGTCATAGTGGAGTATCAGAGTGGAGTGGCATAGAGTGGAGTTGCGTGGAGTGGCATGGAATGATAAAGTGTAGTGGCATCGAGTGGAGTGGCATGGAATGATAGAGTGTAGTGGAGCAAGGTAGCATGGCACAGAGTAGAGTACATTAGAGTAGAGTACAATGTCATAGAGTGGAGTAGAGTGGAGCAGAGTGCCACAGAGTGAAAAAAACTAGAGTGACGTAGAGTGGCAGAGAGTGGAGTGGCATAGGTGAGTAGACTGTTCTAGTGTGTCATGGAGTAGAGTGGGTTGGTGTAGAGTGTCGTAAAATTGAGTTACGTAGAGTGTAATATGCATGGTGTGATGCGCTCTGCCATTACAGAAAGCACATATTTAATTGAAATTATCCTTACGTTTGCACAAACACAGTTTTACTAATAAAACTATACAGCACACAAATGATATTGTGTGGCAATGGCATCACCAAGTGCATTGCTTTGTTTTGATCACATTCGAATATCTGTTTCAACCACACATCAGAATTACAAACCAATGTGCTTCATTTATGCTTTCCAACCTCTGATATATATTTGCACAATTCATTTACAGACAAATAAGTGTGTTGTGTGCAAGAAAAAATAACATCCTACAGCTTTTCCTCTCACATTGGTACCTAGCAGGATAGTCACATAAATCCTATCACTTTTAAGTAAAAGAAAGAAAATGAAACATCAAGCTCCCTCACAAGACAGAACCTGACATTCGATGTCTCCCTTTGAATGGACAGCAAATGATACAAGATAAGAACAACATTGAAAGGGCTGTCTACAGAAAGAGAGTACTTATGGAAGAATACAAAAAGCAGGGGTAAACAGGAAATGGTCCACAAGAGGAACAAAGACATGTTGGACTAAAACAAATAAAGCCAGCAAATAGAAAGCAAGCAAATGTGTGGTTCAAACCACAAAGCCAATGATAAGCAATGGTCAGAATTAATTTCCAGGGAAGCTTCCGGAATGCCTTCAAGGTCTCTTTGCAAATTAGACAGCTGTGCTGTCTGGTAGGCTGTGACCTAACAAAGAACAGTCAGCTGGCAGAGATGTCTTAGCTGACCCACTGGACACTATTCCCAACTGTTCCTTGACTTCTGGTCACAGTCAACTTGCACCTCGTTAAAGACCTATTTCTCTTCACTCCTACACATTTGTGAAGTTATTCTGTCCTTGCCAGAAAGTTACTAATTTGAAAGTGATTATTAATGCCCTTATGAACCTGATCCCACAGTGATGACATCATACCCAACACTCCTGCCTGTCTACAACACCCGCCACAGAGATCTGGAAATGGGAGGTTTTAAATTCCAGCAGATTTGTTCCAGCTTATATCCATCCAAAACAACAAAATAAGTGCCATTAAATGTGATGAATAATAGCACCGAAAGCGCCAAGGGCCTGATTTAGAATCTCGTGGACAGGGCTACTACGTCACAATGACGGATCTCCAGTCCGCTGTATTACAATCTCATTATATCCTATGGGAAGCGTAATACGGCAGACGGGATATCTGTCAAACTTGTGACAGTCACGTTTGCGACAGAGTAACCCGCCCGCCAACCTCTAAAGCAGGCCCTCTGACACAATGCATGTTACATTTACCAGTTTCATCTACTGTGCCGACAATCAAAACAGATTAAAAACCTTCCTAGGAGAGCAAGGAAACCAATATTTTGAAGATCAAAATATATGAAATTTTCAGCTTGTTTCACCGTCTAAGCGTCAAAGGCAACATCACAACATCCACTTTCTACATCGCTAACTGTGCTTCTTTCAGCATTAACAAAGATGCCAAAAAGTGAATGAAAAGGGGGTTGTTCAGCATGCGTTCCTGGGGTTCACGTCACTCTCCATAAGAAATTAAGTTGTGGAAACTTGCTTCTCTTCTGATAAAACAAAAAAGTCTTAACTGTAAGACCTATTTCTTAAGATGAATATAAAAATATGCAATGAAACATTCATGCATTTTTATTAATCAGACCCTGAAATAAATTCGTTAAACTCAACTGGCAGTGCACTGGCAAAGCTTTGTCTCAAGCAGAATGAATCTGAATGCTTGCTTGATTGGGTTGCCAGGGGAGGAAGCTGGCACGTCTGCCCAGTCTCTTCCAGATGCCCCCTCTTTGTTGTGGCACACGCAGACACTTGTTCTTTCCCTTCTACTGATGCTTTCTTTCTCCAAGTGGAATTTCATGGGCTCCCATGCCCACAGATCAGTCCATAAAGCCATTGTCCATTGCAGACTTCTGGCACTTGCTAAACATGTCCCCGAAAGGGGCATTTAAGTCCAATGAGCTTCATTGTGGCTTCTCAGGCCCTGTAGTAATGCAGCGACTGCAGGACGGATTTAGCCGGCAGCTTCTGCCATTATCTCAATAACGACCACTACCAGCCCTAGAAGGCAAAATGCTCAACAGTGACTTTTAGGAAGATACAGCATCTGTACCAACCCTTTGGTCCAGTTCACATGCTTGACTCACTCAAGCCTAACGAGTAGTGACAAAGCCGATAGGCTTGGCTTTTGTACAGTGCATGCCCACAGACATATGGCATCAAAACACACATTAAAAAAAGACCATACATCCATTCAACAACAATCTCAAGTAACTTATTCATCTAGCCCCCGATAAATAACCACAGCCTATAGTCCCCCTCATCCTGCCTCCATCTCCTCCCTCGTGCAAGAGATCAGATTAGCTGCCACAAGAGAAACATTTCTCTTCCTGTAGCCATTTCAGGATATTGCGCACATCCTCGAGTGTCCTGGCAAAAGCAAAAACAAAACAGCAATATGTGTGGCAGGGTAGGGATACCCCGACTCCCAGGCCACAGTGGGGTCCCACTTTGCATACATGTATTAAAAAACAAAAGATGTATTAGATGCTGCAGGATCCACAAGCCACTGGTGCCTCACTAATCATGGACACCTAAAATGGCGGCCTTGAGCCACTCAACCAGTTTTATTACTGCAGTTCTTGGCCACCATGAATAGGTCTCTGTAACTCGTGAGCTATGTACAAGATTCAGGATCCATGTTACTGTACAAGAAGGCGTTCTGCACCCCCGGCAGTTAGGATGCAAGACTTGGCCAATAGCCATTCCCAGCGGTGGTAGCCCACAGATAAAGGCCTGGGCGCAGGTAGCCAGGCACTGCGCTCAAGACCCGGAAAGCAAGGCTAAGACCACTTGTAGCAGGCGTTGTATGCCCGCGGCAGGTTGGGCGTAGGGGCAGGGGTTAGGCCAGGCTCTGCACCAAGCCCTTGCAGCACTAAGCACAGCAGGTGATGGAAATTAAGTACAATAAAAAAACACACTGAAAAAAACCACACTGACTTTCACTGAAAAAAGGCATGGTTGAAAACTGAGTTACGGTTCTGGTTCAAATGTGACAAACCACTGTAATTCGCCAGTTATGGCTACCAGAGTGTGTGAAGCACATGCAGCGGTGTAACTAAATTTGAGGGGGGGACCTGCTAAGTAAATGAAAGAGGGGCCCCTCCCTGGTCCATCACCTACCACTTTTGCACTGACCTCTTGAGCTCGGGGCTCCCCACACTGTGGAGGCCGCAGGACCTTATTTTACACCACTGAACACGTGATAACTTGTGACGTCCATCATGCCCAAAACACCAATTTGCCAATTCTACAGTCACACAAAAACAGTTAACAGGAGAACAACATGGTGCTATTTTCTCTATATGCCCCACAATCTCCGGCCTGCTGTACTTTTTGAAAGTTTTCCTGCCCCTTTGTCCATGGTTGCCTAGTCTCCCTATACCTGTGCCGGTCCATTTTCGTACAGAGCATTGCTTCCAACGGTACATTCCTGGCCCTCGTTTTTAGATCAAGCATGCACGCTCTCTGACCTGTTGTAATCTATCTGTGGGCTTTTAACCACACCCACTGCACGCCCATCACTGTCACTCGTTCATGGGCTTGCCTTTCAAAAATCCTTTGTTATCATTGGTAACTGCTTTACGTTTGTCCCTCCTTGGGGCAGTTTTGTTACTACCTTGGCCATCGACCTTGTTACATGGATAATTGCAAGTTTGCCAATACGTTTGATTGCAAGGGAACTTCTTTTTCCTTTTGTGATTCTTCTTGGCGCTCATGCTCATTGCGGCCCTGGCGCTTTGAATCGGCTTGCTTATGTGAAACTGTTTTACTTTTAATTTTCTATTTATTTTGCAAGGAAAGTCAACTTAGGAACTTACAAAACTAATAGCTCTAACTCGAGCAAACACGAGACCCATTGCATTGCACATGCTTGTTTCTCAGATGGGGTGAGGCATGGTGTTTATTTTCCCATCACGTTAACTGAGGCATCATTCTAATTGCCACAGAAAGTGTTTCACCGTTTCCGTGTAGCACATATGTAGCTATTCACTGCTAAAACCCCAGTGAAAAAATGATTTATGGTTCTTACTCAGATATGACAAACAACAGAAATGACCCTACATTTTTCTACACAACACCAGGTTAGCTGCACTTTAACGCATAACACCTCCCACGACACACCTTATGCAGTACCTTGCACCACACACAACTTTAATACAAAAAACAAGAAATCTATATCTGCTTACCACAAACTTAACACTCTGGTATCAGTGAAAACCAATAAAAATATGATCCTGAATTTAATTAGTCAGAGATTAATCTCAGGGAAAAAGGGCTGAAGCAGGTAATGAAACCGATAAATTCACAGAACCGTTGTTTGTTGAACGAGTGTCTTAACACAGATGTGGCACTTCGGAAAATCACTCTATTTGCAGGTGAATGGTGACCTCCAGAGATTATGGAATGATGGAGCCCCGCCTTCTCACTCCCACCTATGACCAATCAGAACACACGTCAGACTTCTGGGATATGTTAGGCAATAACGCACAGCTCCCAGTCAGGGTTTCCACTTACTGCAAAGTCTCCATATCTCAAAGTTTCCTACAGACCTTTTCACATCCAACCTAAAAAAAAAGTGAAATTAGCTCTAAAAATAAGTGGTTTATTGGTGGTAAGGTCTAGTCATAAATTCACAGGTTCGGAAAAATCTGCAGAGACCTTTCCATTACACACCGGTCTGCGCTTTATAGCTGCACCTCGTTCACTTGACGAATTATTAGGCGTGAGACTATTGTTTCTGTATTCCTTTAGAACTGTCCAGAGATCAAGCAGTTATATTCACTCTGTGCGCCCTCTGATGCTGAGATAAAGAAGGCCATGTGTACTTCATAACAGTTCTGCACAAGTAGGCTTTCAGGGGGATGGGAAACTAACTGGGGGGGGGGGGAGACCAGGACCATGCTGCAACCCCTGGCTTTCCCTTTGTGACCCCTGGCACTGCCTTTGCGACCCTCTGGCTTCAGAGGTGGCAAATTCTGTACCAGGAACACAGGGGCAGCTGGTCCTTATGGAAGTCAGCTGGGACTCCACTCTCTTTGTTTTCTGTCAATTCTTATTACACTAATAGTGAATAATAACACATTATTTATTATTAGTGTAAAAAATGGGGTATAATTAGCTGGAATATGCCCTTCCTTGGCAACTGAGGTAAGTAAAAATGCTTTTAAATGTATGCTGTGTGTGTGCTTGCAGGTGAGTGTGTGTTTATGTGAGCGAGTGTGTGTGTAAGTGTGAATTTGTGAGTATGAGTAAGCATGTATGTGTGGGTGAGGGAAAGTGTAGGTGAAAGGGTGCGTGATGTCATTTCCGCTAACCCTGGCACTTTGGTGAATTGACGGCAGTGGACAGGGGTATTGGTGAAGGGGCATAGGAAGCATAGTGGAAATTCCAGTGCACCAGCTGCAAATGATGTCTACAGGCTGAGGCAAATGAGCTTTTCCAGATACTGAAAGCGGCTTTGGGACCTGTTGTCTTTGTAAATGCCTTATAGTCATGTCAGACAGCCTCAGCAGGATGGTCTGTGCAGAGCAAAACACGTTAAAAAAAAGACACAATGACACAGCCAAGTGAGGGTACATTCTCTATTACACATGCACACCTATAATGACATGAGTGGCATTTAAAAAAAAAATTACCAATCCAAATTTTAAAAAAAGAATTAGGAATAGTGTTAAAGCACTTTAACGTTACGTGGCGTAGAAATAATTTGTTGCCTGGTTCTCCACAATAACACTAATAATAATAAGTGAAATAATAAATGAAAAATTACCACGGATAGAGGCGGGCAGCAACAGGAAGCAGGAGGGTCGGAGGGGTAGGCAAAGAGAATGGGGAGGCGTGAGGGCGCGAAAGCTGTGCTTGAGGCACAATCACTTGCGTGAGTTAGGATACTTTTGTGAAAAGCATGAGAGGGTGAGCAAAACACGTGATGTGGGAGAGAAGCACACATGCG
Source organism: Pleurodeles waltl (assembly GCF_031143425.1). Lineage (NCBI taxonomy): Eukaryota > Metazoa > Chordata > Amphibia > Caudata > Salamandridae > Pleurodeles > Pleurodeles waltl. The sequence continues at coordinate 1,004,107,492 of NC_090449.1, read as the reverse complement.
AGTGAGAGCACCACAGGGAGTGGCAAAGGGGGGAAAAGAAGTACACAAAGTAGACAGCTGGAAAACACATGCACTCACAGGGAATGCTTAACCAAGGCAATGAATAATAAGCATTTGCAATGCAACGGGTCTCGCGTTTGCTCATGTTAGAGCTGATCGCGTTGTAAACTCCTAACCCGACTTTTCATCTATCGGCAAAGGTGCTTTTATGTACATAACCCGAAAAAGTGAAATTAACTATGTAAAGCGCTCGACTTCTGCCAAGCGAAATCGCGCTAGGAAAATAGAGAAAAAGCAGTCCACGATCCGACAGAAAACAGCAAGCCTTGCATGTTTTTTGTACTTGGTCGCTGTGCTCGAGGAGGGCTAACCACCGGAAAAGGCATGACGTGTGCATGCCTTCCACTAATGAAAGCAAGCAGATTTTACTAGGCAAGCCCACAAACCAATCAAACACACTGACATGACGTTCACAGGGCTCCGAGCCCTTTTCTAATTACTAAAGCGTCTCGCTGCGATACGCATGCGCGAGCGCATGCAACGCAGGCTCGACCCTTAAAAGCAAGCTGAGATTGATAGTAAAGCCAACCAATGGTAAGTAATGGACAGGCTCTAAGCCCACTGTAAATTCACAATATTTATTTTGCAACCACATGGTTTGTGCTGTCTGATAAGCAAAACCTGAGAACAAGGGGAAGTTTTGTATAAAACATACTATGTTTTTTCCATCCACGACACCTGAACAAGGTATTAAAATTAAGAACATACTATATTTTATCACCCTGGTGTCTGTTTTTTGTAAGTGGCAAATTGTGTTAAACTAATCTGTATTGTGCTAATGTGCTGTGATTTTTTTACTGCCTCTATGAATGATAAAACAATGGAAACACCAGCTAGTTACATGTATGTTACACTGTATTAAAGTGAAAAGTAGCCATGTAGAGATGGACTCTACAGCATGTGGGGCTGTGGTAGAGTTACTCAGTGATATTTTAAACAAATTTGTCCCCGTAATTGGCTCTTTCCAACGCTGTCCGTGTTTACGAGGCACAAAGCCTGTGAGAAATCTATAGGTTACCATATAGCCCATCCCAGTTCAGTAATATTATATTTCAATCTGAAAGTGTGATTTACACACTCTTGTAGTTCTCCGAAGCAGTCAAGTGGGCGGTGCAACTGGGCTGGTACACACTGATTTGCACTGACCAGTTGACTGCTTCAGAAAACTACAAGAGTGTGTAAATCACTTCTTGCGCGAAGCGGGCAGGGCGGCGTGTGGAGGTAAGGAAGGGCGTGATTAAATTAAAAATATTTTTTTTAAACGTACCTCCTCCACGGTTATCATTTTTGGGGGGAAGGATTGCAACTGCCGCTGCTGGCGGCGGGGCAACGCTCCTCCGCCCTTATGGAGGAGCCGCCCCTGTGTACGTGTAATGAATCTTAACAAATGTAGGAAGGAATAGACACTTCCCGCAACAATGAGGGCAGGCTGTTTCTCCTCGTTGAGTGATTTTGTTTTATTTGCAGAAAAGTGACTGAATTTTCCTTTGATTTCACAAATGGTGAGAGGGAGGAAGCGGTCGGAGAGTGAAAGGGATGGGACAGTGGATCTGGGAAGTGAGTCAATGGAAGGTGTGAGTATGGGAGAGAGTGGGTGGGGCACTCGTGGAAGAGAGCTCAGGCTGAGAGAGAGTAGATAGCTTGAGAGCAATGAGAGAATCTCCACACAGTGTGAGTGCTAGTCACGGGTAAGAATGTGTAGATAAGGGTAAGGATGTGAGTGAGGACGCAAGCGAGAGGGCAGATGTCAGAGAGTTGTAGAGTTTCTGAGAACAAGGGGTCTTGTGTGTTACAGACTTCAAGCTTCAGCTCAGCAGCCTGTTCTTTAGTTTTGTGGTGTATAAAATGTTTCTGGGAGCCATGGAGCCGAATATATGTTCAAACCTCATATGCTACCAACTGGCTCTGGCAGAGTCTGTGTGTAGCCTTTCACAGTGCTTAATTTGTAAATAAAAAGGTGATGGTGCCCAAAATCCTCCTTTTAAACACGCTGCTGCTGCAGGAATACTGAGGTGGCGTTATCTTGAAGCATTCTCGGGCCTCTTCAATCCATATAAAGCCACTCCCTGCCCCCACACCTCACTCTTGCAGCTTTCTACTTTCTCCTTTTGTGATGCTTTTTCGTTTTTCCCTTCCTCCGTCTTTCCCATAAGTGTCTTTTATTCGCCGCAAATCCCCGACCCTCAATAATAAGGGCCGGTGCTCAGCACCGGAAACAACAAGCACAAATTAAGCTCTGGCCTTTTACCTTTCTTTTGGATGGACTATAAATGTCCATGTCCCTTTTCTACTATTTGCAGTGCCCAAAAGGTAACGTGTGCTGCTTTATAAAACTCACAACAAGATAACAGATCTTCAGCGAACACCACTAGGCAGGCTTGGACTTGCAGTTTCACTTTTCCAATTATAAATACGCCACATATATTTGGGCCTACAAATCCCAGCATGCTTGGTGATAGTAGATGAAAAACCAGGATTGGCCCATGGTCACCCTCATGATATGACACCAGTAAACAGCTGTGGGTGCATATTAGCGCCACGAAGTAATCGCACAAAGACAGCCAGCCCATCAAAACCATCTAAGTAAACAAATTGGTGTTTCATCTGCTGAACAAGCATCATAAGAGAGGTTCCAAAGTTATCCCAATTTGACTCGTTTTTTACTAAAAAAACAACCACAAGAATGTGTTTTGTGAGAACATCTAAAGATCTAGAACCGCAACAGATACTCGGGCAAAGAAAACTGCAGGAAGTGTTTGAACAAGTGTTTCTGTAACTAGACTAAGATGTTCACCATTTACACAGGAATTACAACAAGCATTTGCAATGCAATGGGTCCTGCATTTATTCGAGTTAAAATTATTAGCGTTGTAAACTACTAACTGGACTTCTCTTGCCACATAAACTGAAAAGTAAAACAGTTGCACATAAGCGAGCCGACGGCAGCCATGAGCACAAAGCAAACACACAAAAGGAAACCGAAGTTCGCTCGCAGTGAAACATATCAGCAAAAGTGAAATTATCCATGTAACAGTGTCGATGTCAAGCAAAGCGCAATGTCAAGCAAATCGCTTGACTACTGTCCCGCGAGATCACACTGCTTCTAAAATAAAGAGTGAAAGTATTCCAGAACCCATACGGAAAACATGGCGCCTCGTATGTTTTCAGTAGTTGGCCGGTGCACTTGAGGCGGGCTAAACACTGGAAAAGGCATGACGTATGCATGTTTTTCACTAATGAAATCAAGGAATTGTAAAAGGCAAGCCCACGAACCAACCAAACTGATAAGTAGGAAGGACATGGGCGTGGCTACAAGCGCACAGAGAGATTACAACAGAGACCCTAAAAAGGCACAGATGACCTTCTAGTATTAAAAAAATAGCTACTAGCATGGACATCATTTAGGGGACACCCGTGGTCACAGCTGCGACCCCTGGCTTGCCCTTTGCGACCCCTGGTCTCAGAGTTGACAAATCCAGTGGCAGGAACACAGTGGCAGGGCGTCCTTATGGACGTCTGCTGGGGCTCCCCTCGCTTAGTTTTTTTCTCAATTTCTATCGCACTAATAGTGAATAATAGTACATTATTCACTATCAGCGTAAAAAAAACGGAGGCCATTTAGCTGGAATATCCTCTTCCATGGCAGCTGAGCTAAGTAAAAAAAAATGTTCAATGTATGCTGTGTGCGTCCTTGGGGGTAAGAGTGTGTTTATGTGAGAGAGCATGTATGTAAGTGTGAATCTGTGTGTGAGGATGTATGCGTGTGTGTGTGAGTGAAAGTGTCGGTCAAAGGGCGTGTGATGTCACTTCCGCTACCCCTGGCATTTCGGTGAATTGATGTCCATGGCTACTGGTATTCTGCAAGAGGTTTATACTGCAATACATGTACATTTTCAATTACTTCCGAGTCAAAGGACACAGGAGCAGAATCCAAAGAGAATAAAGTGACGCAGGGAGAGAACGCGTCCAATCAGGGACGGCGGGCACCTAGGGCTGCAGTTTTGTGATCTCGGCGCAGGCGCCTGAGCGCCTGGAAAGTCAGCTCAGAAAGCAATCTTGAGTTTTTCACTTTTCAGTCCTTTCTTGAGGCTTATGTGACAATATGTAGGGACTGGGGGCACTCCATAGTCTTGGCCCATACGGGGTTGCATTTCTTTCTGTCTGCCTTTGTTTCTGTCATTGTCCTATTTCAGTTATGATGCAATGAACACAGTGAGTAAACATGGGCTTTTTGTCACAGAGAAATCCCAGGGATAGTAGAAAAGTGCTTATCTCGAAACTGTGTGCCCAACGGTAATGTGCCCTGACGAGGGGCACTGGATGCCTCAGACTGGCAAGCAATGTACCCGAGTGATTAAGCAGCTGTGGAGGGAGACAAAAGATCTTGGGTTTTATTCCCGGCGTCTCCCACGCAGCCAATAGATCTGCGTTGTCAATCTCGCATAATGACAACGTGTGCAAACATGCATTGGTATATTTTCATTGCAAGAATATGCCACAAAAACAAAAAACGAGGAAAAAAACAAAAATTCCAACATAAATGTGGCAGCCATATGCTTGTATTTAAAATACAAAAGTATAGCATTTCATATAATTTTAAAATAACAGTTGGCTGCATCCTAGTAATTCGGTGTGCTTAGACCAATTACAGAAACTTTCTTTAGTCACAGAAAAATATGATTCCTAAGGTTACTGTTGGCTTTGCATTACTATAACCGCAACTAAGTTTTAACACACAAGGGTGACTAAAAAACTAAAAAGACTAGAAATAACAAAATGACTGGCAAAGTATTTGCAGACCAGCCTTAGTACTGAAGGGCGCTTCTTTTAAACAGATGTGCACATGTGGGCAGGAGAAAAAAATCCATCCCTCACATTGCAAGAGTTCCAGTGGCTCGAGAGGGCTGAGCCATCGCCCCATTTTGTATGCCGTGGTGGGCAAAACTATGGATGACAGACAGACAAGCAAATACATTAATAGACCTGACCTAAATCCCATCTATCAATGTATATTTGTATACATTTTTTTTTATAAATGATTGATAACATGAGGAAAGCAAGAAATAATAAGTTGTTGCTAAGTTGCACCTTAAAAAATGGAAACCGGAAGTCGTCAAGGACAAAACTTCCTTAGTCTTGCACCTAGATCAGCAGATAAGCCTGCTACACAAGCCATTCCTTTTGGAATCCAAGCCAGTCTGTGCTCCTTCTTGGAGTGGGCGGGTTCCTTCACCAACACAAACACTATGCATTCTCCAACAGGCCTTCCAAGCGCCTGCTCCTCTTCAAGAGAAGTATCCAGTCCGTTCAATCATGCATAAACAAAAAGCTCATTTCTGATTAATACAATATTTTATAATTGAGGAGACAAGAAAAACAATTGTGCACCTCCTGACAAAAGTCAATAGTGCATGGTGAATTCTGGTGCATGCCCTCCCTCGCTTATCAGCCGAACTACAGCCTTGACTAGGCCCTAGCTTCACCATGTCAGGGCATGAAGAACACGCACAAAGTCTTAACATGGCACGTGAGGCAGATCAACGCGCGCGCACACAGCCAGCACAGCTCTGCTGCCCTGTAAGTGGGCAGCCTCAGGCCACAGAAACCAGTCACAACACCCAGCAGTACGGTTCAGACAAAACACAGCACAAGCGTCCATAGCAGCACAATGTACCACGTGCGGGGCATCTGGTGCGCACAACAGCTCTCTCAGCCAGGACGCGCCACGCAGGGCCCTACAACAGAACTTTTTACAAATACAAAATCAAACTGTACCTCTTCCGTCTCACGGGCACTTCACAGTTTTCATCAGCGAAGGAAATCAAGTTTTTGCTCCCAAAAAAGGAGTAAACAACGTTCCCACTCACAAGGCAGCAGAGACGTAAGCCCCTAATCTTAGGATAAGGTACGCCCTGGTGACGGAGGTGGGCGCCCCCTGGGAGCTCCAGCACGGGTCCCCTGCGCCCCCAGCCCGCCGCACCATCCACCGACTCCAGTCTGATTCTGTCGGGACTGCGGGGCGCAGACAGTGGCCGATTCTTCGCACCTCCTCCGCCCCCGAGCGCACTGGGCTGGGGCCTAAATGCCTGGCCTGTTGCAGGGCTCCAAACGCTGCCAGACGCGGGGCCGAAAGCCAACGCGTGGCGAGGCCGCACAAGGCAGCTTCTGTATCGCAGCTTTCGATCTAGGAGGCCTGCCAGCGAAGAGCGAGGGAACGAGGCTGACAAAAATAGTCACGCGAAATGGAAGGAAAATGCGAGCCTGAGAGGGTGGGGAGAGGGAAAAGGAGGCAGAAAACTAGAGGAGAAAGGTAGGTTGAGGCTTACAGCCAGAAATGCAGTCTTTTGGGGATATCCAACGTCCCGGTGTGAGACAAGAGCTCCAGGAAATGTTTCCAGAAGGAATGTCTCCGCATAGTCAAGTCAGGCCCACAAACCGGAGCTTGAATTCTGTGGGCGAATGTGTTCGACATACTATAGACCAGTGGTCTACAACCTTTTTAATGCTGCTCCCCCCGTGAAAAATAAAAATCATCGCCCCCCCTCAACATTTTTCACAATTATTTTATTAAACTGGCAATGTTTAAATATGTCTAGACTTATTTAAACATTGCAGTTATGTTAACGATTTAAAATTAGAATCAAATGCACCATTGCCAAACAAATAATTCTGGTCAGGCAGGCTTTACTAACATGTAAAGGTATCCACAGTGTGATTATTAGAAACAAAGGTGAGGGGTTTGAAGAATATTTAAAGTCCCTTCCCTTTTGACACATTCTCCCAGCCAGGATAAAATGGCAAAATATGTTAGAAACGGCACATTACAGAGCAGTGTACTACTGTTCACTAAAACAAAAATTTGTTATCAGTATAAGGCTTCTTTTGGCCAGAGCCTGGTGCGCCCCCCAGAGATGACTTGAGGACCCACTAGGGGGGCCCGCCCCCAGCTTGAAGACCCCTGCTATAAAAACAAACAACCCCCCACCCCCACCAATCAGAGGCAGCCTAGACCCACATGGACAGAAATACTGTACAATTCAGGAAAAGAAACACACATCCACCCAAAAATGGTCAGATGCTTCCCAAAACCAACTGCAACACTGCAACATTAGGTTTTTGAATGACCCACCACACTTCATGGGTTATTCAGGAAAAGTAGGAGGGCAGGACCTGTGGGCTATAGAATCTCCACTATGCCCGTTCTTCGTGGCCCGGGCATGCCTTCTGAGCCCTTTACCTCTGGAGCTGATGCAGCAGGGCTTATGGCATCGGCAAGGCAGGAGCGCGCGAAGACGCGGAGAGAATGGTGTTGGGAGTGACCACCACCACCGCCCCTCACTTTGAAGCAGTGAATTCAAGATGGCACCACCAGGAGAGTTGTGTCACAAGGGGTACTCCCCTCGCCTGCGAGGGAGTGGAAGGTGGTTGCCGTTGGCATCGATGCACCATAGTTGGAGTGCGGAGCTCGGGTCGGCTATCAGAGACAGAGGTGTGTGCTGCTGCCTGCCTTACCTGGAGCTAGTGCGGACTTAAGCAGCATGGGAGCGGATGCGAGCTCACAGTGCAGGAACTGGGGAGGTGCTTCCGAGAGGAGCGGCAGACATCATGCCTGACAGCCTGATGACTCTCAAATGAGGGTGAGGCCAGATGTCTAAGACAGTGATCCATTAATTTATTAAATTAAAATGCAGGAAGGAAAAAACATTTTTGGAGAGTGATGCAGGTTTACAAAGGGGGTGAACTTATTGAAGACTATGGTGGCCTGTTGCTTTTTAGGTGGATGGATATCACTGAAAAGGGGATAGCATCTGCCACATGAGGGTGAGTTGATATGTATGAGACATCTGTTGCTAGACGTGAGGTCCTGTGACTGTAGTGCAGTTTACTGATTGAAATACCCGGGAAACACCAAAGGAGATAATACAGGGCCAATTGTTTGGTCTCACTACAGACAGCTTCTAGCTGTCTGTGGTTGAAGACCTCTTTTGGACTATACCAAAAACTTACAATGCGCTTAGCGCCAGTCGTCTGCTTACCATTGGTTGATTTTCTTGTCGCTCATATTTGCTTGCTTTTTAGGTTGAGTGTGTAAGCATTTTTCAACCTGCTGCTATCTATCTGTGGGCTTTTAACCACGCCCATCACTTTCACTTGTTCATGGGCTTACCTTTCCAAAATCCTGTGATGTCATTGGTAAATGCTTTACGTTTGTTCCACCTTGGGTGGTTTTGTTACTGCCTTGCAGACTGACCCTGTTACATGGATATTTGCACGACTGACAATATCCTTCAGCATGGGCAAACTGATTTTTAGGGTCGAGCCTGCGTCACATGCGCTCGCGCATGCGTATCACTAGCGAGACGCTTTAGGTATTAGAAAAGGGCTCGGAGCCCCGTCGACGTCACGTCAGTGTCTTTCATTGGGAAGTTGGCTTGCCTGTTAGAATCCACTTCCTTTGATTAGTGGAAGGCACGCATATGTCATGCCTTTTCCGGTGGTAAGCCCTCCTCGAGCGCAGCGACCAAGTACAGAAAACATGCGAGGCTCGCTGTTTCCCGTCAGGTTTGTGGACTACTTTTTCTCTATTTTCGCAGCGCGATCTCGCTGGGCAGAAGTCGAGCGCTTCGCATACTATCGACCTTGTTACACAGTTAATTGCACTTTTGCCGGTTACGTTCATAATTGCACTTTTGCCGGTAGGTGTGAACTGTAGCAGCGCGATCGCGCTGTTTTTTTCTTTTAATGCAAGAAAAATTCGGTTGGGAGTTTACAACTGTGAATAGCTGTAACTTCGACAAATGCGAGACCCTAGTGCATTGCAAATGCTTGTTTCTTTTGTCTCTCCCCTTCGTGCTCCATGGCAGCTATGGCCCTCACAGTGCTCACAGCGCCAACAGCGTGAATTCCATGGGCGGTATTGAAGCGCTGGTCACATTGTTCACACTGTTACCTAATCATAGTCATTTTTTTTGTCTTTCCCCTTGCGGTCCAAAGCTTTCCCAAAAACACTTATAATTGATACATGCTTTACTATAAAACATAGAAATCCGGAAGGCGACTCTCCCGGCAGAGTGAAGAGCCGATACTACAATATTCACTTCACTTGGGAAAACTCAACCCATAATGCTTTGCAAGAATTATTTTTTACAATATTTTTGCCAATAACTCAGCCTGTGGTGGTCCTAGGACAATAGGACCACCACCAAAACTTCCAGCACAACACACTCTTTCTGTTTAGGTCAGCTCTTTGTCTCCACAGTAAGGTAGTGGGGACCCCAAAATAATAAGCCCTCCCACCATTCGGTCCCTTTTTTATCTCTCTTATGGCTGGGACTTTTACTTTACAGCTGGGAGTAGTTTGTGTTCTAAGAGACTTAGTAGTGCAGTAGGCCTGTTAGCCCTGAAAATATGTACTGCATTATGCCCTTTAGGGGCTAAATATATGGTTGCACACCACTAAGTTAGCGGTGACCCCAAAATAATAACCCCTCCCACCATTCAGTGTCTTTTTAGCCTTTATCATGGCTTGGACTTTTGTTTTACAGTTGAGATTAGTTTGTGTTTTAGGAGTCCTGTTTGTAATGTCAGTGCAGTGATCCTGCTAGCCCCGAAAGTGTGTAATGCACTATGCACTCTAGGGGCTAAACACATGGTAACACTGCATTACTTTTGGTCATTTTCTTTTCAGGTGGTTATGTCCTCTAGGGGCTAACTATATGGTTAGATGACCATGTTTCTTACAATTGCTATTTTCATTGAGGTGTCTTCTAGGTGTTGTTCTGAGCATTACAGTCTAATGCCAAACGTTTATTTCTGATGAAGGTTTTTATTGGGTTTATATGATAATTGTATATGTTTTATTAAGCTCTCCTTATTGCAATTATGACCCTGATTCGTATTACACCATGGCTGTTTGCACTCTCTTGATATATTTAGGGGACCCTTCTAGTTTATTTCTCTAGTTACTCCTCCGTGGCTGTCTTGTGTCTTTTTTTGGGGGAGTTGTGTTAGCCAGCCAGCAACTCTGATGGTGGGGTGGTACTCTATTGGAATTAGCATGGCAGATTTAAATTAGGATGCTAAATGGCAACATTTTCATTTTTGGCTGCAGATAGAGGAAGAAGGTAAATAGAAGTGCTTTAGTTACATGCAGGGCTACTGGAATTATGTGGCAGGAAAATACCAAATTATGAGGCAGGGTTGACCAATTTCTTATGGCAAGAAAAGTCTTGTTATGAATTTACAACTCGATAGCTCTAACTCAAGCAAAGGTGAGACTTATTGCATTCCAAGTGCTTGTTATTCAATGTCTTTCCTTACTCATCTTGTGTTAGTCCTTCCCCTGGAGCATAGCCTTTCCACCATCATTTTGACTGGATGGCTTGTATGCTTCCACTGATCATGTTCAGGAAACGACTTTTTTCTTTAACCACTCAATGAAAATGCATGTGTTTTACTGCTCTCTTCCTCCTGGGCTACCTCAAGCCTCATAAACTCCCCCACTGGCACTCTTTGTGTTGCATCCCCCCCCCCCTACATTCCTAGGCATCAATATTGTCCCTACCCCTGCCTTTTTTGTTTTTTCTTTCCACTTCTTGGCTCCAACATAAGGCCTCCATTGTTCCCAGACCACTATCCTTTGCTCCCAAAACCCTATTGTCTTCCTCCCCACATGCTCTCCCCACAATCTCTTTTGTTGCTCCCCACCCCTCCTGTCTCGAAGCCAAGTTTTAAAAACACATTGTTTGGTTACTTTTATTGGAAACCTGGCAGCTGCCATTTGCTGTTCGGCCTGTTAGTTTTACAAAAATGCACTTTCATGCAAGTAAAAACATTTTTTCAAATTTACTTCTTCCGGTTGAGCCATCCGTCTTAGAACAGTAACTAAAAAAAAAAAAAAAAAATGGCACTTGCATCAGGTATGCATGAATGTATGGTGTTGCATGTGCATTCTTGCATCACTGCAGGTGTTTTCTGTACTTTTTTGCCAGTGTTGCACAGCATCAGCAAAACCAATCTATGGCAAAAACATGGCAAAATCAAAAGGCCAAAAAGGCAAGACATATTGGCTTTGCTAATGCCGGTTTTCAGTGGAATGGAGGAGAACACCATGGGTGCGCCTGAGGAGGCTTGCGCAAAAATTAGTGACTTACTGGAAGAAGGGGCGCTGAAGACAAAAGCGCTGAAAATAATTTTGACACATCCGGACAGAGCAGACAAGGTGTCAGCAGGGGTGTTGTCATGCTTGGCAAAAGTGGTGCTAAAGGTGTCAGGGGTGAAACCTTCTAGCAAGGAGAGTAGGATATGTGGAGGAGGAGTTCAGCGAGCAGGTCGATTTACATGGCAGTGTGGACAGGGGACAGTAGCGATGAGCCACTGGATAATGTGAGGTGCGTGCTGCACATTAGAGTGTTGGGTTTCTTCTTTTGTTGGGTCTTACCTAGGTCACACAGGCTCAGAAGAAGATGCTCCAGATTGCACAAAAGAAACCGCTGACTGTAGGTATCAACTCTTGTCTCCATCGCGGAGGAGGGTGAAACAGGACCTACATCTTTCTCCTGGTGGAGTTGGCACATTTTTCTTGGAAAAAAGGCTAAAAAGACTGCAAAGACAAGGAAGTGGTGGAGTAAGGAGGTCAATGTCAGCATAAAATTGATTTGCACTGCACTGCTTGATTCCTTTCAAAAGCCAATGTCCAATTATGGGAGCCCTACAAGGGCCCCCTGCTATCTCCGCAACCTCCTGATCACTAGTTTTCCTTTCCCTTGCCTTGCGTCCTTGTCTCTCCCTCCTGTCCACCACCGACCTTCTCAATGTTATTCAAGGGAAATGCCTTAGTGGTCTAATGTATCATATGTATCATATGTTCTCATCCCTTACGCGACTGTCTGACTTCATGCTAGCTACCATGAACACTTATGCGTTATTCCGGATCTGCAACTAAGGAGAAACATGTGACATTGTCCAATTTCTTTATGAGCGACACTAGGAATCCGGCACCCAGAAAGATTTGGTTGTGTTAAAGAGCACTGGTGCCTTTTATTAAATGACTACCCGTTCCATCAATGTCAAGCTCAATGAGTGACACGTGACACATGTCCAATGCAAGCCTTCATGGGCTGTGCAGGGGCGTGGGGACTGTCAATCTGCTAACTCTTAGCATGATGCCGGAGCACCCAATGTGCCACACACCGAATACTTGCAACTGATAGGGAATTCAAAGAAATGCCAGTTACCCTAATTGTGGCTAGATAGTCTAGCAATGGTGGGGTTCTCTATGTTGGTGTGTACCACAATGGCCCCCGTGCAGAAGTCTTATGAGCATAAGTGATGGTTTGTTTTCACATTGTTACTTTACGACCTGATTTTCTGTCTATTAACCCAGAAGCTTACTTAACATATGTGGCCTTCTTTGGAAGGGTACACATGTTAAATAAGCAGTCATACATGATCTAAAATGATGTATGGTTAGCGGCAAACACCCGTGCAGAAGCCTCCTCTCGTCACCTTTGTTGTACCATCAGCCAGGCAGATGTGAATCTATGCAAGAGCTGCAATGAATATTCTGTAAGTTGAGATGGGGAGTAGGTAAACACTACCCCACAGTGTAAGCAACACCATAAGTGACTATTAACTAAAATTAACATACCAGGGTCAGTTATTACAGGCCACAGCCAATAGATGTTGCAATCAGGTTAATGAGTTGCTGGCAGCAAAGAATAAGTCACCAGTGTGCTTGTGAAAAAGTATTTCTCAAAATATCAGTTGAGAATAATCCGCTCTTTATTTCAGTGCAATGATAGAGCAGTATTAATTCCGAAAAAACACCTGGACCTGCGCAGCCCTATGAGCTGAGTATCAGTCTTAAACACGAAACCCAGATGCTGTGCTGCCCACAACTTCGAGGACGCAAAATGGTACTTGGAGGAACAGTTCTGATTGACTGCCAAGGAGCCAATCAGGTTAGTACAGCAGAATTGATTGACTGAATTTTAGTCAATCAGCATTGCTGCAATAAACATCAGTGATTTTTAGCACCTCTGATTGACTGTTTTTTCTCCAATCAGAAGTGTTGTCTATGATTAGAACATTTTGATTGGCTGAGTGTAACACTTCTGGCCTCTGTTCTGGCACTTTCATCTGTGGGCAGGTCTGCTCAGTTAATCATGGCTTTTTGTGGAATGAAACCCTCTTTTGACACTATTTTACCGACCCCAAAGCAGATCCTAAATAAATGTCACATTCACACAGTGACCCGCATCCGTGCACCACATGCAGAAAAACATAGTAACCACTACTGTCCTGATAAAACCCACACACACCAGAGCAAGAGGAACAGGAGCTATGGATTCTGGTATCCTCTATATTCACGGATGGGTTTCATAAACTGAGAGACCTCTGCAACACCTTGCAGTAGTGGGGGGCACTAGCAGTGAATTAGGGCAGTAGCGGCCGGCAGCTTTAGGAGGGAGAAGGGCGGGCGGGAAGCACACACACACTCATTCTTTCACACACAGACACGCATGCACATCCATTAACAACACTTATAACATTCAAACATGCACGAATGCACCAAACATTAATTTTAAAAGTTTACACACACTCATTCTTTCACACACGCACACACATCCATTAACAACACTCATAACATTCAAACATGCACGCGCGCACCAAACATTCATTTTAAAACATCACACACACACACACACAATTACCTTCAGCCTCAAGGTCCCAGGAGGGTTGGGACGGCTGCCTTCCCTCATTGGCTGACCTTAGTTCAGCCAATGATGGAAGGCGGCAGTCCCAGCCTCGTCACAGAGTGTGATGGGGTCAGTGAGACTGCTGACCCCTCCCCACTCTGTGACGAGGTGTCACTGATTGACACTCGCCCCGGGCACTTCAGGGCTTAAACCTGAAGCGCCCAGGGCGAGTGTCAATGGGTGACGCTTTCCTCGTCACCCAGGGGAGGGCCTCGAGGCACCTTTGCTGAGCCGAGGAGGTCACGCCCATAGGAGCTGTGACCTCCTCAGCCAAACAAGGTTCAGCTCAGGCAGCCAGGTGTCTGCGCAAATCGTGCATGTCTCACTCCTGGCTGTCTGAGCTGGAAATGAAGTGTGTCTGTCAGGCTGAACTTTGTTCAGCCTGACAGACACTCTTCATGAGGGGTAAAAGAGGGGGGGCGTGGCCCCTCTGCCCTAAAGGACAGGCCATGCCTGAATTAGGGTAATCCACCACACTACCTCATCCTTTCTAAACCACCAGACTGCACAACCTCATCACAGCAGAGAAACACACGAGGGATGGTCTTTGGCTAAAACCTCTCTCCCATCCTTCCTCTATAAAGAAGCCGTGCATTATAAAGTCTTATTAATAACTCCCGTTCAATATCCACTTATAATTTTCGGACACTTTAGGAAAACAAAGACTCTATGCAAGCCCTAGTCACCAGAAATGTTAAATCGAAACCGCAAAATGACATTAAATTTAGCGAAAGACACTAGACAGCTTCCGCGTATGAAACGGACCCAAAAATGTAATTGGTCTTCGGAGCAGCTCGTAGTGCACGACTGGATTGCTATGAAAGAAAAACATTAAACAAAACAGTCAGAGGCAATGCCAGCGCGCAAGGCTGCCCGTCAAAGGCTGCTGTAAAGTGTTGCCCCATCCTGTAGCTACAATACGACCAAAACACAGACAGCGGTTTGGAAACCAACATTATATTTTTCCATATGATGCAACCCTTAACGTCCCGCCAAAGGCATTTTCTTAAAGCTGCAGAGTGCCTTAGAAATTCGATGGAGTCTTTTTTTCTTATTTATGCAGAACACAACCCATGGACATATCTAACACCAGAATGGAATTTAGAGTAGCGCATAGACAGTAAAATAGTGATATCCTAACTTCAAGTTTAAGTGTACAAGTTAACATTTTAACAGGTTTTTTTGGGGAATTCTCAGACTTCAACCTAAACCTAATTCACTTGTTACTTCCAGAGTTAACAGTATGCTCGCTGCTGGTAAGCCCTGGTAGGACAAACTCAGTGCTTAATTTGTAAGTAAAAACGTGCCGTGCTCAAAGCCTTAAACACGCAGCTGCTGCACATAAAGTTGGAAACACGGAATTACTGAGACAGCGTAAACCTGAAGCCATCTCGGGCCTCTTCCATTTACAGCCACTCCCCGCCCCTTCAGCTCACTCTTGCAGCTTTCTGCTTTTTCCCTTTGTGACGCTTTTCGTTTTTCTCTTTCTCCGTCTTCCCCATTTGTATGTTTTGCTCGCAGCAAATGCTTGAGGCAGAAGAATAAGCGCCGCCCCTCAAAAATAAGTGCCGGTGCTCCGCACCGGAAACAACAAGCGCAAATTAAGCACTGGACAAACTGGGCAATTCACAATGAGAGCCTAGGAGGTCTTTTACACTGAAATTTGAGCACTTATATCTCAGTTTGTGATTGCAACACATTCTTGTGACTACTGACATGATTTTTGTGACTGAATTAAGGCATAGTAGGGAAGGAGTTCCTCCCCGTCGTTGTTGTTGTGTGTCACATGATACAACACTACTCAGATCTTGCAGCATTAGAAACACATATAGGATACATTTCAAAACTCTAAAAACGTGTGTAATAGTTTCTCCACTATCAGGAGCGAAGTAAATTATCAGAATTGGGAAGGGAGGAAAACACGCCCAAAACTTGAGGTGTGAGTGTAGGGGACAGGGGTATACCATAGAGAAAAATACATTTTGCCACTCCTAACCATTTCCTGATAGCTGGGACTTTTTATAAATGTTCTATCACCTGTGGGAATTTAGGAAGAAGAAGCACCATGAGTAGCACAGTTCATGAACCACGTGACATTATAAGGTGTGAAATGTGTTTACGTGCTCCCCACGTGAGGTGTACGTTTTTGCAGATCTTCTCACAAGACCTTGAATAAAACATTGTTGCTTTCTCTCCAATGGTGTGTGCTACATAAATACCACACCTATGGTGAAAATAGTTGATCTTCAACAAAAAAACAAGAGAGAAAGAGAAAAGGGACTACTACAAGACGAGTGTTCCAAACATAACCACCAGTTCGCGGAATAATGCACAGCGTCTGAATCCAGTTGTTATGCCATTTACTGTTTTTCCAGACCACCGCAGCATACATCATGGGGGAGTGGGTCAGCCTACTTCAGCCATTGCCTAACTTTACTGTGATTGATGGCATTCTGCTCCTTCATGAAAAGCACATCCATACACAAAGTAATTATCTTCTGTGCCAGGCACTCCTGTGGCAATGTGTGCTTTTTGAGAGAATATATTTTGTAGCCATTTTTTTATATTGCTGTGGGTCCAGCAGCTCTCTCAACAATAAAGTTTTACAAAAAACATGCCAAAACAATCATTGAGAACCTGCACATTTCTGGAATCTTGTTTAAGGAGACTGCACAAGACCCATCCTAGGAATACCAACAAAAATTACAGCAAGTTCAAGAAAGGCTGGCATTTTACCCTCTTCAGGGATGCTTTAGGGACATCAAAGCTACAGTGAGGACGCCCAACAATACACCCCTCCCCTGCCTTTGCAAAAGGTCTCCTGGGCACAGAAAACGATTACTCAATATCCTGTGGAATACGGGCACCTCCACAGTAGTGTAACACAAGACGATGAGGCCGCCTGCTGGATATGAAGAGGGGTCCATGAGCCTCTGATGTCTCACAGATATTCAATGGCCTTGTGCCAAGCAGGCCCCCCCCCCGAAGGCTTGAGGACCCCTCAGGCTTGCGCCCTCCCTCCTGCACCGCAGGGACTGCAGGGGCCTGTGTTACACCCTGCACCCACAATGCCTCATTCCTAGAACACCTGCACCAAACACCACAGGCTCCCAAGGTGCCACCGCTGCACTTCCTGTACCCTCTCGAGGAGGCATCGTGACTGGAGAATCTGTCCTATAACTTGTCTCGCAATCACCACCCAGCTCTTGGTAACCACGAGGAGACAAGCGGCCGCACTATCCCACATCCCCGAAATAAATGAAGGGCAGTAGGTGGCACAGGCCCTCAAGCAATAGGATTACGTATGTGTGAGTTTTCCAGATTTTGTTATTTTTAGGCAGGGGCATGGCTTCATGGTGGGAGGGGGCGGGGGGGGTGTTTGTGGTGTTACACCTCCCAAATAAATATATTTTCTGGGAAACAGTTGGCTACAGGAGTTTTTAGTCGGTGTGGTGAGGCGTCTTGGATTTCACAAGGAATTTTTACATAAACACCAACAAAAACACACACACACTCTCTCTCTTTGCTTTGAACGTCTTAAAAAATGTTGGTTATTTTGCAAAATATTGTGTTTTCTCTCACTAAGTACCCTACCAATCAGCATTCATCTCCCTTCCCACTGCCCCTTAGGCCCCTCTCATGTACCCTGCTTGCATGACATTGCTCCCTTATAGTACCCTGCTATAATGTATTTAAACATTATGGGCCTCATTACAAGTTGTAACCGCCGTACGGTCGCCAATGTGGCCGCGCTCCCGCCGTGCCCATTATGACATCCTCGCTGGGCCGCAACATGGGAGCCGGCTCTAAATGGAGCTGGCGGTGTTGCGGCTGTGCAACGGGTGCAGCTGCACCCATCGCGCTTTTCACTGTCTGCTGTGCAGACAGTGAAAAGCAGTGTGGGGCTGTGCCTGGGGGCCCCTGCACTGCCCATGCCAAGGGGCCCCCGCGACTCCCCTTCCCGCCAGCCTTTCCATGGCGGTTCCTACCACCATGGAAAGGCTGGTGGGAAGGGGACTCGTAATCCCCTGGGCAGCGCTGCCCTGGCAGATTAAAACTGCCGGGACCACCGTGGCGGAAAACCGCCAGTCCCGGCTGTGCGAACGCGGCGCTTCCGCCGCGGTTGAAATAGGCAGAATCACCAAAACAGCCCTGGTGGTCTTTGACCACCAGGGTTTTAATGAGACCCTATATGCCAGCCTGATTGATGGAAAATCTGTTATTGCCCCCCCCCCCCAATCTTACTGACCAAGCTACGCCGCTGTGGTAGGGGGCTCTTTATGGAATTAAATGAGCTGCAGCAGAAATAATAGCTGAGAATGTTCATATCACTGACATATCACGACTGTGGGAGCTATCTCCTTGTAAAGGCTACGTAAGAACCACTAGTAGTATGTTTATCAATACCACCCACAGCTCAGCTACATACAGATCTCATTCAGTATTGAGCAGTTTACAAAGGTTTGTGGTTTTGTAATAATGGACACCAGACGCAGGGTATCTCTACTTCTTGTGTAATTCTATTTGTGCAATATTTAGGATTGTGTCTGATTCGTCCTATTCTCTACCTCCTAAAATCACTAAACACCTCCAGTTTGTAAGAGGTACCTAGTTTCCCATACATGCCCATGAGAAACCTTCCTTCTCAGCCATCATCTGGTGCTGAAAGCCACCGGATGCTCAGAGAAGCCCTCTGCCTGGACAGTTCAATTTCGCTGATAAGGATGGCAGAACAGTCGTGAGAGTCTAACTCATTTGGGGAGGGATCCTGTTGGGGCGGGGTCCAGAAAATTTGAAGACAAAAAATGTATAGCCCCCTATACCATGAATTCGAAAACCAAAGTAAACTACAAGACACGTGATTATTTCGTGCTTGGGTTCAACAACCAAATTGTTGTCAAGCTTTTGTACTTATGTAAGTTTATGAATATCTATGAATGTTGAAGGATTCATTATTTACAGTTGAAAGTAATGTCCATTTGTGTGTTTTTCATTTGTCTTCGGATTTTTGTGCCTTATGTTTTTTACGTTATGTTTGTCATATATGATATTCATGTTGTGTAATCAGATATGTTAATGCCACAAATAAATGAGTAAATATCATTAATGTTTGAATCTGATGGTTAAACTCGTTGTTGACTTTTCGACCTCAATACATAGGTTATGAGAAGATGGCTGACTTGAGGGTGTTAGAAGCTTGATGACAAGTGGTTGTTGAATCCAAGCACAAAATAATCACGTGACTTGTAGTTTACGTTGGTTTTAGAATCCATGGTATAAGGGCATGGATGTCAAATCACCAAAATGCCAGTAGTAGCAGAAGTGACATCACATGCCATTTGACGTTTACTTTCACTCACACACACATGCTTACACATACACACACACACACACATTCACACACTCTCTCTCAAACACACTCTCACCCTCGAACACGCATACAACGTGCATTTAAAAGCCTTTTTACTTACCTATATTGTAGCTAATGTTACTCCATTTGTTTACACTAATAGTAGATACAATTATTCACTATTTGTGCAATAAAAAAACATGACAGAAAACCAGGAAAGTGCAGGTCCAGCTGCCCATGTGTTCCAGGCACAGATGTTTCCTCCTCTGAGGCTAGGGGTCGCAAAGGCAGTGCCCAGTGTCGCAAGGGGCAAGCCAGGGGTCGCAGCTGCGACCCCTAGCAACCCCTAAATGAGGTCCATGTATAAGGGGTTACACATTTTTTGTCTTCAATTATTTTGAACAATTGTGAGAAGCATCTCCATGCGCTGCCTCATCCATGAACATCAGGCCGGTGATGAAGAGAGATGGGTCCAGGATGTGGTCAGATCTTCCACACTCTTCACATCCCACGTCTGAAAATTCCAAGCTCTGACCATTCAGCTGCACTCACCAGCTCACAGACAATCCTCGACAACCAATCACAAGCTCTCTAAGTACACCTTCTTGAATCACAGCACATCGCCATGACAACTAGCACGAAATATGCTAAACTGACCTGGTTTCACAGATAAACCAACTGGGTCGTATCCCTTTTTCCATCACACTCTGCACTTTCACATCTAACATTGAAAACTTGAGGTGCTCTCATAGTACATTTAATTCTCTAGAGATGCTGGCAACCCTGTTGTATATTGACATCAAAGCGGAGTGCCCGGGCGCACCAAGCAAATTCTATTGGTTTGGTCTCTCTTGCTCATTAAAGCACATGGCTTTGGCTTGCCCATTAGGTATGAGTAGCTTTGGCTCGCCAAGAAAGCCCAAAGGTGTTTCCTGACAGAGCTGACGTGCTCCATCAGGCCCAGAAGAGACAAGACATCACAACTCACAAAACAGAATCTAAATATGTCCGCAATGAACAGGTCTGAGTAGGTCCCCTGACCTCCGCAGGGACTGGTGTCACAGCCCCCATAACAGATCCAGTATGGTTCTCCCCACCTGTTGGATTTGACATACTCTTGCACCAGTGGCAAAGCCACAAGACCCCAGCCATACACCTGAGCAAGAGGCAATGACTAACTTAGCATTGACCAGCGAATTAAAACCCACCTAGGATCGACCACTGCCAACGTTAATAGGTCTGGGGTTGGCTGTCAGCCTTTTGGCTTTGTCAATGCTTGTTTTGCTTTGTCATGATTTTTGTCAAAAGTATATTGTTGGGGGAATTACTGTTCATCTCCCACCCCCAGAATCAATCTGCACCAGAATCGACATCACGAAACTAATGTGAATGTGATAGTAGTCACATTTTACGCAGATTTACCAAACAGCGCTGGCATTACTAGCAAATCAAAAAAGGCCCTTTGAGTGGTGCATGAAACACATCTACAACTACTGCATTTTGTAATAGACAGATGCACATATTTTGTAGCATTCACACAAAAAATAATAACCGTATTCAAAATTATTTGGGTTTTTTTCAGTGAAAACGCCTCTACACATTGGAATACAGTTCTACATCAACACACAGAATTATGTTCAAAATGAAAGTGAATTCCTACAAAATGATGCTTGGGTGCCTCATTTTTGTAAAGGCTTTCTTTAACATTCTGCATTTTTTTAAAGTTATTACTTAAGGCAGTTTATGTTCTTTTATTGATACCATTTTTGATGCACTGACTTGTAAGTTTCCCCCAAATTGTGGTTCTTAGACACCGGCTGTAAAACTGTTGTGATGCTGCACACAAGTGGCCACCAGGTATTAAAAGTTGTTGCCAAGGGAGGGGAGGCTAAGGGCTGTTGCTAATTAGTTTTGTGTTTGCCATGTGTGTCTCCGCACATCTCCTGCAACATTGAAGTCAGCATGAAGAACATTTAGTGGGGGGGACTGCTGCCCCCAGGCACGACATCCTCTGCTTTCTCCTCTTTCTTCAGCAGCCCCATCACAACCCACCTAAAACGCAACTCCACCGCACAAAACTACGGTTTCAGCCCCGCAATCCCAGTAATACAAACCGAAACTATAAGACTAAAATGATATTGCAATGCTACACCACTAACACTACTGTTACACATCCATCCAATCCCGGTATTGCTAACACTACAAAGCGACAGTACTGCTAAACTGCTGCAATTACTTAACAGCACTGTGGTCACAACCTCAGGCCTGAACGTCTCCCCTTATGTGTGACACAGTTGAAATCATGGTCGAATATCAGTTGTGGGTTAAGACCAGGGCCACTGAATTGATTTTGCTGGCTGCTCTGATTTCCGCATAGTTATGGATTTGCCATATTTGCCACATAATCCTTCAACTGTTGCATATTCTTCAGATTCTAACAAAACAATTGTTTCTAGATCAAACGGATCAAAAGTCACTAAAAATGTGGCGGCGGGAGTTGCTGCACACTGGAAGGCCCTTCCCAAAGGTTGACCGTCACCTTTCTGTTGTTTATTGGTGTATGTGGGTGTCAACTGGTACTAATTAAGCGAAACCTTTGCCTAGAGCCCAAAAACATGTGTAAAAATGGCAAAATAATTAGGTAATAATATCACAAAATTTACAGCAGTAATTGGCTTTCCTTGTCCCATGATATATTCAACCCTGACATAATTGTAGTCATCCCATGGTGCTTACATAATTCCAGTGGCCCTTTTTAAAACATTTAAATTATTTAAAAAAAATAGAAACGTTACTCCCGCCTAAAGCGTCTGTGTGAAATTCGTACAATTCCTATTTCTATTTTCTAGAGTGTGCAATGCCTGAAGGCCCTGGCGCTGCAATCAATTAAGAGATGAGAACATTACTGCCCAAAGTTTCGGAGTTTTAAGGTATTTCTATACTTCGCCAATGAATACAATTACTATGGGCCATGGGGGGTGCTGCAGGCTTGCACAACAAGGCTTAGATAGGTTTACATTCTGCCTCGAGAGTTTCATCTTGGCACTCGTGTAAATAAGTTACTGAAGGGCAACCTGTGCTTCCAGGGGGTTGTTGTTTCTGAAAAGCCACTGGCCCAGAACAAAGGTTTATGTTTAGAGCTATTCTTAGAACTGTGTGTGCGTGCGCACGTGTTAATATCTGTGTGTGTGCGGGTGTGTGAGCTTTGTAGGACGGAACTTGAATGCAATGACCAGGCACACCTGCCACCACAAGCTGGCATTGCAGTGTAAATAGGTATCACCTTTTCTAAATTGTATATAAATCCCAAAGTTTTTTTTGGGCGCTTTCTTGGCATTACATGCACGTGTGCTGCGGCTGGTTTCATTTGTGTTACAGCAATACTACTCAAAATGGCCTTGCCGCGGCATGCCCATTTCACTTGTTATACCGGAAACTGCGTCAGAAGGTGAGCAGAGCTAAGGATGCACTTCTGCCCCACGCCACCCATATCCACTGTGCCAGGGGCCGCTACTCCATGAGGGCGGAGGAGTGTCGGCCACCCCCGCCGCCAGCAGCGACAGCTGCAAAACGTTTTAAACTGTGTTTATTATTGTTGTTTGGTGAAAGGGGCGGGGCCACGGGGGTGACGAGTGTGAGTGCTCAGCACTCCCCCCTCAAAGCACATGTGCGTTTGGCCAGCCGTCTCGGGCCGGCCAAACACACATGAGCTGTAGGCTCTCGCCAGCCCAGCAACACAGTCTGCCTGGGAGCGCCGAGGCTGGGCGCTCCCGGCCAATCCTGACGCTGCTTTGAGCAGCGTCAGGATTGGCCGCAGGACAGCCTGGGAGCCTGTGCCTGCAATCGACAAGGGACAGAGGAGTGGCGCACGAATATTTCTAATTTTATTTTAATTCCCCCTCCTCTGCGCGCCTCCCGCCCCTTTACCTTGCCGTGAGCCGCTCCTGCACCGCTCTCTCAGCCACATATTTTCTCTGAACCTTTCCTACTCGAATATTGCCACGTTGCTTGAGCGGCTCGACCAAACAATACCACTATGTTCACCACACAAGGCCAGTATTCATCTGCACTATCGGTTACGATGCACCAACAACCCAAACCCTCTCACAGGATGGTTATTCGTAGAGGCGGAAAACAAAATGGCTGACAAACGCACAGTCCTGGCCAGAATCTTATCCAAGCCAACCTCATGTAATTCTATCCCTACTGCTGCCTTCTTGACTAGACTGTGAACCACACCTTATGCCCCTCCACACAGTTGGTGGAGGAAATGTGGAAGGGCATTCCACCTCCCCCTGTCTTATTTCTCCATCACAAGGAACCCAATGCCTAGACAATTGTTTTAAGAAGATCTACTTACTGGTAGCCTGGTCATTCACCAAACAAATGCAAAGGCACTTTTAGGATGGTGCGCTATGTATCTGCGGATGAATACGTCAAAATGGATAGATCCATTTCCCCAACCACCCCATCAAGCAATTCTAGAACCACTTTAGAGACTTGACCACCTGCACTAAAGCTGATGCTCTAGGGTCAGAGGAGTTGTTTTGACAGCCATTGCAGAAAGGGCACATGTTGTGTTATCTCCCACTCAGCATGACCTCTGCCCTTCTCAATCCTGATCCCCCCCCACAAAGCCTTTCACACTTGTCAAGCCAGGACGAATTACAAAACAAGAATACTATGTCACCAAAAACAAACCCACTGCCCCCTGGCAGCGCAAAGTCTAGACCATTAAGGTGACTTTTGACAGTGGGTGGTGGTGCTTGCATCTATTGCACATCGAGGTTGCACATTTTCAGTGATGAACAGGGGCAGACAGACATCTACATGTGCATCTTATTACATGCGTACCTCAAATAACAAGCATTGGCAAAGCCAAATTGGTATATTGTTGGCTGTCAGCCTTTTTGGCTTAGTCAATGCCTGTTTTGATTTGTCGTGGTTCTTGTAAAACTTTATTTATTGGGGCAAGCGCCAGGCCCTCACCAATATATAAAAAAAACATTTGCTAATAGCAAAAGTATTTTAGTCTCAAAAAGCACACACTGAATAGCAGTGACGGGATATACTTTGTGTATACAACTGTCTACAACTGACGGGATATACTTTTTGTTTGGGTGTGCTCCTTGTGAAAGAGCAGAATGTTGTCACTGAAGTTAGCCAATAGCTGCAGTTGGCTGTCCCACTACACCATGCTGGGTGCTGTACTGGGTAGAGGAAAACAGTGAATGGCACAATAATGGACTACTGTATGAAGAGGGTTGACTGAAAGCGTAAATATACATATATATATATATATATATACATATATATATATATATATACATATGTGTGTGTGTGTGTGTGTGTATGTTGTTCATGGTTTCAATAGGAAGCTTTTTTAGCATAAATAACTGGAGTGTCATCACAACAATGATTACCCAAAAAAGAATGTATGGGAAAATGAACACAGTGGACAATCCTTCAGGAAGTATGGAAACATTGAAAATAGGGGACTATGTTGAAGAGTGCACAGCAACATGAACAGAGTCGCCAAAGTTGCAAGGAGCTCACAAACAATAAACAAAGATGATGCAGAAGTGTGAATGGTATAACTATACCATAGTTGATAGTAAAGTTGATGAAGTGGCAAGGTGTATGGAAACAATGAACACAGCATGTAATGCATGATGTATGGGAACCATGAACACAATTGATAAGGTTGCATAGTGCATGAAAACAATGACCACAGTAGATGATGTTGCACGGTGTATAGGGACAATGACCACAGTAGATGATGTTGCACGGTGTATAGGGACAATGACCACAGTAGATGATGTTGCACGGTGTATAGGGACAATGACCACAGTAGATGATGTTGCACGGTGTACAGGGACAATGATACAGTAGATGATGTTGCATGGTGTACAGGGACAATGATACAGTAGATTATGTTGCAGGGTGTATGGGAACATGAACAGAGGGCGATTTTTCAGGGGATGTGGAAAAAATGAAAACAGTATGTGACATTGGTGGGTATGATGGAAGAGTCGATAAAGGCTCTGGGGGCAGAAAGGACATGATGCAGAAATGAGGGAAGAGGGGACACCGTGGATGATATTGCAGCGTCTACAGGAACAATAAACACCACATGATGGTGAAGTGTGTAGGGGACCAATGAACAAGACAGTGGATGCTGCTGCAGGGTGTAGGGACAGGGACGGCTCCTCTGTTATGGCGGAGGAGCGTCACCCCGCTTCTGAAAAGCAGCAAAAAAATGATAATACAACTATTGTATTATTATTTTATTTTTCGCTTCCTCCTCGTAGGGCAGGGCGAGGTGATCCTTGTCAGCAGGGGGAGGAGGAGAAGTATACACTCTAAGTGCGCATGTCAGTTTGGCCAGCCGTCCACGTCTGGCCAAACTGACATACGCAATTACAACTCTCCACCCGGGCTGTGTTGCACAGCCTGGATGAAGAACCAGTGCAGGCTCCCAGTCCTCAGCTGAGTGGCATTTCAGGTCGCTCAGACCAATCCAGGCGCTTGTCTCATGCTGCGTAACAAAGATAAGCATCTGGATTGGGTTGGAAGAGACGAAGCAGAGAAGCACCGAGGCGTTGAGGAACACTGAGGCGGCACTCAGGTTTTATTTTTATTATCCCCCCCACGACCGTGCCACCACTCCCTCCCCGCGCAAACCCCCTCCTCCCTGCCCACCTAGCGTTATTAAAAGCAGCCGCCGCTGTGTAGGGGACCAATGACCAACCTAACAGATGTTGGTGTAGGGGATCCATGACCAACACAGCGGATGCTGCTGCAGGGTGTAGGGGAAAGGGGAAAGCGAGTGTGGTGGATGAAGTTCTAATGTGTGAGGGAAAAGAGCACAACAGTCGATCTTGTAATGGGTTACGCATCTGAGGGACAGCAGATGGGGGGGTGAGGCAAGATGATTTTACTACGTTTGTGTGAAAGAGGGGATGGCAGATAACTGTTCAGGGAATGAAGGAAGAGGGGATACCCTGCCAGAAGGGTGGAAGAAGGGACAAAGTGGGTAATCACCCGTGGGCGGTACACTGCTTTTTTTGGCACGTTTAATGCAAAGCTGCACGTTTAAAGATAAATGTAGGGTGTATACAGGGAGACATGGAAACAGGGAGCGGTATTTATATCGACTTTCTGCATCGCACCCTACCCCTCATTCTGGCCTAGCAGCTCAGCAGGTTAAAGCATGGATTGCATGGATTTTTATTTTGACACATGGTCACAGGTTTGAGATGTTGTTTTTTTAGGACATTCATCCTTCTGAGGTCAATAAAATGACTACTATTTAGTTAAGTAACAATAAAGGTCCATCATCTCTTAACCGCGTTAACATTACGCTCCTGGCGAACGGGCGCCTACAAATAAGCTTATTAGGTTGTGTGACTCTATTCAAAAGTCTGTGCTTTGAAAACCGCTGTCACACTTCTCTAGTCCAGACTCTAACATGTCAAGAAAGAATAATGAGTTTTCTTCAGAAGATTGGCTCGCCATCTTGTAAAAAAGCATTAATGCCACATCTGCACGCACTGAAGGAGCACGGCGCCCTGTCCCCCTCTTTCCCCAAAGTACCCCTCGTCTATGGGACGGCTCCACTCCTCCCACTCTAAGTAGTTCAAGATGGTGACTCACTCTTTCATTCTCCTGAGGTCGATGAAACCAGAACCACTGAAACCCATATTTATACTTTTTTGTGCTGCATTTGCGTCATTGTTTGACGCAAAAGTGGCGCAAACGTACAAAATGTAATTGTATTTTGTAAGTTTGCGCCACTTTTGCATCAAAAAGTGACGCAAATGCGGCGCAAAAAAAGTATAAATATGGGCCTGAGTCGCTCCCACACTGGAGCCAGACCCATTTGCAGGCTCCGCGCAATGGAGTTGTCTATGAATCGAGGCTGTCTGACCCTGCGGAGTCAGGCTCTGGCCAGGGTAGCAGAAGGAGTAATCAAGGGTAGCCTGTGAGCTGGGAACAGGTGGGGGGACCTGAACTGGAAAACAAAACAAGCATTTGCAATCCAATGGGTCTCCGGTTTGCTTGAGTCAGAGCTATTAGCGGTGAAAATTCCTAACTGGGCTTTTCTTGCCACTTAAATTGAAAATAAAAAAAGTAAAACAGTTGACATAAGGGAGACGATTTAATGCACCACGGGCGCCATGAGCAAGAGTGCGAAGGACAGAGACAAAAGGAAAAAGAAGTTTGCTCGCAGTCAAACGTATCAGCAGAAGTGCAATTATCCATGCAACAGGGTTGATAGCCAGGGCGGTAACAAAACTGCCCCAAGGAGGGACAAACGTGAAGCATTTACCAATGATGACAAAGGATTTTTGAAAGACAAGCCCATGAACGAGTGATAGTGATGGGCGTGTGGTGGGCGTGGTTAAAAGCCCCCAGATAAATTACAGTAGGCCAGAGCGCTTGCAAGCTTGACCTAAAAGGGACCATTCCACAAACATAGGTGTAGGGATACAATTTTTCATTCACTGAGGGACACAAAAGGACTCCAACACAGAAAACTGAGGCAGTGAGGCACTAAGCCGAACTGAATGAAACTTTAATTCGCGGTATCATCTGTGTGAACCACAGCCACTAGAACTGATATGATTCTGGAGCTATGGCTTTATCTACATAGTTATGGTTGGCCGCATTTGCCACATAATTGATCATCTGCCGCATAATCTGCAGAGTTTAACAAAAAAAATGCTCCTTGCCCTTCACAAAGATTAACTGGTCATCTTTCAGTTGCTTATTTCTGCATTTGGTTATTAAACTGGTACTAATGAGGTTAAATATTTGCTCAGGCAGTATTACAATGTGTAACAATGTAAAAATAACTATACAAAACATGCTGCGTTATGCTGCACCATTTGCTTTTTCTTGTCACACAATTTAGTCAACTCTGCGGTATAATTTGGTACCGCCCTGCCACATAATTCCAGTAGCTCAACAGGATAAAATAAAGAATAAAGGAGTATACTGCTTGGAAGCAAAGAAGGATTGGCAAATATAAACTTTTTTTTTCTTTGCACAAATGTTGGAAATATCCCCAAAAACTTTCTATCTGGAATATTTATAACAATGTGATATAATAATTGGCTCAGTCTGACTTGCTGATTTAAAAAAATAAATAAAGAGGAGAGAACCGACATATTTTGCAGCTGGATTTGGGTGGAGGCCGAAAAGCAGGGTCAAGCTTGGTTGATGGATACGAGGGAATGGAAGGAAGGCAGATCTACCAGGATATTGCTGTGCATATAGTTTCCACAACATCACACATAAAAATACTGATTTCAATATGGTTTTATTTTACCATAATATCTTCTGCCCTTATTGCATAAGGCATTATGTTGTTTTGGCATTATATACATACCATATGACTGTAACAATGTAATGGTAAGTTATTCATAGCATATATGAAAAATATAACAGAACACAAAGAACCCAACCATAGCCGTGAACCCCAACTTTAGAATTAATCATGATGTAACATTTGCCTTAAAACCTACCCCAGGCCTGAATTTGAGTCCTGAACCAAACTAGCCCGGACCTAATCAGTGCTTAATTTGAGCAGGTAGTTTCGGGTGCTTGGCACCAGCACTTAATTTTCAACACTGGCACTTATGATAGCTACCACATGGTGGCACTGTTTGTGCAATTTAGAGATGAGTAAAACAACAGATGTTTATTATTCAATATACATTAAAAACAACTAGCACCTGCCGCCCATCCCTATAGCTTTGGGTGCCTCGAACAGTCTGCATTGTCACGCTTGCAGCAGTGTGATGGTCGGTAGTTGTGTAGATACTGTCACTGGCAGTGCTGGGAGCGGCAATAGGTGGTGCGAGCAGCAGTGGACTCCTGGCAGGGCCCTGGCACGTACTGTTTTACAAATCGAGCACCGGACCTTACCCTAGCCCCAAACCTAACCCTAGCCCTGAATCTCAACCCCAGTCCTGAACGCGAGCCCTGAACCCAACTCTATCCCTGGGCCTAATCCTAGGCTCACACCTAACCCTAGTCCTGAACTTAACCCTAGTCTTGAACCTAATATTATGTCTGATTGTTTGCCTGGTCCTCGCAGAAACACAAACCCCTCAGTCAACCCTGGCTCTGAATGTAACCCTGGCTCTGAGTGTAAGCCTAGCCCCAAATATAAGCCTAGCCCTGAACCAAACTACAGCCCTCAACCTAACCCTAGTTAGCATCACAGTCCTTACCTGACGATATAAGCTAAACGCTGTCTGTAGGCGAGACTTAAAAAGGACAGTAAAGGAAAGTCAGATTAAACGTGGGACATGGGATAAAATAAAGTCCAAGATGAGTCTAGACTCAATGTGTTACTGGTCGCGTTACCAGTTTCATAAAACACATATTTGGCGTATGCACAACATGGACCCTGGCATGATAAGTCCTCATGAGCTTATCCCACCATGTAGAGAAGTGGCACTGGGGAGGAGCTGTGGGAGACGCGCACTTCAAGGCCAGATAACCACTGTTACTGAGCGGTGAACAAAGGCTTCCTGGGCTCATTTATTGAGAGTAGCCAAGCTCCAGATGTACTTCCAAGGTGAAGAGTCATAATGTGGAACAACATTCTTTTCTGAAGGTCTTGGCATCTGACAACCATGATCAAAGCAGCCATGCAGGCTGTGGGTGCACTGGGGAAATAAATCTGCCCCACTCCCACATTCTATAATTAGCCTTAAGTTGTAATTACTAGAAGGATGCTTCTCATGATTAAGGAGTTAGGGAAGACTTGGGGACGAAGGGGTTTGCTGCTTTCACCAGCCCACTGCCTCCAACACGCCCTCCTTGCTTCATTAAAATGCTTTTCCAAACCAAAAAATATGGCTGCCAGCTGGGTGGAGTGCAACTTATCATAAACAATGTACTGTTTTAGCTGCACTTTGCAATGGATGTTATTCTGTTATGCAATCTATCAAACCAGGCTCAAAGAACTTCACTGACTACCAATCAAGTCTAGGATAAAGTTCAAAACTGTTATGATCACGTACAGAGCCCTCCACAAAAATTGTCCCAGATACATCCAAGATATCCTCTGGCAAGGACTCTCCGGTCTTCTAATCTCGACCTCCTGTGCATCCCCAGATATCGCAAAACCAGAGCTGTGGGCAGGTCCTTCTCTGTTCTGGTGCCAACCCTCTGGAACTCTCTGCAGTTCATCCCTTTCGAAAGCCGGTTTAAGGCTCAGTTGAAAACAGTGCTGTTCAGTGAATTGTAACCATCCGTTTCTACTTGTCTTTTGCAGCCAGGACACTTCTTCTGAAGCAACAGTCGCTCTCTATAAATAACGTTTCATTCATTCATTCATTCATCTATAAAGCGCACAGTCTGCTGCTGGCCTGGCCTCGTGGTCCTATTGCGTAGCTGTCCACTACGCTATGTCATAGGAGTAGCTGAATGACTTTCAGCCAATCCTGTTTTCTTCAGTCAACAACTCTAAGTATGATGGGGGCTGGTTGTTTCCATTTTACACTGACTGTTATCAGCCTATGTAGCTTGCAAAGTGCATATAAAGTGCTGTTCTCTGAAAAATCCACACTTTCTGCAGGCGTCATGCATGAGTGACTACCTAAGCAATGGCACTTTATGTTTCAAGGGACAAAGCATGCCACCAGAAGGTTACACCAACCAACACCTCTCACATTTAAGGAGCTGAAACAAAATAATGCCGTTGGATTGGCATCTAGCATGGATTTTAAGGAGTACGAGCCCACAGGAGCGAGATTTCAGGGGCTCGGGCCCAAACTTTAAAGAGAAGAGTGACAAAAGACACATTGGGATTGGACACAATAGAGACAACGGTTCAGTGCGCAAAACATGCGCCCAGGAAGGAAGACCAGGGTTGTCCAAACTCCCCATCTTGTCAGATCACATCATGTCAACTAGGTCTCCAGATGTCAAGTACCGAGTTTTCCTTTTCCAGGCTTTGGTTATCTGCTACTTAAGTCCTGTTCAGGTGAACCAAGATTACAAACTCCCAGAATGCATCTTGAGGCAAAATGAAATGTGGCACTAAATCACAAATCACCAGGGACAAGCAGAATGCCTTTAAAAAAATAAAACTAGTAAACAACATAGAAGTTGACTGAAAAGTGACAGATTCTAATTGTGTGTCAGACCATTTATGTTCTAGGATGAAATGCCTGCTTTTGGGTGGTCAGGATTTTCATAGGTAGATACAGTCAATAGTTGCGGAACCACTGGGCAAGTGGGTAAGAGTCTTGTGATCTCAAACTGCACATTAGTTTGCAGACCAAATATATTGGTCTGTAAGACTGAGAAGTTTACAGCTCCCCTTCTAATTAGCGAGCTAATAATTGGACACTAATTACAGAATGCTTCGCCTTTGTTTATCTTTCACAGGAAGCATGCAGATTAATCAAAGGGCAAACATTAAATGGCACAGTGTGTTTGACGTCTTGATGACTCAGACTCATGTAATGCTTACAGAGGGGCGAATTTGTAAGAGGGAAATCTGAATGGGGAACCCATAGTCAAAGATTCCCACTGATTGAAATCAATAATTCAGAGGAACAATGTAATTCCCAGGAACTGTGGAAAATGATCCAGATACAATAAATAATTCTGAGAATGTTATGTTGAAGCCAAAGATGTTTATGCAGAAACAATAGCCAAACACTTGCTAACATGGGCTTTGTAACTAACTCAGGGGACCAGTGTTGGTCCACGCATGAAACATTTTTGGAAGGCTTATGCCCTTGGTCCAGGTGGGTGAATCTGAACAAGAGTTCCCCAAAAAAGTATACACGTAAAATAAGCTTGCGAAATGTTGGGCAAACTGATTGGAGCAGGGAAGTGTATTTTTTTAAAAAAATATCATAATTGGAAAATTGCAGGAGGGTGAAATTTACACAGCAGCCTAGTAATTTTGTGCGCTCAGTGGCTTTTTTTGTTTTACTACAACTCGCTAATCCATTGCAATTTCAGCTCTTTCAAAATTTACAGGGTGAGAGAGAATTATCATATTTTTCTATTTCACAGTTTGCCACCCTGGCGGTGGAAGATTGTAAACTACTCAAGTGGGCAATGGTCGTGCAGCTCAGTCAATTACATTCTATTGGTCTTTGAAAAACAAATATTGGTTTATAAATCAATTTTGAAATCTAAGTGTCATAACATCTTAAAATACGTAGTTCAATAGCTGCTGGATTGACCTGCACATATCACTGGTCTCTGTAAACACATCTGGTTTGGACTACAGAGTTTCAGTCTAATGCCTCTGGTGATAAGGACATTACTGGTCTCACCATATTTTATGCCACCAGTGATGTCCTAATGATAGAATTCTGGGGATGTCATGTGTAAAAAGCATGCGCTGTTCGTAGGCTTATAGTCACCTTGTTCAAAACAATTGTCAAATTTCTATGATTTGGGGGATTTTGGGGCCCTGATCATAACGTATTTCTATTGAATTGCTTCCAGTGATTTTTTTACATAATATTTTCTATAATATTGATCAGTTACTTACATTAGTATCACGACGGTATTTAGGTAAAGGAAATTTGCTCTTGGAAGTATTACTTAAATTTAAGTTGTAGGAGCATGCCATGAGGGCATCAGTGCTGTGCTCAGAGACCCACACTGATATTTGACAGTCATAAAAGCTCAACAAAATGAGGGCTCATGGGTAAAAATAGTCTCTGGTCCATTTTTATCATCTTAATTGAAATTTCGCAGAACTTGTTAACATTAAACTTTGTTGTACTGCAACACAATATAAAGCATGGAATGTAATAAGTAGTGGTTGATAATCTGTTGTCTGTGAAACTGAGAGCAGAGTTCTAAAGATAATTCTCCTGCTTGGTTAAAATGTGAGATCTTGAACAAAATCGTTTCATACCCCCTTGATTCTGTTTCCCGCAAACATTTTGAGCAAATTAGAAACCCCAGGGTTGTTTGTGGAGTTCCCCCGCGTTTTCTTAGGCCTACTCGCTTCTGTAGTTTTGCTTGTGTGTGCTAGAGGGTGGAAATAACTCTAAAGCCTTTTTTTATGTTAGTCCACATCTTGCTTAGCTTTTTCACAAGAACTCTGGAACCACGAGCACTTTGTATGTAAGTGCATACAGTGCTAAGATGCTGGAACGCCCTCTTATTAACAGACCGTGTGCTATATTAAGGGCTAATGGAAAAAACAAATATTACAACTATGTCCACACTGTGGGCAAACTGTGGAGAGTGTGATTATAATTGTGAAACAAAAATTAAAGTTATTTACTCGTGACTCTTAAAATAACAAACCAGGTAGGACTGTGAGGTCAGATGTCCAAAGCCTGGCCGAGAGGAAAGATGTGAGCCGAAACCTAACTCTGTACAAACACGGCCCCTCCGGTCCGGCACAGGTATCTTTGATACCGCGGTGTTCCCAATTAGCCTACCCCTTAGGCCCCCCCGAGCGGCCTTCCTCACCTCCCTACATTCCTAGACTGTTACAGGCAGAGGGTGACCCGGCACTTTGGAATGCAGGGTCCGGGCTGTAATGGATAACCTCATTAACTGCCCGCCCGCGACTCCGGGGCTCAGCATCAGACGCAGGGTTTATTTATTGCCCGCACCCAGACAGCCTCTCGCCCTCTCCTTCACCGACGCTGCAAATCAACGGAAGCCTCGGTAAAAGCAGAAGAATGGCCGCCTGCTTTGCAACTGTTCCGATCATTGTTTCACTCCAATGTCCAGAGCAAGTTTGGCATTACTCATAAAAAAGTTTGTCCTTCAATGTGGTATTTTTTATTTATTTTGTGTTTGATCTTTATATGGTTTCTGGTAAATGGTTTGGGCTCATAAATCAACCTATGAAAATATGTATATCTTTAGGTCTGGACAGATTTAGAAATATATCCCTAACCCAAGGTAGCCACAAATATGTTTGTGTGAGAGAGAGAGAGACCTCCCTAGAGATCTTTGGTACAACACTCTTCATTGGTTACTTAAAGTGTCAACCACATATTGCTTCCACTCACCACAGTAAAAATCCTGTGACAGTGAGTCCCCTCCACGTTTCCATTGGCTGTCCTGCACTGTGAATGATGCCAATTTGCCAGATCACATGTGCACAGCTGCCTTAAGGGGAGGGCACTTTACTAGGGATGGTGTGCCTGGGGTGCTATGCACATTTATTTTTATATTTCTCATACTTTTTGCTATTTTTTTGTATTTTTTTAACTTTGCAAAAATGCCACACACGCTTGACAAATGCTTGTGCTAAATAGTCAGTGACCCACTAATGTATCGCAGTCATAATATATGGCTCTCAACAATAATTATGTGTTTGGGGGGTTGTATTGGTGGAATCTTCCGGTGTTTATCTGCTAGCTGAAAGTAAGCCACGATGGCCCACAGCAGCACAATGAATGAATCAAGCACTCTAGTGTTGACGTATTGTACAAATCACAGAATAATCACCATAATGGTTGATGAGACCAACAACCTGTTCCTGGACACCTTCGAGGTACTTCCAAACTGAACAGAATGACCCAGTCTCTTCTTCATGGAGCGATTCATACAGGTTTTCTGGGTTCTGTCTACCTTTAAGCACTCATCGTTTTGGCAAGTAAGGGAGCAGAACCATGGAGAGGGGAAGTGCATGTTTGCCCAGGAGCGCACAACGTTTATCAACTTGGCAGCTGGGATTAGCACCAATGCTTCCTGGTTCCATCAGTGACAAGTTGGAAAGCTGTCCACTCGCCCACATCTCATCCCTTATGGTTCGTAGGGTTTGCTGTGATTTAAAGATTTATGATGTATGTGTTAAACATCTACTCATTGGTCAGTTTTCCTACGGACATAAGACTAAACCTTCCTACGTTGGTGGTCCATGTGTATGCCAATATCCCAAAACCCCAAAGGAATGCACTGAATATTGTGAGACCTTTTCTAGGGGAAAGTGGTAACTGGTGATCTACAACTGGTGTCCAAAGGTAACCAATACTATTGCACTCCGGCAAGATGACCAAGTTATTCTCTCCAAGAACTGTCAATGGCCTTTGGATTAAACACTGGGTGACTCAGTGGGTTGAAGCCCCAGCTGTGATGTTTGCAGTAAACAAAAAACACAATATCTGGTCCTAAATCCCACCACCAATCCAACAAGGGTCCCTCCTAAGTAAAATCAGTGCAGTTCAAAGATGAATGAGAGTGCCAAGGTGATTAGTTTTCAAGGTAATTGATATCCACGATGGACACAGTTCCAGTATTTTAAAAGACCTAGAAATTGTATTCAAGGTTTTCAATTTGACATTTTTTGTAGTGACTCTAGACCCACCCTTGCATTTACTTGTTGGGATCTGTTTCTAGGGGCTGTGATGCCCATGATCCCGACTTTCTGGTGGCAGTGGTACCCACAAGCCTGGAGGCACCCATTAAAAAGAATCAAATACAGTCCCATTGTTAGAGGGTTAGTGGGTAAAAAGGTGGCAAACTGTGGTTTTACAGAAGGCCCAGAGATGATTATCTCTCACTAGTGAACAGATAAAGAAACCTGACTAGGGTCACTAAAGGATAATATATCCTAATAGCCTCATTGGAGACGTTACTGAAAAATTGATAAAATTGTCCCCGCTGTCATAGCTATAGAAATGTCACTTGAGACTATCAAGCTAAGGCTGAAGGATCTCATATGCTGTGGACTGAGAACAATACACATAAATCAGAAGGAGAGCTAGCAAAGGTTTCCAATAAAATAACTTTGAAGACTTACACAACTGCTAAGGAGGAAGTAAATAATGCAGTCGGCGACAGAAGCAGGTGCAGTCGACAACCTCAAAGGGCACCTAATGTGACAACTCTCTTTATATTGTAGATAATACTTTGTTAAATCACTTACAAAGACAGTTTACTGGCCACAAAGGACTTCTTGGTGCTGAGAGACTCGGAGTCATACTCCAGGATCTCATGGAGGCCATGCTCCTGAATATCCAAGGCTACATGTTCTTTTTCTTATGGAGAATGTTGACCATTTTATTTGTACGGGTCAACTTGGAAGGTTGAGAATTGGTCTTTTTTCATTTGAGTTTCTCATGTAATGGATTTTTTTATTATCAATTACTGCAATCTCGTCTGCTCCAGATGGATAATGAAGCTTTGAAGTGGGACTAGCAATGTTTGAGGGTAGCCATTCAACCAGGTTTCGGGCAGGAGGACACGATTCAGGTTGTGAGAGTGACTAAGTAACCATTTTTAAGTTGCCTTTTGCTGTTGGTCTGCAGTTTTGCAGTACACTTTGGAGAGAGCAATGTGCGGAGCTGCTAAGGGAAGCAATAGTGATTATAAGATGTCCCCCCTTATGCTCTCAACAGTGAGGATGATGTGGACCCCTTGTGGACTATTCATCACTGCTGCCAGAGCCGAAACCTCTGACTCCGCCAACGTCTAGAGTGGGTTCTGCCATGGGGTGAAGCCACCCAATCACTGCTGATCAGTGGGTTACCATCAGTGATGACATTAAATCTGTTCTATTTATGTCATATTTTTCCAGTAAACGTCTAAGTCCTCCTTGGGCATACCTGTGACAGTTCTCCTAAGTTCTGGTTTTCTGCGCCTGTGAGGTTGTGATTCCATCACTTTAAAAAAAGGGATGTCCATGGGGGCACAAGTGATGGCAGTTTAGCGTGTTCTGCAGTGAGGTCACATTGATGTTTCTGTGTGTAAAGTCTGCAGATAGCTCCCTCACTTCCTTGGATAGAAAATGGCTTTAGACTAAAGTTCTATGGAAGCAGTGAGTGGTGCAAGGTTTAAAAGTGGGTGGATTACAGCACTGAGACTAGGTGCATCCAGGGGTGAGTGAGTGTGTGGTAGGTTGCAGTGAAATATGTGTTTTTGTCCACTGACTTTGTGTTGCACCACTTTGCATCTGGATTAGCTGTCTAGTGTTCACCAGTTGCAGACTACATTTTGTATTCAGATTAGCTGCCTATTGACTTTATTGTAGCATTAGACACTGCCATGTTAAAAGCTGACTGTACCTTTCCACATTGTAAACTGAGCATTCTGTCTTGTTTTCGTGCTTTTTCTCACCAAGGGCTTTGGTTGATAATTATGTCTTCAGACGGCAGGGAACGGCCTTGTTTTGATTTGATATCTTGGGATTGTGGCCAAACCCCAACATGTTATTTTCAAAGCATACCTAACCTAGCCAGCATGTTTGAATTACAAAATGAGGGGGGTTTTCCAAAAAGCTTCTTTTGTTTTTTTTTAAGATATAAAAAGACCCAGTGCGACGTGAGAGTGTGTGTGGCCTCAATCAGGATTCTTGACGTCGCATGCCTGATATCTGTCCCGTGAGGGTGGAGATCTCTTTCTCTTTTGCAGTCGAACAGGTTCCTCATCTTGCTGGCATGAGAGAGATGAAGAGCTTGGCAGGCCCTACGGTGATTACTTTTTACTTCATTATTTGCTTTGCAATATAGTATAATATAAATACATATATTTGCTGTGTACATTGCAGTGGAGAATCATTTTGGTATATTTTCCTTTCATTGCTGTGACTATTTTTTAATGGGTGCTTTCAACATGCTAATCTCCTCTTAGGAACCTCATGGTGAAATAATAATAAATGTCTTCTTTGAACTGAGAAGTGCATTCCAGAGATTTTTGTCAGCTCGGTCATTGGTGAAAGCAAAACATTTGTGTGAGTGTATAGAGGATGAAAGAGCATGTAGAGTGAAAGAGAATGTTGGGAGTGTGAGTACTGTGATATTGGTGGTAAGAGTGGGCAGAGCAGGAGAGAGTTGATGGATACCTGGGATGAGAGTGGGTGTATTTTAGAGGGTAAGAGTTGATGGTTGGAAGGGTATGAGTGTGAAGGCGTAAAACTGGAAAAATGCAGAAGGACAGGGTGCATGGACACTGGGACTGAACAGATATACAAAGTGAGAACATAAATGAATATCCAGGGTAAAAGACGACCAGGGGTGAAAGTGGGAAGAGCTAGGGGTAAGTGCACGGAGGACAAGAGTGAAAATTGTGCTGCAGTGTGAGGGGAGAGAGGGAAAAGGTGTTTCTGAAGTACTTTGTAGTTGATCCATGTGTTTTACTCTAAAAATTCAGTTGTGTATGCTGCAAATGAATGCAACAAAAATAAGCACAGTCTGGTTTCTGTTAAATAATTTTTTATACAGTAACTTTTTAAAATTTGAGTTTGAGAGCCCCTGAAAAAAGTTAGTCTGAAGCCATGTAGTGGCACAAATGAGGATGTTAATCACTGAAAATGTGAGAGTCGGGTCATCAGTGATTACCAAACCAAGAGATCTTAAACACAAAAGTAGAGTGACTTACAGAATTGGCACCACTGACGCACCATTTTCCCATCATGGGAGTTTGTAGTTTTAGCCCACTTTAGTTGAACCAATGGCACTATAGAACCAACTCGCCAATGGAAAGCCCCATCCTGCCAGCCTATACCTAGGCTTCGTTCTGCCCATTATTATCAAGAGATCCAGGTCATGTGTGACAATTTCAGACAGCCCTAGTTCTTCATCCCACAACTTGTTGAATGCTGGTAATTGTAGTTCTAATTTTAATATCGAAAGTATAGCGCTACACTCAGGGGATACAAATGCTGTTGCCTAAAAAGCCAGACATAGCTGGAAATTATGTCTTACATATGACATAGAAACACTAGGGGTCCATTCACAAAGGTGAATTTAAACATGAGTAAATATGCATGTGTACATTTACTCTCACAATGTGCTTTAACTTTACCTCCTTTGGATATTAAGCTATTTCAGATGCTAATGTACTACAAAGTGTAAACTTACAGGTCTTCAGAGCAAAATGTAAGAGTGTAACATTACTACTAGTAACTTTTCTCTGCCTCTAAAGCCAAGATCTCTCTATGGTAAAGGATAGGGAAAATCTAAAAAGTTTATTAAACTTTGGACAATATTAGTAAAAATAGTTTTATGTTAAATATTGATATAAATGAATTGTATATATTTATATATTTTAAATGTAGGACAAAATAAATAATGCTTCAACAAGATTAACTTAATTTAAAGTATATGAAAATATTTTTACAAATTTATTTTAAAAATCCTACCTTAAGTAAAATATTTAAAACTATGTTTACGCATTAACATTATAAACAGTTATGTATGCAATTAATTAATAGAATTAACTTAAATTAATTGATTTTTTTAATTACAATATTTTATCATAAAATAGTATTATATATAATTTTTAACATTAAACTGAATTTGTATATATTTTTAAATAAATTGATTCATGTTAACATTATTTCCTATGCTCTATTTTAAGTCCATATCTCCATGATGTTCTATTGTAGGGTGTTGCACTATCAGCAGTTAGCCATGTGTGGTGCTGGATTTACTCGAAGTCTGAGCTGGGGTACTTGTTCTACTGTTTGGGTCCTTTACAGTAAATGTAGAAGTGCATGTTGTGAATTGCAATGGACTTACTCTTGTGCGAAGGCGTCTGAACCTCTGTAAACCCCTCATTATCCATCCCTAAACGCCTTCCTACTCCTCCGTAAACCACTCCCATCGAGAAGTCAGCATTCCCCGTTTTCCAGCCACTCCCCCAGTGACTCCCACATGTGCTACGAACTAGTAAACTTACTTGTGTGAGGTTCTCTATATGGAAAAGATAGAGAGGTGGTGGTGGAGATTTCCTCCTGTAGGTTTATGAACCGAGTTTTGTACTGAATAGCACTACTATTGTACTGCTGTACAAACAATGAACAACTATTTGTTGCAAATTATTGCACCTCAAGCGCAGTGATCATGACTTTGCCTTTCAGTTAATAAAACAGCTCCTCTCAGGGCTGTAATCTCCGTTTGTCTCAACTGAACCTGGACGTGTGGTGTCCCACGGACATGGAGTTGTCAACCCACAGTAAGGGATACGAACTATGTTCCTGCTGTTTACAACTGTGTACCTGAAATGGAGCATGGGACGGTACCATTCCATCACCACTCGTGTCTTATCAGAAAAGGCGCCATTTTGACCAAGCTTCCACTGTGTGTTGGAAAAGGGCATTAGTCCACTCTGTGTACACGCCACTTTTTTACACTAGCCCACTGTGGGTTAAATCCAGGGGTAGTGCAGGGTGGGAAGAAATAGAAATGCACACATCAGCAAAATCCGCGCCTTCTTCCATGCCCCCGGGAAAGAAAAAAAAACAGCTTTACACACCAGCTAAAAACAACAAGAGAAACTTTATCATCCGGAACCGGTCTCCAGTCCCACAGGAGGATGGCAGCCAGTAGCCCTGCAGGGGAGCGAGGCTGTTCAGAGGACATTTAATCATTGACCACATGAGCCGCCATAACTGCTTGGTCACCTCATCCCCTCCGAGGATGGAAGTACCGTGAGCTCGTGCGCCCTCGAGAGGGACGCAGGTTTACACGAGCCAGCCAATGAGATCACAGACTTCCAAATTCCGCCTCACACCCCTGGATTCTTCAGACAAAGAGGCCAGACGTCCGCAGGAGCGAGATACAGAGTGTTTTTTCTACAAGGGCTACTGTGTGTGAAACTCCATTAAAGCCAAAGGGGTCAATGAGTCTGTACTTTAACGTGCGACACCCATAGCTGATGAGCACACCTTGAGTGGCAAAAGTATGAAAGATACACTCTTAGGGGTAAATAGCTACTATCATAGCTGCCAAGATTCATAAGTTCATGCGTGATATGCTTCTCCAGTCCATGTTTTTTCCTTTGAATTCTGGGACTTGTAGTCCTGCTTTATAATAGAATAAATAAAACTACAAGTCCCGGAATTCAAAGCTAAAACCTGGTCTGGAGCAGTACAATATGCAATGACCTGGGAAACTTGGCAGGGCTGTACTATGCAGACAATAGCGTTTTACTGATTGGTAACCACAGTGGTTATAGCTACATGTTGATGCAAAAGATGCTGCAATTGAATGGGACGTGTGGAGAGATGCAACAAGTCTCCATCAAGGGCCTACCATTGGACTAGAAAGCAAGGGGGACATTCTCTAAAGGTTATTGCAGTGAGAGTTTTGGTGGGTTGATTGTCCGCGTCTTCAGCTGTTGAGCAGCCATGTTTAGTTGGAGGGCATGTGGCCAGCAGAGACACCTCTGGCTACTCCATGGCTCCAACAAGCTTTGGAGTGTATTCCAGACACAGCAGTGGAGAACCCCCCGAAACAATGTTAACTGGTCCACCACCATATGTGGCAGAGTTAACTCTCTGAAAGACAGCAATGGAAATGTTGGCAGACCTGCAGGAAAAATAGTGTGTTGCCAACATGCTCAGTGATATCCACAATGTGAAACGCAGAGAACCATGCGAACACTGACGGGATACCCCAGCTAGGGTCTCATTGTACACATTCACTGGCAATCTGCTTAATAGCATTGATGAACATTGGAGGACTTTTCATCAAAGTGCTTCTCTACTAACACAGCTCCTCCCATGGTGGATAAAGTCCCTCTGGTGGAGAAACTTCAGCCGCTGTGGAGGACAACCCTAAATATTTTGCTTTGTCAACTGTTTTAATTGAGGAAAAAGTCTGTCAACGTGGCTGGTGTTTTGTAGGATGTCTGAGCTCAGGCTGTGTACATGATACACAAAAATACAAAGTGCTCAACAGGACATCCCTGTAACTTATCTGGAGGCTGTTTTGTACATAGTATTCTGCTACTTACAGATGTATTTTGCTATATAAACGCAAGACTATAAGTCCCAGAATGCATAAAACAGGATATAATGAATTATGTAACCTGACATTGCAAAACCATATGCCAAGAGGACCATCTCAAATGTCACACTGGCAACCGAGAAGGGGCAGGTCCCAGCCAATGATTAAAATGGCAGAAGGAATTTGAATAGATCCAGCTCTCCTGGAGCAGGGTGGACATCACTGGCCTAGATGAGGAAGAAGGGTCCAAGGGACTTATTCTGGTCTGCAAAGTTAAGGATGCACCGGGCCGTGGAAGGTCACAGGCAAGAGCAGCATTTTCTCACACTGTGGACCAGATGTCACTCAGCCCCACATCATCCAACGTGCTCATTTGGGTTTGGAGCAGGAACAGAGGGAGTGGAGTTTAATCCAAGAGAGACTGTAACCGTATCCGCCCTGGAATCCACTTTCACTCACTTCCGCATCCGAGGCCAACTCCCAGCCATTCCATGAGCCCACATTTGTTTGATTAAAAAAGTTACAGCCTCCAAAAGGCAATAAGGATTTACAGTCGTGCAGCTGTGACAGGCACAGAGATGGAAAAAGCCAACTTCCAACAGCTCATAAGCGACCTTGCAGTTTAGGAGTGTGAAATAAACTCGAAATCACAACTCTGGCCACACAAGTCAAGTACTGTGTGTCCTGATGGCCAGTGCAGGCTTGTCACAGTCACACAGGGCCCTGCAGCAAGATTCTTGCGACAATCATTCTAGGAGAAAAGAGGTGAGTCTCCCACAAAAACCCTTAACAAATAATCGAGACTAAGGGCCTGATTACAACTTTGGAGGAGGTGTTAATCCGTCCCAAATGTGACGGATATACCACCAGCCGTATTACGAGTTCCATAGGATATAATGGACTTGTAATACGGCTGGTGGTATATCCGTCACTTTACGGTCACTTTTGGGACGGATTAACACCTCCTCCAAAGTTGTAATCAGGCCCTAAATAACCCTTCATTGTGCACTTTCATTAAATGCATTCACTGACCTCTTCTAACTGTAGGTGGGACCTAAAAAGTTCAGGTTTTGTGTACACCAGTCACTGACAATACTTATAGGCAAGCATTTGCAATGCAATGGGTCTGGTGTTTGCTCGAGTTAGAGCTATTAGCATTGTACATTCCTAACTGGGCTTTTCTTGCCACAAATTGAAAATGAAAAGTAAAACAGATGACATAAGGGAGCCGATTCAAAGCGCCACGGCCACCATGAGCATGAGAAAGAATGAGAGACACAAAAGGAAAAAGAAGTTTGTGCGCAGTCAAACGTATCGGCAATCGTGCAATTATCCATATAACAGGATCGATGGCCAAGGCGGTAACAAAACCTGCCCCAAGGAGGGACAAACATAAAGCATTTACCAATGCTAACAAAGTATTTTTGGAAGTGATGGGCGTGCGGTGGCCGTGGTTAAAAGCCCAGAGATCGATTACAACATACCAGAGCGCTTGCGCGCTCGACCTAACAAACGAAGGAGTATAGCCAGTCACATCAGTTGGATGGCGAAATGTAGCTTTGGGGCAGGAAGGGCTGCCACGGAAACGAGGTTCAGGTCCCGGCGCCGGCTCAACATCCTGTGATTCTGGGCAATCACTAAATTTCCCTGTACCTGAAAAAAATCTGACCTTGTGTAATGCCTGGTACCCATATAAAAATGCCCTTGGGCCACTTTCTTGCTTTATAAAACTTAAACAAAAATATGTTGATCACTGGCTCGGCCAAATATAGCATACAGGTGTGCTGCCAAGGACTGTGCTACATTTTTATTATGTCTGCGTAAACTTGCATCGACATTTGCAAATTTCACAGCTGCAAAACTTAGCAATTTATTTCCAAAAAAGACTTGTGGGAGACATTTTCTTCTCAAACCAATACCATGAACTTATCTTGTGTAACGCTTGAACTTGAACTAAGACCTCACAGTCAAGTTTCATGAGAAATACCTTGAAATTAATTTCATACATTTTTGTAAAATTTCACACAATTGTACTGAAATTTTGCACACCCTGGGCTGCCACATACGTAAGGTGAAGTTAGCATGCAAGTGCCTGCTTATAGATCAGACACCGAAATGCATATTTGTTACAGGCGAGTCCTCTGGGACATAAAAATATCAAAACCTTGCAGTGCAGCCATTCATCAACCACAACATGTAGCCTGACTTGGGCAGTGAGGGACCTCTGTTCAGGTCAGTTAGGTCCTGTGATGTTGTAGAGGGACAGAAGATGGGGTTGTACCCCTCAAGTGTC
Organism: Pleurodeles waltl; assembly: GCF_031143425.1. NCBI lineage: Eukaryota > Metazoa > Chordata > Amphibia > Caudata > Salamandridae > Pleurodeles > Pleurodeles waltl. The sequence goes on along the minus strand of NC_090449.1, from coordinate 1,004,063,338 downwards.
TAGTTTGTGATGTAGCTCTCATGACAATTATGGTTGTGCAGAATGGGCAGAGGAGACTTTTGTTAAGAGCAGTTTTCTATGATTGTAGAGACAGAGCTGGGTTACAGGAAGTGAAATTTAGGCTGAGGTAGAAGAAGCAGGAATCTGACAGGTGGGACAATGGTGAAGCCAGGACCAGGGGCCTGTAGACTATGGGAATCAGATGTTATGAGCAGGGATGGCCAGATCCGAAGATAGATGCAGCATCTGAAAGAACGGGCACAAAGATGAGGCCATGCGCTGGTAAGCAGGTCAACCAGCAAGTGAGACAAGGAAACCGATAACACAAGCATTTGCTATTCCTTGGAAGCCGGTGCCTGCTTCGTGTCCGGCCTCTGCTATGCAGGAATAAAACATGCCCTCCCTCTGCCAGTGCTACCCAAAAGACATCTTTCATCACGCACCTTCACACAACTTTCCATAGAACATGGTCTCTTGAAGAAAAGCCCATCAAGAGGTGGGATGCGCAGTTCTTGCTACAAACTAACTATGGATGCTATCAACCATTTCAGCAGGGCATGCTTCTTTACCAACCTTTTGACTGGATAACTTGTATCCTTCCACTATTTACATCCTGAGAACTTCTTTTTTTTCCTTTTCACAGGTTTGAAGGACAACGCTCCATATCCATGTGTCCTTTGACGTAGAGCCAAAGTTGTGCCCTCTTTCACTGAGGTCCATTACTAGGAAAGTGCTGCTATTTCATGGTATTGCCAATTTGCATGGCATGCTCTTTGCCAACTGCTTGGCCTGAATCAATAAAATAGTAAACGTTGGTGCTGGCAAAGCATGATCCTTGTGTTTGGTTCACAGTTGGAGAGTGCTGACGTAATGATCCTTGAACCACACACAGCGCAGGTTTGTGCTGTATCACATGTATGGTTCTACTCCGTTGGCACATGAATGCAGCCATGTTTGCACTTCTGCAGCCTGTGCGCCATCAGCCATCTTAAGTTACCAAGTGAGACAATGCAACACCATTGAATGCTTCTCTGATAATCCAAAAAGGTGAGATGGGGCCTGAATTGTGATGCAGTCTGACCAAGAGTAAGGATATGGGCGTTTTCAAAGACTTGCGCTAGCCTGTGAATTTAATATTAAAACTTTTCAATCTGTAACATTTGTCAAGTTTGCAAAGTTTAAACAAGCATTTCCAACGTCAATAGGTCTGGCTTCATTTTGAGTCCTGAGAGAAACATTTAAAAAAAAGCCTGCTGCAATGAAAAGAAGAAGAAAACACGTTTGTTTTGCACTTTGCTTATACAATGCATCTATAAGATAAAAACTATGATGCATGATGGAGGAGTATACTTGAGGGTACCTTTGTTATATAAAATAGCCCCTCATACATTGCAACGCAAGCACTACAAAGGAGGTGATGTATACACCAAGCAGCCAGTAGGTTGTGGTGAGAGAGAGAATATTCCTCTATGTGGAGCTAAAGCGCATTCTCTGTATAGTTTCAAGAAATGGTAACAACAGGTCGACAGATAATGTAGACAGCTGCAGACTCGTGCCAGATCTAAACAAGCATTTGCAATGCAACGGGTCTCGCATTTGCTCGTGTTAGAGCTGACAGCGTTGTAAACTCCTAACCCGACTTTTCACTGGTAATGAAACCCATCGGCAAAAGTGCATTTATGTACTAACCGGAAAAGTGCAATTAACTGTGTCACAGGGTCGATATTATGTAAAGCGCTCAACTTCTGCCAAGCGAGATCGCGCTGGGAAAAGAGAGAAAAAGGAGTCCACGAGCCGGACAGAAAACAGCGAGCCTCCCATGTTTTCTGTACTTGGTCGATGCGCTCGAGGAGGGCTATCCACCGAAAAAGGCATGACGTATGCATGCCTTCCACTAATGAAATCAAGCAGATTCTAACAGGCAAGCCCATGAACCAATGACGTGACGTGGACGGGGCTCTGAGCCCTTTTTAGTAACTAAAGCGTCTCGCTTAGCGAAACGCATGCGCAAGCGCATGCGACGCAGGCTCCACCCTAAAAAACAAGCATTATCTCTTAGAGGCATGTTAAAGAAAACTATTTTTTGCTGGATGAACCTGGGTAACCTGAGAAAACGTTTAAACTGAATGAAATGTAATCCTCTGGCCATCCATAAACAAGAGGTGGTTGGAAGGCCAAAGAGATGAAGAGCTGTCATGGACAAGGGGCTGCAAAGACCAGGAAAAATATATAGAGAGAGAAGGTTGATACTTCTGCACCACAAACTGCAGTTACATGTGTTGGGGACACCCAATGCACACACAGCAGCACTTGATTGTGCTTTCCCCACTCCAGGCCCTAAAGGAGGATTGACTCTCTCTACGTACACCTCGCCCAGCAATCTCCAGTCTTATAGGTATACCAGACTAATCCACATAATCAGTTTCTAAAACCACTAGGAAAAAAACATCATTGGTGGTGGGAAATTTTCTGAAAGTTTTGTAAAGTGGTTTTACAGAAACAGCTTTCCTTTCAATTGATCAACAGCTGGATCATCCAACCAGAACTCAGTAGTTTTTTCTACAATAAGAACAGTTGCCTGGTGCACTTCTCCACTCACATCCTTCCGTCTTATCCAATCGAATGGAAGCATCAAGTTTGAAAAGCATTGTAAGTCATTGGCAACAATGAGAGTTGCATCACAGTGGTGTATTACAGGGAGTGCAGAATTATTAGGCAAATGAGTATTTTGACCACATCATCCTCTTTATGCATGTTGTCTTACTCCAAGCTGTATAGGCTCGAAAGCCTACTACCAATTAAGCATATTAGGTGATGTGCATCTCTGTAATGAGAAGGGGTGTGGTCTAATGATATCAACACCCATATCAGGTGTGCATAATTATTAGGCAACTTCCTTTCCTTTGGCAAAATGGGTCAAAAGAAGGACTTGACAGGCTCAGAAAAGTCCAAAATAGTGAGATATCTTGCAGAGGGATGCAGCACTCTTAAAATTGCAAAGCTTCTGAAGCGTGATCATCGAACAATCAAGCGTTTCATTCAAAATAGTCAACAGGGTCGCAAGAAGCGTGTGGAAAAACCAAGGCGCAAAATAACTGCCCATGAACTGAGAAAAGTCAAGCGTGCAGCTGCCACGATCCCACTTGCCACCAGTTTGGCCATATTTCAGAGCTGCAACATCACTGGAGTGCCCAAAAGCACAAGGTGTGCAATACTCAGAGACATGGCCAAGGTAAGAAAGGCTGAAAGACGACCACCACTGAACAAGACACACAAGCTGAAACGTCAAGACTGGGCCAAGAAATATCTCAAGACTGATTTTTCTAAGGTTTTATGGACTGATGAAATGAGAGTGAGTCTTGATGGACCAGATGGATGGGCCCGTGGCTGGATTGGTAAAGGGCAGAGAGCTCCAGTCCGACTCAGACGCCAGCAAGGTGGAGGTGGAGTACTGGTTTGGGCTGGTATCATCAAAGATGAGCTTGTGGGGCCTTTTCGGGTTGAGGATGGAGTCAAGCTCAACTCCCAGTCCTACTGCCAGTTCCTGGAAGACACCTTCTTCAAGCAGTGGTACAGGAAGAAGTCTGCATCCTTCAAGAAAAACATGATTTTCATGCAGGACAATGCTCCATCACACGCGTCCAAGTACTCCACAGCGTGGCTGGCAAGAAAGGGTATAAAAGAAGGAAATCTAATGACATGGCCTCCTTGTTCACCTGATCTGAACCCCATTGAGAACCTGTGGTGCATCATCAAATGTGAGATTTACAAGGAGGGAAAACAGTACACCTCTCTGAACAGTGTCTGGGAGGCTGTGGTTGCTGCTGCACGCAATGTTGATGGTGAACAGATCAAAACACTGACAGAATCCATGGATGGCAGGCTTTTGAGTGTCCTTGCAAAGAAAGGTGGCTATATTGGTCACTGATTTGTTTTTGTTTTGTTTTTGAATGTCAGAAATGTATATTTGTGAATGTTGAGATGTTATATTGGTTTCACTGGTAATAATAAATAATTGAAATGGGTATATATTTTTTTTTGTTAAGTTGCCTAATAATTATGCACAGTAATAGTCACCTGCACACACAGATATCCCCCTAACATAGCTAAAACTAAAAACAAACTAAAAACTACTTCCAAAAATATTCAGCTTTGATATTAATGAGTTTTTTGGGTTCATTGAGAACATGGTTGTTGTTCAATAATAAAATTAATCCTCAAAAATACAACTTGCCTAATAATTCTGCACTCCCTGTATATTCAAAGATGTACTGAAATGCATCAAGTTATAACTCACTTATTTTATTTATTTATCTATATTAGGAATGCAATGGCTGCTACAGAAAATGCTTTGCCACCTGCTCTTTAGATCCCACCTACATATAGCTCTTTAAAGACCATACCATACTATTGTGGACTATACCAATACTCATTGTAGGCTGCGGATCAGCCCATTAGTTATCACTGGTTGGCCCTCTTGTCAATCTCATTTGCTTGCTTCCTATTCAATGGCTTTCCTTCCACTTGTTTCTTTACCATCCTTTACACTGGATAACTTGTATCCTTCCGCTATTTACATTCTGAGAACTACTTTTTTTTCTGGCAGCACTCTGTGTGAATGCATGTGCTTTCCTGCTCTCTCGCTGTTGTGCTGTTTCCACAATCAAATCCTCTTGTGCACCCAAGACTCTATGTTATGCCTGTTCCTTCCCACACTCCATCCCTTCCAGCTTGGTTGTATCTCTACTTTGTTTATTATTCCACTCACTTCCTCACTGCTTTCCCGATCCCTCCACATCCCTCTCAGTTCTATATCTCCTTCTTATTAATTCTGTTTGCAACCACCATGCTCCTCCATTGCCTTTCTCCCCACTGTCCTGCTGCTATTTGGTGCTTACTACCCCCCTTCTTACCGCCCACCCACTCCACCTCTGCTCTCCCCTCATCGCTTCACACTATTTCTATTTTTATTTTATTTTTTGCAGGCTCACCAGCGACATTTACTGTTGGGTCGCTCCTTTATGTGTGTATGTATGTATATATATATATATATATATATATATATATATATATATATATATATATATATATATATTTTTTTTTTTTTTGCAGCCTTTTTAATGCATTTTAACTTACAGCTCCAATATGGGCATCCGCTGTCTTGGAATGGTCAATTAAAATAAAAATACATTTTGAAGCATGTGTGCAGGGGCGGTGACGCTGGGGCTGCCATAGCGTTATGCCACATACGTGTGCATGCATGTTGACACTTCCGCAGGCATGCATTATCTTACTTTTTTCTACAATGGTCAACTGCATCAGCAAGAAGGTTTTTAGTTTTCTGCCCAGAAAGAACAGCACCCAGAAAATAACACTGGCAAAGCCAATAGGTCTGCACTGGCAAAGACAAAAGGAGCAAACTATTGCCGATGATTGTATCACTGTCATACTAGGTACAACAAGCACGAAAAAGGTAAATAACTGGCAAAGTGGAAATGTGATAAACGAGTTTTTTGCAAATAGATAGTTTGTACTTTTAGGTCCCTAGGGGCACCTCGGGTCAATGTTACTTGTTGTAAGTGCTACGTTTTTAATAGTTGAGCTATGTGCAGACTCTCAGGGTATACCAACAGAGAACAATCTGCAAACTGAAGGCAGTCTGCGGCTCTATTCTACCAAATGAATTTTTATAAGCGGAAGGACAGTGCAAGGTCAAAGAGACAAACCCAAGAAGAGTGCATTATTCAGGGTCTCGGGAAGACTGCCTGCTGTTATGAAAACAAGATGTTTGCCTTGGATGCAGAACACAGACAATTAAAGCCAGGGATTGATTACTGTAATGAAATGTTATTCAGAACAAAGAAAACATCTGCATCGCAAAACTTTAAAAAAAATCCCTGCATCATAACATCTTTATGAACCAAAGCATCAATCACAAGGCTCTTTTACAGGCCTGGATGGCTTTACTTCTACTGGGCTTGGCAGGGTGTTGACAACCTGTGTAGTGCTCGTGGTAGAGAGACCTAAAAGCACGAAACCTATGCTGGCGTATATGTTCTAATATATCCAGTTGCAGCATATGGTTTTTGGGCATACATGTATGTACATATATGGTACAAGCGCAAATGACCACTAGGCAATAAGTATTTCCAAGATGAAACAGGTTACACCTTAAGTTTTCTGAACAGTTGTTTCGTCGACTACCAGAAATCCTATAAACAAGCAGGTATCTAAAGAAGAAACCATTTGTAAATAGGTTGAGCGCGCAAGCGCTCTGGCCTGTTGTAACGCACCTGCGGGCTTTTAACCACGCCCACCACACGCCCATCACTATCACTCGTTCATGGGCTTGCCTTTCAAAAAGCCTTTGTTATCATTGGTAAATGCTTTACTCTTGTCCCTACTTGTTGCAGTTTTGTTACTGCCTTGGCCATTGCCCCTGTTACATGGATAATTGTACTTTTGCCGATACGTTTGACTGTGAGCAAACTTCTTTTTCCTTTTGTGTCTCTTGTTCACACTCATGCTCATGGCGGCCGTGGTGCTTTGAATTGGCTCACTTATGTCAACTGTTTTACTTTTCATTTTCAATTTATGTGGCAAGGAAAGTCCAGTTAGGAATTTACAACGCTAATAGCTCTAACTTGAGCAAACGCGAGACCCATTGTATTGCAAATGCATGTTTTTCATATGAAATTTCCTACAGGGGCAGAATGTTCAAACTGCATGCTCAAACAACCCTTAGCCAACGTAGCAAGATTGCAAATGACAAGGTGCTGTGAATTTTAAGAGGTTGGACACTCATTAAAACACAGGGCAAAGGAGCCAGGCTCCACCAACCTGGCAGTGAGTTAGATGGGTGAACTTTAGCCCAGGGAGTAAGAAGTGGAATAAAGGGTATCCTTGTTTAGAAGGATTTCCAAGCAACCACTTTTTTTTCCTTCAGGACCTAATTTCACATTTTGGTTAAACTAATCTGCAAATGCCTTGGCCCACCAGGAAACAGAGCATTTCTGTTGATGTAGTTAGACCTTTATGAGTGAACTTCATCAAGACAGTGATTGGTCTGTTTGGAATGGATGCTGGCATCGAACATGCCTCATCACTTTACAAGGCAGTGTGAGGCCCCACCATGCCCACAAAGGCTGTACGAGTCTCTTGGGTGTAACCACCACACCCTAGGATACAACTACAGAATATACAATCTAAGGCAGTAAGAGTGCCATTGGGTGGGTCATGGATAGGACATTTTCAAAATATGCCCTGGTAGGCAGTGTAAGTGCTCTTGGGTGGACGCAGATGAAAAGCCATACTATTAAAGGGCAGAAAGAGCACTCTGGGGTTTAACCAGATAACAGGAAATAGCATCAAAAGATGTATGCAAGGGCAATATTGCTTGCCAGGTGTGGGATACAGATGATAGGACACATCCTGAAAAAAGGAAACTCATTGGATCAGGGAAGATTAGAACATCACCTCTAAAAGACTAGCTTGCAAGGTTATTGGATGAAACTAATATAGCAGAGGTGTCCAACCTACGCCCAGGAGGGCCAGATTCATATCAGATTTTCTGATAGCCGTGACTTATGTAGGCGAGTTTCACTGGGATGCCCTATAAGTGCATTTATTTTACGTGGATATCTTGAAATTCTGGCAAAGGTGAGGACCTTGTGAAACTACACTGCACACCCAGGGGCTAGCGGAAAGGGTTATGGAAAAGCGCAAAGCAGGGGAACAAAGATTACTCTCTCTTTACGCCTGTTAGCCTGAGTAAGTTACAGTGCAACTTGAAACAGAAAACATCTGAGGTCAGGTGGAGGGGCTAAATGCATAAGGGAGGAAACAGCTCCTGGAAAGAAAACCCTTAATGCCGCTCTGTTTCTTCAAGAAAAGTACAGGAACTTCCAAAAGGTATTTTAAAGTTACCCTCGGGTTTCTTTGATTCAGAGTGTTTACTGAAACACCTCCACGCATAACCACACATTCCAAAAATACTGAATGCCGCCCTTCTGGTCTCCTTCCGCCATCACAATGCGCCCTTGTCCGTACTAGGTTAAAGTACTGTGTGGGGCTGAGGTACGTGTGCGAAGGAAGGTCACAACGAGAGGGGGGGTGGGTTAGGGGAAGCAGAGGGAGACAAACTGGAAAGCAAAGAGCAGACTGTTACCTGCAGAGCACAGGCAGCCCTCAGCAGTCGAATCCCAGCAGAAGGATGTGTTTAAATGTTTGTGGTAAAGACGGATTCCTTCTGTGAGGGAGAACACACTCGGGAGTCACACAGTAAACTTCTTACAACAGCAGGATCTGGGCTTCCGGAAAGTTTGCCGCGACTTTTAAAGTCATTTCACATCGTCCACTCCCCCTACCCCTAAAGCGCTATAATATGAGTTTTTAAACGTGAAATATTTCACTACGTGAGATCAAACGCAGGCCTGGCTATATCAAATCTTAGGGTCCCCAGAAGAAGAGGGTACAAACAAATGAAGTTATAAGCATCGCGATGTCTGTAGTCAGACGCGCAGGACGCCGGTGCCGAGGATCAAAGGCGCGCTCTAGTCAGTGCCCTCCCGCGGGGTCAGCGTCGCGAGCAGAGGCCCACATCTGGCTTCTCAGCGGACTGCACGCCGCAGGCAATTTGTACTCCCTCCTGGACTTTTAATAAGCGTGATCCCGCAGGGGAAGTTTATCCAAGTGTTACACGGCGGACAGGGCCCCCGCGTGCTGTGAAACTGTCCCGATGTGCTCCGGGCAGGAATAACACCAGCGGCTGCTCACGGAGACCAGTTTTTTACTGGCCTGTTACTTCACGGACCGTTTACAGCACTAAGGGGAAGAGTTGTTATTTGCACCTGGTAAGTACCAATATTTAGGGCTCGGTACTAATAGAACCCGCATTACCTCCCATTACAGGTTTTTCTGCTCAGGACCCTCTTGAAACTGTGTGTTGTGCACGTCAGGGCACAGTAGGGGCGCCTGTGAGCTGGTTTCATAAGACTATCGAAGCCCAGAACATCATGCTGCAAGGATACTGTGGCACATATGTGATATCGATCAGCATGTTTTGGGAAGTATAGATGTACTAGTCTTACCTCCAAATGTACGTGCCTGGACGAGTATATCATTCCTTCGTGTTTTGTACTAAAACCGGCCACATTCACCAAACTGTGTCAGTGACGCATATGGGTACATGCAGTGGCATAACAAAGGCCCCAGCAGCCCACGAGCTCCAGGGATCCCCCTCAGCACACTACACTGTGCACGGGTGGCAGCCCCCCCTAACTGGGTTCAGAAGACAGGCGCCCCACTCCAGGGACTTTGCAAGGAGGCTCCCTCAAGTTTCGTTATGCCACATATGGGTACATGTCCTATCTTAGTATCAATGCTGTGCCAACTCTCTGATGCGGAAAGAATACGTGGCAGTCCAAGGTAGTTGTAAACTAGTTATTGAGGTGTTTTGCCAATTCTCACCCCAATTTAAAACAAGCATTTGCAATGCAAATGGGTCTTGTGTTTGCTCATGTTAGATCTATTAGCATTGTAAATTCCTAACAGGACGTTTCTTGCCAAACAGACTGAAAATAAAAAATAAAACGGTTGACATAAGCGAGCCGATCAAAGCGCCGCTGTGTGCGCGAAGAGAGAGACAAAAGGAAAAAGAAGTTCGCTCGCAGTCAAAGTTATCAACAAAAGTGCAATTATCCATGTAACAGGGGCAATGCCCAAGGTGGTAACAAAACTGCCCCAAGGAGGGACAAACGTAAAGCAGTTACCAACGAAAACAAAGGATTTTGAAGGGCAAACCCATGAACGAGTGATAGTCATGTGCGTGCCGTGGGCGTGGTTAAAAGTCCAGACAGATACCAACACATCGGAAAAGCAGCGTTGCGCATTGCTATGCTGGACCTAAAAGGCCAGAACTGTGACAACGCGCCAATAAATAGTTTACAACTACCCTGTAGTGCCACACCTTGCATGCATATCAGTGATTTCTTGCTCTCACCCTCTCTCTCCCCATAGTTGCTTGCAAGCCCAACACTGATTAAACAGATCTGGGGTCTTTTGTATTTCTGTTCAGAAAAGACCTGGCCTAGCACTTCAACCTGCACAGATCCCAATGCAGCAGGACCAAGTTTGATTTGCGCAATGTTGGTCCTTACCTGGACTACCATAGCAGTTAAAAACAATGGACTGGAGTGGGACCCAAAGCGACTGCCAATGGCTGAGACCTTTGCGAGCATTCCACCAATCACCTTTCTGCTTTCCACAGCATAGTACGGAACTGACTCCGCCCACACACCCTCCAGCACTTTGGAAGCAGTAATATGTCAGATTATCTCTTCTATGGCAAGCCTTTCACTCTTCAAAAATCTCGAGCTAATGTTTGATGAAGTGATCATCAGCAAATGAAAACAGGACAAAAAGAAATATAAACCAAGGGTTCCCCAAAACCTAAAGACTGACAGGGAAAATACAGTATTAAGAGCAAAAGAATCCACCTCCAAATATCTGGCATACATAAAGAATCAAACTCAAAGATTGAAAACAAAACAACTTTTTATGCGTGGGATATATCTCTATTTCTTCTATTCGTTTTTGAATTCATAGACAATTGTTTATAAATAATGATGTAAGCATAATAATTCAACAAAAGACCACCGCCTTAACCTAATCACCTAACACACCACACTCACAGACGTCGTACATACGAGTCGTGCCTTACACATCATATATCATCCTATGGCCAATTCAAACTTTGTTGTGACATGCCTCTCCTACCTCATAAATTCTTTTACGATCAGAATTTCCAGTGAGATCATTTAACTTCAGTTTCCAGGATTTGTGTCTCACTCAGTGCTTAATTTGTGCTTGTTGTTGTTTCCGGTGCGGAGCACCAGCACTTATTTTTGAGGGCAGGTGCTTATTTTTCTGCCTCAAGCATTTGCTGAGAGCAAAGACATATTAAAAAGACGGAGGAAGAGAAAAATGAAAAAGCGTCACAAAGGGAGAAAGCAGAAAGCGGCAAGAGTGAGCTGAAGGGGCAGGGAGTGCCTGTAAGTGGATTGAAGAGGCCTGAGATGACTCATAATCGTGCTTGTACATTTGAATGCATCCGCCGCATGAATAGAGGAGAGCTCTGGGCACCGGCACGTTTTTATTTACAAATTAAGCACTGGTCTCAACGCTACCTCGTCTGCGTCTTTACTTATTGGCTACAGTGAAACCAGGCTTGAAACAGGAACCATCAGGAGTGCTGAAATGCAAGCTCCGCCCACCTTGCACCTAGCCATGACAGGGATGGCATCCCCTGCGTCCACCTGTTACTTCCGAGCATTGTGAAAGGCCTAAAAGCGAGGAACGCGGGTGAGCTGGTCCTAATGACTGGGACAAGGGCGAGTAGGGCTAAGAGTAATGAAGATTACCGGAAAGTAATCGGGCCATTTGCTAACAACCTTTTGCAACTTAATAGACACTTGATCACGAAATTTCAATACAAATCAGTGCATCAGAGACTTTGGTGTCATAACTGGAATTAAGGCCTAAAAGCAGCCAGGCTGGGGCTGCTCCGGTCTACAAAATGCCCACCCTGCATTTTTCCAAACTCCAGAATGGGGCAGGTAACCGGGAAGCAGTGTAACTTTTATGGATGGCCCTCTGACAGCTGGGTAAACAGTGGTACAATGACGTAAGCTCTCCAAGGTCACACAAACACGGCTGCTCTTGAATGGCGAAGCCGCGGTTTATCACCATGAGGTCAGCCGGTTCCTGGAACACAGCTCTGCCTCGTCACACCTGTCCCACACCTGTGCAGGTGATCCCTGGCCTTTACTTACTTTGGCTTTACGGAGAACCCTTTATTCGAAGCATGACTTAGAGCTGCATGTCTGAGCATCTCTGCTGTTTGGTAGAAGAGGCAAGCCATGTCCCACACAGAGAGACTTGTATAAATGCTCATCCTTTCTGGGGTTGTACAGCACCACCCCCGATTTTAATTTTCCACTCTTTCAAAACATGTTTATTTCCTAAATGATAAGCAGAGAGGGCAGAAGGTGTCTGTGCTGGCTGAACACGTTTGAGAAATTGCCACCTTCAGCAGACAAATTCACACTTTTAAAAAAACGCTGCTTTGGTTATGACGCTCATTTTGATCTTTTGTTTGGAAAAGTGTTTCCCCCTTGGCTTCCTCCGGTGCCGTGATACCGAGTCGCATCCCAAATAAGGGCCTGCAGTGAACTCTATGACGTGGACATTTTAATGGACGATGGATCGTTTCTCCTATTGAATTATTTGAGAGTGACAAAGGTGCATTGTTACCCTTTTTACTAATGTTTAAACTAATGCTATGTACAACTGCGTGGGAAGGGGGCTGTAAATCTGCTCGTGCCCTCTGTGAATTTATATGCCAGCTTTATGTAAAGGCCTCTATGCACACCGCGTAATTTGCGTAGATATTCGCTCCGCGTTTCGTTTCAGGCCCTAGGTGAGGCCTGTGCAATGACGACTCCCCTGTTTTAAACAGACAACAAGCGCACCCAGCCCCTTTTCAGATTCCGGTACTTCCGATTCGGAAATACATCCTGCAGTGCTGTCACTTCCGGTCCTGTCCTGTCCATAACCCCCGTGTACATAAAGCACACTCTGCCTCTGCGTCCTACGCGAAGATGCCTTCGCCTTATCTCTTCCGCCAGAGAAGCCGTCAGCTTTCAGCAGGGTCAGGGGTCGCGAGATAAGGGGTGGAGGGGGTCGGCCTGTCTATGCACGGGGCATCATGTGACCTGCAGCTCCAGAAGGGCGAAGCTGCAGTCATCATAGGACAATTACTCTTGATTTCCCGTTTAAAAATGCGTAAACCTGACATTTCGTCTATTTCCACAGTTTACCGCCACGGATGATGCACTAATTGCATTTGTTTTACATTTTTGAAGATGTGCAAACCTGAAATGTGCTTTATTTGCCGAAAAGGCTGGCACGTGGCTAAAACAGAACAGGTGAAAACCCTCTGTGTGAACAATTTGCACCGGACTTGTAACCCCTGGTTTGGGTGCAAACTGGAGTTTGCGCCTGAATCTGGATTAGCAGCTTGGAATGAGTGTCCACATCAGAAAGGGTGGAGCTGTGTCACTCATACAACTTGACAACGTGGACTTAATACCGCGTCTGCACTTAAGAAAAACAGATGGCCAGACAAAATACTTTACATGTTTAATATTGCAAATATGCGTAGCAAAACCCCCCCGCCCACACATATTCATCTTCCAGTCAACAGTAGGGCGATTAGATGACTCCATGTCACCTGGCACCTCGCTTCCATTCCTGGACTTTGCTTGGACATATCACTGTTATCAGGTGTGGGTTCAATTAAAATGAACCAAGACTACAAATCCCAGAATGCACAGCTATGTTAACTCAAAACCCAGATCTGGAAAAGATGTGTCCTGGGGACATGGAGTCATCTAGCCACCCTGGTTAATAGGCGTGTCTCCTGACCCAAGTGGAAATCCCCACCAACGTTAACACATAGACACCAAAATCATACAATAAATGAGGCTTGCCACCTAACCGGGAATATGACCATAACACAATGCCACTAACACACATCACAAGCTGAATTAGAGTCCGGAATACGATGCTAACCTCAGAACCAACTGGAACATCACCAGACTGCCTAATGCACAACACAGCCACCCAAATAACAGAGTAAGTGCATTTACCGAAAACATGACATGATGCTGCATCGGTTACAAGTCCACAGTACACTGGCTCCTGTGACCCTGACTCATCCAGGCCCTCTGCTCTGCGCGCAGCATTTCACGCCTGGCATGCTTGTGTTGGAACAGAACAACTTCTCTATAGATTTCCCATGAGGAAGGATCTCACACTTTATTAAAGGGTACAAACAAAATACACCCATGCAAGCATTCCTACACAAATGTATGGTCCACCCTACTTTAGCCGTAACACTGATCTCTGACAAGGGTACCCCTTTGGTACTCAGTCGTGTGTTAAACCGTTACAAATATATCATTCTCTGGCCCTAACCTGTGCATTAGAACATTTACAATATAGTTCAATGTGGAAGATTAACCCAACATCTTTTTGTAATGATCCAATCTACTACGGCCAGTCCTTCCATAAGAAACAACCGTGGCTCCTTTTTTGGTGAGACGTGATTGGGCAGTTCCAACCCCCGGGAGCTGCGTAGGAATGTATGCACGACCGCAGCTCCGCCGAATGACACACTGATGCAACTTTGCACTGAGGTTTCAGGATTACACAGGTTGCATTAAGGGCCGGTGCATCCATATGACAAGTTAAGGCAGCATCACTTTGCATCACCACCAGCTGCGTCTAGTACAGATGACTACCACAATAGCTCGTCTAGCATGGGGAGTTGCAAGTATAGTGTGTGTGTGTACAGTTTTGCACCAACACTTGAACGGACCATTTTGTGCAAAATGCCGCAATACAAGTTCACTTGAATCGTCAGGCCGATGAGCACTGGACATTATAAATAACTCCACTCCTCCGCCCCCACCCCCAGGTTTTACACCCAGCTCATCGGGCAGTTGCTGGGGGGCGTTACACCTGCAAGGCAGGCTCCTTAACTGGTGGGCAGAGTGCACTGGGGCGCCGGGGAGAGGTCGACGAGTTGACAGCCCTGCAAGGGCCAGGCCTTCTCGAAAACAATAGCCTCTGGTCACATGTTTGGAAGCTCAGGGGGTGGGGCAGGGCAAAGGGCACGTGCGCCAGAAGCCAAGCTTCGAGGCACCCAGGAATGCACGAGTTTTACTTCTGGATAAGATTTGAAGATAATGTCCCAATTCAGACCTGCCTGGGCAGCTTCCCAAACCGCCATCTCGAACGGGACGGTAGGAAATGAATACATATCAGGGGCGCCGCTCCCCCATCAAACCTCCCTCGAAGCTGGAAAGGAGGCATTTTCTTCTGCCCTGGGTCAGCTGCAGGCGTAACCAGTGTGCCAAGGGCCCTAAAGCAAGGAAAGGAACGAAACTCCCCCCTCCGCCTGCTGTTTGATTTATAAAATACAGCAATAATCAGGGTTCAGTGCACCTTCTGTACCAAATGAAAATTACGCCCCTGGTCAGCTGCAGATATGGCAACACTTGCGCATATATTTCATGGTCTGGTAGCAAAAAACAGTGCACAGATTCAGTCTGCAGTCATTCTTCGCTCATTTCGCACGTAAGCAGAATAATTTCGCCCAGGCCATGGTACCTGGGAGAAATAGCACCGGTCATGTTAAAATACCACAAACGACACTAACAGCATTGTCTAAACAACCGCTGGAAAAGCCAGTGGGCCTCGCATATATTCTGCAGCATCAGCAAAAACATAACAGCATCGGTAAAAAAACGCAAATGAATCATGACGCGATGCCGGCAAAACGTGAAGATGTTTAAGCACGTAAGATTTTTTGACTGCAAACAGCTAAAAGCTGTAAGTACGACCTAAAACGAACATGGGCGTAATTCATAAAGATTCTCCTATCCGCGAGTGCGGAGTAGTCCTGGCTTACTCCTGCTGGATTGGCAGCAGAAGCACCATCTTGGAGTAAGTCAGTGAGTGTTGTGAACAGCACAGGTTTCTGCTAAACATGGAAAGTGTTGCAATTTCAAAACAGCTTAGTGTCATTGGAATCTGGACCCCAAAAAGCAAAAAAAAAAAAAAAAAAAAACATAAAACAAGACAAAAAAGCATCGCCCTCGCGCCAGCATATTCAAATTCCTTCTACCTCCCAGCACATCCTACAGAAGGTTATGTGCAATGCACCTTACGAGTCCCACATCATTCTAAACCTACATTTTTGCTATATATAAAACTAGTTTTGTATTTGAAAGGTTGTGTCCCCTGAATATCGAAACCACAGTATGGATGGGATACAATATTGAGGACAGAATATCGAAAATAAAATATCAACAGGTAAGTAAGTCTTGATTTGCAATACCTAACTCCACATATATGTACCTACACCATATGTATCGCTTCAGGGTACGTATCTGTGGCATGAGGGATTTTATATATATATATATGTGTATATATATATATATATATATATATATATATACTTACCTTTCTCTATTGCATCCCTCGCTATTTTGTGCCTTGATATTCTATCCTTGATAATATTGTACCATAATATTGTTGGTGTCGATATTCAGTAGTACAATCTTTGCAAAATATATTAGAATCTGGAGGGTGTTCCACTTGAAATGTCTAAAATATAGTTGAGCTTTCTCTAGCCGGCTGCGTCACCGATGTGCATCAAGCTTCCTGGAGCATTTGCACGTAGTTGTGTCTTTTATAGTCAAAGGCAGTAACTCATTCTGATAGGTCCAAGTTATTGGAGTTAATCGTGGGGCAACTAGGAGCTATCCAGGGTAGATTTGTAGGATAACTACCCACTTCTCTACGTTAGTTGAAGAATACTGCCTCCACTCTCAATTCTCAGCATGACCCCCTACAGTATGAGACTTGCAATGGATCTTTATCAAAGCCTAGCAAGTGGGAGGCACTGGACCGCTACATCCAGTATACAAACGTCGGGCAGCCATGATTATACAAAACATGGCCGCCCCTAATGCTGGGTTTCAGAAGGGGATGGAGCATCGCAGACTCTTTAGAAACCAACACCATCTCAAGTGCAGCGTTTGCCAACCATACATTCCATCTACAGTCCTATGGCTACAGAGCTCTAACTTTATGACCCCCTGCAAAGCCACCTCCCACCAGGCCCAACTCCAGTAGAGGGGGTCATTTACGACAGAAAAATGTACCCAGCAAAAACAACTAACCATGGGCTATGTCACCACAGTTGGTTTCCTCAAGCTGGGTACGACTCCCAGGTGTTTCACACAGTCGACAGGAGTTGCAGAATCACGAAAAGGAGGCGGAGCTTCATTCCCAACCGTGGCAAGCTAGTGGTATGGACTCTCAGTCGTTTAGGCCATAGGCAGATTTGGACACGCTGCCTGGAATACCTTCAAACAAGTCTTTCTCATGGTGCTGAATTCTTTTAACTAATGTGTATGTAGGCTTGTGCGTCACCTGCAAAGATCAAGTCCATGGTCTTTGATTAGATAGTCAACAGCAGCCTGAGGCATCTTAAACAAACACTGGCAAAGGCAATAGGCCTGGCTTTCATGTGGCAGTACATTCACAAATGCTGTTTAGGAGCACTGCAAGCACAAATGCTGTTCGTCATATAAAAGCCTGCCCTATTGGCTTTCAATTCCAGGGGAAAAAGTGACCAATGCATATGGAAGATAAAGAACTGACTGCGATAAAAAGTATGAAGAGGGACTGTACTTTTCAGATGTAAAATTGATCATCATGCTTTCCAACTGAAGAACGTCCTGGAAGGCAGAATGACACACCAAATGGCCAATACCATGAGGTGAGAGAGCGGTACTCAAGTGGTTGCAGCCTTAGACAACTCTATATATATATCTTAAAGAAGTGGTACCAATACATCCTGGAGATTGCATCACAGTCAAACCAGGCCGAAAAGTACTGGCTGTAAAGTAGACCCTTGAGGGACTCCACAGCCTGCCATCAATGACCCAGATTAGCTGGTGCGGCTTGAGAGATAGGATGGAAACTCGCAATGATCCATGACACACTCATCACATTATGCTATTCTTCTAAGATGCAAAAGGACAACGAGATGTAGTTATGAGAGCTGGAGGCACCAGGAAGCACAGACAACAAGGCCGCCTGATGTGTAGGAACATGAGATACATGCTAGGGGTGAGCATGTGTAGGGTTCAGTGAAAGGGTCAAGCAGTCATTAGCCAGCCGGGTCACTCCTTTTGGAAGCAAGAAGCTCAAGTCAGTAGTACATCCACCCAAGCATGAGCTAAAGAGGTAAAGAGGCCTACTAACCAGTTTCTGTTCTGCGCTGTGGCATCGGGTGGCTCAGTGAACAATGTGGTAGCAGGAATCTGCAGCTCTCACCTGCACACTCAATCCACTAGCTTTGGCCAGCAAATCATCATCTGGCTACCAAGTGGCTCAAATGCATGTGCCCCCCTTTAGTCCAAAGGTTACATCTTGGACGATTTTTGGCACAACGAAAATGGCAAAAGCAAAACTACTTGTTCCATAATGCAATGTGGTGATCGATAAAAGCCTGAAATAGCTGCAGGGGTTCCACTTGCCAGCTATGGCCTTGGAAGCTGGCTTTCGAGGCATGGTGGAAGGAGTTCTTTGCGCCCTTCACAGGAGTGTGTGGTAGCTTGAAACAGGTCAGATGGGTCTAGGGTTGTGTCTGGTCCATGTAGCACCAAGCCGAGGTCTTCTTTCAATAAATCACCCGGCATCACTCAATGCTGTAGGCCAAAATATTATTCCTTAAAAGAGAAGTAAATAGGCTGTCTCGTGGAGGAAACAGCTGGATCGCTAGAACAAGTCACAAAAGTGGGTTTAAGTAGAACAGTGTAAGTCACCTCAGAGGAAAGAAGCTGTGCCAGCCGCACTGAGATGCACAAAACAGCTGGGCACCAGTGTGTCACCCAAGTTAACACAGGTTAGATTTAAGTATACTACATCCACTGTTCGCTCACTCTGCCAACACAATTTGCCAACATCCAGGGATGCTGACAGCCAGAGACTTACTGAATTTAAAGGAATTTCCTTTATACCGAATCCACACAAAACGATCAGAACTGGAGAAAGAAAATCATTTGTCTGATCCTCACCCTATTCATTGGTTGGATCACTATTAGAAGGCTTGATATATTTTCTATTAAATATTATCTTTTACACCGTGCAGCACAAACACAGTGTTTTATTGTGCAACCTTCAAGGCACTCCATATAGAGGACCACTGGAATTATGGGATTCTGTGACTGCAGTATTTTCTGCAGAGTTGATGTTTCGATGTGGTTGCCATATAAGCCACCATGTCCTGCACATTTTGCATGTCAACAAAAAACACATTTGCTGTCACGGTATCTAATTAAATCACCACAACGCCTTACTAGTGTGGTGCATGCCTAACAAGATCGATAATTAAATAAATAAATACACACATACATGTTAGTTGTGCGCCAGTACTGCCATCTCAGGTGTGGAGCTTGAAGACACCTAAACATAAACCTGGCGAGTGAGGGCGGATGGTAAAGTGGTTCTCAGGAGCCTATGGACATCCAACCTGTATGAACTCATCATCCCTCAGAAGTTTCACAAAGTTGACAGAAATGTCAACTACCAGGGCAACATAAAACGAAACACTTCTGTAAACAAGGAAAAGTGATACCTGCCAAGAGACACGCATCTGTGCGTGCTTGGCCTGCCTCTTGTCACATCACTTATGTGAACAGGACGCCAAGCAGAGCTCAGGCAGCCCCAGGCGCTGGACGGTGGTATTTTGAGGCGCAGACGTCTTGGGAGGAGGTCAGGTTTCAAGGCGCTCGCATGTAGGCGCTTCCCGTCTTCATACAATACCCGTGTTTCTGTGTAGAGAATTGTACGCCAACAGTCCTTGAAGAAGCGGCCGCGGGTACGCGGACCGGTTTGGCGGAATAACTTTATGAGACAGGTGTGAGGCCGGGGGACGTTCCTGGAAAGTCTTCGATCTGATGACTTCCATCCCAACCCTACCAAGTTTGCCAGGTCCGTGCGAGATGTGCTGCTCCAGTCCAGGTTTTTTCTTTGATTTCTGGGAATTGTAGGCATGTTTATTTCATTACAAAACAGGACTACAAGTCCCAGAACTGAAAGGAAAAAAACAACTGGGTTGGAGCAGCACATCACGCATGGACCTGGGCAACTTGGCAGCTATGCCATCTTAAATATGCCTCCTACCAGGGGCTCTGTGCCCAATTTGTGGATAGCGAGGGCAGCAGTCACAAGGGGGGCTGCGACCTAGGAGGCTGGTTTCAGGACAGGATGAGTGGCCGATCCAGGCCCTGCAAGCATCTCCTGCCGCAGGCTCTGCCCAGTGCCCGCGTGCAGTATATCAGCCCACCCATGTCTAGCTCGGCCGCAATGCTCTAGTGCGCATGCGCGGAACACAGACAGCCAAGAAGTAGTGTTCCTGGGTGACACTGAAAACAGGAAGGCAAAGCCTTTAGGGGCGGATGGTGAGGCCGCCAGTGTCAGAAGCAAAAGAAAGGTGGGTGCATATGCTATTGCAATTCTGCCCCCTCACCACTTCCATGACACGAGCAGGAGAGGACCACTCACTGCCCCTGTGGCGCTGCAGGGCATGGAGGGCTCAACCACCTGCAGAATGGGTAGGTGAGCAGGGGTTAGTCCTGGGTGGTGAAGGGGAGGTGGCAAAGAGTAAAGCTACTTGCAACGACGGTCTGTTACAACCGGCTTTAAAATTGTAATTTGCACAAAAATTCTGAAACTGAGTTTTCATATTTCCCCCCATACCTCATGCATTATTTCTAAGTTTAATTCCATATTTCCTTCGAGCTCGAAACCTATATTACTGGATCACTTTAACTGACCATCAGGGCTACTTTTACATATTGAGGAAAAAGTGAACACTGGCTTCCTCACCTGTGTTCTTTTGCGCACTGGCCCCGCTGAGTCACATTGTCTATCCAGGTAGCGACTAGCTGAGGCCTGTGGTATACGTGAGACTAGCCGAGGCCTGTGGTATAAGTTAGACTAGCTGAGGCCTGTGGTATAAGTGAGACTAGCTGAGGCCTGTGGTATAAGTGAGACTAGCTGAGGCCTGTGGTATAAGTGAGACTAGCTGAGGCCTGTGGTATAAGTGAGCCTAGCTGAGGCCTGTGGTATAAGTAAGACTGGCTGAGGCCTGTGGTATAAGTAAGACTAGCTGAGGCCTGTGGTATAAGTGAGCCTAGCTGAGGCCTGTGGTATAAGTGAGACTAGCTGAGGCCTGTGGTATAAGTGAGACTAGCTGAGGCCTGTGGTATAAGTAAGAGTAGCTGAGGCCTGTGGTATAAGTGAGCCTAGCTGAGGCCTGTGGTATAAGTTAGACTAGCTGAGGCCTGTGGTATAAGTAAGACAAGCTGAGGCCTGTGGTATAAGTAAGACTAGTTGAGGCCTGTGGTATAAGTGAGACTAGCTGAGGCCTGTGGTATAAGTAAGACTGGCTGAGGCCTGTGGTATAAGTAAGACTGGCTGAGGCCTGTGGTATAAGTGAGACTAGCTGAGGCCTGTGGTATAAGTAAGAGTAGCTGAGGTATAAGTGAGACTAGCTGAGGCCTGTGGTATAAGTAAGACTGGCTGAGGCATGTGGTATAAGTGAGACTAGCTGAGGCCTGTGGTATAAGTAAGAGTATCTGAGGCCTGTGGTATAAGTGAGACTAGCTGAGGCCTGTGGTATAAGTAAGAGTAGCTGAGGCCTGTGGTATAAGTGAGCCTACCTGAGGCCTGTGGTATAAGTTAGACTAGCTGAGGCCTGTGGTATAAGTAAGACAAGCTGAGGCCTGTGGTATAAGTAAGACTAGCTGAGGCCTGTGGTATAAGTGAGACTAGCTGAGGCCTGTGGTATAAGTGAGACTAGCCGAGGCCTGTGGTATAAGTGAGACTAGCCGAGGTCTGTGGTATAAATGAGACTAGCCAAGGCCTGTGGTATACGTGAGACTAGCCGAGGCCTGTGGTATACGTGAGACTAGCCGAGGCCTGTGGTATAAGTGAGACTAGCCGAGGCCTGTGGTATAAGTGAGACTAGCTGAGGCCTGTGGTATAAGTGAGACTAGCAGCTGAGGCCTGTGGTATAAGTGAGACTAGCAGCTGAGGCCTGTGGTAAAAGTAAGACTAGCTGAGGCCTGTGGTATAAGTGAGACTAGCCGAGGCCTGTGGTATAAGTTAGACTAGCTGAGGCCTGTGGTATAAGTAAGACAAGCTGAGGCCTGTGGTATAAGTGAGACTAGCCGAGGCCTGTGGTATAAGTAAGAGTAGCTGAGGCCTGTGGTATAAGTGAGACTAGCTGAGGCATGTGGTATAAGTAAGAGTAGCTGAGGTATAAGTGAGACTAGCTGAGGCCTGTGGTATAAGTAAGAGTAGCTGAGGTATAAGTGAGACTAGCTGAGGCCTGTGGTATAAGTAAGACTGGCTGAGGCATGTGGTATAAGTGAGACTAGCTGAGGCCTGTGGTATAAGTAAGAGTATCTGAGGCCGGTGGTATAAGTGAGACTAGCTGAGGCCTGTGGTATAAGTAAGACTAGCTGAGGCCTGTGGTATAAGTGAGACTAGCTGAGGCCTGTGGTATAAGTGAGACTAGCCGAGGCCTGTGGTATAAGTGAGACTAGCCGAGGCCTGTGGTATAAGTGAGACTAGCCGAGGCCTGTGGTATACGTGAGACTAGCCGAGGCCTGTGGTATACGTGAGACTAGCCGAGGCCTGTGGTATAAGTGAGACTAGCCGAGGCCTGTGGTATAAGTGAGACTAGCTGAGGCCTGTGGTATAAGTGAGACTAGCAGCTGAGGCCTGTGGTAAAAGTAAGACTAGCTGAGGCCTGTGGTATAAGTGAGACTAGCCGAGGCCTGTGGTATAAGTTAGACTAGCTGAGGCCTGTGGTATAAGTAAGACAAGCTGAGGCCTGTGGTATAAGTGAGACTAGCCGAGGCCTGTGGTATAAGTAAGAGTAGCTGAGGCCTGTGGTATAAGTGAGACTAGCTGAGGCATGTGGTATAAGTAAGAGTAGCTGAGGTATAAGTGAGACTAGCTGAGGCCTGTGGTATAAGTAAGAGTAGCTGAGGTATAAGTGAGACTAGCTGAGGCCTGTGGTATAAGTAAGACTGGCTGAGGCATGTGGTATAAGTGAGACTAGCTGAGGCCTGTGGTATAAGTAAGAGTAGCTGAGGCCTGTGGTATAAGTAAGAGTAGCTGAGGCCTGTGGTATAAGTAAGAGTAGCTGAGGCCTGTGGTATAAGTAAGAGTAGCTGAGGCCTGTGGTATAAGTGAGCCTAGCTGAGGCCTGTGGTATAAGTTAGACTAGCTGAGGTCTGTGGTATAAGTAAGACAAGCTGAGGCCTGTGGTATAAGTGAGACTAGCCGAGGCCTGTGGTATAAGTAAGAGTAGCTGAGGCCTGTGGTATAAGTGAGACTAGCTGAGGCCTGTGGTATAAGTAAGAGTAGCTGAGGTATAAGTGAGACTAGCTGAGGCCTGTGGTATAAGTAAGAGTAGCTGAGGTATAAGTGAGACTAGCTGAGGCCTGTGGTATAAGTAAGACTGGCTGAGGCATGTGGTATAAGTGAGACTAGCTGAGGCCTGTGGTATAAGTAAGAGTAGCTGAGGCCTGTGGTATAAGTGAGACTAGCTGAGGCCTGTGGTATAAGTAAGAGTAGCTGAGGCCTGTGGTATAAGTGAGCCTAGCTGAGGCCTGTGGTATAAGTTAGACTAGCTGAGGCCTGTGGTATAAGTAAGACAAGCTGAGGCCTGTGGTATAAGTAAGACTAGCTGAGGCCTGTGGTATAAGTGAGACTAGCTGAGGCCTGTGGTATAAGTGAGACTAGCCGAGGCCTGTGGTATAAGTGAGACTAGCCGAGGCCTGTGGTATAAGTGAGACTAGCCGAGGCCTGTGGTATACGTGAGACTAGCCGAGGCCTGTGGTATAAGTAAGACTAGCTGAGGCCTGTGGTATAAGTGAGACTAGCCGAGGCCTGTGGTATAAGTGAGACTAGCCGAGGCCTGTGGTAAAAGTGAGACTAGCCGAGGCCTGTGGTATAAGTGAGACTAGCCGAGGCCTGTGGTATAAGTGAGACTAGCTGAGGCCTGTGGTATAAGTGAGACTAGCTGAGGCCTGTGGTATAAGTGAGACTAGCCGAGGCATGTGGTATAAGTGAGACTAGCCGAGGCCTGTGGTATAAGTGAGACTAGCCGAGGCATGTGGTATAAGTGAGACTAGCCGAGGCCTGTGGTATAAGTGAGACTAGCCGAGGCCTGTGGTATAAGTGAGACTAGCCGAGGCCTGTGGTATAAGTGAGACTAGCCGAGGCCTGTGGTATAAGTGAGACTAGCCGAGGCCTGTGGTATAAGTGAGACTAGCCGAGGCCTGTGGTATAAGTGAGACTAGCCGAGGCCTGTGGTATACGTGAGACTAGCCGAGGCCTGTGGTATAAGTAAGACTAGCCGAGGCCTGTGGTATACGTGAGACTAGCCGAGGCCTGTGGTATAAGTGAGACTAGCCGAGGCCTGTGGTATACGTGAGACTAGCCGAGGCCTGTGGTATAAGTAAGACTAGCTGAGGCCTGTGGTATAAGTGAGACTAGCCGAGGCCTGTGGTATAAGTGAGACTAGCCGAGGCATGTGGTATAAGTGAGACTAGCCGCGGCCTGTGGTATAAGTGAGAATAGCCGAGGCCTGTGGTATAAGTGAGACTAGCCGAGGCATGTGGTATAAATGAGACTAGCTGAGGCCTGTGGTATACGTAACCGTAAGGTGAAAACCTCCTGTACCTGGCTTACCACCCTGCCCACCTCCTAGTTCTGGAGGAGTTCCCCCTGAGATCTATCGACTTTATAACCAACACATTGGTCCATTTAGCGGGGTTAGAAATGGTCGGTCCTCACCCAACCGCCTCTCCGACAGGAGGGTCAGGCTGGCTCATGGGTGGGTCGGTCCCATACGTTCCTACCATGGTATGACTTCTCCAGGCCTGGGTTTGGTTCATGGTCAGGCCTTCATAGCGGAAGTACAACTTCAAACCAATCCCCGACGAGGTACACTAAAGGGTGCACCTCCCCACCTACCAACCTCTCCAGCTCCTTGTTTTACCAGGGTTGGAGTCCGCTCCTGCTGGGTGTGTCCTATCTCCCCAGACCCATTGTAACTCGTAGGGTGTTGTTACTAGGTGCACAGTTGGCTGTTTTTCACTTATGGATCCTCCTCAGCAGCCACCGTTCTCAGAGGCCCACATCACCTGTCAGTACATTCATGTGCTGCAAACCCTTCTGGTGAGAAGTACCGAAACATACAGTGTGCATTCCCACCCACCCTGCTGATGACGTGGCAAGAGTGCTTCAAATCAGGATATGTGGTTGAATAAATACAGGGTAACTTAAATAATGCATGTTTGCACTTACAGCAGGCTGCTTAGCTTTCTCTGCTCCATGGTTTTCAAACTAAGATGAGTAACATCCTTCCCAACAATTTAAGCAACCTAGATACTGGTTTTAATATGAAAGACATAAACAACCCCGCCTGCTATTTTGGGGATAATGTTTGTGTGGGTGAGTTAATAGGTTGATTCAGACTTGTAATATAAAAAACAGATTTCCTCCTCCCTGTGCCATAGGGAACAACAGGCCAAACCGCTGTGCAAGTCACCAATATCTAAACTAGTGAAATAATCTGCGTGAGAAACAGTCAATAAAGCCAAGCTTCCCCACAAATGGTATTCCAACAGATGGACTTATTTCAGTGCCGTGTTACTTCACGATATCTTGCAAAAATGATTTTATTCATTCTTATTTCCACATAGGCAGCTCTTTTGGGGTTCGTGTGTCTCATCTTTTTCACTAGGCCACAGGATACAAACAAACATGAGCAAGTTTATTCTGAACTTGAGTTTGTAACTTTGTGTTATTGAATTTTACAAGAGAAGCGATGACATAAGTAAACAAATCGAATATATGTTCTGCTGACCTATATATAGGTCTGCTAGAAAATGTTCCCTTGCTCTGCTTGATTCCACTCAGCAACGAGACGCTAAATAAACAAGCATTGGCAAAGCCAACAGATCAGGGATTAAGGTGCCATCACATACAACGTTAGCATATTAGAGAGACATGTGAAGGAGACGGAGTCAGCAGAGGAAAGAGAGAGGGATATAGTTGCTTAGTAGACCCTCAGGCACTTTCAATGCAAACACTCGGGTAGAGGCGGAAGGGTACAGCCAAACAACCAATAGCATTGGGTGAGAGAATATTAGTCCACTGGGCACATTCAAGACATGACTGACAACATTTCAAGCCAATGGCTGAACAGAGCTGAGTGAAGAAGTCCAATGGATGAAAGAAACGGATCAAAGCTTACTTTAAGTATAGCAACAGGTCACTTAGATATCTGTGCTATCAAATTCCAAACCTAAAAACACTGCCAGGACTACTTTAAAGTTAATTAGTAGTAACCTTGATGTGTATGGTTTGTTTTTAAGAGTGTCATAAATGTGAGATGTCTCATATGAACAATTAGGAACTGAAATGCATTGTTCAATTCCCAGGCCAGTCATGCCCCAAGAGTTGGCTAAGTCAACAAGCATTTGCAATGCACTAGTGTCTCGCATTTCTCCGAGTTACAGCTATTAGCAGTTGTAAACTCCCAACCGGATTTTTCTTTCCACATTGAAAGAAAAAAAACAGCGTGATCGTGCTGCTACAGTTCGCTCGTAATGAAAATTTCGGCAAAAGTGCAATTATCTACGTAACCGGCAAAAGTGCAATTAACTATGTAACACGGTCGATGTTATGCAAAGCGCTCGACTTCTGCCAAGCGAGATCACGCTGCGAACAAAAGATAAAAAGTAGTCCACAAACCTGGCGGGAAACAGCGAGCCTTGCATGTTTTCAGTACTTCGTCGCTGCGCTCGAGGAGGGCTAACCACCGGAAAAGGCATGACGTATGTATGCCTTCCACTAATGAAAGCAAGCAGATTTTAACAGGCAAGCCCACGAACCAATGGAAGACACTGACGCGACGTGGACGGAGCTCTGAGCCCCTTTCTAAGTTCTAAAGCGTCTCGCAAGCGAAACAGATGCACAAGTGCATGTGACGCAGGTTCGATCCTAAAAAAGCAAAAAATTGGTTGGGTCAGATAATGCATCATTGATGTCACGAGCATTGAAAAGGTCAATGGGAGGGCTGCTTCAGTTGTTGCTTTTACAGGATCAACTGGCTCCTGATTCCACACGACAAAGCCTCGAATTGCAGTAGACAGGACTGAGTGAGTCAGGCTTACACCAATGTGCACTACACCATGGCACACTCGTTTTAAGAGAAGAACAAAATGCAAAACATACTGCAACTTACTCTCAAAAGATGCTGCCCTGGTGATTCAACTGAAATAGTTTCTCTTACTGGCGTTATATAAATCCAGATTAAATAACTAAAAAAAAAACAAGCACTGACAAATGCTATTTTATGTTTGTGAATGTTTTTTGTAGAATGTACACATTGTACAGAGTAAGGCATTTTCTAACAGCCAAAATGTGTATATTTTTAATGAAAAAGCACACATTGCGCATGTAGCCCTGGCACTGAATAAGACTCATTTTTGTGAGGGTGTGCACACTGTGCAAGAGTGGAATGCCATCACTCACAGTCGGGTAAGTGAGCATATCCAAGCTCTATGCTGTTGTGGGTGGATGCACCATGTGAATGACACTAGAGTGGGCCAATGGAAGAGGGCGACTGACTGAAAGTCCCTGTATATAGGATATGTATTTTCCTTTTTTTTTTAAAAAAGGTCTTGACTTACACTAGACCTAAAAATAGTTCTGCACATTCCCAGCCTGGCTAGAGAACATTCCTTGTGAAAAGCATCAACTCATAAGTTACATCCCTTTGCCTGTCCAAATGATTGTTTCCTTACAAACTCTTTGATCTCTGGATAACTGAAACACTCTACGATGAGGCAAACTTGGGGTATAGAATTAGCACTGTGGCAATGTATTAGAGCATTTTAAACAATAAAACATCATTCATTCCACAAGGAAGAAACGAAACCCATTTACTGACACAAGTTCGCGCCCAACTCAGCTCATCAGCAAAGTATCGTTCCAATACACGTCAACAGGGCAACCCGGTCAAATGAGACGAAATAATCCGAAAGCAGAATATACTATATAAACTTTGAACAAAAAAGCCCTCTGTGGCACTTTCAGCCTAGAGTAAGAACATATATACCTGTGATTGGTGCTACAAATGTAGTTTAATCAATCTTGTCTAGATGAAAAAACACTTCCGCCAAACTGTTAAAGCAAGTCATGAAGCAAGATATATATCCAATTGTTGTAGAGTGTTCGAGCAGCTGAAATGGCCTCGACAATATGAAATTTGAATAACTAAATAGGTATCATAAACAAAGACTATGATGGTTAATGAGGAGTCCAGGGACAATTAACATCATTTCTGTGTACAGCACTACAGATAGAGGTATTCAGGCCCCTGAGAGGAGACTGCTGCTCGGATGGTAAAGATTGGTCAGGATAAGGGGTTTTAAGGTGTTGTAGAACGTATGGAATCAGAGGTAAGAGGCAGTTTCAGGTTTTAGGCTTCTGGTCTCCAAATGTTTGCCCTCCAGTTGCAGCTTGGCAGAATTTTGGCACAACAGCACCCTTAAGACTTTCACATTGGGCCATATCAGGGGATCCTCTGTCTTAGGTACCAGGTAACGCAGGTACCAGGAGGTGAGGCTGGTTTTATCTGCAGTCATAGGCTCCTTCAACACGTGATAAAACTGCACATCTGAAAGGTGCGACAGCATCGACAACTGTACTAGCCATATATGCAGCGCTGCGGAGTGACATGTCTCTAGGCGCATCTGCCAAGTGGGTTAATACCGGATAAAAGGGCCCGGAGTGGATCTGTACAGCATGAAGAAGACATGTTCTGGGAATTTACGAAGGCCAGTTGGTACGACCAAATAAATGGTCCTAATCTCAGAACTTAAATCCACACATCACTTTACAAAAGATGATGGTGACGTACCTGCTGATGCCATTCGATGACCACATTTCCAGCAGCACATTTAAACAAATGTAGTATTTTCCTTAAGATCTATAGTGATGTATTGGAGTATATTTGAAGGTTACTTATGTAGCAAAAAGCGAGTAAGGGACGTTGGAACATCAAAGAGGGTAGATATTTATTCAAGGTGAGGAAGAGAGAAGGTGGCTACCTAGTGGTTGAGGTGATAATGTGTCTTCAGGTTGTTTCTAGGTTGCAGGTGGGTACCAGAAGTTCTGATGTCAATGTGCTTCTCTTGGCCTGCATGCTTGAGAATCCACATCCTTCCAAAAGATCATTTTCCCCATCAAAATATTTTTCTGAGAGAATCTCACGGAAAAAAAGCGAATGCAGAAGTCATCTGGGGATGTCTGGAGGTTAGTGGCAGCTGTGCTAGAGTTTTAGGATAGCAACATGAGAGAAATTCATATACAAAGATCCTCATCTGGAATCATTTATATCATGGTTATTCTGGAAATATGGCATAGATCCGACCTCCTGGGTCTTCGCTGGACACCCAAAGTGACTTGCATTTTTATATCACGCTGTTACATTATTAAGAGTATTACTTCCCGATGACGTCTTCCAAATGAATTTAACTACCACATGCATCGTGGGAGATGTGTTCCTAGGTCGCTTCACTGGAACAGTACTACATTTAGACATGTTTTTTTCTCATGTATCTATAGTGTTAACTGCAGCATAATGTGGACATATTTTAATCACCAGATGTAATTAATGTAGTTCTCTGCACTGAAATAAGTGTTGGGATTAATGAGCTAACATGAAAGCTTGTTCCTCCCTCATCATCATCACAGACACGGAGTTTCCGGCCTTGAGCTTTAGTGTGGTAACCTAATGCATTTTGGGTATTGTAGTCCTCATTTGCTCATTGCATAGACTTGTAAGTTAAGAGCCCAGTCCCTGCAGGATGCTGGTAGACAAAGCTGTTAAGACAGTTTCCCTGCAGTAAACAGTTGTCAATGATGAAAAGTGGCCCCTGCTTCCCCCGAGTCCCGCCCTTTACACCCTGAGACAAGACCGGCATTCCTGTGAGAATCGACTATTTCTATATTCTCTGTGGCTCTGCCTGATTATGTCACTGAAGTAAATAAAATGTGCCGATGGGACACTTCTACGTTTATTTATGTGCAGAAACCTCAACATTCACAGAAACTGCTCAAGAAGGGCTTTAGAATTCCAAGCCAGGTGACACTATCCACCCGGCGCTACTGTCCATTAGAGTTAGTGAGGCTGACCAGGAGTGAGAATCTGCTCTAATGTGTGAGACTCACGACCAATCAGTGACACAAGCAGTGGTTACTTTGTGCCCATGGGCATCCTGCGCATAATACTTTTATGTAGCGCTTCTTACTTCACTCTGGCCGCTTCCAACCGCTGTGAATAACAGGTGTTATTACTAGCCAGTTTAACGGTTCTTCCGATATAGGACAAGCAGACACCATTAAAAGTGTAGGCGGCTCATCTAGGCCTGTTTTTTTGTTTTTTGCACCACTTGTAGTTTAATTTTCCATTATAGCACTAAGTACCAGCATGCGAATAAAAGGCAGGTCTCGGCGGGCTACTGGCACGGCAAGTGGCTACTTACAATATCCAGAAACGCACTAGCAGCTGCTCAGTGCCCCTTGCCACGTGTGGCACCTTCTGCCAGCCAAACATTTTTTTACCTACAGCAAACTGTTGACACGTGACCGGAGACTGTAAACCCGCTCCTGGTGAGGGATGGTAGGAGATGTCACGTATGGAAAGAGACGAGGCCACTTGGCAGCCGCGGAACGAGTCACGAAACATGTATCTAAGAGATCAAACACCAACTGATACACAAAAAGACAACTTTGTGTTTCCCAACGAAAGATTTATGTTGGGAAGTCTGTTATTTTTGGTTGGCAACAAAGAGAGAGTCTGGGAGATAAACGTGCGGGGCCTGAAACAAAGAATGCTGAAACCTCGGCTGCCCCCAGCTCCCATGCCTGGATTCAGAGTTCTCCAAACTGGCAGCAGCGGTGAACCGAAAGAAAACAAAAACACCCCCCGCATTCCAGCATGGATCTGCCCGCTCACACAATGGGCAGCTCCACATGTGTGCATGTCTGCTCGTGACGTCAGCCTGCACTTTAAAGGGAGCACTTTTCCCCTCTCCCTCCATTACTCCTGGCATTACAAATAAGTCGGGGGGTGGGGAAAATTTCCGTCCGTCTCAAAGTCTACTGGGCATCTACAAAAACAAAGAACATGGGGAGATCTTAGCAGAGATACCGGCCAGGAACCGGAGCTGCTCCGCACAGTCCGAGTGAAAACAGTGTCAGGGAAGGGAAGTCTTTCATAAGGACACACAGCTTGGGAAGCTGAAGTTTAGCCGCCACCCCCCCCCCCCAGGACTGGATCCCATCTACCACGCGCCGAAGCAGCTGTGGGGCTGCACGAGCCAACCCCCCACCCTCCCCCCCAACACACACACACACTAGAGATTTGCCCCACTACAGCCTACTGCAAGGGTTGGGAACGTTAGAAAGAAAACTCTTGATACAAACCTCAAAGACAGACTAATTCAAATTCACTCTGACACAGAAAAAATACTTCCCACCAAGCGCACGAACACACACATACAAACTTTAATGCATGTAAAACAGCTTCCACAAAGTTGTGGGTCGTCAGTTGATTGCTCTGGAACTAGGGGGCATTAACAAAGTTTTTGCAACTTTTTCCCAGTTCAAGGACATTACAAGTGAAGAACGGACCAATTAGATTCTGCGCTCTACACATCTGGCAGTTCCACAATTTGCCCCTGCTTCTGACAGACAATCGGCCAGTGAAACTGCGCGTTATTCCCGAAGGGTCTTACCTTAGACACGATCAGGGGCTCCCCGTGCTCCAGGCCTCCCTTCAGGGTGAACCCCCAGGGTGCGCCCCCCTGCAGCTGCACATGAATGCACTGGAAGGACGCCGCTCTGTTCTCCCCACTCTCCGCATCAGCCCCAGCCGGGTGAGGGTCCTCGGAACTGGCCGTCCCCTGCGGATGAGGGTCCAAGTTTGCAGCCTCAGCTCCCCCCTGGGGAGGCTCCATGGCTGGCAGCAAAGTCACCCGGGCACCGGAGACTTCATCCCCATTCAGCCTCCATAGATCCAATTTCATGCGAAGGGGGTGGACGGTGGCAAAGTCCCTCCCCGAGTCCCGGCTGCGATGGAATCACACAGAGTAACATAACATGAAAAGTGTAACTGGCGAGAAAATGACCCAGTGGGCGGGGCCTAGCTGAGGCTGCAAGCCTATGGGGAGCTCAGGCTCCGAGGGGGCGGGGTTTGTGGGATCAATTGTCACATTGTTTCATTCTAAGGAACCCTGGAAGGAAAGGAAAGTTTTCTAGTTTGGGGGAAGTTGTCCCAGGAGGGCCGCATGGTCCGCGAGCCATCCCTCATGCGCACACAACACAACACGGAAAAGCAGTAGGAAAACGCCCAAAGGACCCCGTAACCAACAGTACGCAGTGCATGAATATTCACAACCCACAATGGTCAAGGTTCAGTGAAAATGCATTCCCACCAAAACACAGACTCACAAATCCAGGCACATTTCCTCACCTAGGTGGCCATCTTTCACAGACAAAAACGCGAGCCCCTTGTTCATGTCTTGAGACCCTGGAAGGGCCTTGCACAGGTACTTCAACAACATACATGCCAACATTTTATAGCAGGCAATTAAGAGATTTCCAAAAAATACTCCGGAGAATGTATCTTCCCCACTGACATTGAAGCGGAGGCGAACTGCCTGAACCGGGTCTACTGGTGTGCATGGTGATAATCAGCATTTCCTTTTTGGCATTTCAGTACCATAGTACAAACAAAACCAGAGTCCTAAACTCTGTTTTTGTTTGCGCTATGCAAAACTGCAAAAAATGAAATGTCGAAGTTTGTCACATGCTGTAATTTCCTCCAAGAATTAATGACAAAGCATTAACCTTTGATGTCAGAGGTAATTCTCGGAGGATCTGCCCATACACAAAATGGTCATTTTATTTTGTGGCAGTTTTACAAAACTCCGAATCTGGTTTCGCCGTGCTGGAATCAGGAGGTGAGAGACTAGCCTTGAAATCGGTAATCTCCCGTCTGAATCGGGAGGGTGGCATGTATTCAATAATATCTTGAGAAAAGGCATCCTGTTTGACTTAATATTATTATACGAATAGTTTATAAAGCATTAAAAACATTCTGATGTAATTTCATATAGGGTCTGATGTTGTAAAGATAAACATCATTACTTTTATTGATGAGTGTTTTTACTGGAAATAACAGAAAACACTAACCATGCTGGGAACGTACCCTGCAGATTGCATTTCTCTACAAGAGTTAGAACAATAACAAATTTGTTCACCCCAAAGGCCGACACAGGAGACAACAAATACACACACAAATAGGCACATTCACACTGAACACAGTGGCTGAAACACACCATTGGGACAAGCATAAAAATACACAAATATCATGTTTATCAGAGACCTGCACAAAGTAGGCTCTAGACACCTGCACAACACATAAGTACTCAGCCGTACACCAAAATGACCTATAAACAGACTTCAGTACAGAGTCACATACATACCAGACTGGCACATACATTTACTTATTCGTATTAGCACATGCACGCCAAAGACACGCAGGAAGACACAAATATACAACTAACAAGCAACAACACAAAAATGCACACAGGAACATATATATGTTATGTCTCATGTCCATACAGTTCAGTTATGGAATGTAGAATGTGGCAGGGGAGGTGTTCCAAGTGACCAGTGAGAGTTATCTGCTGTTCGGGTCCAGTGTACAAGGATCCTTCTTCTGCTCAGCTACAATAATAAAACCAGCCATTTCTGGAACAAGTGCCTTCCTTTCAGTACAAATCTGCAGTAGCATCTAACATCAATGCAAACAACTGCACCCCAAACACAGGGACTAGAACACATTCCCACAAAAAGTAACAAGCATTTTCAATGCAACGGGTCTCGCATTTGCTCGCGTTAGAGCTATTAGCGTTGTAAAGAAAAAAAATTAAACAGATAAAGTAGTCTGGTCACCATGCTGAAAACATCGAGCCTCGCATATTTTTAGTAGTTTACCGGTGCTGTGTAAGTGGGCTAAACACCAGAAAAGGCATGACGTATGCATGCCTTTCATTAATGAAATCAAGCGGATTTTAAAGGGCAAGCTCACAAACCAATGTGAGTGACTGACGTGACATGGGCGTGGTTGGAAGCCCAAAGAGAGATTACAGAATGGAGGGAGCGCTTTGCGCTCGCCCATAAAAAGGGAGCTTGACGGAGAACAATGATAGGTACAGAAATGCACACAAGCATACAAAGTGATGCACCCAAAAGAGGAATTTAAAAATAAACAAGCAAGCACACTCACATCAAAAAAAGGCACTGGACACTGGGGCCCACCGACACAAAAACCAGAAGCAGATGTATATACAGGGGCACAACTACCCAAAAAGTGAAACCCAGTCACAGTCATCTGCATAAACAGAAATATAAAATTGTGTTTGAACAAGGAGCTTCAGTTAACCCCTTTGTGGATATTGTTAACCTCTGAAAAACTAGGTCTTCCAGCTTTCGGTCCTAGAAAGTTTCTCTTACCGGTTTGCATCATGTTCATTGCTCTCTTGTGGTGTTATGAGTTCCTGGCTCGATTCACTCTACCTCGGATAGGAAACCTACATATCATGTTGATGGCTATTGACTTCCTTGTTGCTCCCAAAATTGAAAAACATGAAGAATTGCGAATCCTCCTCGAACTTCTGCTAAGTATGGACTTCCATTTGTTTTCATCATGGAAGTCATTTATTTCCAAAATGTTAGTGTTAAGGCATAACAAACTCGAAAATGTGGAAAAATACTTCCAAAATATTAGGCAAGGAATTTTATGAGTTCCTCTCACGAAAAGTCAACTGAAATTTGGCAAAAGTGCTGATTCGCACACATGTATGCACAAGCACACACACACAAACACGCACACACACTCTCACACTTTCTCTTGCCCTCTCTAAGAACACAATATGAAGTTATAAACCCAGATAATTACAAAAGATTGCCACAATAATACCTAGTTATTGACAACACACGTACACATACGATAAGTCTTCACAAGTTAATTCAGCAAAATAGGCAAAGTGCAATATTGCTACGCAAAGCGACATCATGCACCCTCTATTCGCAGTGAGCATTTCATGCTAAACCTTGCTAGTTTTGGGTCACTTTTATATGTTTACTTCATAATTTGTTTGAAATACAGTGCACTTTACAGAAACCAAAACTCAGCTTAGCTAGTGTACAGCTTCTTGTGAGAATAACAAAAACATTGCCTTGAGAAAGATACAAAAAATGTAAACTACCAGATGCTGAGCTACACCTTTATGAATCTTTGGAGGAAGTTGGCTCTGTATGTACTGTACCAAAGTAAGGTATAATGTGCACAGAGTCCAGTGGAGCCCGAGAGAATTTACAGAGGCTAAAGTAGCTAATACTAATGCTCTCTTTTGTGGTAGAGTGGTCGAGCAGTTAGGCTTCTCAGAGGTTTGTTGTAAACACACAGTCAAGAAATGAGGCACCCACTCAATGGCTAACTCCAGGTCAATGTTTTTATATAGCAAAAATATATTTTGTTACTTTTCTAGAACCAAAAGGATCTTTGTTGCAGGTAAGTACAGTTTCAAGAATGTGTCACTTTCATCTATGAAATGCACTTTGTTTAGAATTCACAGGTAAAACAGTTTACAGGTAAGTAATACTTTCGAGTTTCGAAAGTGGACACTGCAATTTCTCATAGAAAGCAATGCAGTCCTAGGGGAGGAAAAGTAACAACACAATTTTCAGGTAAGTACTCGACTTACGATCCCAGTCACTCGGGGTTTAGGGTCTCCTCAGGACAAAGTTTAGGAAGACACCAAGGGTTCACTACCAGCAACATGGGGCCGGCCAAGTGCAGTGGTCAAAGTTGGTGTCGGGCACCCAATGGAATCCTACGGATACAGGGGGCACTTAGAAGAAAATAGCTTGCAGGTAAGTACCCGCAACTTCAGGGCACAGACCTGGGGTCTTTAGATCAGCACTAAAAGGGGGTACAGGTCAGCACCAACCACACACCCTCAGCGGCACAGGGGCGGCCGGGTGCAGGGTGCAAACACAGAGTTGGGCGCCCAATGCTTTTCAATGAGGGAAACCAGGGGTCACAAAGATGCTGCAGGCTTGGTCCAGGGAGTCTGCTGAAGAAAACCAACTGCTGGACAGGTAAGTAAAGAGCCCACTGGATGTTGCTGGACCATTTGTCGGGTTCCTCAAGGCTAGGGGGCTGCGGTTACAGGGGTACCTTTAGTGGAGTCGTTCGTGGTCAAGGGGGGTCCTGTGTATTTAGGCTTCAGGAATCGTCATGTTGGTCAGGAGGGGTTAACTCATAGTGGACTCGAGGTTGAAATCGCCTGAGGACCTTCTCTGGACCAGTGGCTACCTTGACACGGGCCATGGGCATCAGGTGCAAAGTGGGCAGGACTCGCGAATCTGGGGTGGTTCTGGAGTCCTTAGACAATTCTTTGTGAACAGGACTGGTGTCTCCAGGAGATCTTGGTTCTTGGGTAGGCAGGCTGTCCTATGGGAGTTTGTAGAGATCACTGGTCCTGCAGGACAAGTTGTCTTCTTGTAGCAGGAATCTTAAAGCTGCAGACAGACTGGTAGGGCTGGGGCCAAGTCAGTTGTCGTCTGAGTCTTCTCTGCTGGTGTGACTCTTCAGACCTTCTTCTTCTTGTTAGGTCACCAGGAATCTGAAGAGCAAGGTTCCTCAATGCCCCTAAATACCAGATTTAGGGGCATTACAGGGGTCAGAGGGCAGTCACCAATGGCTACTCTCCCTGATTGTGGCTTCACCCTTCCTGTGCTCACTCCCTTTGGGGAGGGGGCATATTCGTAACCCTCTTGCCTAATATCCTCCAAAGCAAGATGGAGGATTCTGCCAGGAGGGGTTCACCTCAGCTCTGGGCATCCTTGGGGTGGTCCCAGATGGGGTGGGCACACCTCCTGGTGTTTGCTAATTTTCTGCCAGACCTGCCAATAAAAGTGGGGCTTGGTCTGGGGGGCGGGCATCTCCACTAGCTGGAGTGCCCTGGGGCACTTTAACACGAGGCAGGAGCCTTTAGGGCTCATTGCCAAGTGGTGCAGTTCCTTCAGGGGGGAGGTGTGAAGCACCTCCACTCAGAGCCGGTTTTGTCCCTGATGCCAGAGAACACAAAGGCTCTCCCCCCCATGGGGTCAGAAACTTGTCTGTTAGTGGCAGGCTGACACAGACCAGTCAGCCTTACACTAGAGGGTTTGGTGAAATACAGGAGGCATCTTTAAGATGCCCTCTGTGTGCATTTTTCAATAAATCCAACACTGACATCAGTGTGGGTTTATTGAGCTGAGAAGTTTGATACCAAACTTCCCAGTCTTCAGTGAAGCCATCGTGGAGCTGTGGAGTTCGTAATGACAAACTCCCTGCCCATGTACTCAATATGACCACACTGGTCTTACAATGTCTAAGAATTAAGAATAGACTTAGACACTGTAGGGGCATATTGCACATGCAGCTATTCCCTTACCTGTGGTATAATGCCCCCTTCCTTAGGGCTGTAAGGCCTGCTAAAGGGGTGCCTTACCTATGCCACAGGCAGTGGTTTATAGGCAGGGCACCCAGAGAGGGATGCCATGTCGACTTTGCCTTTTTCTACCCACCAACACACAGAATCTGCAATGGCAGTGTGCATGTGTTTGGTGAGGGGTCCCTTAGGGTGGCACAATATATGCTACAGCGCTTAGAGACCCTTCCTTGTCACAGGGCCGTTGGTACCACTGGTACCTTTTACAAGGGACTTAGCTGTGTGCCAGGGGTGTGCCAATTGTAGAAGCAATGGTACAGTTTAGGGAAAGAACACAGGTGCTGGGGCCTGGTTGGCAGGATACCGGCACACACTCAGTTAAGTTAGCATCAGATATCAGGTAAAAAGTGTGTGTGGGGGGGGGGAACCATGCCAAAAGGGGCACATTCCTACAATCTTCACTAAGCACTGCCAACAATGAGAGTGAGACTGAATATGTCAGAAGTGAGGGAGCAGAATAGGTCATGTACAACATTCACACAGCACAAAAATCAAAATAGCAATAAATTAATCAATACTGCATCCGCTATTACAGTAAATTAAAGCAACTTCTTTGTGCAATCCTACCTTTTGCACCAAAATCTATGGAAATTAATTAATTGACTTCATCATTAAGATTCATCTCATTTTATTTTTCAGTATCAAAATCAAAGGTGTTATTAGTGCCTTCATCGTCGTCAGGAATTTTCAGTAGAAAGAAAGGGGCAGAGTCTTTCTTGGTGATGAGATGATGGATAATGCACATGCAAACACGCATGAGTCTGTAAATGGAAACCAAAATAATGAAACCAGCCAACACCATTTCTAGAAATTTCATTCCCCAACCTCTGAAAATACATTCCAGCCAGTAAATCAATTGTGTTGTTCACTTGGTGTAGATCCTGAATGCTGCTTCCAAAGAGGTCTATCTGATTTTTAACGCTAAGGAAAGCTTTAGGGATGAAAAAGCAATACTCACCTCTCACAGTGAGGTACACTTCATTCTTCAAAGCCTGGACAAAATCCAGAGCCATAGTATTCCGCAATATGACAGTTGTTTGGGCTTCCAATTGATTTGAAAGGAGCCCCAAAGCGAGAGCGCTAGCATTTGCTACCTCGTCCAATATCTTAAGAACTGTTTGAGCTTCACAGTCAGCCAGTCCATTCCTGGGCGTGGGAAACAGGAGTGCAAAGAAGTAGATAGTCTTTGAGATAGCTTAGGTTAGACCTTTCGATGAGGAAGTTTGCTAAAAGTATGGGCAACCAGAATGAGAAGCCTAGCTCTGAATCAGGAACAGATGGGAGGATTCACTCTGTTTCTCTAAGATACTGCCATGTGAAGAACCGCAAGCCATGCCTCAAGCTGCGTTGGCAATATGAAGGCAGAGGGTAGAATACGCGGATTCGGAAATGGAAAGCCAACATTATCCATGGGCAGTAGGACAAGAATGTCATCACACTCATCGAAGTGTCCATGAAAGAAAAAATGAAGACAATCTGCTTCATTGCAAAGGGAACAGGATGATGGGCACACCCCCTAGGACATCACTAGGCAAAAGGGTACACATCCAGCCGAAGGAAAGGTCAATGTCTTGTCTCTGTATGTCCAGAATGTGCAAATAAATGTTCTCGCTGTACACTGAGCAGTGGTGCCTTGAGTGGTCAACAAACAGGGTGTAGTTTACTTTGAGGTGTAGGCCATACTTTACTTCAGCAAAGTTCCACACCATGGCCCAAAAAATGAGGCTTGCTGCAAACATAGCTGGGCAGAACTGCTCTGGGATCCAATGGCAGGAGGCTGCCAGCTACCTCAGAAAGAGTTAGTAACGGTGAAAATAAAGGGATGCTTTCTGAGACGGCTGATGCTGTGCTGACACTAGAGCACCTCCCTTTTGCTTTGATGTGCTCTGGTTCAGTGGAGCTAGGCCTGAAGCGGAGGGCAGGCAATGACATGTGCTGTACTCTGGAGGCTCAGTCATTTGTGTCAATAGATTGAAATTAATCCAGGCAGGAACTCCTCTACACCTTACAGCTGTGCTCGTAGTGAGCAGAATCTGATAAGGATCCTTCAACTGGGGAAGCAAGGTGAACTTTGTTGGTAAACCCACATTGGGACCCACTCACCAAGCCGGAGAGTGTGACAATTTATGGTCGGGCATTCCATTGGGGAGAGATCTCAGAACAGAAACTTCAGAAACAGCAAATCAGTTGAAAGCAACACTGCATGACTGCATCATCATTCAGAGACAATTCTGGAGCAACTAGAGACATGGGAGCTTTAGGGGAAGTAGCATGGGGCAGCTCATGACTAACTCATAGGGGCCTAGCTTATCCATCCGAGAAGGCATGTCTTAGATTGACCAGAGTGCCAGGGCTTGTATGTTGGACCACTTAAGGTGAGTCTGATGACTTGGGGATTAGGCACAGTAAACATTCTGCTTAATCTCTATGGCCTTCTATACTTCCTGAACTACAGAAGAGATAAAGTGAGTTCCCTAATAGCTAGAAAACCTCAGTGGCATCTCTAGTTTAGGCTTGTAGCCTCTAAGTAGCTTATTGACTACTGTAATAGCATCAACATGCACACCTGGGTATGCCTTGATACAACCAGAGAACATACATGAAATCACACCCACATATAAATAGGAGCAACACTTGTGTGTCTGATAGAGTTAATCTGTAGGTGGATGAAGAGGTCTCAAGGAAGTGGTTGGGCAGCAGGAGTGGTGTTTCCCTTTCCCAGTGTTGTGGGAATCACAAGTGTACCCAGGGCTCATAGTGCCACCGCTGCTGTGATAAAGTGAAAACATGGCTCTAGGTTTGCCATTTCAGCCTAGCTGGGCAGCTTTTAAACTGATAACTTGATGTGGCAAAATAAGCATTTGTAAGTCACCCACCCATAAAGCAGGCCTTACTAGCTTATAAGGCAGGGCGACAAATATTAAAATGAAGGGCATTTCGAATTTAAACTTTACATGTCCTAACAGTGAAAACGCAAAATTGTTGTTTCCACTCTACTAAGGCCTGGAGTCCCATTGGCTAAATAGTGCTTCACTAGCTCATATAGTAAAAGCTAATCATTTGGGAATATAGTACTTCAAGGTATCAAATTCATTGTTACATTAAACCTGACATATTGCTGAGGATGGAATTTAGTGCAAAGTCACCGCTTTCTTGCTCTCAAGTTTATAGAAGCTGTTTTTGATAACGTATAGGAGTCGACCTCTGACCCTGTTGCCAGGAGGTATGAAGTGCTGTCAGAAATGGAGAACCAAAGGACTATTTACGGGAGGACATGTGACCTCTTTCAGCAGGATGGCCAGACGACTGTGGCCACAGATTGCCCAGCTTTAAAGGAGCTACTATCTCTGATAAGCAAATGAAAATCACACTGCAGCTTGCCCTTCCCTTTGTGCAGGCAGGCAGGCTGACATCTCTTCCAAGGGGTAAAAACCCATTGCAGAACCAATTTTCCAGGAGGGGTGGCTAATTATACTGGACACTCCTCAGAGGTGTGCCCATGGATCTGTAACAGGGAAGAAGAGTCCCAACATCTTGGCTCTGGGCAAAGAGTTGCCCTGTGGGACTGTTTAGGGACATCCCCACAGGAATTGATGTAAAAGTGGGTCGGGTGAACTGTGGCAATAGTGGCCCCATCAGCTAGTGAGTCCTCCCCACCCACAAACTCAAAATTGGCATAAAAGTGGCATCCATGGCTTCCAGCCTCAGAACACTGATGGTCTCAGAAAGAAAAGAAGAAGGACTGCACCTGCTGAACCTGTGGACTTCAGAAATAAAGGCTGCACAGAGGAAGACTTTAGTTGCTGCGCCTACTGAGAGAAGACAGGACTCCAGAATGAAAACGGCTGCTCCTGCTTTTGAACCCCTAGAGAGAAACCCCAGTGTCTGTACCTGCTCTCACTTATGACCAGTCAGTGGACTCGAAGCACTAGGTGGCTAGCCTTCAGTTAACTTTCAGGGACACAAAAGCTAAAGAAGGCATTCACCTGCAAAGTTCCCAGCTCACCAGTTCACCCTGGACTCTCCCTGCACTCCAGTGGTTTAGCTGAGACATCGAGTCTTAGTACCAAAAGGTACCTCTCAGGCCCTGGACTCTTGGCTAGTGCTAGAGGGTACTCTTTCTCACCAAAGAACTGCAACTTGTGAGCCAAAGCCAAAGATAACAGTTACTGAGCACAGGTTCCGAGGCTCGTAGACTACATCTACTTGTTGGTTTTTTAGGTAGCTTCAAATGCATCGGAGAACCAAGGCTTTCACTAGACCCCTGAACTTCACTGATCTGTTGACTTTTACCCGATAACTAGACTCAAGCTTCAGAGGATGCAGCTGACATCCTTGTCAATGAGAAAAAGAATCAGAAAAGTTCAGAGTGCCAAGGTAAAAACTAGGGTTGGGCGGAACTCGAAGAGTTTTACTCTGTAGAATTCCACAGAGTTACAAAAAAAATCTAGGAGATTCCGTGGAGTTCTGTGAGCGGGCAGAATTTAGGCACGTTATGCTGCTTGCACTGATTGTTCACACCAGGATCTTCCTCCGCACTGTGAAATCAGTGAAAATGGCACCACAGGGCGCAGCAGAGGGCGCTGCTTCATGCTTATTTCTGCAACTCAAGTAGATTTTCTCAACAGAAAATCTTATCAGGAGGCATTCTAGCGCCCATAAATCGCACCAGGGGACGCAAATTCTCGCTCACGCTTGCCAGCTTAACGTTGGCAAGCTGCGCCAAAGAAAAAACTCCACCACGTGGCAGTTGGTGGAGGTTTGCCTGAACTCCACACTCTAGGTGGAACGCAGAGTGCGCAAACTCCACTGATAGAACAGAACCCCCCCAGTAAAAACTTGGCCAGGACCAACTTAAAGCCCGACATCCGATCCTGAGTCCTATTGCGGTAGGCCTTAAAGTTGACTGTGCCCCAGACTCTCACATTCAAGGGTCATAGACTACTGCTAAGAGTGGAAAGCAGTGACTCACAAACTTTTTTTTACATTTTTACAAACTTTTTTGGAGTGAAAAGCAGTGATTTCTGAAACCCTTTCAAAAATCAGAACTCCGATTCCCTTGATCTGATTTTTTTCATTTTGGTATCTGAAGCTAAAAAAATACTCTATTTTAATAAATTGGATTTTGGTATTTTATTGTGTCTTGTTTCTCACTTATTTACTGTTTTGGTACTGATAAATGTTTTACACATCTTTTCTTTTGAGTTATGCCTGACTGCTCTGTGCTACAGGACTGAGCTAAGGTTTGATTTAAAAAATCCTAACTGGACCAGATATGGATTAGTGGCATTACTCGTTAAGGTCTCACAACCACCTTAATGCAAAATCCACTTTCTTTCAAAAAGTTCTTACATAGGACCCATTCTTTATGGGTGTTTCATCAGAAGTAAGAAAACATATTTGCAACTAGAGCAGACTGAAGTCATAGACCACCCCCCAAAGACATACTCAGAATGAGAAAAATACAGTAACAACTTTCTGCAAAGCCGAAAAAAACGAGCACAGGTACGTATCACAATTGCTGCTACCTGAGCAGAACAAACCTGAGGCAATGGCCAGCTCTTTATCCTCTCATACAAGGTACCTACAACATAACCTGCAACATAATTTCTGAGCCATTATCTGTCTACAGAGTAACCAAACTCACAATTTGGTATAGGGGTTTCAAAGACATCAATTCAGGGTTTAGTCCAGTGTTCGATGACAAGAAGAAAATCATGAGGCTCTCCATCCTGTAGAGTGGGCATCAAAGATGATGGGTTGAGTCCTGGGCAATAGAATGAAGTAAGGTAAGAGACAGAAAGTAACAACATTTCATATTGGGACAGGGGTGGAGTGGTAAACGTGGGTTTATTTGTGGGCAATAAAGTCACCACGTATTGGCTAGGCCCAAACTCCCGCCTCCACTTACCTGGGATTGGTCCTCCAACCGGCCATGGCCCTCTCGCACCCGGCCTATGCATTGAGGCCCCGCCCAGCTCCTCCTGCAGCCTCCTGTCTTTCTCTCTATTTTCTCTCACGCCTGCATTCCTGCTCCACAATTCCACCTATTTCCTCTTCGCTTTCCACTCTTGTGCTTTCTCTGAGCTTTTTTATTCTAATGACTTTTTCTGACCTTTCTCTGCCCTTTTCCGAACTCTTTGTGTCCTTTTCTGAACATTATGTACCTTTTTCTAAACCCTATAATCAAGAGAGGATTAGGAGAATTCCGATCCAGTATACAGTCTCCTCTGTCTGAATATAACTCCAACCTGAGTATACTGTTCTGATATATCTTACCAGGTGACTTACTAGAGACCCGGAAGAATCACTAGGAGCATCTGCTTCTTGAAGCAAGTGCCCTCACCCACTCAAAAGTGGTATGCCTCATCATCAGGCCTGCTCCTCATTGGGCAGGTGCTGCAATGCCCATCGGGACCCCAAGGAGGCACTTTGACAGACATCTTTTATTTGGAATGCTTAGGAGTGACTGTGAAAGTGGAAGTGCCCCAGAAAATGAGTGAGAAGATTGGATAGGTGTGAATTAAAATTAACTATAGATTTGAGAGAAAAACTCTACTTTTAACAGAGATCCAGATCTATGTCAAAATAAAAACATAAAATGAAACTCAGGGATATAATGTTCCTAGTTTCCAAATAAAAAGGGAGGCATTTGGTATCTAGAAATCAATAGGGCCAAATGTATTTGCATTGACGTCAACTCTCGGTCGACATTTTTCATGCCTAATATGTCAAAAAAGGATTAAGTGGCATTTCATCAGGACCTAAATTGTATGTGCCTAATCTTCTGTCAAGAGGGAGGGGGGAGCCTAGAATATGTATAAGTATCCCCACCTCTGTGAACAATGTGAAGTTCAACTTAAAATATGGACAACTTCCACTGCTGTGTGTATGTTTTATACATCAGAGACCTGAATATAAGAAGCATTAAACACTTTTTATTAAAACCAACCACCATAGTATGATTTGTGACCAAACAAACAAGCATCATTGCACTTTAGTGATCTGTGGTAAAATGCACTGCAAACCAATATGTGAGAAATAGTGTTCCATATGGTGATGGAGAACAGTTTATCTCACACGAACACCCATATTCTGGTAGGAATTGGTAAAAGTATTTCTCACCCTCCTAAACATTAAAATGGGGCCCTTGGATATCAGGAACATAACCCATTTGGTGGCTCTGATTTATCCAGTCTCAAGAGAAAAGAAACATAAAAGAAAATGCTCCCACCTAGCGGTAAACAAGAAATGTTGCTGGATGTAATAACCCCCAATGCCACTTACTTGTTCAGAGCATGTCACAGGCAAATGACCCTACCCACGTACTCAATTCCAGAAGTGAAATTATGTTAAGTCTGGAAATTTAAAGGGGAGTGGTTGAAAGGTCAGGCATTTAGTAAAGTGCATTACGTGTGCCCAGGGCCAGTGAATTAAATGCTGACAATGGGCCTGCATCACTGCTTGTGCCACCTACTTAAGTAACACTCTCAAAACTTGTCCCTGGACTGCCACTACAGCCTAAATGCAGTGTTACACTGCCATATCGACTTGACATTTAAAACCCCTCACCAAGATTTAAACACCCCTTTTATTACATATAAGTCGCCCCTAAGGT
Source organism: Pleurodeles waltl (assembly GCF_031143425.1). Taxonomy (NCBI): domain Eukaryota; kingdom Metazoa; phylum Chordata; class Amphibia; order Caudata; family Salamandridae; genus Pleurodeles; species Pleurodeles waltl. Next base: position 1,004,018,353 of record NC_090449.1, on the reverse strand, counting down.
ATGCCCTAGGTAGCCCACAGGGCAGGGTGCTATGTAATTAATGAAAAGGCATGACATATACCTTTAGGTTTTAAATGTCCTGGTAGGGAAAATGCTTAAATTCACTTTTCACTACTGTGAGGCCTACCCCTCTTATAGAATAACAATGGGGATTCCTTATTACATTTAATATGCTGTAATTCCTGATTGGAAAGGGGTAGACCTGCATGTTTAGTAATTGTAATGATAAATCTTCTTTAATGGTAAAGTCAGATTTATTGTTACAGTTTTGAAAATGCCACTTTTAGAAAGTTGGCATTTTCCTGCTTTTAGCCCTGTTTGCCTGCAACCTGACTCCAATACACACCTGGGATGGAGTGGCAGCTAGGCTTGTGAATTCCCTCTAGACAGCCACACACAAAGAGAGCTTAGGTGTGACTGATGGGCCATCAACTTCCTTATGGGCCATCATGGGCCATCATGGCCAGGATGGGAGGGGGGTGTTGACACTTACACCTGACAGGGCAGAGTCCAGCCACACACAAAGAAATACATACCGCCCTGTAGTGAGTCTGGAGCCAGGGCAGGAAGGGAGGAAGTGTCTGTACAATTCAAAGCCCTTCTTTGAAGTCTCCTACACTTTAAAGGCGGCACCACTGGGTATAAGAACTGGACTTCTGACCTTACCAACTCAGCACCAGGAAGAAGGACTGCTGTGCTGCTACAAGGACTGCTACTCTGCTGGACTGCTGCTCTGGTAGAACTGCTTTCTTGCTATGCTGACCGCCTGCCTGCTGCCCTCCTTGCCTGAGTGAGAAGGATTGGACCCACATCACTTTAACCCAGAACTAGAATGACTCCAGGGACTTGGTGGCATGCCTCTTGACCTTCGGAAGTCTCAGGGACACAAAATACTTCTAACTCATCTCCTACAGCACCCTGACTCTGCCATCTGTGAGTCTTGCCCTGCTAAGTGGTGCCTATCTAGTCCTGGGCCCTTAGAAGTGGGTATAAAGTGCTGCTTCACGGCAAAACCCATTCATCGACACTGTTGCGCAGCTCGGAACTGGCACATCATTATCTACGCTGATGCATTGCTTCTGCTGCAAGGATTGAGAACACTGCACTGTTGTTGATGCCAGTGCACCGCAGCTGCTGCATTGGCAACTGCGCGATGCATCACCTCCATTCCTGACACAGCTCTGACTTTGGGCAGCTCATAGCCAACACGTCACCTACATCTTCTGGATCGACGCCAAAGCATTTCCTCCTTTGCTCCTTGCACCTTGTTCTCCACATCGACACAACTCCGAACCAAGGTACTGTTTCAGTGGACCATCGCTTGTCCCTCTACCCAATCCACGTTTCATCATGGTTGACCTGACTTTTCAGATTTGACTCGGTCTAACATGACCAGTTAACCCCGGTTGGTGCTTCATACTTCAAATCACTACAACTAAGTTTATTCTTTAGAAGTTCACATCTCAAATTCTGCTTATTGGATTTTTGTCATTTTTGGTTTTGTTTTGATCATTAAATTAAGCTCTATTTTTCTAATCAGGTGTAGTATCTTTTTGTGTGGCATTTTAACAGTTTTACTGTTTGAAGTCGGGCACAAATATTTTACTCATTGCCACTTAAGTTACGTCTGACTGCTCTGTGCCAAGCTACCAGGGTGTGTTTGTGACTTACCCTGACTAAGATTGTGGTTTCTGCTTGGACAGGGTGCATACCTCTGCCACCAGAATCCCAGTTTCTAACAAATCTTTTTTCAGTCCTTTCATCCTTACTTTCCTGTGATCCTTCAGGCCCCCACAGCTCCCCTCTTGCACTTTTTCCTCCACCCACCTCTCTCGCTCTTTACCTCCTCTCCCACATTTCCTTGCTTTTTCCAGCATCTTCTTCCCATTCTTCCTAGCCCTGCCCACTGCACCCTCCCCATGACCTACTTAGTGGGGGCAGCAAGCCCGTCTGCGCCCATCCATGTCTGGACCCAACCCAGCCCCACAACCCGTGGTTAGATCACCCTCCTCCACTACCCAGCAGCACACCTTTTCACACTTGACCCAGGATGCCTATCCACCTTCTGCTGCCACACTGCACGCCTCAGTACAGTAGGACATTTCTCCTGCTTCTACTTCCACTTCATCTGCAGCAGCAAGCCTTCACACTCAGCCCATACTCTGACTGCTATATCACTCTCCCATGACTTCACCACACCAGATCCTCAGCAAACACTCACATGCAAGTTCCTCAATACGCGCCTGCTAAAAAAAACACACAATCAAAATCTGGGACCTCTGCAGCAGCACAACACTAGACATCCTCTTCCTCAGAGAAACTTAGATGAACCTCGCCTCATCTCCAGACTTTGATATGGCTGTTCCAGCAGGATAGAAGATTACATGCCAAGACCGCCTTCACAAACCCAAAGGAAGTTCACTCGCCATCATATACAAAGACACCCTCCATTGCTCAACTTCCATGGACTCGGACACCCCCTTCATGGGGAACAGGCACTTCAGCCAGGGCTACTGGAATTATACGGCAGGGAAGGGCAAAATTATGCTGCAGTGTTGAGTAAATTATGCAGTAAGAAAAGACAAATTATATAATGCGGCACACTTTGTAATAGTGTTAATTCATAATTTTGTCATTTTTACTCTTGTTAACACTGTCTGAGCATTGGTTGCAATTCATTAGTACCAGTTTAACACCCACAGATAGCAATAAGCAACTGAAAGGTGACCAGTCAACCTTTGCAAAGGACCTTCCACTTTGCCGCAACATGTTGCTGAATTTATTCGTAATTTTGGAACCATTTGAGCTAAAAACAAATTTATGTTTTGTTAAACTCTGTAGATTATGCAGCAGATGATAGATTATGTGGCAATTGTGGCAAATCTATAATTATGTGAAAAATGCCGGGCCACACCATCAAATAATTCTAGCGGCCCTGACTTCAGCCTATAAACCAATGACAGGTTCACCCTTAAGGACACCCTAGCATACAGACCACCAGGACCACGAGACAACTTCAGCAACTTCATTGCTGACTTCGTCGAGTCCTTCATCATCAACTCCAAGGACTTTGTCATTCTTGGAGAGTTCAATTTCTACCTGGAAGAACCCTCCAAACATTGTTCCAACAACCACTTTCAGAGCCTGCACAAAATCGGACTTCCCTAGCTTGTCATGGACCCCACACAAAGTGCAGGACTCACTCTAGACGTGATCTTCGCTTCCAGCAACAGTATCAGCTACCACACCACCTCACTGCTCACATGGACCAGTCACTCTATGATCCACTTCACAATCTCCATGTCACTAGCCAAAACCCCCATCGGCACCAATCAACCCAGCTAGAACTGGAACAGAAGAACAGAAAATGACCTGCACAGTACATTCGAAACAGACCTACCCACCACCACCGACAACTAGTTGAGGACATAACAAACTTTAACCGGACGCTTTTGCAACCATCAAGATGTACAAACAATGTTGAAACAACAAACAGGCCTCCTGGTAAACAGGAGAGCTCTGGGTCAATATGCTCCTTCCTCACAGGAAGAACACAGACACCCACCCTACACATCAAAGCCCTAGGATGTGATCTGCTTAGTCCCTCATGGATCATCTCTCAGCCCCTCTATGTTCAACAGTTACATGGCACAACTCACCAACATCATCAGATAACCATCATTCCCTATGTTGATGATGCCAAGCTCACCCTCTCAACATCTGACAAGTCCTTCACAACTAGATGAAAGTGCGTGATCTGTGTAGAGGAATGGATGAAAGTCAGGTGCCTGAAACTCAACTCAGACAAGGCGGAAGTGCCGATTTTCGGGGAATGAAATTCCTTCTGGGACTCCACCTGGTGGCCATCAGAGTTTGGTCCAACACCTATACCCTCTAACCTCACTAGAAACTTGGGAATCATCTTACATGACAAACTTGCAACTCATTCCACTCCTCCTGCTTCCACATAGTATGCATCCTAAGGAAAATCTTCAAATGGATCCCCAGGAGCACCAGGCATACCATCACTCAAGTCCTAATAATTTATAGACTATACAACGACAACTCACTCTGTGCCAGAATCTCCAGTCACCACCTCCACTGACTTCAACCCATTCAGAAAGCTGCAGCTAGATTCATCCTGGATCTCCATGTCACGCTCCCATCAAGCTCCACTGGCTGCTGAAAAAACAAACACTGACAATTCAAACTCCTCATGCATGCGTACAAGCACTGCACAACAGAGAACCAACATACCTCAACTGCCGCCTTCCAACCCACCAGACTCCTAGGCTGAGCCACACTCTCCCTCGCACACAACTCCTGTATCTGAAAAACCAGAACAGGCAGCCTAGCCTTTTCCTACATTGCACCAAAGACTTGGAGTGGCCTGCCTCCACACATCAGGGCCTCTTTGCTTCTTGAATTCTGCAAGAGGCTGAACACCTGACTCTTCAAGTAAGCCCCCTGAGATGATCTCCATATCGGCTCCAGCACCTGGATACCAGTCGGGTGATAAGTCACGCTATACAAATCCTTATAACATAACAATATTACATAACATATTAGGGAACATCATCCTCCACAGTAGGACAATGTTTTTGCAAGTTTCTATGAGAATGGCAGCCATGAACTGCAAGCAAGGTTGAAGGACAACCTCCAAAGGGTCAAGGACAGAAGAGCAAAATGCAATAGGTTTCTTTTGGTCACTGTGATCTTGCATCAGCACTCCTTGGGCACAACCTTTTCGTTCATAACAATACAACGTAAAGGCTTTGGAGTAATCTGGCAGTCCTCAAGCAGGGGTAGATGCTAATGCTTGTTTCACCACTATAAGTGCTAGCTCTGCCTCCTCACTCTATTGCAAAGGTTCCGGGGTATCTTTCTTACTATAATCTAATGTAATACTGACGGGGCTTAGCCAGAGTTGGTTTGGACAGGCTATGTTAGCCACCTGCCACAGACATGACACACAAAAAGGTGTTGGCTGTGTTCGTGAATGGGAATGGGAAAGAAAGTGGAGTGAAAGTCTCTGACCATAAACCAACTTCCAGAGATAGGGATTTATGATAAGATGGTAATGGGGGTGTGCAGCACCGAAAGGTAGGTATGCCACCACTGTTCACTTCCCTTAGATCCTGCACAAATCATTAACAAGCTTTCTAGCCTGCTTTTTTTAACTGCGAGAATGGTGGCATTGCTTGTGCTTACAGTAGGTACTGCAACTCCTGGAATGATGGTTTGAATTCCAGTTTTGGCATCCAGATACAGAGGATACAGTGGGAAATTGTTCATGGAATTAAACTTCATCTTCACAGTGTCAGCAGAAATTGCACAACCCACATCATTTGCATGTTCATACAATAAAGTAGAAGGCTTGTTTGATTAAGTAGTCAGAGGAGTTTGCGATACGATATTTTTAATGATCATACCAATTCTCCAATTCACATAAAGTAAAAAATGTTTTCTGATCATCCCAACCCTTCGATTCACATAAAACTGCAAATGCTTTGCTTTCATTAACTTTGGCAACATTGAAGTATACCGTGCCCTGTGTACAGTGCACAGTGCAATTCAATTTATGTAATAAGCCTCGCCCATGCAAGTTTGCAGGTATAGTTGGACTCAACAAGAAAGCATGTCATTCCGTTATATGTCCTAAATTAATAGCAACAGGTTGGTCATGTGATGAGGAACCTTAGTATCATATATGCCAACTACATCAATGGACAAGTCAGAAAGAGACAGTGATGGGAACTCAGAAGTTTTCAGCCCTGACCTGCTGGCACCTTTATCAATGAGACGGGTTTACCATTAATCACACACTCCATATACAGGTTTCTATCAACTGGACTTAAAATATTCACAGGACAGTTGGCACCTCTTGGGCTGTCCTAATCGTTCGGGAACTGAGTCTGCATTTTTGGTCGAATATGGGAGCCTGGGGTTGGGTTGAAATATTAGTTGTTACATTTGGGCAACCATGCATCCAGTGTTCCAAACAACCACATTTAAACATGAACCTTCCTCAGGGGCTCCTCCTTTATCCATTCCTTGTGCTTCACCCCTCTCCCCTCCATCAGGCCGCCTCGATTTCCCATTCAGTTCATCACCCCCTTCCCCACCCTTGAACAGTTTGTTGAAACAACTGCATTTGTAAAACAATTGGTTTCAATTTGTTTGGTTCCTTTCTTCCTCTGACACACATTGGTCACAGACTGTGACTAAATCAGTTAAACCTTCCATTTCCTCCTCAATGCAACAAGTGTGCAGCTGCTGAACTCTCAATAGTAACCTCTGCACAAAAGCAGCACCAACAGCTCCCTGAACTTGTTCAATAGGTAGGGCAATGCCTGAATATCTTTCAAACACATCCTGTAGTCGGTGTGAATAATCAGCAGGCAATTCCCCTTCATTCTGCTTCAAATTATAATTTGTTGTCCAGTTTCTCTTCATCAAACGCGATCACAACATTCAAGCAATCTCTCGCCTAACTCAGCACCCCCAATCCCAATCCCAGATTCACATCCACCCAGATGAGTTTATAACATTCAGTCTGCAATTCTTCACAGAATCTCAGAGTTTTCGCTATTATTGGGGCAATGTTTCTAGAGAATGACCAAACACGCTGGGGAGATGTAGTGTAATTCTCCCTCCGAAATCTGAGTATTCTATTAGGGGAGGAGGGATTCTGGAGAATTGTCTGGGACGCCATCTTCATCAAAGTCACTAGAGGACGGTGTGTGTGGTCCCTCACAGACAATCCGTATTGAGGCTCTAATTGGCCCCAAATCTGCGTGGGGCATGCATCTCACTGGCATGGGGACGCTAACAACATCCAATATATTCTCCCTTTTATCTTCTTTGGGCTCAGATTTCTCGGTTGTAATTTTGGGACTTGGGTAAGGAGGAGGCGGGGCAATAGGGGGACAAGGCCCTAGCCCTATCCCTCAAATGGTTAATTTTGCGTGGATTCTCTCGTGGGTTGTTTCAGTGCACGTTTTGAGACTTTCTAGGTTTTTCAAGCTCTCTAGATCAAAGGTACCTTCTTTTGGAAATAGCTTATTTGCAGCTTCTCTAGTGAGTCCCAGCCATGGTGTAAAAAACCTGCACATGCCTTTTCTATACTGGTGGTACATAGCATTTGTGGGAGTCCCTCTTGCTAGGGGTTCATCAGATTTAGATTTTGTAGTCCCCATCCTTTACCTTCTGTCATGCACTGACTCTAGAAACTCATAAAGGTGTTGCCAGCCTGGTGTGGCCGGTACGTGAGGTGACCACCAACTGCTCTTGCTTGATATCCTAGGGGGAGCTCCAGTTGATAATAAACCAGTTCCAACTGTGACCCAACATGCACATTTAGCCCTTGTCTGAGTCACTCATTTAGCTTATTAAAAATTATCACATTAAGCCGAATATTGCCAGTTCCATTTATTTATTATTGTGGGCCACTGTGAAACTCCCTTAACATATATGGTCCTGAGGATGGTCTCATGTGCTAGAGACACGAGAGACCGAAACGTCGACATCAGCTCCACTTCCCATACATTAATTCTTGGATCTCCAGATCAACTGATGCATACGGAGGACTGATTCCATATACTAAGTGAGTTGACTGTATACTCATTGATCTATGATGTTTAAATGAGACTTTAATTCATGTATGTATGCATGATTAATGAATGTTGGGTTGTGGATCCCTTATGTACCATATAATTCCGATTTCTTTCTGCTACAACCAATAACAGACAATTCTTTTGAATATTTAATTGCGTATGTCTATTTCTCCTTCATCAATTTATATGATTAATTATTTGGTCTTTTGCCTACAGTTTAATTCTGTTGGTAAGCATCTTTGGACATGGTATCTAGATTTATTGTTTGTTTATATAACGTTACAAATGATCCCCTTGCTAGCAATTTACCTTACTCGTTATCGATACCCGAGCTCTTGAGGGGTTATCGGGTTGCCCATCCTGTTTGATATGAATCTGTTGCTGCAGGCCATCCCAAGGGGGCTCGTATGGTAAAAGTAAAAAAGGGAAAAGGAGGGGTCAAACAGCTATCCACCTACCTGTTGTTGTGGGGGTAAGATTTAAAGTATCTCACACTGACACCCACTGATCCCCTTGCTTTTGGAAATTGTTCTGGTCCCAGCCATGAAGTTTGCAAAAACTTCATGGCAGCTGAATCGGTGAGCCTCTGTCATACACATATTCATCCTTCTAGGGTCTGTGCTAGGGTCCTCTTTTCAACTAAAACATCTTATTACTAGAGCCCATTTGCTTTGTACTAAGCATTGCCTTCACCCTCTACCAAGTTCTGGGACCATCACCAGACCTACGTACTCAACCCAACTTAACCCATCTTTTCCTACAAAGACCACACTTCACATTTCCTTAGCACATCCTAAAATAAGAGAAATAGCCATGCACAGACTTCCCATTTCACAATTCTAACCACCCTAATGCTGACTGACCTGATTCATGGGTTGCCTACTGGGCAGTGCTCCATCCCACTTCCCCTGGAAAAATCTCTCCCTTGCACACCTGGGGTCTTCGTATAGAGTTTGGTCCAGCTGCTTCCACATCTCAGCTTAGTGCAGACAGTTCCGAGCTGAGGTACCAGATTGTCGGAGAATGGATGGACCATTTGTATGCCTACTTGAAGTCTGCACAAGTTTATTCTTCCGTAAAGTGACTTCAGATATGCTGCTCAAGCTCTCGCACTCTTGAATTTGGATGGTGGTAAGGCCTTGCTCTATGGTGCCACACAGGCACCTATTACGGGCTCCTAGACAGTGCAGTACATGTCACCCAGAGACTAAATTTGATCACATCATTCCTATCATGATGGTATTCTCTTGGCTCCCCTTGCCGCCCCACGCCATCTTCAAAACCAGATTGATCATTTTAAAAGCCATCATAACCAGCACCCCACTTATCTTGCAGAAAAGCTCATCATCTCTTGTGGTTCCCAGAAGACCTGGAGGCAGGACACCATCAGACTAAAAACTGTTAAAAAAAAAGAAAAAAACAAAGCAGCAGGTCTTTCCCATGCACTCAGGATCTGGAACAACATCCTCGTATCCATCAGGAACGAGCCAATACTGTTCCAATATAGGAAGACTCATCTCTTTAATGAACACTACATCAGATTGCATTATCAGTCCACAAACCAGTTACCTCTTGTAACTCTTGTAGCACTTGTTTACTTTGTGCTTCACTGCCTTTTAGCTAGGTTTGTTCTTTTGAAACACCACGTGCATATATACATTCAGTAAAATGGGCAAAGTGCAACATCACTATGTAAAGAAGCAGCATGTTCCCTACATTTTATGTGAGTATTTAATGCTCACCCTTCCCCAGTTTGCATGACTTAAGTGGGTTTTCTTCATACATTTCTTCAAATGACAGTACATGTAACTGAAAGTAAAAACTCAAATTGACAGGTACAGAATGTTCTCTTTGGAAGAAGGAAAAGGGTGTTAAAAAAGATATAAGAAATGTAAACTACCAGAGGCTGAGCTAGTCCTTTATGAATCGTGGATTAGCACTGCCAAGCACGAGAGTGAGTCAGAATATGTCAGAAGCCAGAGAGCAGACCAGGCTGTGTATAACATGGACACAACACAAAAAGCGAAATGAAAGTAAATGAATCAACACGACATCTGCTCTTATGGTATTTTAAAGCAATTTCTTGGAATATTACTGAGTAACAATCAGAATTTCCTGTCTCACACAAAGTTCCTCTTGCAGATAATCCTCATCACTGATTTGTTTCCAAATATTTGGCATTTGATGTAAGCCAAAGAGTTGTAAGATGCTTTAAATAGTTTTACCACACGCTTTCACAATATCATCTCTACGAATGCAGCTGCTGCACTTTCATTTTTAGGTCGAGCGCTCAAGTGCTTTGACCTATTGTACGTATTGTGGTGCTTTTAACCATTCCCACCTCATGCCCATTACTTCATCCATTTGTAGGCTTGCCTTTCAAAAATCCCTTGATGTCATTGATAAATGCTTTACGTTTGTCCCGCCTTGGGGCGGTTTTATTACCGCCTTGCAGAATGAACCGGTTACATGGGTAATGGCATGATTGTCGATATACTTCAGCGTGGGTGAACTATTTTTTTCTTTTGTCTCTCCTCTTCGTGCTCCATGGCAGCCATGGCCCTCACAGCGCCAACAACAGCGCAAACTCCATCGGCGGTGTTGGACGCTGGTCATATTTTTCACACTGTTCCCTAATCAGATTAATTTCTTTTGGGTCTCCCCTTCATGCTCCATAGCTTTCCCAAAAACACTTATAATTGATTAATGCTTTACTAAAAAAAACACAGAAATCTCCTACGTGGCTGTCTCGGCCTAGCGGAAGAGCCAATATTACTCTGCTCTTGGGAACAGTTGCCCCATAATGCTTTGCAAGAATTCTTTTTCAAAACATGTTTGCCCATAACTCAGCCTGTCATGGTCATAGGACAATGGGACCACCACCAAAATGTTCAGCATGATGCACTCTTTCAGCTTAGGTCATTTCTGGGTCCCCACACTAGGTTAGCGGGGACTACAAAATAATAACCCCTCCCAACATTCAGTCCTTTTTAAGCTCTCTTATGGCTTGGATTTTCGTATTATCGCTTGGAATAGTTTGTGTTCTAAGGGCCTTAATATTGCAGTAGGTCTGGTAGGCCTGTAACTGTGTAAGGCACTATGCTCTCTGGTGGCTAATTATATGGTTGCATTACATTACTTTATGCCATTCACTTTTCATGTGGTTATTCCCTCTAGGGGCTAATTATATGGTTACATGACCATGCTTCTTACAAGTTATATTGCTATTGTGGTGTTCTCTAGGGGCTGTTCTGAGCATTACTGTCAACATGCTACAATATTTGCTGCACTCGGTCCTCCCACAATGCGGCCACCTTCAAAACGTTTACAACAACCTGCTCTGTCTGTCTAGATCATCTCTGGGTCTCCACACTAGGTTACGGGGGACCCCAAAATAATAACCCCTCCCTCCATTCAGTATCTTTGTAACCTTTTTCATGGCTGCAAGTTTTGTTTTACAGCTGAGAGTAGTGTGTGTTTTAAGGGTCTTGTTTGCAACATCATTGCAGCAGGCGTGCTAACCCTGAAAATGTGTGATGCACTATGCCCTCTAGGGGCTAAATATATGGGTCCACTGCAATATTTTAAGTCATTTTCTTTTCATGCGGTTATGCTCTCTAGGTGCTAACTATATGGTAACATGACCATTTGCTCTTCCAAATGCTATTTTCATTGTGGTGTCTTCTAGGGGCTGTTCTCAACGTTACAGTCTAATGCCAAACACTCATTTCTGATAAAAGTTTTTAGTGGGTTTAAATGATAATTGTGTATGTATTATTAATCGCTCCTTATTGAAGTTATGACCATGATTCAGGCAAACGTAACATCCTTATTATACTATGACCGTTTGAACAATCCTGATATGTTTGGGTGAACCTTCTAGTTTATTTCTCTCATTACTTCTCTGGGGCTGTCTTGTTGTGGGAATTGTGTTAGGCAGCCAGCAACTCTGATGGTGGGGTGGTGAGAGTGGTATTCTATTGGAATTAGTACGGCAGATTTAAATGAGGCTGCTAAATTGCAAAACTAAAATTTTTTGATTGCAGCTAGAGGAAGAAGGTAAATGGAAGTGCTTTAGTTGTATGCAGGGCCACTGAAATTATGTGGCAGGAAAAGACTAAATTATGAGTCAGGGCTGACCAATTTATGTGGCAAGAAATGTCCAGTTATGAATTTACAATACCAATAGTTCTAACTCAAGCAGATGTGAGACCCATTACATTGCAAATGCCTGTTCCTTTTGTCAGGCAGTAACCCCTGGAGAGCCAACTTACTTAAGGCAGCAACAGTTACAGGCACTGCTTTTTGTGGTATCTAGCTATTTATTACAAATGTAATCTTTATTACTTTTTGAGACAACCAAAAACAGTGCAAATTTCACAGAACATCTGTTTATCATCTTAAGCTACATAACTCTGTACGCTCACTGGTAGACTTCCAGGCCTATTGTGGGATGTGGCATATTTACAGAGCAGGCACCGAATATGTTCACTCATAACAAGAGTACATCATTACAGATAAAGTGATCAGGTTTAACACCAAGACCTCTTCTCATGACTTTGTTCCTCAGTAAAAAGAAAGCTGGCCCGCGGGGATGCCTTTAATAGCCATTTTCCTGTATTCTCTGTATGGCATGCTCCATTACAAGCCTAACAAAGACCTCCCGATAACATAGCTCACAAACACACCCACTCCCCTCTACTAACCACCTGCTGTCAATGCTCCTAACTCACTGCAACGGGTCACCATGGAAAGTCTTTACCCCTTCCTGATATAACACTATTGAGTCTGAGAGCCTATTCTCCATCAGCCACCCTTTCTCCCAAAACCCTTCTCCTTTTCTAGAGATCCCTAGAACTCCAGCAGTGTTTTGGCATCACTGGGAATTCAAAATGTTTCGCTTTTCCGCCTCTGACCACTCTCAGCTTCACTAGCAACAGAAAGTTTGCTTTCCTCTATGTTGAAACTCTTGCAACAACCACCCCGCTCATTGGTGCCTATTGTCTGTCTGGTGACTCATATCAGGAAACTACAGCTGAAAATGCAGTGGGTCCCTCAGCCGAGCAGTCCTGGCCATTGCCTCTCTTCTCCGTGGAGCTCCATAGGAGTATCATCACTAGCTCTGACCTCCTTCTTTCTTCAGATTCTGACCTTAGCCTTTCAAATGGAAGCACCTGCGAATCGTCAAAGCTGTTGCATCTAAGTCAAGTGTCAAGGTCCCCCAGAACCATTAAAGTACACAACCCTTCAGACTATGATCTTCTATTCTCGAGGGAAAACCGACTACCTTTAAGATATTGTCTTTACTGAAATTCTCTGAGTCAAGCCTGTTATACCAGGACCTGGTGCAAATGCTTAAGCCTGCTGATATCCCCTGAGCTTTTCACTAAATGAATCTGCAGCCTACAGACCTCTACCCTCCCTCTACCTGAAGGGCCATGAAATCAAGCTTGTGAATGAGTATGCTGATTTTATCAGGCTTAGAATACGTTTTGGAGGGGATTTTTACGATCCTGTGAAGCATGGCTAGAATTTTCTATTCAAGGGTAATAGGGTTTTAGAGGAATCCTTCAGAGAGGGGTTGCTTAGATGCAAAACAGTATTTCCTTCTATGGTTTCCATTTTGTTTCAGCACTCTTTCCTCACAATGAGTTCTCCAGACTTTATGATGTCAAAATCAGCCTAGGCCCTGAGAGCTTTTTTTAACTAAAGGTGACTTGTCAAATATTCTTCCCAATGGTTCACGCACCAATGCATGGATTTCATCTGGCTCAGACTCCTGGGGCGAGTCCACCATGTACCAATGCACTGATGTCTGGCCTGAAAATGATGGTGCTGTTCCTTTAAGTCAAATGCCTTCCATTAGCTGGTTCCTTTTGCCTCCCAACAAAACCAATGCAATAGGTCTCTCATTTGCTCCAATTAGAGCTAGTTGTGTTGTAAATTCCGAACTGGACTTTTCTTGCTATAAAAATTTAAAATGGTTCTCCTCCTATCCTTACGCGTCCGGGCACGTTTTGGCTCACCTCTGTGGCTGATTTTGCCGAATGCTATTCAAGTATAAATAAACTGCAGTGTCTGCTCGGCCCTAATCCTTTCAGTTGAAGTTGACGAGGAGGCATTGGTGACAGATTCTCTGCTCTGAAATTGTGCAACTGTTTCACCCATATCATGTAAGAACGGTTACATGACATGTCAAACCCTGGCCCCGTCACCACAGGTATCACCTCTTCACTGAGAAATACGACAGAGTAAGCGTCCCCAGGTCAAGAGTCGATTTTGCAGGGTTAACAGGTAACATTGAGTAGTCAGCAGCACTGCATTCAAGTACAGCTTTTCTCCTTCTGTAACGTCTTTCTAATCAGTTCCATTAAGGTAACCCAGTATTACAACTCCCAGAATGCCTTGTATTTATTAAACACAAGCCGAGTGTTAGAACTAGATGTCCCCGTAGCTCAGGACTAATCTAGTAACCTAATTACTTTTGACGTGGGCACAATACAAACTACAGATCACGATAGTGCAAAAAAACAAAACTCAGCTGCACGTGTACACCCTAGCAGCGAGGAACAATATAGCTCTTTTCTGAAGGGAAGAACCAGTGGCGGTAACAACAGCAGGACGCGAGCAGGTCATGTATATTTTAATTATCAGTGTACACGAGATGCCTGCAAGAGACACTGGGCTCTGCTCGGACACAATGTCCAGCACGAATGAAAATGCAGAAGGTTACCAAAGATATTAGTATTCACCACGCGACGAAAGCCGCCACATGGTCTCCGCAGCCTACAGGAAGGTGGAGGCAGATTCAGTTTGTGGCCGCCCCAGGACAGGAATCCAGTGTGTACCATGGCCCTGCCCTGCTGTTGGGTGCAGGCTCTGCAGCCACAGACGCTCGCAGGCTGTACAGAGGAAGTTAGCAAGCGGCACAGAAGGAATGTGCCCGATCAGCCTCGCATGCTTATTTTGTAATGCCTGGAGAGTGAGCCAGGCAGAACAAAAGGAAGTCGCGCGGCCTCCCAAAGCGGCAGCCATGATTATAGAAGAAGCGCGGGCCGTGAATCAGACGCTGTGCTGATTTAAAAAAAAAAGTAATAAATACTAATGAAAGAAAAATGTCGGCGACATAACCTAATTTACAAACCTGTTTCCTGAAGCAACATTACAACGAAGATACACTGAAAGCAAAAAATGCTCTGCAAAGAAAAAAGGCTGCTTTGGGAAACACAAGTAGGAAACCAAGAAAAAAAAGTCCCACAAACACCAAACAAACACAACAAAGCATAATTATACCATAGTTGGTCCCTGTTGCCTAGTAGAAAAAGGAGGGATTAAAAAAATCACAACTGACCACTAGCAAGCAAGATTTTGTGAATGACACTTAAACTAACAAATGAAAGAGCTAGAAACCCCAGAAGTATACTTAAGTATACAAGAAGTCGAATGCTTACGCTCAACCTAAAAAATGCATACTGGTACTACTCCTTGCCGGAGGCAGGTCCTTCCTCAATGTGCCACCCACCAGAGATGTTCCCAATGGAGATGACTGTGGGTGTACCCCGCTGTTTGTAGCAGCCATCCACCTCGAGGACGTGTGTGGTGAAGCATGGCTGCTAGGGCTTTAGGTTCCAGCAGCACCAATGGTGAGAACATGGGCTGGAGAAAAGGTTTAGGGGAGACTAGATCAACACTACCAGTAATGTGAAGCCTCTTAGAGGGCGGAGTGGTGTCTCACTGTTGTCCTCTGTGTGCATTACACTATTGGTAGTTATTCAAATTTGCTAAAAGACTTCTTAAAATTGGGAATCTTCACTGGTATGTGGCTTGGACTTCTTCAGCTGTTGGTGAAGTTTACTGAAATTAGCCTTTTTTTGGTTGTGTTTTTAGTAGCTCATTAATTTACTGTTGAGTACAAGAGTTTCTATATGACTGCAATTCCACCAGAATGGTCAGAAAGTATTTTGCCTTACACAGTCTGGAGAGAGGTGGTACAAGCTAAAATAGATTCCCGATCAGAGCGACAACCGCACTTGTCTATCATGTCTTAGTGATATGCCGATCCTGTGGCTTTTTAATGGAAAGTTTGCAAAAGGACAAGAGCCGGTTACTTTCCCTAACTTTCTCAAGAAGTGACAATCCCAAATTGCACTGGATACAAAGCTGCACAACGGGGAAAAGGGCAGATGCTATCAGAAATAACATAGATTATGAGAAAGGTGAGAAACAACAGTGGCAGTCTCCTTAGAGATAGTTGATTTGTTAGAATGATAACATTTAGATTTTTAAAGTTGGGTTGAGGGTCATTTTCTTTCAAACTGAGGGCAAAATTAAAATTTCCATTTCTATTCTTAGGTCAACATAATTATGTATGAGAATAACAGAAAGCAATATGAATTTTTATAGAAAAAGCTTTTGTAAACCCATTGCTCTGCCAGCTGATGCTGTGGTGGCCAGTAGGCCTACTAATTCTACTGTATGCCCCCCTCAACTTTGAAATGTGACAAGCTAATAAATAGCACTCCTATGAGAAAGTTGTGGGCTGAGGACAGAGGGGTGCCATCAGTGCCAAACATAGTGAAGCGATGCAGAGAAGTGATATGAATGATTAGGGGAGAAATTATATGAATGGTTAAAAGAAAAGAAGTGAATTATGCAATTTGAAAGAGAGGACATAAAGTGAAAGATTAAATCAATGGGTGATAATGATAGTATAGATGGAAGAGAGGATGGAAGGAAATAGAACAAAAGTGAGAAACGATTGAAAGATTGATGACTGGAAGGATGGAACACTGGGAGGAAAGATGAAAGGGTAGAAGGAAAGATGGATACAGGCATGGACAATGGATGGGAAAAGGGAAGGATAGAAGAAGAAAAATGGAGCAATGCTCTCAGGCAAGGAGAGAGATGAGATGAAGAAAGGATGAATGGTAGAAGGAAAAATGTAAGGCTAGATGGACCAATCAAATAATGAAGGAAAGATGGACGGAGATATTGGACAATGGAATGAAATACAGAAAAATGAAGGAATGGAAAGAGGGACATAAGCAGGGATGTGATGATGAAGAAAATATGGAACCATTAAGAAAGTGTGCAATTATGAGTGGCAGAAGGATAGAGAGTGAAGGAAAGATTTGCAAGTCAGGATGAAAGTCACAGGATGGGTGGAAGGAAGAATAGACAGATGACATGGAATGGTGAAAGAAAGAAGGGAGGAAAAATGGCAAATTTAAAATAAATAGGAAACAAAGTGGAGACAAAATGAAAGGACAAAGAAGATAAAAAAAACAGCTAATTTTGAAAGGCAAAGAGAGAAACAAAGATTGCACTGGAAAGACAAGTAGATCAGAAGAAGAAAGTGCAAACAGAAAAGAAGCAAAAAATAAAGCAAAGAGGGAAAGAAGGCTGTTAGAAATAGGAAGAGAGAAAAAATAGAACATACGAAAGGTGGCACTGAAAAAAGCACCTAACATGACGATGCAAAGATAAAGAGAAACACATTTCAGAAAAGAAAACAAGCAAGGGAAAATTAAGAATGAAAAATAAAGTAAAAAAGAGTAAAAAGCTAAGTGATCAAATAAATATGAGAGGAAGAAGAAATGGAGAAGGGTAACATGAAAAGAAAGTGCCCCACAAAAGACAATGAAAGCACAGAAAACACAAAGGCAAGAATGGGATGAAACTGGAAGATTGAGATAGGACAGAGGATATGGTGAGTGTTAAAAATGGGGTCTCTAGTTGGTAGTGATTTGCGCTCTGTCCAAGTAGGGACCCTCACTCTAGTCAGGGCAAGGGAGCCGCACAGCTAACATAACCCCTGCTCTGCCCCTTGGTAGCTTGGCTCAAGCAGTCAGGCTTATCTCATAGGCAATGTGTGAGGTATTTGTACACATACAGTAACACAGGGAAAATACCACAAAAGTACTCCACACCGGTTTAGAAAAATAGTCAACATTTATTTGAATAAAACAAGACCAAAACGACAAATATCCAACATACACAAGTAAAAATATCACTTTTTTAAAGGTTTAAATGAGTCTTAATCCATGGGAATCAATGGTTGTTTCCTTTTAACACACGGTACCTGGGATGCGTAAAAAACAAAGACGATGCGGGCCTCAGGGGAGGTACGGCACTGAAAAAGCAAAGTGATACGTCGGTTCCTCACTACACAGGCGAGGTGATGCATCGGTTCCTTACTGGCAGAGGAGGTGATGCATCGATTCTCTCCTTGCAAGAGAGGCAATGCGTTGATTCCTTACTGGCAGGGGATGTACTGCATCAGTTCATTACTAGCAGGGGAGGAGATGCTTTGGTTCTCTCCTCGCAGGAGAGAAGATGCATCGGTTTCCAGTCACACAGCCTCAGTTCCTTTCTGCGGTGCGGGGTCGATGAGAAAGTGAGGCCAAGGGACGAAGTATGGAAAATTCAGACGCGCTGTGATGATGGAGCTGTGGTGGAACAGGCGCTGCATCGATCCCCCAGGTGCTGTGTCCCACTTGCCAGGCCCAAACCTTCCCTTTTACTACATGTAAGTCACCCCCAAGGTAGACCCAAGGCAGCCCTGTGGATAGGGTGCAGTGTATTTAAAAGGTAGGACATGTACTGGGGTGTTTTACATGTCCTGATACTGAAATACTGATAATTCTAGTTTTCACTATTGCAAGGCCTCTCTCTACCAAAGGTTAACACGGGGATTGCCTTGGAAATATCTTTTAAGTGTAATTTCTCATTGGAAGCAGATAGAGATATGGGTTTGGGGTCTCTGAACTCAGAATTTAAAAACACATAAAAATACATTTATAGTGAAGGTGGTTTTTAGATTGTAAACTTGAAAATCTCACTTTTAGAAAGTGCTTACTGAAAAAAAAAATTAGCTGACACTAGTTAACAATTTTTTTTACAATTGTGGTCTCCAAAATGAATTATTGCATCCACTTTTATCATTTTCAATTCTTCAATATTTCAATCATACCATTTTGCAAACTTCAACAATACATGTCATACACTTCAGAGCAACAACCAAAGAAGACTTTCTCAAAGAAAAAAGATACTTATAACACTACCACCATATTATTCATGCCTATGACAACAATTCTATTTTTTAACCATGAAAACACAATTACTACACTAAACATTTAACAACATACTACACAAATAATGGACAACTAAACAATATTCAAAAAACTAATTTGACCAGTTCCTTAATTAAGATTGAAGGAGTAAAACATTTTTTTCATTCGTCCAAGCTCCTAACCACTAAACCATGGGTTTGGGAGGCCTTTTCATTTCTTAGGGCTTACAAAGAGGGACCTGGATTACTTTCAATTATTAAGGGTTCCCCTAACCCAGCCTTACTATTAACCCACTCCCTAGTTTAAAACTGTTGATGAGTTTCAACCCCCCCCCCCATTTATAGTTCTCCTCAGTACCATGAACTGGATAGAATTGTAATCAAAAAGAAGAAGAAAAAAATCTGGAACATAAAAAGTAAGTAAAAAATGAGGGGTTATTTCATTAAAATAATTTCCTCCTTATACATGTTTGGTTAAAAAAAAACTTTTTTTCTTCTTTTTGATTACAGTTCTGTAGGAGGAACTGCCACTCTGCCTGTGCTTTGCTGTGGTGGGCTGATGTTTGCTGCTTCTGCCCTGGGAGTGAAAGGACTGGACTTTTCTTTCTACATCCTGGTTTCCAAGGTTCTCCAAGCGCTTGAACGGAGCTTGCCTCTTGTTAAGAAGTCTCAGGAACATGAAAGACTTCATCTACCAGTGCCTAGGCTCTTCTGTTGAGAGTCCAGACTTTTCAAGTGGTGCCAATGCCAGTCCTCGGGTCCTTGAAAGTTGAAACTGGTTTCCTGAGGCAGAAAATCCAGGCATCGGAACGCCATGGCTGAAAATGTATGCAATGCCTGTCTTGTGGCAGAAGAAATTGATGCAGTGCCTGTCTTGCAGTGGAAAAAGTGCGGCAGGCCCACTAGTAGCATTTGATTTACAGGACCTGGGCACACAGGGTGCATTATACTAGGTACTTAATAGCAAATCAAATATGCCAATCATGGTTAAACCAATCACCAATACAATTTAGACAGAGATCACTTGCACTTCAACACTGGTCAGCAGTGGTAAAGAGCACAGAGTCCTAAAGCCAAGAAAAACAGGTCAGACAAAAATAGGAGTAAGAAGGCAAAATGTTTGGGGATAACCCTGCAAAAAGGGCTAGGTCCAACAGTGAGTTATGCGGAAAGAGGGAGGAGGCAGGTGAGAACAAAATAGGATGAAAAGGAAGTGAAAAAGAATGATGAAAGAGTGTTGAAAACATATAAAGGAGGATAAGAAGTAGGACAGCTGCAGGAGTTTGTGAGACAATAAAGGAAAACAGACTGAAGGTTCGAGAAAGCCAGTTATATTTTCAGAAAAGAGAAACATTGAAAATGGAATTGAAAGAAACTAAGAGGGTGATTTTGAGTTTGGTAGAGAGGATACTCCATTGCAACAGCAACAGAGCACCCTCTCTGCCAAACTGAAGGTCCACACACCTGATTTATATTCAGCAGACCAAAAGTATGTCAGTGACCAAGAATACTCAGACTCTGTTGCTGCCCAGCCGAGTAAGTGCCTTTGAAGGTTTGACAATTTTACCCCTCACAAAATTTAGAGTGGGTGGTCAAAAGGCCAGTTTTTCTGTCCCTTATTGCTGTGAAAAAACATCTGACAGAATGGGGCAGTAAACCCATTTAAATGACACCCAAACTATGATAGAAAACTCCCATTGTGTTGGGGTCATTCGTTTTTGTTTTTCAAAAACAAAATCCCACTTTGAGATTTTGTTTTTGGGTGGGATTTTGTTTTTGAAGAAACAAAAACAAGTTAAAAGTTTGATGGGTGATCATCATGTTTGATGGAACCCTCTGTAAAATGTTTAACTCTATGACAGGACAGTGCCCGCGGTTCCTGCCAATGACTAAAAATGTCCGCCGGGGGAGGGGGCTAAAGGCATCTCTAAATTAGAAGTGTGGGTACTCCATCAGGGTGAAGGAGTATTTTCTCCCATTGTCCCGATGGAGTACAAGCCATACTGTAAACTCTAAATAAGGCCCTAGGAAATGGAGGTGATCCAGTCAGAAAACGTTGGAGATAAGAGGGAAACTCAGAGGTCGAGGTGACCGTGACCCTGGTAAGGAAGCAGATGGAACATTCTAGGCATTAAGATGGCTTTTGCCCAAGGGGCAGTCACGGCTCGCGGGTCGCAGAGGGGGAAGAGCGGCACGCGCAGAGGGGGGTTTGGAGGGACACATTACATAAGAAAAAATATTTTAAAAACCTTACCTCTCCTCCTGCGCCGCTCCTCTCCCATTCCTGCTCCAGCACAGGCTCTCAGCCTGCCCTATGGCCAATCCTGACGCTGCTCAGAGCAGAGACAGGATTGTCTGAGAGCGCCCAATCAGGGCGCTCCCAGGCAAACTGTGAGACTGTGCAGGCTCTCTCCAGCCCAGCAACTGTGTTACTGGGCTGGAGAGATCCTTCTACGCATGTGTGTTTGGCCGGCCCGAGACGGCTGGCCAAACATACATGCGCAGTGAGGGGGAGTGCTGAGCATCACCCCCACTGCTCGTCACCCCCGTGGCCCGCCCCTTCCCCCCAAAAACTATAATAAACATGGTTTATTATAGTTTTGGGGGGAAAGGTTTGCAGCAGGCGCTGCTGGCAGGGGGCGACGCTCCTCCGCCTTTATGGAGGACCTGCCCCTGCCAAGGGGGCCCCATTGGCATATTGCAGAAATTCTAGACATTTTGTGCTATATTGGCAGTGAGGCCCTGCTAGGAATTATGGTGCTCCTGGCGCCCTCCTTGACATATAGGCAGCATTCTAGGCATTATGCTGTTCCTCCTTGACTTATAGTGGCCATTTTAGGAATGATGATGGAAATGGCATGAAGTGGAAATCCTAGGACTCATGTTGGCCATCATTGGCAGAATGATGATCCTGGAATCTGCTGCCTATGCTTTGCCTATTGCCAGCATCCTTGACATTTCTGTTGTCATCCCTGGCATAGTGGTGGCCATCACTGCCATATAGTGACTTTCCATGGATTCTGTTACCGAACCTGACATCATGTGTACTCCATCATACGATGGGCATCCCTGGCATGCAATTGTGGTACATGGGAATGTCGTGCAGATTATAACAATGTAGAGCAACACTTAAGTCATTCTGTAAAATGGCTAGCTGGAATTTGGGAACACAACAAGTGGATTTCATTATAATAGACAGTGGGATTTTGGTGACAAAAACATTTTTTTCAAAATGACTAATCTTCTGTTTGTAGTGTTTTTTTCAGGAAATGTCATGCTTTGGGGACAGGACTATAATATTTCTATGTTATATTTTAAGTGCATATTTAAAGGACATTTCATGCTGAGCTGTGGACAGGTATTGTTGATGATAATTCCTTGTTGCCAAAGAACACTTTCTGCAATAGTTTTATTTTGTGATTCATGGGCCAGCATTCATCACTTATGCTGATAGAGATGTTTTTGATATCATAAGTATAATCTGATAGATATGTTGGCTGTCGGAAATTACGTTAGTTCTTTTGAGGTTATGGGCACTGTCAAACTTGAGGAATTACACTGCTGTCTGCTGGTTGAGAGTATAAGGTCTGCAAAACGTTTAATGCCCTCACCCTGCCTCCTTCAAGTATGTTCTCAGTCATCATATAATCCTAAATCTACTGGAGGACACAGCTTGAGCTTTCAGAAGGGCATTATTCCTTCTGCAGAGGGTGCTAATCAAATTGAATCAGACCGGGGTGAGGAAAAGATGGAAACTTGGTTCATGTGTCAATTGCAATTAAACAAAGTTTCTTTACAAATATTGTTCTGAAGTGGCCAATCATAATTAGTGGCAGTTCCTCCGTGGGAGCGGAGGAGCGTCGCTCTCTGCACTGCTGTGCAGAAAGCATAAAAAATAAAATGGTGATAAAATAATTATATTACCATTTGATTTTTGATGTTTTCTGCCAGCAAACAACGTGCAGGGGCAGGGCAGGCCCAGTGTGTCACTGCTGCAAATGATTGAAAGCAGTGAGGAGTGGCCCCTTTGGTTGAAGTGCGCATGATGGTTTGGCAGGCTACCTTGTTACGGCCAAGCCGACATGCGCATTTCAAACTCCTCCAGGCACAGGCATACAGGGGGTCATTCCGACCCTGGCGGTTCATGACCGCCATGGCGGAGGGCCGCGGAAGCACCGCCAACAGGCTCGCGGTGCTTCCTGGGCGATTCTGACGGTCAGAAAAGGGGAACCGGCGGTTTCCCGCTGGTTTTCCCCTGGCCCAGGGAATCCGCCATGGCGGCGCTGCTTGCAGCGCCGCCATGGGGATTCCGACCCCCTTCCCGCCATCCTGTTCCTGGCGGTAATTACCGCCAGGAACAGGATGGCGGGAACGGGTGTCGTGGGGCCCCTGGGGGCCCCTGCACTGCCCATGCCACTGGCATGGGCAGTGCAGGGGCCCCCTAACAGGGCCCCATAAAGATTTTCAGTGTCTGCTTTGCAGACACTGAAAATCGCGACGGGTGCCACTGCACCTGTCGCACCCCTTCAACTCCGCCGGCTCCATTCGGAGCCGGCTTCATTGTTGAAGGGGCTTTCCCGCTGGGCCGGCGGGCGGTCTTCTGGCGGTCGCCCGCCGGCCCAGCGGGAAAGCCGGAATGGCCGCCGCGGTCTTTTGACCGCGGAGCGGTCTTTCGGCGGGAACCGCGGCGGTCAGAATGACCGCCACAGTGTCTTTTGGAGTGTAGAGCTGGCCCTCTCCAGCCAATTAAGACACTTTTTTCATTCATGCTGTTTAGCAGCTGCTTAGCAGCATGAAAAAAGTACCTTGATTGGAGAAGGGAGTTGGATGTGGACTTTGTGCTCCGAGGACGTGCTGCAGAACGAGGAGTCCCTGTAGGACATTGAGTAAGATAAGTGTTTTTTTGTACATTTATATTGGTGTGCATGTTATGTGTGTATATTATATTTGTGTGTATGTTACGTATGTTCTGTTTGTATGTATGTTATGTGTGTATGTTGTAGTTTTTTACGACCCTCCAATTTATTTTGCTGTCAGCCGCCACTGAATCAAATAAAAATATATACAATTAGGACGTGTCTGGGCTTCACAGGAACAAGAGTGGGTGGGATGTCTGGAAATCTCCACGTCAAATAATTCAATAAAGTTTGTAGTGTTGGCCAAATTCTTTCAAAACTGTACCGTGAAGCGCTCCATTAGCCTTGTTGTTTTCAAAATTTCCTCAGAAAGACAACCCCATCACCCATGTAAGATCAGACTCACTGGGTTGGCTCACCTGAATGGTGCTATTCCTGATATGGACATATTTGGGGGGTTGTTTTATTTGTATGTCTACTCCCTTGCCTTTATCAAAACAACACAAGCCCTTAAGTCAGAGCAGTCGTGTGCTTCACTTATAAAGGACTTGTTTTAAACTATAGAGTTTGCTCGCCACTACGGATAGACAAGGGCCTATGGCTTGGAACCCATTATCAGTGGCAACAGGTGTCGCTGGTTCTCAACCTACAGGTCAAGTTTTCTGCTTTCTAAAAAATGAAAACATTACTAGTTCTACCAGGGCTAGATACGTTTTGTCTTCTACCATCTAGTCACTCCAGGATATCAAATACTTACAGCTGATTAGGACTGTGAGATTGTCTAATTTATTTCTTATATTTGTTGCGTACATGAATATCGTTAAAGCACTTTATCACTGAAGGATCAGCAATTGACAACCAGCAGGCAAATGGAAGACTAGTGAGAATATAGACATGATTTAAAGAGCCTCAGGAATCCTAAATGCTAGCTTCTTCCCAGAGAAAGAGTGGAAGAAAGTTCCTTTATGTTGAAGGCTAGAAAAGAACAGGCATTGGCAAAGCCAATAGTTCTCGCCTTTGTTTTTTTTCTTTCTATCTAACTGGATTCCAAAATATTAGAAAAATGTTATAATAATGCTTGTTTAAAATTGGATAATCTGTTAATAGTTGTTTATGTTATGATGTATGTTGATTGAATAAACAACAACATAAACTGCTATTAACGGTTTATCAAATTTAAAAAAAAAAAAAACATTATAACATATTTCTAATATTTGTAATCCAGTCAGATGGAAAGAATAAACAAAGTTGAAACCTTTTGGCATGAGGGTATGCGGCGAAGAACAAAGAAAACGGCAGTCAAGAAAGAAGACAGCATGCAGTAAAGAAGAAAAAAGATGACAGGGAAGAAAGAATACAGAAGATGGCATGCAGTAAAGAAGGAAGACAGCACTGAAGAAAGAAGACGGCATGTTGTAAAGAAGAAAGAAAACAGCTGTGAAGAAAGAAGACAGAAGACGGCATGCAGTGAAGAAAAAAGAAGACAACGTGAAGAAGACAGAAGATGGAATGAGGTGAAGAAGAAAGAAGACAGCATACAGTGAAGAGGAAAGATGATGGAAGTGAAGAAAGAAGACAGAAGACTGCATGCGGTATAGAAGAAAGAAGATGGCAATGAAGAAAGAAGACAGAAGACGGCATGTGGTGAAGAAGAAAGAAGACGGCAGTGAAGAAAGAAAATGGCATGCGGTGAAGAAGAAAGAAGACGGAATACGGTGAAGAAGAAAGAAGACAGCCGTGAAGAAAGAAGACAGAAGCAAGGAAAGAAGATGTTAGCAAAGAAAGAAGACAACATGCAGAAAGAAAAAAGAAGTACCTTCAGAGTTGTAGCCAGAGGAAGGACACTGGCCAGTGTCCAATGGCAAGTGACTGGAGGGAGTACTTGGACCAGAGGTAACCTGATGGCAAGAACGGCAAAGAAGACAGCAGGAAGTGGAGCAGAAGTTGTGCAGAATACGTGCTGGCCAATCAGAAGCACGTAAATTAGAGCAGCGTTGGCCCAAACAATCGTAAATTCAGGTAAGTAAGAGACGGTTTCCAAGCCCCTTTTTAAGTTTTATTTTTCTCAACAAAAGATTATGCAAGCACAGCTCGCAAGCACACAAGTGCAGGCGAAACCTAAAAAATACTAACCATCCTGATGAGTCCTACAAAATGTAGGGTTAATCTAGCAGCTTGGCCGTGGCTTACCACAGTGACAGGAATATAGTCACATACTACATATATGTATATGCTGCCACACCTGTAAGAAGAATCATCAACAACTCTTTAACTTCAGGAACTTTTCCTGCAGACCTGAAAAAGGCATACATACGACCATTATTCCAAAAAAAAAACCTAGACCCGCAAGACCCCAACAACTACAGACCTATCACAAATGGACCTTTCCTGGGCAAATTGATAGAAAGAGCAGCATTCGTCCAGATGTCACAATTCATTGAAGACAATTTCTATACTTTCAGGCTTCCAAACTGGATTCCGCCCAGGAAGAAGCACTGAATCGGCACTCATGGCAATCTGGGACGATCTTAAAAACACAGTCGACCGAAATGGAGTTGCTGCACTCCTTCTCTTGGACCTCTCAGCTGCCTTTGATACGGTTGACCATGACACCCTAACTCAAAGACTCCACGAAGCCGGCATACAAGGGATTGCCAAACTGGATTACTTCCTATCTCCAAAAAAGAGCGAATATCATCCACTCGCCCCCCTTCTCGTCCGAACCCTACCTCACAAAAGCAGGGGTCCCCCAAGGGTCAATCATCTCACCTTTGCTTTTCAACATCTACATGATATCTTTACCAGAACTGATCAATGATTTCCATCTCACATGCTACAACTATGCAGATGACACACAAATACTACTTAAATTAGAAGACCCCAAAAACATTGAAAACTCAGAAATCTTCAGTTGCCTCAGAGCCGTTGATCAGTGGATGACCTGGAGCCATCTCAAACGAAATACCTCCAAAACAGAAATACTCATATGTGGTGACTGGAAAAATTATGATCCTCTGTGCGTCTGGCCTGACGATCTCGGACCACCTCCTCAATTATCCAAGGAAGTTAAAAACCTAGGAATCACCATGGATTCCAAGCTAACTATGAATGCCCAAGTAGACAAATTAGCACGCACAAGCTTCATCACCTTAAAGACTTTACGACGCATCTTCCCCCACCTCGGATTTCCACACAAGGTGCAAGCTACTATCTCACTTGTACTATCCAAACTGGATTATGCCAATAGCCTCTACCATGGATCATCTCTATCTGTTATGAAAAAACTACAACGTATCCAGAATTCCGCAGCCAGGCTACTACTACATATAAAGCCGCAAGCCCACATCTCCCCTGCCTTGAGAGCACTACACTGGTTACCCGTTGCCAGAAGATGCACTTTCAAGCTGCTTTGTATCACCCACAAAGCTATACATGGAACAGGACCGCTTTTTATCAGAAAGAAAATTACCAAATACATCCAACAAAGAACCCTCCGCTCAAGACTGGTACCCCGCCTTAGAACACCACCATACAAGAAAAAGACTGTAGGTGGTACATCCTTCTCCATCCAAGCAGCCAAACTATGGAATTCATTACCCCCAACTATAAGAGCCACAGATAACTTTCTTGTCTTCAGAAAACTACTCAAGAGTTGGTTCTTTCCTTCATAACCACCTTTTCAAACAACTATGAACTGCATATGCCTATGTGGATAAATATTTGTTTCAGATAATATGTATATTTCTATTTATTTATAGTTTCTTTGGGAAATATGTATTGCTACTGTCATAACAATAAAATACACACACACTCTTTAAACCTCTCTGACTAAGTATTTTTTTTTACCCATGATTCTAATTATGTATTGTATGTGCATATGTGTGTGTATTCATGTGTGTGTGTGTGTGTGTATATATATATATATATATATATATGTGTATGTATGTGTATATGTTGTTTCTGTGCTTGGCATGTTCGTGGATCATTGCATGGCTCCTGGTTTTGGGTTGTTATACTAGATATCTATGAATTCCTGCTCTCATCTTATCACACTTATCTACTCATCACTCTTATGTCATGTCTCTATCAAACTATCCTCCATTCTCACTCTGACTCATCCCAAATCCCTTCTACCACTTTCATCTCCTAAATATCTCTGCCTAAGCTCTTCCCTCCACCTCCACATCTAACTCACCAAACCTCACTCTACCTCTGTGACCTCCCACACAACCCTACTAAATTCTCCTGCATTCATCTCACCCTGCTACTATGCTCTCCCTAACCCTTCCACATACTCTTCCCCCTCCGCCCCCCTTTATTCATCCCAAGCCTTTGGGTTGAGTAAATGAAGGATATACTCCCAATTAACACTTCTGGATTTCTTTCCTCCTCCACCCCTCCATTACTCCAGTCAATCTAACTAACAAACTCTCATATCCGCGGCTCAAATTAACTCATAATAATACTAAAACTGTACTCATTATTAAACAATACTAATCCATCACTAATTCTTGTTGGGTTCCGAAGTAGCGTGCTACTCATCGAAAATCGCTTCAACTCCTCGTCAGGGGTAGTAAGCGCTATATAAATACGATTACAATACAATTACAATACAATAGTCAGATACACAAGAGATCTCGAATGCTTGACCTTAAATAAGTAAGTCGGTGAGGTTTTGTTGATCTGAGGAGAAAGAAAGATAGTGATCCACAAGGAAGTCCATGTTGTGGCCTGTTTCTAGTTGGAAGAGTTGATCTTCTACCAACTCCATTCCACTACCAGTGCATGAAGGACTTGTTTACAATGAGTACCTTGGTTTTTGTCTAAATTCAGCTTTAATTAATTATTTTTCATCCATTCAGCTACTGCGGACCCACATTCTTGGAAGTTGGCATGAGCAGACCTGAAGTTCTCATCCAGTCTCAGAATATTCATGCATAGGCCAGAAATACAGAGACATAAGGACCTAGTAAGAGAGGCTAGGGCAGGAGGGACACATATGAATTGAAACTTAGCAGTTTTAGAGATGAGAACGAAGCAACTCAAAAACAATAAGGCATAAAAGTAAATTGGAAAGGCAGAGAGCTAATAGTTTGGGAACACCCGGAAAGAAAGGATGAAACCGATTGAAGATTTTTGATCTGATACCTGACTATTCAAACTAGAGTCGAATGAAGAGCAGTACCATTGGGTGATCCAATAGATTTGGGGCAGCAATCCATGATGATTTCCAATGGGTCAAGTGCAGAGACCAGAGCAAGCTCAATATGACACATAGACTGAATTTCAACAAAAGAGTGATCCAGAATATTACTGGCTCGGATAAAGACAAAATATTTGAATACAGAATAGCTGAACCACTAGTATATTGTTTTAAGTCACTGGAATCAAAGTACACATGAAGGAATGGCTGAAAGAATCGTTTAAAACAGAGGAGATGATCTTAGCCACTAGCTGTCCAATGTAATTCAGGCAAGGGTCAGGCTGCGACATTATTTGACTGGCAAATACACCGCTCTAGAAACTCCCAAGGTTAAAGAAGTGAATTACTTTAATAAGGCAGTCTTGGTGCTGATGGAAAAGTAGATGAAGGAGGAAGAGACAAAAGTGGGAGTTAAGGAAGCTTGAATTTGTTTCAATCTAGCAGGAAAACATCTGAAAAAGACTCACAGATAATTTCTTGGGGTGGTACGGTAGAGGTACAACAACCAGGTTGTAGAATGCACTTGACCCTATTGAAGACATGTGTGGTGGAACCGGGCACTGGTACAATACGGGTGGGAAAAAATAGGGCAACTCAGAGCAGATATGCATGAATGAAGAGAGAATGAGCCATTTGTAGGGGCAATGCGGTTAATGGTTTTAGTCACTCAAGTCTCAAATTTGGATCTCTTGGAGTTGACTTCAGAGCCATCCTAGAACTAAGTGAGTATTCATGGTGACTAGACAATAGGAATGAAGATGGCAGAAAATGCAAACCATATGAGAGTCTGGTGTAGAAGATCAGAGATAATATTAGGAGAAGTAAAAATGAAATAAGATGGGTGACAATCCCAATGGGTGGTCATAGTCACTCTTTGATTGAGGTTGATGTAGAGAGTTTAACAGATTTGTAGTGGCAATGAACCCAGGCGGCCAATCAAAACAATGAATTCCCAAGAACCATAATATTGGAAGTACAAAGCACTAGAGGTGAGAGAAACTCAGTCAAGGAGCTGGAAAAATACTTGGCTAGGCAAGAGGACAATAGAATGATGCAGAGAGATGAGAAGAAATGAAAAGATTAAAACCAATTTATGCAACTACAGTGTAAGTGGTCATCCAGATATGAGAAATTGAATATTTTTGCTTAAGTATAGTCACTGCTATATCCTTTCAGGAAGCACAGAACAGGTTTGTTTTGGGACCGGGCCAATTCCTGCAATATTCCAAGGTGGAAAGTGTGGTGCTGGAGATCTGGTGTGATTTCCCAGCCACCTCGTCGTCTTCAAAGGTGCTGATAAATTGGGAGGATGGGAATCATTTAATTACCTTGTTTTATAGAGCTGTTCAGGGGGATCAACCAGGTGCGGTCTGTGTGGCACGGAGAGCTTGGGAGCGGGAGCTGGGGGATCCAGTGGAGGACACTGATTGGGCTACGGCCTTGTCTCTGGTGCGCACAGTCTCATGCAATGTTAGATTTAAGCTCCAACATTTCAATTTTGTACACCGTACTTATATTACGCCTGATAGTCTCAACAAGATTGACCCAACTAGGGAAGCCGGGTGTCCCAGATGTGGTGAGTTGGGCACCTCCTTTCTACAACTGGCTTGGTCCTGTAGGATGGTGAAGCAGTTTTGGCAGGAGGTGGCTCGGAAGGTTGAGGAAGTCACAGGTTTGGATCTAGATGCAACACCGTTGACATGTCTCTTAGGAGTGGTAAAGCGACTACTGGGATGGAAAATTCCATACAGGCTAGCACAACTGGCTCTAGTGCTGGCTAGGCACAGGGCGGCCATAAACTGGATGAGTGCTAGGAGCCCATCCATTGATTATTGGATGCAAAATATCCTGGAATAGGAAGCCGCAGAGGAACAACATAAGCAGATAACACGTGGGGATGAGGGGGCACTAACTGATTTGATTGCATGGGGAAATTTATTGGAGCGTTTCACTGTCACAGACGAATTAAGCTCCGAGCGGAGCTCAGATGCTGATGATTGACTAATGGGATTGCACATGCATAATATGATGGTGGCAATCAACTGTGGTTATGTTGAAATTCTGTTGCTTATAGTATGCATACAAATTGGTTTCATAAGGGTACTAACAAATAGGGGGGCTTAGGGGAAACATTACTGCTTCGGCTGCTGTTGACACACATTTCTGACTTTGTAACTACTCTGTCATCAGAGAAGATATCTGTGATATCTTATATTACTCTGCACTGTATTGTTTTTGTTGGATCTGCATTATAAACTCAATAAAAACAGAGTTATAAAAAAAAAAAGTATAATCACTGCTCCACCTCCAGTCTTTCCCAGAATGACTGACAAGAGGAATTATATTCATGACAAGTACGGCCAAGGAGAAAAATCAAAAATCCATTTCTTCCTGGCCACGAATATGTTATCAGGAATAAACTCAGTGATTTCTGTTTTATGCTTAGGCAGGGACTTCAGCCAGATATTAGCATTACTTTGGTATCTCGCTGTATATGCTCTTTCTTTCATCCGTCTGTGATAATGTGAAATCATAGAATATGTAGAATGTAGGAGTAGGAATGTTTGTAAATCCATAAGCCTCATTTCCGATCTTTCAATTGGAGGAGGCATTTCAGTTTTTTGAATCCTAAAAATGGTTGCCAGCGTCTGATAGTCTGGTATTATGACAAAAGGTTTGCCAAACAGAAAATGGTGATAATACTGACAAACCCACAATATAACTAAACATTATTTGTCTGTCTCAGAGTATTTATTTTCTATATTAGGTAAACCTTTACTTGCATGGAATATTATATTTCTTTGAGACTCACGGCCAGGCTGATGTTGCACAAGTATAGCACCTAGACCTACAAGACCTGCATCCACCACCAAATATGTACATTAAATAGGATCAAAATATTTCAAAAAGTTGCAGAGGATATTTCTTCTTTAATGTGTTTGAATGCATCCTCACAGCTTTGATCCCACATAAATAGTTTCCCTTTTCTAGTTATTTTTTTAAGTGGTGTAGAAGTGGTTACATAGGCCTTAATGTAGCATACACAATAACTGACCATACCTAGGAAGGAAAGAAAGTCAGACACATCTGTTGGACTAGAATTAAACTCAAAGATGTTACCTTTGCAGGATCAGGTTTCATTCCCTGCTTTGCAAAAATATGACCAAAAAAATCAATTTAGGTTTACTGACCTCACATTTTTCTACACTTAATGTAAATCCAGCTTTTTCCAATTTATGCCATATTTCTTCTAGAGCTTCATCATGTTCCTCTTGAGGTTTGGCAAAAAACTATGATGCCATCACTGTAGTTCACTGAGTTTTTTACTCGCCTAATCACATTTCTTACAAATCCCAGAAATATTTCTGCAGCAGAACGAATTACAAAATTGAATGTTTTATATCTGAAAAATCCCCTATGTATAGAACAAGTCGTAATATATTTGTATTGTTCATCAGTTTCAAGTTGGTGATATCCTTTACATAGATCTAGTTTTTAAAACGGAATAGCACCATTAAGATTACTAATTCATATCATATTATTTAAGCGCGATCCAGGATGTCTCTCTCTTTCAATTGCTGTGTTCGGAATTTGCATATCTACACATATTCTAATATCATTAGTTTTCTTCTTAGAGACAACCACTATAAGCAGTGCCCAAGATGAGTTATCTGCGGCTGCTTCAATGATATCTTTTTGTAACAATTACTTTATTTCTTCCTCCATTTTTTATTGGGACTATCCTATATATTTGTGCAACGGGTTTTAAAGATTCATTCGTGTGCAAGTTAATTTCTATTCCTTTCAATTTTCCTAGACCCATGAACGAACGTGAATGTTTTTTAAGTATTATATGTTCTGCTGCATTATTCAAAGCCATGACTAACAGTCCCATTTCTTGCTCTGTAACAATACTTAGTAAACATGACCCTGATATTTCAGCTTCCAAAACGTGTATCTCTTCTACACTGGATATAATTCCATATGTATGCATGTCTCTTCTGTATCAATTATTATTGTGTCACCTCTGCTTCTAATCTTTAGATCTGAAAACATATTTATATATATACATATATATATATATATATATATATATATATATATATATATATATATATATATAATATATCCCTGCTTTCAAAATGGCCACTGAGATTTTATGTAAATATTGCATTATAAATATTGATATGCTTCTTTTCAAAATGGCTGCCAAGAGTTTTGTAAATCTCAAGTTAACTTTTGGGAGTAACTTGATTGTGTACGACATTTACTTCCTAAGTCTACTGAGTTATAGTTTATTCATTTTGCACATTTTTAAATACAATAATATATTTTCTCCTTACATTGGGTTCAAACACTGTTGCATTATTGATATGTCTCCATCTATTCATGGCTATTGCTTGTTTTACTTTTTGAATCATCCATTTGAATCATCATTCTTGATGCTTTTATTAGACTGTATTCTGGAATTACTTCAGGCACTGTAGTCATAAAAATGAAATGTACACATTCCTCACCTATGGATAATTTCCTTTCTTGTTTGTTTCTTTACAGATGTCTAGAGAGAGAGTTGGCTGAATTGTATTATTTCTCTGGTTTGTGTCTTCATCCCATCCTTGTTGCCAAGTTATGATGAAGACAGTGTAGGACACATTGATGAATGAACACTTATTTTATTACTTAGTCGTATATGCTGATAAGTCAGGTGGGTCATATTTAATTGTAGTCCAAAACTGATCTGCCAGAGCTATTTCTGAACACAAACATTCCTACTACTACACTCTACCCATTCTACATTCTAACTAACAGTGCCACATTATCACAACTTTCTTCTTTCCTTCACTACATTTTTAAACTCTGCTATCACACTGGCTTGCACCAACTCTAAGCAAATACATAATTAATGACAACACAAGTAACTGGAGATACAGCACTACGAGGAAAAATGAAACCTAAAAAAACATCGCCCATATCAGGGCTAGAAGACACAGGTATTGGGACGGGAAATAATTGACAATGGAACAAGGATCACAGTTGCTAATACAGGGAGCCATCAAAATAAGTCTGTCAAGGGCTGAACGCTTAGTTGGTCTGAAGTGTGTCGTTCTGGATTGCCTGAAGATGGGAGACTCCTCCCAGTAGCCATGATGCGACCCTGCACAGAATTATAAAAGTAATCGGTGTCAAATGAGTCCTTAAGAGCACCACAGTTAGGAGGCACACCCCACAAAGCGGAAACACTTCTTGGAAATCTTATGTCTAGATTGAAGAGGACAATCAATAATGAAGAGGTTAGCTGAGGACAAAACTCTTTGTGAGATCTGGAAGGAGAAAACTGCCTGGCAAATTCCAGAGGTAGAATCCAGAGCAGATGAAGCTCAGAAGAGAAAAATACCGGGGCCAAAAAGTAAAGCAATTGGTGAAGATTCTGATGAAAAATAATTTTGCATTGCAACACATCCTTCTCCTGGAAGAGCTTCCAACCATATGGTTCCAATAGGAACTGACATCACAGGAAAACGTCTTACTTCAACATGGATTGGGAACTTCATTTAAAATCCTATGGATTCACCACTATCTAGCTGATTAGAAGGCTTGTTCATACCCCTTTTTGGGAAATCGTGGTGTCTAACTGGCAAGCAAAGATTAACATTAACGGCTGAGCTTTTTACTCTCCACTCCTCTTCTGACATTTCTCCTTTGCACCACAACGGTCACTCTGGGTGACAATGAGAGCAGAGACATTGGAGTGGACAATATGACAAGTTAACCGAGCAATGTGGTGAATGGGGCGTCTCTGAGCATGGTGCTTGTAAACACAAACTGCGCTCCTTCAGGTAAGCTCTTGACTCTCTCTCCATCAGCTCAGGGAGACACAAGGGCACAGAGTACTTGAATAAAGAGGCCTCGGAAGACATAGTTATTGAGGTAGGGGCACACACACACACACAATGGAAGACACAGATAATGGGACTGAATGACACAGACACTGATTCCGAAAGACACAGATACTCACCATGAGTGACACAGATACCGCAAACATGAGACACAGGCACTGGAGATGGGCGATATAGGCAGAGACACAGAGAACAAGGGACAATTCACTGATGAAAAGAACAGCTGCCCTAAATTGGGACCTCTGCGCTGAGTGAAGGAGCTCTGAATGAGGATGTGGGCACTCTGTGCAGATGTGTGAGTGCTTCAAGGTGCATACTCGTGCTAAACAGGAACAAAGGTGCTTAGTGTAGGTGCATCACTACTGGCCAAGAGTGCAAGAGCTTAAAGAGTAAAAGTAAGAACATGGGGCATATTTAAGAAAAGCTGTGTTACACCCAGTGCAGCGCCACTTTTCTTGCACCCCTTAGCGCTCCCTAACGCCACCATGTGTGCACCGTATTTAAGATATGGTGCTCCATGGCGGTAGTTAGGGAACTAGCGGCAAAGTTGTTGATGCTACTTTAGTGCTTTGCAGGATTAGCACAAAAAATGTTGGCGCTAATCCGGCAAAGCACATTGAGGCCCATTATTATATATAATAGTGTACTTCCTTTTAATGCCTGCTCTGTGCAGGTGATAGAAATGTCACAAAAAATGGCACAAAGAAATCTTTTTGATTTTGTTGTGCCATTTCTTTGACCCCCTAATGGGGGAGCGCCCCCCTTGCATACATTATGCCTGGCACAGGCATAATGTGGCACATGGGGTTACAAAGTGGCGCAATGCATGCATTGCGCCACTTTGTAAATATGGCGT
Source organism: Pleurodeles waltl (assembly GCF_031143425.1). Classification (NCBI taxonomy): domain Eukaryota; kingdom Metazoa; phylum Chordata; class Amphibia; order Caudata; family Salamandridae; genus Pleurodeles; species Pleurodeles waltl. Next base: position 1,003,982,854 of record NC_090449.1, on the reverse strand, counting down.
GGCGTTTTTGCCATAATTTCCCTACATTAGAGTTTTAAAAAAATGACCCTGATGTGGCGATATATGGCGAAAGGGGCTCATAAATCTGCCCCATGGTTCCCAAGTGCACCTCTCCTACCCAGACACTAGACGCGACCACTACCACTGATGTTTGCCCAAACCAGACAGAACAGCTAGAGGGCCAAATAATCTACTCCCCCCCCAGTGGACCAGGTGGAAAAAATACGAAATACAGGTCAATTCCACCTCAGGGTGACGATACACAAACACACCTATTGGAGTTCATTCTCCTTGTCATTCTCCTACCCTTCGAGTAGGGTTGACACCTGACCAGTATTTTACAGGCACAGCCAGTATTTGTATGTCATGGCTAATAAAAACAAGCATTTGCAATGCAACGGGTCTCGCATTTGCTCGAGTTAGAGATATTAGCGTTGTTAACTCCTAACCGGACATTTCTTGCCACACAAATTAAAAGAAAAAAAAAACATGCGCGATTGCGTTATGTAAAACCGAGCCTGATCGCGCAGTGTGGAAAATAAAAACATAAAGTAGTCCAGAAATCATGCTGAAAACATGAAGCCTCGTATGTTTTCGGTTGTTGGCTGGTGCGCTCGAAGAGGGATAAACACTGGAAAAGGCATGACTTATACATGCCTTTCACTAACGAAATCAAGCAGATTTTAAAAGGCAAGCTCACGAACCAATGAAAGTGACAGGCGTGAACCGGGCGTGGTTAAAAGCCCAAAGAGAGATTAAAACTGGGATGGAGTGCTTGTGCGCACAACCCTAAAAACAAGCATTTACAATGCAACAGGTCTCGCGTTTGCTCATGTTAGAGCTGATCGCGTTGTAAACTCCTAACCCGACTTTTCACCTATCGGGCAAAAGTGCATTTATGTACATAACCCGAAAAAGTGAAATTAACTATGTAAAGCGCTCAACTTCTGCCAAGCGAGATCGCGCTCGTAAATTAGAGAAAAAGAAGTCCATAAGCCCGATGGAAAACAGCGAGCCTCGCATGTTTTCTGTACTTGGTCGCTGATCTCGAGGAGGGCTAGCCACCGGAAAAGGCATGACGTATGCGTGCCTTCGACTAATAAAAACAAGCAGATTTTATTAGGCAAGCCCACTAACCAATAAAAAACACTGACGTGAAGTTGACAGGGCTCCGAGCCCTTTTCTAAATACTAAAGCGTCTCGCTGCGATACGCATGCGCGAGCGCATGCAACGCAGGCTCGACCCTAAAAAGGAGAAAATCAGTAAAACCATTATTTCACCCTGTCTGAAATTAAGCAAATACTTGAAGAAAATTGAGAGCTGTCCCAACTACATGATGATTAAAGCAAGCAAATGTATTTACATAAAATTGACTCAGCTCCTGGCCCTTTACAATTCAAATGAGCAAATGGCCGACATTTTGTCTCTAAATCAAATGACAACTCTAGCTCCCAGCCCTGTGCTAACCGAACTGAGACAGATTCAGCCTCTAGTAGGGCCCGACTGTGACGCCTTGATGTGTCTTGCTGTCCATGAAACCGAGCTCTGCTGTGGTGCCCCTAAGGGGTCAACATTTGTCTATTGGGAGGCAGAAGCCGCATCACAAAGGATGTCTTGCTAATACAGCTTTAGAAAGGTGTTTTCACCTTTAAAGACCCGGAACACTGCAGCATTCTTTGGGATTGCCATCAAAAGAAGACCAGGTGGTGTTTTGCTTTTCCGTGGCTCTGCCGCAGAAGGCAAAGGCCCACTTAAGGCAAAATCCATAGAAGTCACTGGAATGATGTTGAATGAAACACAATGTGGTAAATAGTTACTGCGTCACAACTCCTCACTGGGCTCTTCTTGTATTCACAGATAAAAGCACTTCACTCCTCGCCAGAACCTGCCCTAGAAAATTGAGCGTTATCGGAGATAATGTCTATTAGACTCAAATGATGCGAATAATTGAAAACACACGAGGATTGATGTGCCCACCCCCTTTAGAAAGAAGCCCGACCACATCAAGCCTCGACGCCTCAGGTGGGGATTACCTTTAGCAGAAATGTTGTGATCCTCATGGAGCCCGAGACCGCGAGCATCCAAGCTGCTACCGACCCCCATTGTCTTGCCTAATCCTCCTCTAGTCTTTGCTTGTCTTTCCTTTTCTTCCATTTGTGCTTTCTGAATGTTTTGTAATAACCTTGTCACGGATGTGAAAAGGTTTAAACATACGTCTTAAAGTGGCGCATAGAGCGGAGTCTGATCACATGGCACTGGCCCTTCAATATAGTAAAAACCCCGCAGCCCCAGAATCTTGCAGGGCCGGGCTCTCTGCACAATCCCAAATGTTTGCTTCTTCAATACAGACAGAAAGTACAATTCACTGCCTTTCAAATAAATTCACTAGCTAACAGGTTACATGACGTCATTGCGCATTGCTGAACGCTGTAAACAAGGTTCCCAGTTTAAATGCGTAATACAAATGTCTGTTAGGAGCGTCAGTTACATCAGGTAATAAACGGGCGGCATAACGATTTACTTATGCATTGTATTCACGCGGAGACGGTGTAAGACAAACATATCATTCCGATCTTAGGTGTTTCGGGGGCAGGTGAGGGTGCGAGGGCAGGAGGTCAGCAGTTCATGCAGGAGACGTGGGACAATGGTGCTGACAGCTCCTCGAAAACGTCTCGTGCTTTGTAGGTTGGGTAAGTCATGATGGTAGGACCTGAGAGGTCAGAGTGAAAGGGGGTGGGGCTTAGGGGAATTGTTTGGAGAAGAAAGGTGAGAATAGGGGTCGTCGGTGGGAATGGATGCCAGTGGTTGGTGAATCAGATTGCGAAAAGCAAGGAACATTGTCCAAGCCCTTCAAATCTATGCATCTATCCAAACAGTGAGGCTTGTATAAAAAACACAAGCATTGGCAAAGCCAATAGGTCTCAAACAAGAGCTATTTATTGGCTTTGGCAATGTGTTTTGCAATGTTGTACACTTGTGTGGATGATGTTCAACATGGCTAAATGTTAGTGGTGTGGAGTGTCAGAGTGGACTGGGGGAGCAGAGTGTCAGAGTGGATTTGTTGGAATTTCGCAGAGTGGAGTAGGAAGAGTAGGGTGTCAAAGAGTTGAGTAGAGGGGAATAGAGGGGAGTGGACGTCAGCAGCAGAGAGTGTCATAGAGTGGAGTGGAATGCAGTGGATTGGGTTGGAGTGGATTGAGGTAGTGGGGTGGATTGGATTGGAGTAGAATGGGGTGGATTGGAGTGGGGTGGATTGAAATGTGGTGATGGGGTGGGTGGTTTGCATTGGGGTGATAGGGATGGGGTGGATTGGGTGGATTAGATTGGACTGGAGTGGGATGGATTGGATTGGAGTGGAGTGGGGTGGATTAGATTGGGGTGGGCTGGGTTGATTGGAGGGGGGCAGGCTGGGTGGATTGGACTGGGATGGATGGGGTGGGGTCTGGTGGATTTGGATAGAGTGGCTAGATTGGAGTAGAGTGTGGTGGATTGGAGTGAGTGGGGTGGATTGGAGAGAATGGGATGTGTTGGTTTGGGGTGGATCAGATTGGGGGTGATCAGATTGTGGGTGGATCTGATTGGGGTGATTTGGAGTGGATTGGACTGAGGTGGATTGGATTAAGTGGAGAGGATTGGATTGAGTGGAGTGGATTTGGGTGGGGTGGTTTGGATTGAGTGTGGTTGATTGAATTAGAGTGGATTAGATAGGGGTGGGGTAGATTAGATTGGGGTGGGGTGGATTGGGGTGGGGTGGATTGGATTGGGTTGGGTTGGATTTGAGTGGGGTGGATTGGAGTGAAGAGGAGTGGATTAGATTGGATTGGATCGGAGGGGATTGTGGTGGGTTGGACTGAAGTGGGGTGGATTGGATTGGGAAGGGTTGGATTGAATTGGATTGCAGTGGATTGGATTGGAATGGGGTGGATTGATTGGAGGGGTGGATTGATTGGAGAGGGGTGGACTGGATTGACGTGGGGTGGAGTAAAATGGTATGGAGTTGGGTGGATTGGGCTAGGGAGGGTGGATTAATGTGGATTGGATTAGACTGGAGTGGGGTGACAAAGTGGATTGTATTGGAATGGGATGGACTGGGGTGGAATGGGTTGGATTGGAGTGAGCTGGACTGGGTAGCGGTGGATCTGATTTGAGTGGAGAGGATTGGATTGGGGTGGGTTGGATTGGAGTGGGATGGATTAGAGTGGGTTGGATTAGAGTGGGTTTCATTGGATTGGGATGGTCAGACTGGAGTGGGGTGGATTCGACTGGAGTGGGGTAGATTGGAATGGAGTGGATTGGATTCAGTGGGGTGGATTGGGTTGGAGTGGAGCAGATTGGAGTGGGGCCGATTGTTTTGGATTGGGGCACATTGGAGTGGGACAGATTGTTTTGGATTGGACTGGGGCAGACTGGAGAGGGGCAGATTGGAGTGGGGAAGATTGTATTAGGGTGGATTGGAGTAGTGTAGATTGGAATGGAGTGGGTTGGATTTGAGTAGAGTGGATTGGGTTGGTGCAGGGTGGATTGGTTGGGAGTGGGATGGGTTGGAGTGGGGTGAATTGGGATGGAGTGGGGTGGATTGGATTGGGGTGAGATGGTTTGGATTGAAGCGTTGCAAATTGTTTTGGATTGGAGTGGGGCGAATTGGAGTGGGACAGTTTGTTTTGGATTGGTGTGGGCCTGACTGGAGTGGGGCAGATTGGAGTGAGGCAGATTGTTTTGTATTGGAGTTGGGCATATTGGAGTGGGGTAGATTGTTTTGGGTTAAAGTGGGGCAGATTGGAGTGAGGTAGACTGGAGTGGTGCAGATTGTTTTGGACCAGAGTGGGGCAGATTGTTTTAGATTTCAGTGGGTCACATTGGAGTGGGGCAGATTGTTTTGGATTGGGGTGCACCAGATTGCAATAGAACCGATTGTTTTGGATTGGGGCAGTTTGGAGTGGGGCAGATTGTTTTGAATTGGAGTGAGGCAGATTGGAGTGGGGTAGATGGAAGAGGGACTTGTTGTTTTGGATTGGAGAGGGGCATATTGAGTGGGGTAGATGTGAGTGGGGCATATTGTTTTAGATTGGAGAGGGGCGTATTGTTTTGGATTTGAGTGGGGCAGATTGTTTTGGATTAGAGTGGAGCAGATTGTTTTGGTGTGGTGAAGATTGTTTTGGATTAGAGTTGGGCATATTGGAGTGGGGCAGATTCAATCAATCAATCAATCAGTGAATTTATAAAGCGCGCTATGTACCCGACAGGGTTTTGAGGCGCTGGGGATGGGGGGGTGCTGCTAGCGTTCGAAGAGCCATGTCTTGAGGAGTCTCCTGAAGGTGAGGAGGTCCTGGGTCTGGCGTAGAGAGGTGGGGAGAGAGTTCCAGGTCTTGGCGGCGAGGAAGGAGAAGGATCTGCCGCCAGAGGTCTTGCGCTGGATTCGGGGGACGAAGGCGAGGGCGAGGTTGGCAGAGCGGAGTTGACGTGTGGGGACGTAGAAGTTGAGTCTGGTGTTCAGGTAGGTGGGTCCGGTGTTGTGAAGTGCCTTGTGTGCGTGGGTGAGTAGTTTGAAGGTGATCCTTTTTTCCACAGGGAGCCAGTGGAGGTCCTTCAGGTGGGGGGAGATGTGACATCGGCGGGGTATGTCGAGGATCAGGCGGGCGGATGCGTTCTGGATGCGTTGGAGTCGTTTGATGTCTTTCGTTGGGATGCCTGTGTAGAGTGCGTTGCCGTAGTCAAGTCTGCTACTGACGAGGGCTTGAGTCACCGTCTTCCTGGTTCCTGTTGGAATCCACTTGAAGATCCTGCGGAGCATGCGGAGGGTGTTGAAACAAGAGGAGGAGACGGCGTTGATCTGTTTGGACATGGTGAGAGCAGAGTCGAGGACGAAGCCGAGGTTTCGTACGTGGCTGTCTGGGGTGAGTGGGGGTCCGAGGGCGGTGGGCCACCAGGAGTCATTCCAGGCCGAGGGGGAGCGTCCGAGGATGAGGACTTCCGTCTTGTCGGAGTTGAGCTTCAGGCGGCTGTTGCTCATCCACTCGGCGATGGATTTTAGTCCCTCGTGGAGGTTGGTTTTGGCGGTGAGCGGATCTTTGGTCAGGGAGAGGACGAGCTGGGTGTCGTCGGCGTAGGAGATGATGCTAAGGTTGTGTTGACGGGCCAGTTGTGCGAGGGGGGCCATGTAGACGTTGAACAACGTTGGGCTAAGAGAGGAGCCTTGGGGGACGCCGCAGATGAGGTTGGTGGCTTTGGAGCGGAAGGGTGAGAGTCGGACTCTCTGGGTTCTGTCGGAGAGGAAGGATGAGATCCAGTCGAGGGCTTTGTCTTGGATGCCGGCTTCGTGGAGACGGGTTAGCAGGGTGCGGTGGCAGACTGTGTCGAAAGCGGCTGATAAGTCGAGGAGGATGAGGGCTGAGGTTTCGCCGTTGTCCATTTGTTGTCTGATGTCATCTGTGGCGGCGAGGAGTGCGGTCTCAGTGCTGTGGTTTCGTCTGAATCCAGATTGTGAGGGGTCTAGGATGGAGTTGTCTTCTAGGAAGTGGGCGAGCTGTGCGTTGACGATCTTCTCGATGACTTTCGCTGGAAAAGGGAGGAGAGAGATCGGTCGGAAGTTTTTGAGATCGTTGGGGTCAGCCTTGGGTTTCTTGAGGAGGGGTTGGATTTCTGCGTGCTTCCAGCTGTCCGGGAAGGTGGCGGTGTTGAAGGAGAGGTTGATGATCTTGCGGAGTTTGGGGGCGATGGTGGCGTCGGCTTTGTTGAATACGTGATGTGGGCACGGGTCCGTGGGAGAGCCTGAGTGGATGGAATTCATGGTTGTTAGGGTTTCGGTGTCGTCTACTTGGGTCCAGGTGGTGAGGCGGCAGGCGTGGGAGGAGTCGTCGGGGGTGGGGTCTGGCGGAGGTGCGGTGTTGAAGCTGTCGTGGATGGCTGCGATTTTCTGGTGGAAGAAGGTGGAGCGATCGTCGCAGAGTTTCTGGGAGGGAGGGACGTCGTTGACGTTGGCGTTAGGGTTGGAGAGTTCCTTCACGATGCCGAAGAGTTCTTTGCAGTCGTGGGCGTTGTTGTTGAGGCGTTCTGTGAAGTGAGTGCGCTTGGCGAGTCGGATCCGTTGGTGGTGTTCACAGTTGGCGTCCTTGAGGGTAGCAAGGTTGTCGGGTGTGCGCTCGAGGATCCATTTCTTCTTGAGTTTCTGGCAGGTGCGTTGGGAGGTGGTCAGTTCGTCTGTGAACCAGGCTGTTTTTTTCTTTTCTTGGTTGGCGGTGGGTTTCTTGAGTGGGGCTAAGGTGTTGGCGCAGTTGAGGATCCATTGATGGAGGTTGATGGCGGCGGTGCTCGGGTCGGTGGGTTCGGGTGGTGGGTATTTGGCGAGTGTGCTGGTTAGTTGGTCTTCGGTGACTTTTCCCCAGCGGCGGTGAGGCGGTAGAGGGATGCGGTGGTGTTCGGTGTTTTTCTTGAAGGTGAAGTGGACGCAGTGATGGTCGGTCCAGTGGAGTTCGGAGGTGTGGCTGAAAGAGATGTGGTTGCTTGAGGTGAAGAGTGGGTCAAGCGTGTGTCCGGCGATGTGGGTGGGAGTGTTGACCAGTTGACGGAGTCCGAGGTTGAGGAGGTTGGTGGTCAGTGATGCGGTGTTGCCGTCGTTGTTGTTTTCCAGGTGGAAGTTTAGGTCTCCCAGGAGGATGTAGTCTGGAGAGTCGAGGGCGTGGGTGCTTGCGAGGTCGGAGACGGTGTCGCTGAAGGGGGCTCTTCGTCCTGGAGGGCGGTATATGAGGGTTCCTCTGAGGGTAGTGTTGGGGTCCGTGTGAATCTGGAAGTGGAGGTGTTCGGCTGTGTTGAGGGTGTCGTCCGTGTGGGTGTGGATCTTGAGGGTAGATTTGTGGGCGATGGCTATCCCTCCGCTGATTCTGTTGGTGCGATCTCTTCTGGTGATCTTGTATCCGTCAGGTATGGCGATGGCGATGTCAGGGGCCGAAGAGTCGTTCCACCAGGTTTCGGTCAGGAAGGCCACGTCTGGGGTGGTGGTGTCGAGCAAGTCACAGAGCTCGATGGCGTGTTTTCGTGTGGAGCGTGTGTTGAGGAGGATGCAGTGCAGGTGGTTTGTGTTGGTTGTGGCTGGCTTCGTTGTTCTGTTGCAGGAGAAGTTGCAGGTGCGGCAGGAAAAAGGTCCTTTGGTGTGCTTCGGGGTGGCCAGGAAGCACTCTGTGGAGGAGCCGGGGTTGAGGGCAAGGAGTTTGCGGGCCGAGTATCGGAAGCAGGAGGTGCGGGGGGCGCGAGGACCAGGGGGGGTGGCGCTGGGCGCGGTCCAGGCGTGGATGGGCGCAGACGGGCTTGCCTCTGGCTCTGACGCGCCAGCGGCGCGCCAGCGGCGCGCCCGCTGCGCGCGGACGTGCAGCGCCAGCCATTAAGAAGGGAGGAGGGAGGGAGGAGCAGCTGGGAGGCGGGAGGCGGGAGGGAGCGGCGAATGGGGGCGCGAGGGGGGCGGGCCGCAGGGAGGCAGCGGCAGGGAGCGGAGAGCAAGGGGGAGCGCACAAGGGGCGAAAACATGAAAAACAAGGCAAAAAAAGTCGGGCACAATTTTAAAAAACAGTCAGAATTTGAAAACAGTCACAGAAATACACTAATGGCACAGTATACAATCGGGGAAACAGCAATCAGAGGGGCACAACGGGGGCAGATGTGCAGGAGGCGAGGCGCTTGAAAACAGTAAAAACGCACTTACAGGACGGCGAAAAGTGGCACAAACAGAAGGGGCACGACGGGGGCAGAAGCGCAAGGAGGCAAGGCGCTGAAAAATGAGAAAAACACTTACAGGACGGCGGAAAGCGGCACACGGGTCAAGTGAAGCTTACTAGAGCCCACTAGACACCAGGGATGAGGTGCAGGAGGATGCCTGCGGGTGGAGGAGGGCCTCGAACACGCTAGCAGCAGCGTGGGCGGGGGTCAGAGGCAGGAGACAGCAGGTTGGTGCTGCGGACGTGGGGGGCGAGCTCTAGACCTAAAACAGGTCAGAGGTCGCTCACTCGCGACGCGCAGCGCCAGCCATTAAGAAGGGAGGGGGGAGGGAGGAGCAGCTGGGAGGCGGGAGGGAGCGGCGAATGGGGGCGCAAGGGGGGCGGGGCCGCAGGGAGGCAGCGGCAGGGAGCGGAGAGCAAGGGGGAGCGCACAAGGGGCGAAAACACGAAAAACAAGGCAAAAAAAGTCGGGCACAATTTTAAAAAACAGTCACAATTTGAAAACAGTCACAGAAATACACTAATGGCACAGTATACAATCGGGGAAACAGCAATCAGAGGGGCACAATGGGGGCAGATGCGCAGGAGGCAAGGCGCTTGAAAACAGTAAAAACGCACTTACAGGACGGCGAAAAGTGGCACAAACAGAAGGGGCACGACGGGGGCAGAAGCGCAAGGAGGCAAGGCGCTGAAAAATGAGAAAAACACTTACAGGACGGCGGAAAGCGGCACACGGGTCAAGTGAAGCTTACTAGAGCCCACTAGACACCAGGGATGAGGTGCAGGAGGATGCCTGCGGGTGGAGGAGGGCCTCGAACACGCTAGCAGCAGCGTGGGCGGGGGTCAGAGGCAGGAGACAGCAGGTTGGTGCTGCGGACGTGGGGGGCGAGCTCTAGACCTAAAACAGGTCAGAGGTCGCTCACTCGCGACGCGCAGCGCCAGCCATTAAGAAGGGAGGGGGGAGGGAGGAGCAGCTGGGAGGCGGGAGGGAGCGGCGAATGGGGGCGCAAGGGGGGCGGGGCCGCAGGGAGGCAGCGGCAGGGAGCGGAGAGCAAGGGGGAGCGCACAAGGGGCGAAAACACGAAAAACAAGGCAAAAAAAGTCGGGCACAATTTTAAAAAACAGTCACAATTTGAAAACAGTCACAGAAATACACTAATGGCACAGTATACAATCGGGAAAACAGCAATCAGAGGGGCACAATGGGGGCAGATGCGCAGGAGGCAAGGCGCTTGAAAACAGTAAAAACGCACTTACAGGACGGCGAAAAGTGACACAAACAGAAGGGGCACGACGGGGGCAGAAGCGCAAGGAGGCAAGGCGCTGAAAAATGAGAAAAACACTTAAGGACGGCGGAAAGCGGCACACGGGTCAAGTGAAGCTTACTAGAGCCCACTAGACACCAGGGATGAGGCGCAGGAGGATGTCTGCGGGTGGAGGAGGGCCTCGAACACGCTAGCAGCAGCGTGGGCGGGGGTCAGAGGCAGGAGACAGCAGGTTGGTGCTGCGGACGTGGGGGGCGAGCTCTAGACCTAAAACAGGTCAGAGGTCGCTCACTCGCGACGCGCAGCGCCAGCCATTAAGAAGGGAGGGGGGAGGGAGGAGCAGCTGGGAGGCGGGAGGCGGGAGGGAGCGGCGAATGGGGGCGCGAGGGGGGCGGGGCCGCAGGGAGGCAGCGGCAGGGAGCGGAGAGCAAGGGGGAGCGCACAAGGGGCGAAAACACGAAAAACAATGCAAAAAAAGTCGGGCACAATTTTAAAAAACAGTCACAATTTGAAAACAGTCACAGAAATACACTAATGGCACAGTATACAATCGGGGAAACAGCAATCAGAGGGGCACAACGGGGGCAGATGCGCAGGAGGCGAGGCGCTTGAAAACAGTAAAAACGCACTTACAGGACGGCGAAAAGTGGCACAAACAGAAGGGGCACGACGGGGGCAGAAGCGCAAGGAGGCAAGGCGCTGAAAAATGAGAAAAACACTTACAGGACGGCGGAAAGCGGCACACGGGTCAAGTGAAGCTTACTAGAGCCCACTAGACACCAGGGATGAGGCGCAGGAGGATGCCTGCGGGTGGAGGAGGGCCTCGAACACGCTAGCAGCAGCGTGGGCGGGGGTCAGAGGCAGGAGACAGCAGGTTGGTGCTGCGGACGTGGGGGGCGAGCTCTAGACTCAAAACAGGTCAGAGGTCGCTCACTCGCGACGCGCAGTGCCAGCCATTAAGAAGGGAGGGGGGAGGGAGGAGCAGCTGGGAGGCGGGAGGCGGGAGGGAGCGGTGAATGGGGGCCCGAGGGGGGCGGGGCCGTAGGGAGGCAGCGGCAGGGAGCGGAGAGCAAGGGGTAACGCACAAGGGGCGAAAACACGAAAAAGAAGGCAAAAAAAGTCGGGCACAATTTTAAAAAACAGTCACAATTTGAAAACAGTCACAGAAATACACTAATGGCACAGTATACAATCGGGGAAACAGCAATCAGAGGGGCACAACGGGGGCAGATGCGCAGGAGGCGAGGTGCTTGAAAAGAGTAATAACGCACTTACAGGACGGCGAAAAGTGGCACAAACAGAAGGGGCACGACGGGGGCAGAAGCGCAAGGAGGCAAGGCGCTGAAAAATGAGAAAAACACTTACAGGACGGCGGAAAGCGGCACACGGGTCAAGTGAAGCTTACTAGAGCCCACTAGACACCAGGGATGAGGCGCAGGAGGATGCCTGCGGGTGGAGGAGGGCCTCGAACACGCTAGCAGCAGCGTGGGTCAGAGGCAGGAGACAGAAGGTTGGTGCTGCGGACGTGGGGGGCGAGCTCTAGACCTAAAACAGGTCAGAGGTCGCTCACTCGCGACGCGCAGCGCCAGCCATTAAGAAGGGAGGGGGGAGGGAGGAGCAGCTGGGAGGCGGGAGGCGGGAGGGAGCGGCGAATGTGGGCGCGAGGGGGGCGGGGCCGCAGGGAGCGGAGAGCAAGGGGGAGCGCACAAGGGGCGAAAACACGAAAAACAAGGCAAAAAAAGTCGGGCACAATTTTTAAAAAACAGTCACAATTTGAAAACAGTCACAGAAATACACTAATGGCACAGTATACAATCGGGGAAACAGCAATCAGAGGGGCACAACGGGGGCAGATGCGCAGGTGGCGAGGCGCTTGAAAACAGTAAAAACACACTTACAGGAAGGCGAAAAGTGGCACAAACAGAGTGGGCACGACGGGGGCAGAAGCGCAAGGAGGCAAGGCGCTGAAAAATGAGAAAAACACTTACAGGACGGCGGAAAGCGGCACAAGGGTCAAGTGAAGCTTACTAGAGCCCACTAGACACCAGGGATGAGGCGCAGGAGGATGCCTGTGGGTGGAGGAGGGCCTCGAACACGCTAGCAGCAGCGTGGGCGGGGGTCAGAGGCAGGAGACAGCAGGTTGGTGCTGCGGACAGGGGGGGTGAGCTCTAGACCTAAACAGGTCAGAGGTCGCTCACTCGCGACGCGCAGCGCCAGCCATTAAGAAGGGAGGGGGGAGGGAGGAGCAGCTGGGAGGCGGGAGGCGGGAGAGAGCGGCGAATGGGGGCGCGAGGGGGGCGGGGCCGCAGGGAGGCAGCGGCAGGGAGCGGAGAGCAAGGGGGAGCGCACAAGGGGCGAAAACACGAAAAAGAAGGCAAAAAAAGTCGGGCACAATTTTAAAAAACAGTCACAATTTGAAAACAGTCACAGAAATACACTAATGGCACAGTATATAATCGGGGAAACAGCAATCAGAGGGGCACAACGGGGGCAGATGCGCAGGAGGCGAGGCGCTTGAAAACAGTAAAAACGCACTTACAGGACAGCGAAAAGTGGCACAAACAGAAGGGGCACGACGGGGGCAGAAGCGCAAGGAGGCAAGGCGCTGAAAAATGAGAAAAACACTTACAGGACGGCGGAAAGCGGCACACGGGTCAAGTGAAGCTTACTAGAGCCCACTAGACACCAGGGATGAGGCGCAGGAGGATGCCTGCGGGTGGAGGAGGGCCTCGAACACGCTAGCAGCAGCGTGGGCGGGGGTCAGAGGCAGGAGACAGCAGGTTGGTGCTGCGGACGTGGGGGGCGAGCTCTAGACCTAAAACAGGTCAGAGGTCGCTCACTCGCGACGCGCAGCGCCAGCCATTAAGAAGGGAGGGGGGAGGGAGGAGCAGCTGGGAGGCGGGTGGCGGGAGGGAGCGGCGAATGGGGGCGCGAGGGGGGCGGGGCCGCAGGGAGGCAGCGGCAGGGAGCGGAGAGCAAGGGGGAGCGCACAAGGGGTGAAAACACGAAAAACAAGGCAAAAAAAGTCGGGCACAATTTTAAAAAACAGTCACAATTTGAAAACAGTCACAGAAATACACTAATGGCACAGTATACAATCGGGGAAACAGCAATCAGAGAGGCACAACGGGGGCAGATGCGCAGGAGGCGAGGCGCTTGAAAACAGTAAAAACGCACTTACAGGATGGCGAAAAGTGGCACAAACAGAAGGGGCACGACGGGGGCAGAAGCGCAAGGAGGCAAGGTGCTGAAAAATGGGACAAAACACTTACAGGACGGCGGAAAGCGGCACACGGGTCAAGTGAAGCTTACTAGAGCCCACTAGACACCAGGGATGAGGCGCAGGATGATGCCTGTGGGTGGAGGAGGGCCTCGAACACGCTAGCAGCAGCGTGGGCGGGGGTCAGAGGCAGGAGACAGCAGGTTGGTGCTGCGGACGTGGGGGGCGAGCTCTAGACCTAAAACAGGTCAGAGATTAGATTGCAGTGGGTTGGGAGGATTGGAGTAGGGTGGGTTGGAATGGATTGGATTGAGGTGAGTGGTTTGAATTGGGGTGGGGTTGATTTGGGTGGATTGTAGTGGGGCGAATTGGAGTGGAGTGGATTGGGGTGCAGTGCATGATTATGTGCTAAAGCATCATTTCAGAAATTACACAAAATAAAGAAACAATATCACTTTGCCATATTTCTAACAAGGTAATCGTCATCTTTTGAGAAGAGTGTCCACAAGCAAAAAAATAAAAATTTGAGAGGAAAGTGAGAAAAGACAACCTGCCAAAATAAAAGAAAGTTAGCTATAAGAAATTAATTTTTTCAATTTTGTTTGTCCTGCTGGGCCACTTTAATCTGCCCCACTCTACAAGCCTTCTGCTTGCAGGGCACTAGAAGTTGAAAATAACAAAATAGTACCTCAATCACATCAGAGGCAGCGGACGGGCACTAATTAAGTTAAATCAATCAGTGCTTGGTCCCTGCTCCACAGAGAGGAATGGAAATGATGCCATACGGGCAGTGATGAATTACAAGGCTTTAAAAAAGAGTGTCACACAAGCTGACAAGTGGTGAGTGACAGTAGGGTTCCAAGCCCTTTACTGTACACAACAGAGTCTTGCAAGCGAGACCATGCACTAGCCTGTGCACTCGCAGGCTCAACCCTAAAGACCATAAAAAGATTCTTGAGGAAAGATGACAATCACTACATTGGTGAGCTGGTCACAGGCCACAGAAATTGTGCCACCTGCAAGTTACAGGCACCAATCCCAATTATTTAGCTCAGCAAATTGAGTACCTACTGTGTAACATGCAGATCAGAGGTGTCAATGTGACAAAGACAGCTTGGTGTGTTAATACAGCGCGAGAATAAAAGAGCGCTACAGAGTGAGGGAGCAAGAGAGAGAGTTGCTGTGTTTGCGTATGATTCTGTGTGTGCATAAGCTCACAATCACTTTTTTATTGTGTGTTAAGCAATTGATACGCTGTGAATCCAATTCCAAATTACAACAAGCTTTGACAATGCTTATAGGTCTGGTGTTGGCTGTCAGCCTTTTGATTTTGTCAATGCTTCTCTAGTTTTCTCATGTTTTTTTGCAAAACTTTAATGTTGGTGAAGCTACTAAGCAAGCCCTCTTCAGTTTAAAACAGTGGCCTAAAGCAAAAATAGTTTTTTGGTCTCAAAATCACTCAAAGCACTTAATACCTTAGAAGACCCTCGCACTAGTGCACCTATATACTGCACCAAACAACCTGTACGCTAGCCAATCTGTGACAGCATGATGTGCAATTGCTATTATGCTGTGGTGTGTGCGGGAGCATAGAGCTCACTGGAGTGTTTCCATAGGAGGTGCAATGCTGCCTTTGCTACAAGGGTGTCAGTGGAAGACTCCATTATGGTGGCACCTTGTGTACTATAGGTAAACAAAAAAGGATAAAATCACACTGGTAATTACCCCTGGCTGCATTCCAGTACATCATTCTTTGCGTACCATGCATTTCCAGCTAGGTTCCAGCTATATGCAAATCAGTCTTGGTCCTGTTCCAATAGGTACAGTAGCCCGACTTGCCAGGCCCGGCCCCCTCTGAATTGGGACATAAGCAACCCAGGCTGGTTTTGGACCATCTGAGCTTCATCAGAGATGTGCAGCTTGAGCTCTCTGACACAGAGGGTGACACGGATGCCCAATGCTTCCCATGCTCACTGTGCAGCGGGACTAAAGTGGAACCACAGTGCGGAGACCCAAGTAGGTTCAAAGTGGTCTGGGGTTGCTTGTGTTCCCATTCTGATGTGACCTGGCAGTTCAAACTGAACGGTTCCTATTGGTGAATGGGAACTGATGGTCTGGAATGGGGACTGGAACGAGCGCCAATGTCCATTATTAACTGAAGCATTTCATCCACAACCTTTTTGTTGTTACTTTCTGCACTGTAACCCCAGCAAGTCTTGACAAGCTCTTGGTTTCCTGCTGCTTCCTCTGCATGAAGGAACCATACTCTCCTTCTTCCATGCTGTGTTTATGTGGAGCTGTGGGCATTTTTCAAGATTCCCTTGGGCTGAGGATTGTTTAGGAATGTCCTTGGGCCCTGTCACTCTCAGAGGACTGTGAGAAGAATCCTGCTGAGTGATGCCTTGAGAAGGCATCTATAATCTCTCCGAGCCAGAACTCTCTTGTTTGTTTGTAGTGGTTGAGGAATGGCACCTCTGGTCCCTCTCCGCTATGGTGATTTGTGAGTCTCTATGGTGAGGTGGCATCATGGGTTTCTATAATCATGACTCCACTCTAAATGAAGATGAATTCATAGAGACAACACACAGAAGAGCTGCCATATGATCAGTCTCAGGTAATCAGAAGCCACAGAGAGAATCCCCCAACATTCCATGCAGCCGAACTTCTATGTCTGAAGGCAGAGCATAATCATAGCAGTCCTTATCAAAACAACTGCTGTGCCCATTCCCAAAGTAAGGAAAGCTCTCCAGTGCCCACAGATGGCAGGACACCAAGGTCCTTAAATAGTGAAGAATAGCAATGGATCCATTCAGCAGAGCAATATTTCTACACTGCAAGGCATTATTGTTCGTAAGTTATGGGTTAAAAGTTGTGCTCTGGGCTGATATGTGTTGGACTAAGATGCTTAGGTCATACATTTCAATGTGTACATTCCATGTTCTGAGCGTGGGCTCCAAGCCTTTCAGCTGGTGCCGAGCAGACGAGAGACCACCACCCATTGCTTATACCGCATCATTAAATCTACTCAAAGTTCTGCTTGCTGTAGAAGAGCCACTACCACAATTTCCATCCTCAGAGTACTAGTCCATGATATCAATGAATGTGCCCAATGGAGAATCATGAGAAATAGACTGGGGACAGGAATGTCAAGTACAAGCAATGTAAACTTCTGACCAGCACCCTAGGCGCCTTACCGGGAGCACTTGAGACCTGGAGACATAGTTCACGATTCATTTCAACTTCCGCTCACGAGGTAGAACCAATCCAGAGTGAGAGTTAGTCAAAGAAGAAGGCAGCCAAAGGAAAAGTGGTGCTGTTTAACCTCATGAGTGATGTCACTTTCCTAGAGTATGTACAGTGGTGTATCAGCTTCAGAAGCTTATCTTTCAGTTTAAAATGAAGCAGGCTTTGCTGTATGGAAAGGAAAAATCCCCAAGCCAAAACACTGTGCCTTTGTATGTTGTATCAATAGAATGAGAACGAAAGAATTAATTTAAACCATCCCAAATTCACCTACCACATACTGTTTTTCCATATTTTTAAATTAAATACTTTTAATAACACTGGATTGTATTATATATTATGTACCGAGTGCCAACATATCGTCCTGCAAAAATATTGCAGTTAGAATATCAAGTACCACAATATTATGATGGTTAGTATATAAAAGAAAGAATAAAGTCATTGCTTTTAACTTGGTATATATGTACATGCCATAGCAGTGGAAATAAAAGGGACCCAATACTGTGTTGTTTAGACAGCTGTACTGATAACCACACATTCACAATCAGTCCTACATTGCACTTGTGTAATTCCAGTTTATTACCATAGTACAGTGCACTGGCCTGCGAAAAATACCAGCCACTGCCTCACTGATTGCATCTTACAATCTGATTAAACAAGGAGACAACTTTATTGATACTTACAAGGCCCCAGCAATTTGTTGTTCCCTAACTGCACATATTTAACCTCTTGCATTTTGGTTTTGGTAAAATACCCTTTTCCAAACACACATGAAAAAATGCCATGGATGTGCAGAGTGTTATATTCTTTTTATTACCAAAGTTGAGGGAGGGAAGCAACATCATAATCCACTTGAGGCTTCGCCTCTTGTGATTCATGGCTTCTCCCCACACTCAACACTGATAAAAAAAATAGATATTCCTATGGATGGGTGAAATATTCTGTTCCGCCTGTGGAATTGGTGGAATTTTAGCGACTCTGCGTTACTCTTGTAACTCTGAGCTCTGAACAAATTCCACCTATTGCCGCAATGCATAATTATTTCTTGCACAAAGCTCCAGAATGGTAAGTTGGTGAGCGCGAGCATGATTTGGCATCCCCTAGCAGAATTTCCAGTCGCTAGGAGGACATCCAGCGAGATTTCTGTAACACGGAGGGTCGCGTTCGTGACCGTTTGTAGTCAGAAGGCTGCAGCTCAAGAAGAATATCTACTCGCGCAGCAGAAAAAATCACCTCAAGTAGATGTGCCCTCTGGCACACCACGCGCCTCCGTTTGAGCTGGGTCTTTCAGTGCAGAACGCACTACTGTTTGCTAAATCACAGCACTACCAGCGCAATGCGCCTATTTCTACCTGTCAGCGGAACTCCGCGGTATTCTGCAGCGTCAAATTCTGGGAGTTCCGCCCATCCCTACGTATTAAACTCCACACATCCGCATGCATACTATATTCACTAAACAAACTAACATTAATGTGACATTATAGTTGTGTTGAAATAAGATGAGAACTAAAGATTAAAAACTGAAAACTCCCTAAAATTGACCAGTTCTAGTTTAGTGAACTATCTATAACTTGTGCCTCTACTATGCACTACTTATGACTGCACATGTTACATCACTCATGGCATGTTAAATTGCAGCATTGATGACATCACTGTGGATGGGATGTTCAGGGGATAAGATGTTATGAATTCAACCCATAAGGAAAGCTGTTGATTGGCAACGCATTCAGTGATTTGGTGGGGAATGGTAGAAGCAAGATAATTCTGTAGTTAGGCATAATATTCGAATCAGCAGTCAGCATTTTATTAGGTCTGGCATTAGCCAAGACCTTTTGATTTTACTGAATTTATATTTATAATAATACACATACTTACACAGTCTTTCAGCCAGCCCTCTTAATCCATTAGTCTGGAATTCTGTCACTGAAATTGTTCTGCTGCCCACTACAGCAAATTGCATTGGAAAATGGGTCAGCCCACTTCACATACCGGCTAATTTCACTGTGAGTGACAACATTTTGACCTTTCACAAGTTTCACATTCACAGTTTGATACACAAAGTAGTTGTCTTAAGTGCCAGGGTCTTCTTTGTAATGTGTGCCAACAATATATTTTTGTTTTCAACCAATTTAATTTTTTAGACTGTTGAGGGCCGGACACCTTCCTTAGCAATAAAGTTTGGCGAACACCACGACAAAATAAAACAAGCATTGTCAAAATCAAAAAACTGGCTTTTGATAGCAGACCTATTGGCTTTGCCATTGCTTGTTGATAAATGAACCACAAGTGCCATTTTACTTTTCATTAGGCACCAGGCCTGAAGAGAGAGAAGACTTACATGGAGTGGCCAAAGCGGAGGCGATGGAGAGGGAAGAATTTTAACTAGTTTCATATGTAGGGATCAAGGGGTTGAGACAGAGGAAATGTTTCTAACTTTAGATAAGATCGAACTGTTAGTGGCCGGAGTGAAAGAAGATAGCGAACCCATTACTGTAGAGCCCTTTACGTTAATGGGACATGACCTGGATAAAATAGATGGGGCGAGGGACTGTGAATGTTTTAAATTTGGGAAGGAAGGGAAAAAAGTTGAGCAGGCCCGAGATGGATCCTCGAGACTATTGTAAATAATAAAAGAGGCCTCTCTAGTGAGATTCTCAGCGCTCTCAGTACGTGTTTGGTAATAGCTGGCAATGGCCTGATGAAAAAACTCTTTGTATTTCGATCTCCTCCCTGTCTGTATCTTTACCTGGAGAGGGTAAGTGGCCTTCCAGCATCTCTTATACTGTTTGAAATTGCCTTTTGACTGCTGCAGCCTTCCTGTGTGACCAAGGGTGGGAGGGCATCTGTCTACAATAATTTAGTTTCCTGGGAATAGTGGTGCCTAGCACAGTCGTGATCCAGTGCTTGGTTTGGGACACGAATTGAGAGCATTAATGATCACCTAGCACAAGTTTTTGGGAAATAAGATGTATATTTTGGTGCTTACTGCACCAAATCCACATGTTCTGGTAAATACAGAGTATTTTCCACCAATAAGTATCAGCAGGTTTGACATAACGATATTTATAACAAAACCCACAATTCTGACATGTGCAGTAACATGAGTCGTAATTGATCAGGCCACTCCTAATTGGTGCCTAGAAGTACTTGAATACTGCAAGTGGAGCTGATCCTAATATCTACTGGAGGATTCTCTGCATGAAGATTATGGCCCAGAGAGTAGGAGGAAACAGAAATACAAGCTTTAGTAATAACTGCTACCACATACAAAATGTAAGGGGAGCAATCAGAGCTTAGGAGCTAATAGCCAATTGGAACCCCTATAGAGTTATCATGTCCAAAATATTCTTTTGCCAAGTCTCTGTGACGAACATTAAATCAAGCTGATACTCAATAGAATCATGACTAGCAACAGACTGTTTAGCCATCAAGTGGGCATTATGTAAGGCACAACGAAAGGAAGGACAGCCAGAAATATTGTCAGGAGGGTGAACGTGAGCCTGTTTTAAAACAAACATTGGCAAGATCAATAGGTCGCACCTCTGAGAGATCTATTGGCTTTGGTGGAGTGGAGTGGTGTGAAGTGAAGTGGAGTGGAGCAGCATTGTGTGGAGTGGAGTGGCATTGTGAGGCATGGAGTGACGTGTGGTGTAGAGTGACGCTGTGTGGAGTGGAGTGGCATTGTGCGGCATGGAGTGGAATGGATTAGAGTGGCATTGTTTAGATTTGAGTAAAATGGAGTGGAGTTGCAATGTATGGACTGGCACTGAGTAGAGTGGAATGGAATAGTGTGGCATGGAGTGGAGTGCCATGGTCTGGCATGACGTTGAGTACAGTGGCATTGAGTGGAGTGAAATTAGGTGGGTGGAGTGGCATGCCACAAAGTACTTCAGTGTCTCATCATAGGTAGTAAGCTCTATATACATTTAACTACAATTTAGTGGAGTGGAGTGGCATTGAGTAGAGTGGAATGAAGTGGCATTGAGTGGAGTGGCATTATGTGGTGTGGAGTAGCATTGTGTGGAGTGGCATTGTGTGACATGGAGTGGTGTGGAGTGGCATCGTGTGGCGTGGTTTAGAGTGAAGTGAAATTGTGTGCTGTGACATTTTGAGGCGTGGAGTGCAGTGGCATTGTGCAGCATGAAGTGGAGTACAGAGGCATTGAGTGCAGTAGAGTAGCATTGATGGGGAGTAGCATTGGGTGGGGTTGAGAGACATTGAGTGGAATGGCATTGTGTAGAGTGGAGCTGTATTTTGTGGAGCAGAGTGAACTTGTATGGCATGGGGTGAAGTGGGATTTTGTGGTGGGATTATGGTGGAGTAACATTGTTTGGTGAGGAGTGGGATTGTGTGGTGTGGAGTGGCATTGTATTGAGTGGAGTGGCATTGTGTGGTATTGTGTGGTGTGAAGTGGAGTAGCATTCTGTGACATTGCGTGGTGGAAGGTGGAGTGGAGTGGAATTATGTGAAGTTGAGTGGATTTGAGTGGCATTGTGTGGAGTGCGTGCAGTTGTATGGAGTGGAATGCAATGGGTTTGGGTGGATAGGAATGGAGTGGCATGCAGTGGAATTGTGAGGCATTCTGTGGAGTGTCATTGTGCGGAGTGGAGTAGAATTTTATGACATTGTGTGGTGAAGAGTGGAGTGGAATTGTGTGGTGTGGACTGGCATGGGGTGCGGTGGAGTGACATTGTGTGATGTTAAGTGTGGCATCATTGTGTGGCATGGAGTGGAGTGGAGTGGAATTGTGTGACATTGTGTATCCTGGAGTGGGATTGTGTAGCATTGTGTGGTGCAGGGAGAAGGGGAGTGGAATTGTGTGGCATTTAGTGGAGTGGAGTGTAATTGTGTGGCATTGTGTGGTGTAGATTAGAGTGGAGTGGAATTGTGTGACATTGTGTGGTGTGGACTAGGGTGCAGTGGAGTGGCAGTGTGTGGCAT
Source organism: Pleurodeles waltl (assembly GCF_031143425.1). Taxonomy (NCBI): domain Eukaryota; kingdom Metazoa; phylum Chordata; class Amphibia; order Caudata; family Salamandridae; genus Pleurodeles; species Pleurodeles waltl. The sequence goes on along the minus strand of NC_090449.1, from coordinate 1,003,961,479 downwards.
TGAGTAGTATGGGCTCTGTGGAGGGTAGTTGCATTTTGTGGTGAGGAGTGGAGTGGCATTGTGTGTGGTGGAGTGGAGTTTAGTGGGAATGTGAGACATTGTGTGTTTTGGAGTGTGATTGTGTGGCAAAGTTTGAGAGGAGTGGAATTGTAAGTGACATTGAGTGGAGTAGAGTAGAATTGTGTGGCATTGTGTGGCGAGTAGGAGAGTGGAATTGTAAGACATTGTGTGGCATTGGGTGGAGTGGCATTGTGCAGCATCGTTTGGTGTAGAGTGGTGTGTAGTGGTATTCTGTGGAGTGGAGTGGAATTGTGTGTCATTGTGTAGGAGTGAAATGAAGTGGAACTGTGTGGTATTGTGTGGCGTGGAGTGAAGTTAAATGATATGACCTTGTTTGGAGTGGAGTGACATTTTGTGGCATTGTGTGGAGTGGAGTGCAGTGGAATTGTGTGGTGTTGTGTGGTGTGGAGTAGAGTGGAGTGGAGTTGAATTTTGTGGCATTGTTTGGAGGGGAGTGGACTAGAATTGGGGGGCATTTTGTGGTGTGGAGTGAATTGGAATTTTTATGGCATTATGTGGAGTCGAGTGGAGTCAAAACGTGTAGTGCAGTGGAACTCTGTTGCATTGAGTGGAGGTGTAAAAGAGAGATCACCAAATTCTTCAAGAATATTGTAGGTCCTTTATTGAAGCATCCCATCCACCAGCAGACCTGTACAACCAGCTCTCCTCTCTGCTCTCCTCCAGCACACACCAACACTCCACATTCTGTCATGAGGTCATATGTGACCTCAGCCTGAGGCAAAGCTTTGTGAGCATTCCGCTCCTGCTGAGATCACATAAGCCATATACCACAGGAGTGGAGTGGAATTGTGTATCATGGAGTGGGATGGAGTGGAGAGGAATTTTGTAGCAATATTGAACGTGGAGTGGAATTGTGTGGCATGGAGTGCAGTGGAATTGTGTGGCATTATGTGGCATGGAGTGGAATGAAATGGAATTGTGTGGCATGGAGTGGAGTAGAGTGAAATTGTGTGGCCCTGTGTGGCATGCACACAAATCTTTGTCACTCACTCTCTCTCCCATCTAAATTGTACGACTACTGTCACAATTCACCAGAGCTGCATAAATGGTTGTATGAAGCTTGTTGTGATCTTCCAGACAGGCAGATCATATGAATTTCTTTCAATGCATTATTTTTACTTTGTGATAAGCCATGCAGTTCTTATGGAAACTGTTTCACAATATGCACGTAGCATTGGAAATAAAATGTAAGGAGCTTGTATTTTTTCAAAGATGTTAAACAGCGTGGGCCATCAAAGAGGTAGGATGTTTGAACACATATTAAAATACAGCCATGAAATATAATGTGTCCGATGTACGAGTTGTGCACTGCAGATGTTAAGGAAACATTAGTATCTGCTGATTAATGAAGCACCATATCACTTTCAGGATAAGGTAGCAGCAAGCATGTGGATAGACAAGTTTATGAGAATATTTTAAGAACAGTAGCTGAATTCTGTAAATTGAAAGAGAAAATATAAAGAGTGGGTAGGTGGAAAGGGGAAGAAGCACCACGGACAAGGGGGGTTGGGAGGGGAAGAAGAAATAGCACCATAATCACAGAACGAGCAGGGGATGGCCACAAATAAAAATAAAAAAAACAATCCTTGCTTGGTCAATTCTCCACAGAAGAAACAGGAAATGACACCCAGCATGCGCCAGCCAAGAAGGAGGCAGCAAAGGTGAGTGACAATAAAGCCACCTAATGGTAAACAATGGGCGGGCCCCAAGCCTTTTCTTGTAAACAATACCTCTCCCAGCTTACACGCAGGCACTGTCGGCAGACAAGACCTAATAATAGATTGAGTAGAGGAGACTACAGAAAAAGTGGAAGCAAAATCTGTATTGTTGGTGAGGTAGCTGAAAGTAGTGGATTTGGTAATAGCAGTCAGGCATTCTCATCATCTAAGGGGAGAAGTGAAGGGACAGAATAAGATCACTTCGTACAAGAGTGGGATGAGTTGTGGGACAGGCAACATCTCCAGCCCTGAGTCTGGTCAGTACGTGGACAGGTGCAGAGAAGCTAAACTTATGTGCATTTCGGTGGACCAACGGCGCATCCACAATGTGTCTCTGCCAGTACGGGTGAGACATAAGCCTTATTGCAAGATGGCTACAGGGTAGGATTTGGTCGGTGGAGACTTGATATGGATTCAGTGTGTTGGCCTACACTAGCAAAGATAAGAAGGTGGGATTAATAGGATCCCAGGGTCCTTCTTGCTTCCATGTAGCCACAGGAAAGTAAAATAAAAGGAAACTGGGTGGTAGGCTTGAATTAATGCGCAAAGTCCATCTCTTCATTCCTGATAAATAATCATACTGTAGATACTTTTACACTATTATGGAGTACAGGATACAATTAGCATGTGGGCAATCGTGTTTAATTTCATTTTTAAAAGGAATACCTGAACATAACTGCAATGTTTAAATTGCTAAATATTTTCAGAGCTGCCAATTTATAGAATAATTATGAGGAAATATATTTGCTATTCTGGGGGGAGGCAAGGATTTTTTATTTGTTTATTTTTGTGGCCAACGGGAGGAGTGGCAAAAAAGTTTGAAGACTGCAGAGGTGGATCTTTTGCGCAGACCAAGGGGCATATTTAAGAGCCGCTACCGCCATTCTAATGCCACATTAGCATCATTTGTTTTACGCTAATGTGGCGATAAAAGGCCCAAAACGTGGCACCATATTTACAAAGTGGCGCAATGCAGTAATTGAGCCATTTTGTAACCCTTTGCGCTACATTATGTCTGTGCCAGGCATAATGTATGCAACAGGGGTGTTCCCCCGTTAGGGAAAACGAAAAAATGGCCTTGCGTCATTTTGTTTTGCTCTTTTAACGCCTGCTTAGAGCAGGCATTAAAAGGTGGCATGCCATTGAATACAACGGGCCCCTATGCACTCTGCAGGAGTAGCGCCAACATTTTAGTGCAACTCCTGAAGAGTACATCAATTGAGTAAAAAAAATTACGCTATTGCCCCCTACCCTGCTCCATGGTGTACGGTATTTTATATAAAGAGCATATATAGTGGCGGTAGGGGGCGTTAAAGGGAGCAAATAAAGTGGAGCTACACTGTGTGCAGAGCCACTTTTCTTAAATAGGCTCCCACGTCTCCCTGGCGATCAGATATGGAGGGAAGGGCCTGGAGCTTAGATGCTGATACCAGCAAAGGTAATAAAACGAGGAGTAAAAGGAGCCCAGTGTTCAGCTTGCTGCCATACAGCTAATAGTAGATAAGATGAACCAATAAAGAAAAATATAAGAACAAGAACAGCACAGTGATCTTGCTGCATGATCTACTAAAACAAGGTTAAATTAAAAAAAACAGTGACGTTTTGGCCAGACTCCCAAAACATACAAGGAAACAACAGAGTTAGTGAATCAAGTTTTAAAATGTGCGGTGCATGAGCAGCCTTATGCACTTCAAGTGGGCGGGCAGTGGTGACTTCCTTTCTGCTGTGCGTCCGCTCCAACCCACATAGCCATCAATGCAAGATGGCTGCGGGGGTGCATCTTCTGGTTGGAGCATGACTTCCTGGTGACATAACACAGAGACGAAGGGGTGGGAATTGAGACCCCAGGGAAATACAGGAACGAGAATTCAATCAAGCACAAGTAGTCTGGTGGCAACTACTGCAGAATCCAGCATGTGGTGCTTGGAGCTCCTTTGTCACGTGCAGTGTGGCAGGTTTGTGGTTGTGTGCCACTAATGCAGAAGGTGACAAGGTAAAATACATATACACAGGTGGCGAATGTAGCCAGTGTCTGATATACCTTTCTGCGCCTTCGTGACAGAGGCCTGTTTTTTTTACACCGCATGGAGGACATGCTACTTTTGGGGGGTAGATTTGTTTATCCAGCGGCATGTAGCCTGCTTTTCTGGATGCCATATGGGTAATGCTTGAGAAGGATAGTGTTGAGAGTATTACGGCCACCTGTGTGGTCCCACTGTAGGACCACTGTTGGTAGACCCCTTCTTAGTTTTCGTCAACGGTGGAGGGCATACATGGATTTGAGAGCAGACGGGGGCCTGCAAGAGGACTTTGCATGAGGTGTGAGGCTTTGATACCTGTGATATGTTCATGTGCACTTCAATTGGAGCCTTGGAGACATTCCATTGGCCTGGTGTCAGCCATCTGACAGCTTCCTCGCAGTTTTTCCTTATTTACCAGTGGTAATCATCTCAAGGGCCCTGCAGAATTGCCATGGCATGTCAAGGGACTACGAAGTTAACTCACCGACTTCCAAGCACTTCTAACCCTCAATTTCTGTTTATTAGAGAAAGGAACTTGGACACAGTTTACTTCAGTACAGGGCAAATTGGATAAAGGCAAGCAGAGAAGGTAATGCTGGAGAGATTTGCCGGAGGACTCGATTCTGAGACATACCATAAAAGATGAACAATATTAGGCACAGTTCAGAACACGACAGTAGAGCACATAGCACATATCTGCCAACATCAATGAAAATCCTAGCATGACTCTCCACTGTTGAGCTACAGGGAGGCATGGACCTAAAGATGGAAACTAAAGACTGGTCTCAGGCTGGTAAGTAGGAAGAAAATCTGAAAGTGGCAGTATTGATTTTGGAATGGGAAACATGCCAATATCTCTATGCGTGCAAAAGATGACCCAAATCAAAAATGCCTTCGAAGCACAGCTCTTTATTTCCTCCAGCCACCTAAAACTGGAAGAATCGCCACGGCCAACCCCTATATGGAGGCATCCCAGCTTGCCTATGTTGTACTCTACCTGGCGTCAAGCAGGGCATATGGAACAAGAGGTGGCTGTCACATTGAGCTCCAACACAACGTTGGGCAGGTGCTTCCAATGAAATCATATAGTGGCTGCATGCAGCGCCCTGTAGTGGAGTCCTTGTGGGTGGCTTCACCCACTGTATTGCAAGAGCAGCGCTCATAGTGGTTGACTCAGAAGGGATGCATGAGAGGTTGCATCTGAATGTGGGGTCTGTCTTGGGGATAAGATGGTAAATTGCAGCAGTGGAGAGAGGGTTGGTGCTCTGGAGTGCAATGAAGGTGTCTGACACCTTACACTTATTAGGGGTAGGATTGCCTGCTGAAAGAGCACCCAGTATATTGAACACTCAGTGAATACTGTCCAACAGTCTCTTCCTTTCTTGCTCACCTTGGCACTATTGTGCTAAGTGTCAGTAAAGTTGAAAATAAGATATCTACTGATGGGTGCTCTTGACCTGTCACTACCATGAGGCATCAGTAACTCCTGGATTACGACAAATACCACAGGATCATTCATTGATCCCCAGGGGTCCCCTGAAACATTAACAAGTACTCTGAAATTTGGAACAGTGGACCTGATTCCTTTTGTCATACCCCATTTCCCTCCAGAGCTTTCATCGAGAGATATTTTCCTGCAGGTCTTTGTATTTTGGTGGGAGGTGTGGTGCAAAGGGGGCTGAAGATGGGACCGTCTTGGGGCAGTTTTAATAGGGAGGTACTCTAAAGCGAGGCCAAGGAGTGTGTCACCCAACCTTCATTATGGAATAATAGGTAAATGTAAAGTGCTTCTCACATCAACCTTTGGTCAGATGATGCCCTTTGAGTCAAAAATATCAAAGCCAAATACAGATCCCGTACCTGGTTCTCGCCAGAGGTCATGAAAGAAAAAAAAACGAAATTAAAAAGAATATGGTTGAAAAATTGTGAATCTAATCATAAATTAGAATAAAATGAACTACGGTGCAAATGTAACAATTAGTTAAGATAAAACAAAATAAACTATATACCCAGAAGTTCTGGGCTAAAATAAGTCACTTGGACTTTTTAAAACCTTGCAACATATGAATAATCCCTGTTTTAATAGATCGACTATCTCCCCAACTCAAAAACTAGTTGAGTCCTTTGCATCTTATTTTCCTTACGAAATAAAACAAGCATTTGCAGATATGGTTCAGGTCCGTGTGCCTGAAAATACGTGTGCAAACCTCAGTAGCCTGCTCTGCTCCAGGGTAGGATTGTAAAATACTCATAGGCGTAAGTGAACCCTCAGGGTCCCCTTTAGATAGTTGGACAGCGTCCAAAATGAATTTATTTGGCTCCACCATTATGCCGGCCATCAAGTGCATTATAAGTATGTTAGTAAACACAAAGGTCTCTCTCTCTCTCTCTCTCTCATTCCACTGCTGCGAGTTTCGAGTCCTTCAACTGATGTATTTTGTAAAACACACAGGGTGCAAAGTTCACGGGAAGAGGTTCTTTCAACTATGAGGAGGTTAAATCTATCCGAGGAAGTGAGTGCTGGTGTCTGGCCAAATCCCCTCAGCCGGATTTCTGTTTTCATTTTGTGGCTTTTCTTCCTTCTCTAGTGTTTATTTCATGTTTCCCTCCCCCAGCATGCTGATCCGCCCAGGAAATGCCACACGATTCCCTCACCAGAGCGCTGGCGGCGAGAGGCAGATAGGCCATTTATGAGTTTATAAGAAATGAATGGAACCAGGTTGTCTCCAATATAAAGTACTTATAATGAAATGACAAGGAAACATCACTTGCTAACCAAAAGGAGGGATGACAGAAGGACAGTTAGTTAGGCACATGCTTCTGATCACTGAATCAAGGTTCCACTAAGTTTAAATGTCCTCTGGAAATGTCGAAGTCAGAGCTTTAAATGGGCAGGTACCCTCACGTGCCTATTCTTCTTGAACATGAAAGGGAGAGTGCCAGCTCGCTGAAAAGGGGAGCGTCAGGGGTGCAACACTTCACATGGGCGAGTACCAGCACTTTTAAGCAAGGGATGCAGTACTTATAATGTAACCACTTCTCAGCAAGGGGTGCAGTACGTTTAATGTAATGTAGCATCACTTCTCAGCAAGGGGAGCAGTACTTATAATGTAATGTAGCATCACTTCTCAGCAAGGCTTGCAGTACTTATAATGTAAGGTAGCATCACTTCTCAGCAAGGGGTGCAGTACTTATAATGTAGAGTACCATCACTTCTCAGCAAGGGGTGCAGTACTTATAATGTAATGTAGCATCACTTCTCAGCAAGGCTTGCAGTACTTAGAATGTAACGTAGCATCACTTCTCAGCAAGGGGTGCAATACTTATAATGTAGAGTACCATCACTTCTCAGCAAGGGATGCAGTACTTATAATGTAGAGTACCACCACTTCTCAGCAAGGGGTGCAGTACTTTTAATGTAACGTAGCATCACTTGTCAGCAAGGGGTGCAGTACTTTTAATGTAACGTAGCATCACTTCTCAGCAAGGGGTGCAGTACTTATAATGTAAGGTAGCATCACTTCTCAGCAAGGCTTGCAGTACTTCTAATGTAAGGTAGCATCACTTCTCAGCAAGGGGTGCAGTACTTATAATGTAGAGTACCATCACTTCTCAGCAAGGGATGCAGTACTTATAATGTAGAGTACCACCACTTCTCAGCAAGGGGTGCAGTACTTTTAATGTAACGTAGCATCACTTCTCAGCAAGGGGTGCAGTACTTATAATGTAAGGTAGCATCAACTCTCAGCAAGGGGTGCAGTAGTTATAATGTAGAGTACCATCACTTCTCAGCAAGGGATGCAGTACTTATAATGTAGAGTGCCACCACTTCTCAGCATGGGGTGCAGTACTTGTAAGTAAAGCACTAGCACCTCTCAGGAATGGGGGCAGTGCTTAGAATGTAGAGTGCCAGCACTTCTCAGCAGGAGTAGAATACTAGCAAAGGGAGAAGGCCATCATTTTTCAGGAGGGGTGCAGAACTTATAGAGTAGAGTACCAGCCCTTCCAGAATGGGTGTAACATTTCTGATGGTAGAGCACTAGAACTTTTCAGCAGGAATGCAGAACTTAGAATGTAGATTTCTGGCACTTAACTACAAGAGTACAATACCTTAAAAGAGTGAAGGCCATCACTTTTCAGCAGGGGTACAGTACTTATAATGTAGCGTACCAGCACTTCCTAACGGGGCATTATGTTTCTAATGGCTGACCACTCGAACTTTTCAACAGCTGTGCAGAACGTATAATGTGGATACACCATCACTTATACAGGGAGTGCAGAATTATTAGGCAAGTTGTATTTTTTAGGATTAATTTTATTATTGAACAACAACCATGTTCTCAATGAACCCAAAAAACTCATTAATATCAAAGCTGAATATTTTTGGAAGTAGTTTTTAGTTTGTTTTTAGTTTTAGCTATGTTAGGGGGATATCTGTGTGTGCAGGTGACTATTACTGTGCATAATTATTAGGCAACTTAACAAAAAAAAATATATACCCATTTCAATTATTTATTATTACCAGTGAAACCAATATAACATCTCAACATTCACAAATATACATTTCTGACATTCAAAAACAAAACAAAAACAAATCAGTGACCAATATAGCCACCTTTCTTTGCAAGGACACTCAAAAGCCTGCCATCCATGGATTCTGTCAGTGTTTTGATCTGTTCACCATCAACATTGCGTGCAGCAGCAACCACAGCCTCCCAGACACTGTTCAGAGAGGTGGACTGTTTTCCCTCCTTGTAAATCTCACATTTGATGATGGACCACAGGTTCTCAATGGGGTTCAGATCAGGTGAACAAGGAGGCCATGTCATTAGATTTCCTTCTTTTATACCCTTTCTTGCCAGCCACGCTGTGGAGTACTTGGACGCGTGTGATGGAGCATTGTCCTGCATGAAAACCATGTTTTTCTTGAAGGATGCAGACTTCTTCCTGTACCACTGCTTGAAGAAGGTGTCTTCCAGGAACTGGCAGTAGGACTGGGAGTTGAGCTTGACTCCATCCTCAACCCGAAAAGGCCCCACAAGCTCATCTTTGATGATACCAGCCCAAACCAGTACTCCACCTCCACCTTGCTGGCGTCTGAGTCGGACTCGAGCTCTCTGCCCTTTACCAATCCAGCCACGGGCCCATCCATCTGGCCCATCAAGACTCACTCTCATTTCATCAGTCCATAAAACCTTAGAAAAATCAGTCTTGAGATATTTCTTGGCCCAGTCTTGACGTTTCAGCTTGTGTGTCTTGTTCAGTGGTGGTCGTCTTTCAGCCTTTCTTACCTTGGCCATGTCTCTGAGTATTGCACACCTTGTGCTTTTGGGCACTCCAGTGATGTTGCAGCTCTGAAATATGGCCAAACTGGTGGCAAGTGGCATTGTGGCAGCTGCACGCTTGACTTTTCTCAGTTCATGGGCAGTTATTTTGCGCCTTGGTTTTTCCACACGCTTCTTGCGACCCTGTTGACTATTTTGAATGAAACGCTTGATTGTTCGATGATCACGCTTCAGAAGCTTTGCAATTTTAAGAGTGCTGCATCCCTCTGCAAGATATCTCACTATTTTGGACTTTTCTGAGCCTGTCAAGTCCTTCTTTTGACCCATTTTGCCAAAGGAAAGGAAGTTGCCTAATAATTATGCACACCTGATATAGGGTGTTGATGTCATTAGACCACACCCCTTCTCATTACAGAGATGCACATCACCTAATATGCTTAATTGGTAGTAGGCTTTCGAGCCTATACAGCTTGGAGTAAGACAACATGCATAAAGAGGATGATGTGGTCAAAATACTCATTTGCCTAATAATTCTGCACTCCCTGTATGCGAGAGTACAATACTACTAAAAGTAGGATACTATCACTTTCCAGCAGCAGGGTGCGGAACTTATAGTGTAGAGTATCAGTACCTCTCAGAAGGGTTGGAATATTGCTAATGGTAGAGTACCATCACTTCTCAGAAAGGGTGCAGCCCGTATACTGTAGATAACCATCACTTATCTGCGAGAGTGAAATACTACTAAAGGTAGGATGCCATCACTTTTCAGCAAGGGTGCAGTACTGTTAATGGGAGGGTGCCAGGGCTTCTTAAGGTGAGTGTAATATTATTACGTGGTAGAATACAAATACTTTTCAGCAGGAGTGCAGTACTATAATGTGAGGTACTAGCACTTCTCAGCAGGAGTATCCTACTTTGTTTTATAATGGTAGGATACCACCGGATACCAACACTTCCCAGAATAGGTGAAATGTTTCCAGTGGTGGAGTTCCAGCACTTTACAGCAGGGGTACAATGTTTTCATAGGAGAACACCAGCACTTCCCAGCAAAAGTGCAACACCTTTAATGGGACAGCAGAGGTTGAAATACCTTTAACGGGAGGGTACCAGTGTTTCTCAACAGGGGTGGCCCACTTATCATGGATGAGTACCAGCACTTCTCAGCATGGGTGAACTGCTTCTAATAATACAGTACTAGTACTTTTCAGATGCAGAGGAATACTTTTATTGGTAATGTACCTGCAGGTCTCAAAAGAGGTGCAACACTTCATGGACAAGTACAAGCACTTCTCAGCAGGGGTATAATACTTCAATAGGAAAGTAGAGGCACTTCTCAGTCAGAGCCATTCACTCCAGGAAAGAGGGTACCTGCATTTCTACAGTTCCATTTAAAGCACTGCCCTCAGTATACTTTAGAAATTCAAGCACGTTGAAACAGTAACAATATCCTCTCTCTCAGTCTCTGCTGGCGACTCGGCATGGTGGAGGGGTGGTTGGCGGTTGGGGCAAACAAATGTATATATATATAATATTTTTTTTTAAATGTACTTAGCACGTCGCCGCGCTGCTCCCGCGTCGCAGCCGTCGCACTACAGGCACAGGCTCTCAGCCTACCCTGCGCCAATCATGACTGTGCTCAAAGTAGCATCATGATTGGCTGGAGCACTCTGTCTGGGCGCTCCAGCGCAGACTGGGAGCCTGTGCAGGCTTTCTCCAACTCGGCACCACAGTGCGGGGTAGGAGAGAGCCCTTGTGTCCATGTATGTTTGTCCGGCCCGAGACGGCCGGTCAAACATACATGGACACTGAGGAGAGTGCTCTGTGCACTCCCCTCATGCTCGTCACCCCCATGGCCCTGACCCTTTAGAAACAAAATGACAATAAACAGTGTTTATTGCTGTTTTGTTTCTAAAGGTTGCAGCTCCTGCTGCTGCTGGCTGGGGGGCGACGCTCCTCCGCCCTAACGGAGGAGCCGCCCCTTCAAGTCTCTCCAAGAGTTTTTACAACGTACTATGTCCAGAAGCACAAGTATTACCTAGGTCTGCATGTCAGAAATAGACAGTAAGCACATTTAAAATCTAAGCAAATGAACCAATAATGAGCCAGTCAACATATGGACACTAAGTATAATGCAGATAAAACTATGTAAAACCATTGTGTTATTAAAGATAGAGTGTGTGGTGTATAAAAACACATAGCACATAAATTGAATTAATTACTTGCACAAAACATATCAACTATAAACTTTTTGAGGGTTGAAAGCGTGTGCATGGAGGGCAGGGAGCTTTGATGCGGTAAGATGTTGTGAAGTAGTTTATGATATGGCCGCTTCTGGAGCTCCATTGATAACGTCAGAATAATTATTGGGTTTCATGAGAAATAGGGTTGATTCTTAAAGGTAAACTTACATTTTTGTGTAAGTTTACTACTTTTTTGGTAGTCACAAACTACGAGTTTTATTTTACTAATACTAAATGTACAACTTCGGGGACTCTCCCGTCAGGGCAGAGAATTCTGCACATAAAAAGATAGGCCTCTCCTACAGATCTGTGAACAGAGTCTCTGCAGTCGTAAAACTATTAGTAAAATTAAACTCGTAGTTTGTGAATCCCAAAAAAACTAGTAAACTTACACAAAGGTATAAGTTTCCTTTTGTGAATCAGGCCCACTGTGTTGTGTGCCAGTTGATATCTAGGAACGTCTGCGACAGGAAATAAAATACCATCAGAATTGGTTCCATCATATGATGCAGTGATGTCATTCTGTGTCATTATCTATCATGGTTTGGTTATTGAAAAGTCTCTAACACTATCACTAAGGATTGCCTGGGCTCAGTGCAGGGTGCCTCACCTATAGCTGTACACCATATACTGAGCCAGCCTCCTACAGAGACACATTCCAAAATGTTGACCGTAGTTAAATTTCATCCAAGCTGTGTCCATTGTCATTACTGCATGTGTATTTTGGCTGCCAATATAACCAAGAAGTGAATTGATAATACTACACATGATGCAGCATTTCCTTTTTAAGTCTTTGTAGTACAGATATATTTATTTAATGATGAATTGCAGGAAAATGCTTGGTTGGTAACCTTTTTATCAGACATGATGAACAGACAGAAGTTGGTGAGAGAAAAATGCCATTGTACTTGCCCTGGTGTTCCTTGAACACAGCCATTCCTTTCAGTCACCACTACCATCCACACAATGACCCCTGCTTTCATGAGTTGGTTGCAACACTCTACCACTGAGAAGCTGCATGACCTGAGAAGTAGCCAGCAAAAGCGTGACAGAGCCAGAAAACAATTTTCTGGTTCAAAAGCTCAAATTCCCTACCTTGAAGTTAGTACCTAAACAGTTCCACAACTCCTCAAGCAGTAAATCGTTTAGATCCTGTCAACTCCCCTCACTTGCTGGACCTCCCTCAGTGAGAGGAGACTGGCCACTGCCATACTTAATGATCTTGTGGATTCTCTCTAGGTTTTTCTCCACATAAGAGAAAAGAAAACCTACTACCGTCTCCGTAAAAGGGGCGATGAGCACGCTAGATGATGGAGGTTCAGCAACGCACTGGCAGCATAAGTAGACAATTGCAAACCAAGGAGTTCTGTCGCTCCTTAAATACTCCTAGGGCTCAGACACCATGCTGAGAGTAGGCCTGAGCCCCACAGCAGAAGAGCTCAACTGAAGCACCTCTCTCAGCGATGATCACATAAAATACTGACAAGCCATGGGCTCAGGGCCATTTAACCACCTCTTATCCACAGAGAGACTGCTGGAATGGAAAGCCAGTTACTGAGGAAGAAGGACAGCTCAGTTATTTGAGTACTAAGCTCATCTCAAGGAGCACTTGCTCTCTGGATGAATCAGTGTAATGGGTTGGTGTTACTTGGTGTGGGGAAGCAATCATGGTATGGGACCCGCACCCTGTTTGTCTTCCACGTAACTATTAGGACTTTGGAGTCACTCTCTGCCCTGTGTCATCATTACATAAAATTACCACTTCTCAGCTACTTTTTAACTCCCCCCAGACATACTTTTTGGAAAAGATGCAAAACATTAGAATGGAGATTCAGGCAGAGTTAATTGCCGAACCTTCTTAATCTTCATCAGGAATACTCTGTACAGTCCATTTGTCTACATTTTCTCACTTTGCTCCGTTATCAACAAAATACTTTTCTAACCTCATGCAGGTGTGTGAACATTGTGGACCACATAGTGACCCTTGTGCTACATTTGTTACATTTCAAACCAAGGACACCTTTAATCATTCTGAGGCATTCTCAGGTACCTGTAGGCGTTAATACAGCAGAAGTTTGATTGCGTTTTAAGAAGTCATCTCTTAGCCCAGAAGATCCAGTCTCGCTTTGGCTGACAAATTTATTGAAAAAGCATCTTTTGCTCAGCTGCTGGAGTTGGTTGAAAGCCACAATCTACTGCATCCTTTTTGAGTGGCCTTTGTTCACAATGCGATATGGAGGATCTAGGATGTTTGCAGGGTCGAGATCAGATGCTTTCAGACATTGCCGACCACCAGATTCTTATCCGCCATCTACATGGCCTTTCAACTAGAGACAATGCTTCAGCCAGCTGGAATCTTGTCTGCACATAGGATTTTGAGCAGTTCAACTAGATGTGTTCATCTCCAAGGGCAGCCCTTTGTCTTGAGGCATGCCACAAGGCTCACCCACATTCCCCTTATTGTTTAGCTTATGTTTGTCCCTATTTGCAGATTTGCTGCATGCATTAGGCATGTCCTTTTACTTGTGTGGAAATGACATGCAGATATTGCTAATGGTCTGAAGCAGGAGTGATCACCCACTGAGCTCCCTCCCTTGTGCCTTGGCTTTGGCGCTATGGTGCAAGCACATAAACTGTATGAAACCGAATTCATCTACCAGAAGGAAATCATTCTTACAGAAAGGGCAATCCCAAATTAGAATGCCAATCTCTGCCCTCTTCTATGTGTCCCTGCCCTACTCTTTCCAAACTAGTACAAAACCTTGGTATCCTAATGGCCTCCATAATCACTTATAGGTGCTCGAAGTATGGGTGCTGGGGGTGCTGCAGCCCCTCCAAAATACCCATGCCAGAGTTCGGAAGGTGAATTAGTAATAAAGATGCCTTTAACTTTTGTTTAATATCTAGTAACATTTGATGTGCTTCAAAGGCAGAGGTCAAATGCCAAGCAATATATTCTGGCAAATGTCTGTTTATTCTTTTAACATGGAGAGTGGTGTTTCTTTTTCTAGCTGGAAAGTGCGATAATTTGGTAATGTGAACTAAGGAGCAGTCTTGCTGGGGTACAGGGAGTTTGAAAGAAAAAGGTGTAGGATTCATGTTTCCTAACACACAATAAAATTTGAATCCTGTAAATGAACTGAAAAGATCTTTCAGAATATATCAGCAGTTGGGACGAAAGCACATTTTTTTGTAATTCTGAAATGTGTTGGAAACAAAGATTTTAATACGATCAAAACAAATCAGGACAAAGTTATTTCCTGAAAGCTGATTTTCAGACAATATCATTTGTGTGCTGAATACATTTGCTACACTTGTTATTTGTGTGACACTTCCATTTTTCACAATCCCTCTAACTCCATATATTGACAGCTGCACACTCTGAAAATTATTCCAGCGCCACTCCACTGGAATTACTCTGATCCTACTACCTCAGCTACCTACAGGTATAAAGGAGAACTGATGGTTTCCTTGACCTTGGTAAAAATTGCATGATGAGCAATGGCTTTGTGCACTCTCATCTCGACGTTTGCAACTCTTTGCATGCTGGTGTAACTGAGAAAACTTTAAACAGATTGTCATTTATTCAACATTTGGCTGCTTTGACTATGTTTGCACTTTATCCCAGACAGCCAAATTGTTACCTATAAGGTACAGCTTTGTCTTTAAAGTGATGGTGAGGATGCACTTTGTTTTCTATCCTGTCTGGTACCTTTGTTTCCTATGGAAGTTTTAAAATATGTCACCAGACTGCTTACTGTAGCCTCTCAAAAAAGTTAGGATTGTTAAAACATCTTTCTGGGTCCACAGATTCCACTTTGTAGTTAGTTGCCAACAGAGCTGTGCTGTATTCCCAATCATGTGTTCTCTAGAAGCCATCTTAAGACATATATTATGTAGATCTCTGCTCACGTTCAAAGTTTGCCATACTATTTGCCTTAGGGTTTTCAGAGTGCCAATAAACCAGAAACCCTCTAGTTAGGATGTCCCTTGTGCTTTATAAATATTGATTTTCAATAGAATAGGATATATTTCCTACCTTGACCTCAGCTAACTCCAAAGCCAGGGTATCCTGCTGTGGAGACCACCAGTTTTGACTGTTACCCCGAGGAACATGAGTGGAGCTTGCTCAGAAATGTGGGGGGTTATCTATGGCAAGAGTCAGAGAACTGGGGAGTGTGGTCCTTCTCCAACGTACTGAAGGTGTGGAGGCATATTAGTGGTGGTTGCCCAAAGGAGCCTGATATAATTGCTAGAAAATGTAATGGAAAAGCAAAACCATCACTCTACCTTCTAGGAACCACCGAAGGCCACCTTTACCAAAAGAAGTGATGGAAGGAGGTTTGCCAAAGTAGGCGGGAGAGATTATGGCACCATCAGTTCTGGAAGGGCTTGTGCTAAATAAAGACCACAGAAAGCTGCTGCCTTATGCCCTCACCACAAACAGGAGAAGAAGGCACCAAATTGCAGCAAATTGCCTCAAAAACACTTTTGCAAGTAGAGAGGAGCATCAAAATAGCACTCCCAGAATCATGTATATTAAGAGTAGGGCCAACTCATTCTTATTAAAGGGGCAGTCTATGAACCCATTGCAGTGCCCAACAGTCGACCCTGCTCACTAAGCTAACATATGGGTTTACCTTTGTACTTTTGATCCAGTTGCACTCCTCATTCTTCATGTTTCCTTTTCTCATCTCACAATAAAATACCAACTGATAGTTTTGCATCTTCAGATTGCATGATGTCTCAAATAAGCCTCCACTGTATTCCCAAAATCCTGCATGAAAAACTCTCCTCCTCTACCACGACTGACCCTCACCTTACTTCCCATCCTCGCGCCTCCTGTTCTGAGCACAGCATGCTGGCCTTCATTTTTAGGATCGAGCCTGCATTGCATGCGCTCGCGCATGCGTATCGCAGCGAGACGCTTTAGGTATAAGAAAAGGGCTCGGAGCCCTGTCGACGTCATGTCAGTGTTTTTTATTGGTTCGTGGGCTTGCCTATTAAAATCTGCTTGCTTTCATTAGTCGAAGGCACGCATACGTCATGCCTTTTCCGGTGGCTAGCCCTCCTCGAGCGCATCGACCAAGTACAGAAAACATGCGAGGCTCGCTGTTTTCTGTCGGCTCATGGACTACTTTTTCTTTATTTTACTAGCGCGATTTTGCTTGGCAGAAGCCAAGCGTTTTACACAGTTAATTGCACTTTTTCGGGTTACGTACATAAATGCACTTTTGCCGATAGCTGAAAAGTCGAGTTAGGAGTTTACAACGCTATCAGCTGTAACATGAGAAAACGCGAGACCGTTGCATTGCAAATGCTTGTTATTATTGTATTTCTGTCAGCTGCCCTCATTTAATTCCCAAATTTTAAAAAATACAACCTCACCCTCT
Organism: Pleurodeles waltl; assembly: GCF_031143425.1. NCBI lineage: Eukaryota > Metazoa > Chordata > Amphibia > Caudata > Salamandridae > Pleurodeles > Pleurodeles waltl. Next base: position 1,003,944,741 of record NC_090449.1, on the reverse strand, counting down.
TTGAAAGTCATACTTGCAACCTAACAATACCAAATTCTCTGTATATGTATATCATCTATAAAATCCCACCAGCAATCTGCATAATTCCACACACCCACCCTTGGCAAAAATGATGAGACCTTACTCCTGTTAATTTAAACCACCACAAGAAAACTGGAGTAAATGCATGCATTCGTTCTCTTTTCAGCACAAGACTGATCCCAATAATCACTGGTTTATCCAGTAACTCTGGATTCCGGAGCAGTGTGCTGGCCTGCGTAAAGCGCTTGAAAGCCATGTCAGGGTAGTAAGCACTATAGAAATGCAATCACGATACAATCGCACGTTATAAATAGAAGTAGCATCCGTGCAGGGCTTTGGCACTGACCTGTATCCTTTCCAAGGTGCAGGGTTGAAGAGTGTCTGACATTTGGTCCTCCAGGTGTGCTGGCGGAAAGTGTGGCCAGCCCAGAACAGAATGTACGGTATGCACACTCCATGGGTGTTCGGTTCTATGCCGGTAACTTCAAGACTTTGACAAAGATTACTTTCCTTTTATCGGCACTTATAAATCTTTCGAAAACACCCAAGTGTTGCTGCTGCTTCCTGCTTGTTTATCCAAGTGTGGACTCGGGGCCAAGAACTGACTCTCGGAGGAGAGAAAACAAACAGCAATACCTCGCATTCTTAGGATGACCTAAGACACTTCACAGATGGAGAGCCAACATCAAGCAACGCGGTTCACTTCCTTGATTCACCTGTGGATGGGCGGATCTTCCTGGGACGTCCTGCACGCCTGCATCTTCGAACAGTCTGAAACCCCCACCCTAATGGACATCACTGAAGGACGAAAGGGCATTGATCTGGATTCTATGACAATACATACAATTGTAAAGTTCTGTTTCTATTCTCCACAGCACATCACGAACATGTGTTGAAACTCAGGCCGCAGCATCTTTGGAGCATCGCATGTGTTTGATCCGCACACATGTCAATCACGTAGCACATACTACATCTAGGCTTCTAGGCACACACTGCTCAAGGGGAGCCCAGAAACTAATGGAGATAGACCGCTTCACGGCCTCATCCCAGGTATGAAGCACTATACGAATGCTCCAATACGACAGAGCACACGATATGTAGTTTTCCACTACAGACAGTGCTGTCAATGGGAAAGTACTGCCCAAGACTGAGTACCTGCACTTTTCCTTACTGCTGCAGTGCATTTAATTGGAGAGTACCAGCACTTCTCATGAGCAAACAGGTGCTCTAAATAGTGAGTACATGCACTTTATATTTCCATTTAAAGCTCTGAATACAAATAGTCTTCACGCCACGCGTTGGCAAAAGAAAATCTATTCTTCTTGTCTGCAATGAAAGCCATGTCAGGGTAGTAAGCACTATAGAAATGCAATCACGATACAATCGCACGTTATAAATAGAAGTAGCATCCGTGCAGGGCTTTGGCACTGACCTGTATCCTTTCCAAGGTGCAGGGTTGAAGAGTGTCTGACATTTGGTCCTCCAGGTGTGCTGGCGGAAAGTGTGGCTGTGGTAAATGTGGTGTGTTGTGGTAAATGGTTAAAGGTTGCATTGGCAGATATGGTATGGCTGTATGGTACTGAAGAAAGGATGAGGACAGACAAACACGTGCAGAGATTGGCAGCTGACAGGACAAAACCCAGGAGGCCTTGAACACCCAAAATTAAGTGCTATTTCAATTATGAAAGAATAGAGAACCAAGCTATGCAGAAAAGCTGGCAAACTATGTGGCATAAGGGAGCACAATCTACCACGATATTATTTTGCTTCTTTTCATTCTAACACATATTAAGACTGTCCCAGCAAAGGTTTCATCTCATTAGTACCAGTTTACCCAGTGTGTAATTTGTAAATATAAATGTGCTGGTGCCCAAAGCCGTCCTCTTAAACACACGGTTACTGCAATTAAATGTGGGAACAAGGAATACTGAGGCATCGTAATCCTGAAGCTATCTCAGGCCTCTTCAATCCATTTACAGCCACTCGCCGCCCCTTCAGCTCACCCTTGCAGCTTTCTGCTTTCTATAATGTGACGCTTTTTCGTTTTTCTCTTCCTCCGACTTTCCCATAGGTGTCTTTTGCTCGCAGTAAATGCTTGAGACAAAAAAATAAGTGCCGGCCGCACAAAAGTAAGTGCTGGTGCTCTGCACCGGAAGCAACAAGCATAAATTAAACACTGAGTTTGCCACCTGAATACAGCAATCAGCAAGTGAAAGGGGACTAGTTAAACTTTGCAAATCATCTCCCACTGTGCAGTACCATTTGTCGTGGTCTTGATCCATTTGAGCTAAAAAACAAATATTCTATTACTCTAATCTGCAAAGTATACAGAAGGTGGTGGATTATGTGCTAAATGCCATAAAACCATAATTATATGGAAATTGCCATGGATGCAGAATCACACAATGTGAATAGTACACTGGCAACGAGGTGACAATTGCCCACACCGTTGAGGCACTGAGAATTTAAGCTACGTTGAAGCTATATAGCAGGAGTATTTGAGGTATATGGAAGGATCAAGGGTGAATCCCTGCTGTGTGTGCTCTGGTGTCACAGCCTTCCTCTTCTCCTGAAGAAGAACAGATGGCACTGGTTCGCTCAAAACCACAAATGGCCTTTCCAGTGAGGAGAAGCACTCTGGTAGCCAGCACACCTAATCAGACTCCTGATGTCAGCAACCATCCAATTTTCAATTGATCAACATCCTGGTCCCAGCTGGAAAATGTGGATCAATACATTTTACAATTTTATTACAGCTATGGGCATCAAGGTTGAGGAGCATGAAAGAGGCCCCCTCAGGTGACATTTATGCCTGATTCAAGGCCAATCTCAATTGAATTTGTCCAAGATAAGGTTAACACACAGATCAAGCTTAAGACCAGCCTGCAGCAGTACTTCATGCTTCAAAAACTCAAGGACTGTGAAAGGCAATTTTTTTATTCCACCCTTCAGATCCCAGGCAAAAAATGGATGCCTTCACCTGAAACTCTGCATGAAAGTCTGAATTTAGCAAGTACGTGAATGAAGAGGCACCCAAGTCTCAGCTAGCTGCAAACTGTAACCGTCTTCATTCCTCTGAAAACTAAAGGCCTCATTTACAAGAAACTGACTCATCATAATCGATGCCTCAGATGTCTTGCGCCTGCCGCACATCCCCTAACAATGCTATGGATGTGCTGTATTTACAATACAGAGCTCCATGGAGCATGTTTTCACAGATACGTCAGAAATTCTGACGCATTTGTTGGTGATGCATTGCTGGAGTTGAGTCAATAAACTGATGCAACTCCAGCAATCTGAGGAGAGTCCCATTGGGAAAAGCCCTGTGCCAATTTTACGCCTGGTCTGACCAGGCAGTAAAATTCTGATGCAGTGAAGTCGTAGAGTGATGCGGTGAAAAGAAAATTTCTCTGTCTCAGTTCTACATGGCTTTTTCTGTGTGATTGCCTACCCTGCATACATCATACCTGGTGCATGTACAATGTGACTCAGAGCTTTACAAACTGATGCATTGGGCTCAGTGCATCACTTTGTAAATATGGAGCAGTGTAGTGCACTGCTAGTGCCGCCACTGCATAAAACAAAAATTACTCAGTGGTGGCGCTAGGGGCTTGTAAATGAGGCTCTCAATGCTTAATTTGTGCTGGTGGTTGGCATTTTTGGGGACCTGAACTTAGTTTCCATCATCAGGTTTTGACCTGCAGCAGGAGAGAGAGAAAGGCAAAAAGGGAGAAAGAAAGCAGAGCAGAAAGATATGAAACCAGCTAAAAAAGGGAGAAACGAGGGATGAAAACGAACCTGCGTGAGAGCGATTTAGAGACAGGAAATGCACAGTGGTGAAAGGAAGAGGTGCGAGTGGAATCAACATTAAGCACCCTTGGTATTCTGCAGCAATAGCATTCAGCACCAAAGGTGGTGGGCTTTTAAGAACAAATGTATATGAAGACTGTGGAAGTGAATAAGTATTGTCATCCATGCTGCCCCTTCACAATGAATGCTACTGATGCAGGTTTGAGTTCCCTCATGAGGGGAATGTCCTGCTGAAGGACTACTGAGGCATATGCAAATCAGGCCAGGAAAGCAGGGTTGAGATGCACCACTCCACGTCTGTTCTGTCAGCAAAGGAAACTTCATTCAGCAGATCCCCTTCAACAGCACCATGGGACATCAAGATGGTATGTTTTGTCTGTGAAGAGCAGCACACTCAGAGAGGACAACATCACAGAACTGGTTTTGAACATTCCAATTAATGATCAGGTTATCCCATCCCTGGAGGTCTCCGGGGCAATATTTAATAACATGAAAGTAGAAGAATTTGCCAAACTGCTGGGGAAGAGCCAACTGGTACCTTCATCGTGAGTCCTGAACATAATGGCCTAATACACATAGCTATATGTCCTGATAAATCTCGCTACAAGCGCTAATGGCTGGACGTAAGGTATTCACAAAAGAATACCTTGCACTCATACCCCCTTTCACTCCTTCAGGATTGCAGAGTAGTCAGTTGCAGTACAACTTGCATAATATTTGGGAAAATGCTCACTACAAGAAATGAATGCCTTGAGAGTTTATGAACAGGTAAAAATAATGATGGTATTGCACAAAGTTACTGCCACTTGACCAATGAACAATTCTACCTTGTTCAAACAGTATCGCCTTCACGAAAAATAACAAGGAGTATACTTGAAAATTTGCAACTGGCACATCTTTCCTGGCGTACCTTTGGAAGGTTTATATATGCCTAAAAAGTGAAAAGTGTAAAAGGAGAGGAAATATTCTAGCCTACTTGTACATTTCCTTTTGCAATTCTGGCATGGATTCTCTGTCCAAATGGTAAACATATGGAATTCACTGGAATAAGGATTTGAGCAATCGAGAGCCACCTGATTGGAATTCAGGATAGAAGTGAAAACTTGGCTTTTCAGGTCTCACATATCATACAGTGTAGACTGTCTGGTTGTGAAAGATCTTTTGTGAAGTTACAATGGGCATAGAGTCTGCACATTGCTTAAAGTTGATTGGCTTTGCTGTCACCCTCATTTGCTTGCTTCTTATTGGATGGCTTGTCTCCCTTTTTTGTGTTTGTCCCTCCTCTGGAGCATAACCTCTTTAATATCTCTTTGCTTCACTGTCTTGCACCATTCTACTGGTCACTTTTTAGGAAACTACTTTTTTTTTTTTTAGTTAAGCACCCAAGGAGAGTGCATGGATTTTCCAACTCTGTACCTTGTGTGCTTTTCCCTCTGTCAATTACCAGACCCCTGCACACCATCTTGCTCTCTCCCTTCTGTGCTGTTCACTATCTCTCTCTCTCTTGTGTGCTTCTCCTTCACCCACATGCTTTGTGTTGTTCTCGCCATCATGTGCTTCTCCTCCGCTGCTATAATGCGCTCTGTCTCATGTGCTGGTATTGTAAATTTGCTATGTGGCTCCATCATTTTAACAGAGTCTATTTTCAAACTTCAAATGGATTGACAGGAACCCCCATGACAGCAGTTCCTGCCGGTGCTAGAGATGTCCGTTTGGCTGGCGGACATCTCAGAATCTAGCAGATGGGGACTCCAACAGGGCAATGGCATAATTACTCGTCCACCAAACTCTAAATCAGGTCAAAAAGAGTAGGGTAAGTTTTGAAAGGCAGCAGTACAATGGTATGGCTCGGTTCAAGCTCAGAATGTGGCCACAGACATCATTATAAGCATATGTTGCTCTATTGTAGAATTTATGCCCTTGTAAAGAATGACCATAAAACACAAGTCCAAACTAGGCTTTACTTACCTTTGCTATGGACGAGCGCAAATTGCTCCGTCCATTCTGTAATCTCTCTTTGGGCTTCAAACCACGCCCACGGCACGTCAGTCACTCACATTGGTTCATGGGCTTGCCTTTTAAAATCCGCTTGATTTCATTTGTGAAAGGCATGCATACGTCATGCCTTTTCCGGTGTTTAGCCCACCTACACAGCACCGGCAAGCTACTTAAAACATCCGAGGCTCGATGTTTTCAGCCTGGGGTCTGGACTACTTTATCTGTTTATTTTTCACGCAGTGCGATCGCGCTGCATTTTACACAGTGCGATCGTGCTTTGTTTTTTTTCTTTAATCGTTTCGCTTATGTCAACTGTTTTACTTTTTATTTTCAGTTTGTGTGGCAAAAAAAGTCCAGTTAGTAATTTTCAATGCAAATAGCTCTAACTCGCGCAAACGCGAGAACCATTGCATTGCAAATGCTTGTTTTTAGTATAGGTATTGCACCATGTTTGGGGTGTCATGGGATCTCCCATAAGCCTTGCAGGAGACACACTGAGGGGACTTGTTGACTATACACCACATTTTTGTGGTGCACCGTTAGTGCGCCTCCGATTAGCTTATTTGCCTCATTAGCACGGGCCACAACGCCATACGAATAAGGAATCTCCCGCTGAAGATGGGGCGCGCGCTCTACGTGCTCAGGAGCTATCTGTATTACAGAAAGGGGCGAACAAGCATCTGGAACTTCTTCTGCAATACTATCCTGTCCTGGTGGAGCAGAAAACAAGTGCAGCACCCTTTGTGCTCCAGGCCACTCTTGTTAACACACTGGTGCTAAATGTAGAACTTTTACACTCAATGAGCCAATATTTGGGTTTAACTATATTTAGGGTGCAGTATTTCTATTTAACAGTACTAGTGCTATTGTGAACTACAAGTGTGCAGCGTACTGTACAGGGAGTGGGCACCGCCACTGAAATAATTTGGGGAACATTGATTTAAGGGAATTGACAGACTGTGCTATGAAGATTGTTTTAGGGGGAGAAGGGGTCATAGGACGCTTACCGCCGTACATTGTGAGTAGTTTCATTTTTTTGTACTCAAATTGTATAGAGACTTAGAAACCCCCTGATAATGAGGTACCTTTATTTCAGCAGATATTACCAGCACACACACCCAAGAAATGAATAGGTATTTTCCTGTAAAACGTCCGCTATAGTCATTAATTCTAACTTCAGATAACAGTAATTAATTCACAGCAGGTTCTATAGAACCTTTCAGACTGTGCCATAAATATAATTTTATCGTGACAGTTTACAAGATATTTCCTAGTGCACAGTTTCTGAATGACAGATTATGCTCTGACTTTCTATCAGCAACTCTGGCTGCTTAAAAGTAACATTAAAATGAACTCTTATCCCCTCAAGTGTTGATAAGAATACCAGTTTCACAACATCCTATAATGTTTCCTCCCTAAGGTCATCTGCTTATATGCAGCGCCTGAGAAGAAATCATATGAAGAAATGAGGGATGAGGTCGACAAGGACCAGGACTGTATGTACATTTCGTGGAAGTGTATTCCAAGCTGAATATCAATGAATTCCTTGAGAGGATATTTGACAAGTATGGTCCCAGTGAATAAAATGTAATCTCGGTCCTGGTTGAAGCACCATATCTGGCCATTTCCAGGTGCTGTGCTGGGTCCTGGGATGCCTTTCAGAAATTACATTTATTAATTGAAGAAATGCTCTATCAGAGTGATCTCTCTACACTCAAGTCTTGTTTTCTCTTCATTTCCCCTTTTCCTCCACTGGCAAGCTCTCATTGTACATTTTTCACAGTGCCATTTTACCTTTTATTGATCTTTTCAGTTCACTGTTGTCTGTCACCTTACGTCTGGAATATGGGAAGATAAAACAAGCATTGGCAAAGTCAATTGGTAATGTCTATGAGGCCTATTGGCTTTGGCAATGATTTGTAACCATTTTTACAGCAGCGTGAATGTGGCTGAAAATAATATAAAAAACGTGCTATGACGCCGCGGGCTCACCATTGGTAGGTCGTGTCAACACGGATGTTCGTGCCTTAAAATGAGGTGAGCATTTAAAAAAAAATGTATTTACCAATCCAAGATGGATTAGAAAATAAAAAGCTGTGTGAAATGTGCTTTTTTAAAATAGTGCAAATGCTATTTTTAGTTAAAAAGAGATAAACTGGTAGTGTGGTTGACGCAAAACAGAGGGACAGCACGAGAGAAGGATGCATTTAGGGGAGAGAGGGGCGATCAAAGGGACAACAATGCGGTAGCACATGAGCGACAGATGAAGCACATGGACAACGAAGAACGGATGGACAGGGACGGGGAAGCACACAGACAACGGAGGGTAGGCAGGTGGGGATGGGGAAGCACCTGGAACACACATGGCGGACATGGTTGGGGAACCAAAATGGCACTGGAGCCTGGTCAGATAGGGATTCAGAAGCAAGGGACGGTGGGCAGGTGGTGATGGTGAAACGCATGGACAACGGGGGAGAGAGGAAGCAAGAATGGCAAGGGAAGATGGGCAGGCATGGAGGCAATATGTATTGTTGTAGAGTTCTTCACCAAAAAAGACAAACAGTATCCCCTGAAAAGGGAGCCACGGAAAGAGCTCAAGAAATGGATCCATGATCCAGGGGAGGGACAGACACCAGAAGATGAAGGAAAACCCATGGAAGCAGGCGAGTAAGAAACAAGCAAATGAGAGTGACAATAAAACCAAGCAACAGACCGTCTGTGAGCATCTGAGCACACTACAAGCTAACAGGGCATCTTCTAACCAGCAGCGCATGTGCTGTCTTAGAGGGGACCTAAAACAAGAGGGAGGGAAGAAAGACAATTCATTTCTCCTTCTTTCTTCACCTACCCATATCTCTAACTTTTTCTTTTGTTTCTTTTGTCTTTTCTGTGTATTTGTTAACCTGTGATCAGATTCATTTTTTCAGTGCTTGCACGTTCCTTCTTTTTCCACGATGTCTTTTCCTACTGTGACCTTCCACAGAGCCTTACAGGTTGAGTGGATGGATGCACTCAAATGTTGCCGGGTCACAATTTTCAGCCTAAATCAAAAGGCTAAGAATGCCATGTTGCTTGTCTTGAGTTGGTCCCACATGTGGCTGTGTTGTGCCACATTGTAGAGGATGTGAGGTAGCTCTATGTTCCTCTAGCAGGAGGAGGGTGGAGAGATTACCTTAGAAGCCTGAGCTGGCATCCTGTGTGATCAGTGAATGCATTTGGCAGGATGGCTGAGGACCTCTTGTTCTGTTTGTGTTCTAGAAGCAGTCCTCACTTTATTTTCTGTGTATTTCTAAGGCGTGGATGTCGCCCGAGGATCAGAAGAGCACTTTGTAAAGAGTTCGGAATTGACATGCTGCTGTGCGCAGGCTCCATGAGTGGGGCGGACGCTTACAAAACCATTGGGGGAGATTATAGTGATATTAGAGCACGACAAAATCAAGATTACATCAGTGTTAAAAATGCTCATAATTTCCAAATTTACATTGCAATTTAGAAATGTTTAGCTGGGGGTTCATACGGTTACCGAGATCAATGCTTCTTTAGGTGGAGGGGGGATTTGGAGAAGAACGGGGTGGGGACACGAGGGCATGGGAAGATTCACTGAAGAAAGAGACCTTAGTTTGCTTTCTTGTGGTGGTGAGTGAGGCTTCCATTCCCAGATGGCAGGAGAGATTGCACAGTGATGGAGGAAGAGACGAAGGATTTTTTCAAGTTATCGCATATTTTAGGTCCTACCCACCAGACACTGCAAGCTCTGTGGTTGCAAAATGCTTATTGCAAGCTTACCAACATCTAACAATGGGGTTAGAAAACATTTCTTGCCATTGTTTGGCTTTATTTTCACTCACATTTGCTTACTTCTTATTTCTTCTGTTGGCTTGCCTACCCTTTCTTGTGTTTGTCTCTTCCCTGGAGCCTAGCCTTTTTACCATCCTTTGGAATGCTGATGTGTATTCTCCCACTGCTTGTTTTTAAGGAACTATTTTTTCTATTTAGTTTAGAGCTTCACAAAGACAGCTCTTTCCCTCATGTGCTGCCTGCTCACTTTCATGTGCACTACTTCTCTGCTCATACGCTCCACGTTGCTCTCTAACTCGGGGGCATTTTACCTCAATCTCGTGTTGCTCTTTCTGTTGGGAGCTTCTCTCCCTCCACTGTGTGTTGCTGTCACTGATGTGTTGTTTTTCCCCTCCCACCCGCTCGGTTTTATCTTTCCTTTATTTCCCCTTCCTGCTCCTTCCTTTCCCCCCTCCCACCTCTACGGCCTTTTTGTAAAATATTTTTTATTTTTTTTACAGACCGGGCAGAAAGTTCCCTTCACCACCTCCAATATTAAAAAAAGCACTTTTGTGCAACTTAATTTTCATATTTTTCATTTACCAATCCATGTAAAATCTGTAAATATAAAAATGGCACCTGTGTGCTCTTGTGTGGTGACACATACATGTGCAAATGTACACATGAACACACTAACTGATGGTCTCGAACGCCAGTAGTGGCCGCACTGTTGATTTTTTTCTCATAATGAACATGCTGCACAGCATTGGCAAAGAACACTTTTTGTCAGTATTGTGGAACACGGTCCAAAGGCATTGCCAAAGCCAATAGGTTCCAAGGGTGTGACCTGTTGGTTTTGGCAATGCTGGTTTGTTTTGGGTACAACCAAGATTAAATGATTGGTGTTGCATGCGGTGCCCATACAGCTAGCACAGAACGAGATTTTCAGATAGGTAGTTTGATTTTTGTGAGTCTATGGTTGTGTAAATGATCAGTTACAACTAGAATGTGCAAACACCACAAAGAGATCCTCACCTTTTCTTCAAGAAAACCTTTCACATATAAACAATAGTGAGCCTCTGGTCAGCCATAGTGTGACCTCCTCCAAATTACAGTAGGGCTGAAGACGCCATCTTCAAGTCAATCGTATTGTTGAGACTCCCAAATTGCATCCTTAAGTGTGATTCAACCTGCAACACTGTGGGGACTCCGGGGCGGAAAACCACTCAGAATGGTGTCATCAATGGATTGTTGGCAGGGAAAGCAGGACATATGTCAACGAGTACAGGTTAGATTGTCAGGAGCTTGTCACTTTTTAGCTATACAAATGTAGTAACTTCCCTCTGCTAATTAACTGGATGTTTTAGTTGTCCCAGCGTGGAAAGGGTAAAGGAGGCACAGGCATTGTTTCTTGAATGGTATGGCCAGTGCTTTAAGTGGGGTGTAGAAGGTGGCGGGTCTGTACAAGGGGCATGGCCAAAGAAGCCTAACTAGAAATCCTGTTCAAGAGGTGTGGCCTATATCATGAAAGGCGTGGCTTAAAACATATCATCTAAAATCCTGTGCTTTCCAGCATGCAATCTGAGCAATATTTGAGTGCTTCTCTGTGAGTTTTCTGTTATTGCATCCAGACATATCACACAGCAATCAATACAAAGATCTAAAACAACCCTAAAATATTGGCTTTGCCAATGCTTATTAGCTGTCCAGCTAAATAAAGAATAGCACTGATTTATTTTTGAATAATTATAATTAAACATGTTTTGATTCTGAAAATATAAGAATGTGAATTACATTTTACTAAGGGGTCTTTGGAGTGTCTCAGACACTCTCATCCTCGCCTTCACAACACTTTCTTTTGTAGTCTCTCACTTTATTTGACACTTCTGCTTTTATTCTCCACCCATCTTTATGAAATCCTCCATCTCTATATCTCACACATTCCCACAATTACAATTGACACAGTCAACCTTCGCTCTATGTGCTCTGCAGAGAGGCCAAAGATTGGAAGTGCATAAGGTCTGCATAACATTATGACTCACTGACAGGCGGAGGGGCGTGGCCAACATGGCGACCGGAGCGGCAGCATAAACTGCAGCTCCAATCCCTGGCCCGGGTAAATATCCTGCAGCGGCGCCTACACCTCCTCTCTAAGGTGTAGAGTCACCCATCCAACAGCCGGGGACCGGTGCGGACCATACCGCATGCCGAAGCCTGTGCCTGCTCCGTAGGAGCCGATCGCCCCGCCGGGCATTCGGCTCCGTGTTTGTGGCGGCGCCCCACACGCTTGCCACACCGGGCTGCCGGCCACCATCGAAGGCGTGTGCTGGGATCGGGGTCAACGGGCGTGCTGAAAGCTGTTTGGCGGCAGACCCGGACCCTCTGCTAGCATCAGGGGCGGGCGCCCGCCTCCATCCACACCCTGGAGCGGCGTCGCCGGGCGGGGCCGACCCGCCGCGGCGCCGCAACTGCCACTTAAGTGCATGCAGAGGTGGGCCCTCGCCTCCATCGTGAGCCGATCAAGGCTCTAAATGCTGGAGACCACGCCCCGAATCCTCCGTTTTCCAAGTGGGGGGCGCGCCCATCGTTTCACCTGTGCCCCGTAGCTAGGGGCTACCGCAGCCTGCCGAGAGGAGGCCTTTCAACATGGCGCCTAGAATTATCCAAACAACGACAACAACATGGCCATGCACCTGGACCCCAACAACCACCTAGGACCCCACAGACCTGCACTTTCGCCCAGTGATTGCCTGAAGCCACGCCACAGGAGCCGTGCAGTAGAAGACCGGAACCTGATAGCCAAGCGCAGGAGGTAGGACCTACAAAGTGAAGGGTGAGGTGAGCCTTTCGGCGACACTTATCGGGTCGCAGCGCAAAAGTTTGTTAACCACCTCTTCCTGGACCATTCCACTTTGAGTAGCAGCTGACCCATCTGGGCACACGCTATACCGCTCCCACACATATTTTCCCATTAACTTCAGCTATCCTAAGCCGGGCAGGTGACTGCCAACGCACTAAGCCAACATCCACTATCTTGTACCGACCCTCCTTCGCTCTGTTTAAACCTGGAGCCCACGCTAGGCCGCGCCGAGATGCGTCTCCTGCCTTGACTTGCTCAGTTGCTCTCCCCGTCACCCCTGTAGGGTTATTAGACTTTGCCGCCTCATGCACTGGTAGCGGTGCAACACGCTTGCTTCTTCTGCTGCTGTGAACCTTACGTCGTGGCAGATACCCGCCCGAGCGCTACAGCACTCTCTTAAATCACCAGGGTCTAAGCCGTCCTCCTCTTCATCACGCGCCTGCACTCTCGCTCTGTAGACAGTGGTATGATCTTCCAAATCTTGCGCACTACACCTCTGTCATTAGCATAGCGCTCCCGGCCTCAGTAGTTGCTCACAGCTCTGCGGGACCGAGACTTCACCACGCCTCATCCGGTCCCTTTGCTTACTCACCTCGCACTGCCCGATCTCACCCCGCTGATGATCACTGAGAATTGCGCTGAACAAATGGTCAAACCAAAAAACCCACGTGCACCTTCGGGCAGAATGGAACCCAACACGCCTCCCTCATCAGAGGCCCACGCCACCACGCAACTGGCCTTGCAGAAGTTGGAACTTACCTTACAATCTCATACGTCACAATTTGAAAAGATATTACAGGCCATCCTAGACACCAAATCCACCCTAAAAGCCAAAATTGGCTCGGTGACGGAAGACCTTAACATACTCCGTACGTACCAACACGCACTGGCTGATAGGGTGGTCGAATTAGAAAAAGATGTTGCTACTCTTCCTCGGACCGTGGATGACCTCAAAACACAATTGTCCCAATTAACGTCAGAGGTGAACTTCTTAAAACGCAGAGCTGAAGACACAGAAGGCAGGTACCGTCGCAATAACATTCGCTTGGTGGGTTTTCCTGAACGTGCCAAAGGGCCCAGCACAGAAATATTCATAGAACAATGGCTCACAGAAACAATTCTTAAAGTCAATATTCCAAAGTTCTTCTCCGTCGAACGTGCCCACAGGGTCCCCGGCAGACCCCCTACACCTGGAGCACTACCTCGCCCGTTAATAGCAAGACTCCTCAACTACCGTGATAGAGACCTCATCCTGCAATTATTCCGCAAATCTGGACCGGTACACTTCGAAAACGCCGTGATTACAGCTTACTCAGACTTCACGGCGGAGGTTCAAAAGAAGCGCAGCTCCTTCTACCGTGTCAAAGAATGCCTTTGTAAACATAACATCAAATATGCGCTGATGTTCCCAGCCAGGCTTCGGGTACAAGACGATACTCATGTACTCTTCTTCACTACTCCGGAAGATACCTGGACCTGGCTGCATGCCAAGGGCCTGGTGGACCCGGTTGATATGGACACTTCCGATGAAAATTGGTCTTCCCCTAAGTCAAGGCGTAGGCAACGCAAAAAACAAGGCGGTAGACCCTCACTTGAGCAGTCACGCACTGAGCGCTCCCTTTTTCTGCGGGCCACGTCCAGGTTTATTAACACGTCACCGACAGCTTTGTCCACTCAAACTGACGCGGAACCAGATCACGATGTAAACTCCGACTCAGCGGAATCTAAAAGAGGTCCAACCCTCACCCCGCGCATGGCAGACAATATTTGCTAAACTACTTATATACTACTCACTTCCGCTCTCTACATTCACTAAATATGACTCCCCCTCCTTCGGCAGCCCGGAAATGGCTAGACGACTCTGTGGTCCCTTGACGAGACGCTTCGCCCGCCAACGGTCTTGGGCGGTGTTCCCTGCACCTTTGACAACCCGGGCAAGGTATCCCCATAACTTTGACTCAATGGGTTCCGCCACTCCCCTGTTCCATATGGACTGTCCTCTCAACCCGGCGAATGCTGGAACTTTTTTTTGCTGTTTTATTACTTTTCTTACTGTTACATATTGTTTTTGAGTGCTTTTTAGTTCGTTGTGGGTTTTGTCACACGCTAATTAATCGCATACATAGCAACAGTGGCATATGTCATGACTACCTTACTAATTGCTTCACATTTCACACCACTAAAGGTATTAACTGGCTAGCCCCGGAGGGTAACAGACATAATAGTTTTACAATGGGGACGAAGGTCACATACTTACCTGGATTTATCAAACCTAAAATTGTCGAATGGCCCCCCTAACTCAACAAGGTACCTTGAAATACAAGATACTCACATGGAATATTAAAGGTATGGCAACACCGAATAAGCGGCAGCGGATTCACACATTTTTTAAAAGACATCAAGTACACATAGCCTTACTACAAGAGACACACCTCTCTAAATCCTCTCTGGAAAGCACACGCACAAAATGGAAAGGCCAACTGCATGGCACCACTTCCTCGTCTTTTGCTCGGGGTGGCGATCTGGATTGCTCCTGGGGTTCTGTTTACTGTATCGCGCACACAATGCGACCCAAACGGTAGACATGTGATTCTAGAAGGCGTCCTTGACGGGTTCCCATTAGCGCTTGTAGCGTTGTACTCCCCAAATTCAAATCAACGCGATTTCCTAGGTACGCTCCCCACTGGCAGTCTTAGTGATCCCTCGCTTGAGTGTATATGGGGGGGCGACTTTAACACTGTCCTAGATTCCCAAATTGACTGCTCATTCCCTCCACTCGTCTCTACTCTACCCCACCGTGCCTCATGTGCACTGGCAAGTTGGGCCTCCAATACTGGCTTGAGTGACATCTGGAGACTGGGTCATCCCACCCACTGTGAATACTCTTACTACACCCCCGTACATAAACTACACACCTTAATAGACATGGTTTTCATATCAGCGGCCGTAATTCACAAAGTGTGTGTGCAACCGAATACCTGGCACGTACCATATCAGATCATAATCCGCTCAGTGTAATAATGATTTGGGGACATACGCATACTCGCATACCAACATGGCGCCTGTAGACAGAAGCTCTCTCAGACCCCCCTTTCCACGCAGAAATGTCTAAGCATCTAGCTGAATATTTCTCACTGAATAAAAATACAACTGCATCTCGCACTACAGAGTGGGATGCCTATAAGGTGGTGATATGCGGGCACTCTCTCGCGGCCACAGTGGGGGTTAGAAGGACTCTTATTGAAGAACTACAACATCTTGAGGTTAAACTCCGCAAAGCGGAGGTTGCGGTCTCTACCAACGAGTCCATACTGGCTGCCCTGCATTCGCTGAGAGCTGCCCATAAAGAAGCAGATACAAGGCTAGGCAGGCACGACTATAGACACTACATGACGAGACAACACACCTAGGGGGACAGATCAGGCAGGCTGTTGGCATGGTTAACACATCAACCCTTACAATCATCTCCTATAGGTGCGATATGCTTGAACCCTGACATCATCATTAATACCCAAGCAGGAATTAACAAAGCCTTCTCCACATATACCTTATATACTCCCTCTTCCCCCCCGTCGGAGCAGCAATTTGTTGACATACTCTCTCTTG
Organism: Pleurodeles waltl; assembly: GCF_031143425.1. Classification (NCBI taxonomy): domain Eukaryota; kingdom Metazoa; phylum Chordata; class Amphibia; order Caudata; family Salamandridae; genus Pleurodeles; species Pleurodeles waltl. The sequence continues at coordinate 1,003,928,669 of NC_090449.1, read as the reverse complement.
TCTCCCAAAATACACATATCACTGACAATGCCCTCACCCTAGACGGTCCCATTACTATAGAGGAACTGCGCTCAGCTCTGGCACAAATGGCACGCAACAAAACGCCTGGCTCAGATGGCTTACCGGTAGAGTATTATAACTCCCAAGCCACCCACCTCCTACAACCACTCATAGAGGTATTTAATGAAGCGCGCGGTGTTCTACGACTACCAGACACCATGCGCGAATCGCTAATAGTCGTCCTCCCAAAGGCAGGCCGCGATCCCCTCGACGTGAAATCATATAGACCGCTCTCTCTCCTTAATACAGACTGCAAATTATTAGGGAAAATACTGGCAAACAGACTACTCCCTTACTTGTCAAGCCTAATACACCCTGATCAGTCGGGCTTTATCCCAGGAAGAAGCACCTTTTTAAATATTAGAAGACGACTTCATATAATGCACAGCAATACAGAAACAGAAGTGGTGACACTCTCCCTGGATATCAAGAAAGCGTTCGACACGCTGAGCTGGGAATACCTCATACGTACACTGAAAGCGTTCGGATTTGGTCCAGGCTTCATCAGCTGGATTAAAACACTTTACTCCAAACCCACAGCCCGAGTTAAAAATGGGCGCGCCATCTCTGACGCATTCCCCATAGGCAGAGGCACTAGACAAGGTTGCCCATTATCCCCTTTATTATTCGCCATAGCTATGGAACCATTAGCAATCAAGCTACGTAGCTATGCACACACATGGGGCATCACCGAATCTAACACTCATCATATTATATCCCTATATGCAGATGACGCCCTGATATACCTACGTAATCACACCACCTCTATATCTGAGGTGTTGTCAGTGCTTGACTCCTTTGCTCTTGCCTCCGGACTACGGGTCAACTGGTCCAAATCAAGCATTTTCCCTCTTACCCCCATACCTACCAATCTCCACATGAAACTCCAGCAATATCAATTGCCATGGTCACACACCACTTTTAAATACCTAGGGATACAAATCTATCACTCTATGGCTGACTTGAAAGAGGGCAACATCGACAGGGCACTCAGCTCTACCCGCGGCTCACTATCGTTTTGGAGCTCGCTCCCTTTATCCCCTATGGGCCGGGTAGCGATCGCCAAAATGCTCATACTCCCCAGGTTCTTATATTACTTCACTGCCCTTCCATTATGCTTGCCACGCTTGTTCTTCAGTAAATTGCACTCATTACTAACCGACCTGCTCTGGGGCAAAGACAGACGCAGAGTATCGCTAGCTATAACACAATATGCACAAGTTGCGGACGGCCTGGGAATGCCTAGTTTCGAAAGATACTATGCAGCTGCCCAGCTATCATGGCTATCCACTTGGCTCAGTGATACTTCCCTGCCCGAACGCATAATACTTCAAGCACACACAGATCCACAAACAATACTGTCCTCACTCTTATCCGGTCCTAATCGCTTATCCTCAAAACCCATATTGTTGGAGGCAGCTCGTTTCTGCTGGCGCAGATACGTTCAAAGCAAGGCACCCACACTTCCTTACTCCCCTCTGTTACCACTGCTTCAGCTGCCAGGCACCCAGTTACTCTCAACACACCATGACACACGAGACATGAACACACTGCACGTAGGCGATTATTACTCCAACTCTATAATGCGCACCTTTGCGGAACTAGTGGCCGCTGGGGTTATGCACACCGGTGCCTTCTTGACGTATAACGCCATTAAAAAGTTACTTAATAACCTCTGGCGCTCTGGTAACAATGAACCACCCGAATCCCAACTACTTACCACTATCCTTACCATAGGTAGCGCAAAAGGTATTATAACTAAGCTCTACAAAGTACTACTAGCTGAGGTCTGCTCTGTCCTGCCGCTTGCTAAGGCACGTTGGGACTGCGTCCTCCCTTCCTCTCTATCACAAGAAACTTGGATAGCAGCTCTTACAACGATCAAGTCTATATCTCGAAATCCTCACCTGCGTTACACTCAGTTCAATTACATCCACCAGTCATACCTATCCCCGGCCCATATCCAAAGAATATACCCAAACACAAATCCGTCATGTCCCAGATGTGCTACTCCGGCAGCAGACTTCTACCATATGGTCTGGAGCTGCCACTCAATAAGCGCGTGACGGATGCCACAGCAGACATCTCATCCCATACTTTGAGGCCCACTCCAGACTCCTGCTTACTTGGCATACGTCACCGCACCAAAAGCGACAAACATATACACAGAATTATTGATCTTGCATTTGTTGTCTTCAAGCGTCTAATAGCTACTCACTGGAAGGCCCCACATGTCCCATCTCACTCCGCTTGGCTCCGTGACTTACATAGCCGGGCACAAGCTGAAGCTCAGACACTACGCTCCCTACAACATAAAGGCCTGCTTCGAGACGGCCCTGAAGTCTGGGACATTTTTGTGGTAGCAATGGAGTCCAGGGATGATACATACCCACCCTGAACTAGTAATTGTGCATGTAGTATTTCTCTTGCTAAATTTTTACATCATATTACTTTCAGCTGTCCCACCTGTACTCACCCACCACATTAACCTCTGTACTCTCCCTCCCCCAATACAACAACGCAAGACTTTAGTATGTCTCCCCTACAATAACAATAATGCTTTTACGTAATCCATGCCCAGCCTTGCCTAGTACCAGCTTGGGACTGAGTCCCTTCCTGTCATACACCTCAAATTTAATTTACAATCTCCCATACCCTATACACAATAGATGTATCCTTTTTTCCCTCCCTATGCCCTCTTAGGGCTGTAGCCAACAACAGGAATGTTACTACCGGTGTTTAGCTGTGACTTTAATTTTCTTTTCCCTTTTTTTTCTTTTTATTATTTCTTTTTTACACAGTTTCAAGTTGTATCTTTCGCACTCCATTGTGCAATTGCGCTGTACCAGTTTATAATTGTGTGCAAATAGATTGCAAAATTATTAATAAGTAAACTGTAATGTTGTGTGTGCATAAAGCTCAATAAACAGATAAAAAAAAAAAAAATGACTCACTGACAGGCATGGTGGGAACCTTGCACTGCTGTCTGCCTCAACCTCAGAGCTCACAATCATGAACTATCATAAACACCCACCCACAACCTGCACTCACGGAGACACCTGAAGGTGACTCGGTTCAAAGTATGCACTCCACATGAGTCACATGTTGCATGAAAACAACTACATACACACAATTACTTAGAAAAGCTAATAAACACAGGGAAATCAAGAATGAATGACTGAAGAGTTTTATGAAGCGCAACAATTGCCCGGAGGCGTCTTGGCGCTGTGCGAGATAGGGAGAAGGGGAGCTCAATGGTCGGATTGCTGGACAAAGAGCCAAGTTTTTGAAAGATTTCCTAAATATGGAGAGAGATGCAGCTGTTTTTAGATTACAAGGGAGACAGGGCCAATGTAATGCCATGGACCGAAAGAAAATTCTGCCACCCCAGAATGAATGTTTGAAAAATGGCACCACAAAATACATGGTAGACCTGGAACGCAGAGTCATGCCAGGCGTGTACCCCCTCAGATTCTTCTTGAAGTAGGTAGGGCCCGGCCCATGAAGGGTCTCATAGGCCATGAATAAAGCCTTCAAGATGACACATTGTTTAACCGGCAGCCAGTGCAATTTACTGTTGGCCGCTTTCTCTGAAATAAATGTATGGATTTTCCGGAGGAACCGTACAGCAGCATTTTGAAGAGTTTATAGTTTCTTTGATGAACTCTTGAATAGATCTACATAAAAATGGTTACAGTAATCCAGTCTTGCCAAAATAAGTGTGATGATCACAGTTTTTAAAAGGTCAAAGGGTGTACATTTTTAGATTTTTTTATTATTCTAAGAGCATGGGCGGAGGTCGAGGTGGCCTTATTCACTTGACTTTTGTATTTCAGTTATTTATTCAATAGCACCCCGAGATTTGTAACCTTCGAGGCGGGTGTTGGAACTGTTTCCAGATCTGATGGCCATCCCGCCAGGTACCAAAAAGATGTGTTTTTTCCAAAAAGAATAGCCTCATCCTTTGAGTTCAGTTATTGCAGTCCAACCATTTACTTACTGCACTCATGCAGTTGCTAAATAGGTCACTTGAGTAGGCATCATTTCTCGAAAGTGAGACTGCTATCTGCGTATCTTCTGCGTACGATGCTAATGATAGGCCTGATGATGTAATGAGAACAGCCAACTATGTTACGTACAGGTTGAACAACGACGATCCCTGAGGAACTCCACAAGGTAGAGAATAACGTTCTGAAGTGAACTTTCCTAGGGACACTGATTGTCGTCATCCCGAGAGGAATGACGGCAGTAGGGCTAGTGCCTGGCCATCTATCCCGAGGCTAGGAGTACGATCAACCAGAACATCATAACTGAGATCCTGAGAGATCCTGAGAGATCTAACAGGATCAGGGTGGCATTTCCACCCCCATCCAGCGCCTCGGTAGACACTATTAGCGCGGATTCTGTGCTATGGCCTTGCCTAAAGCCAAACTGACTATCGTCAAGGAGATGATTCTTATCTATGAAAGAGGCAAATTGCTCATTCATCAATTTCTCCACCAGTTTGCCTGGATATGGAAGCCAAGAGATTGGACGATAATTATTCAGGTCCATCGCATTTAAATTAGTTAGTTTTTTTTAAATAAAGGGAGAACTGACGCTGACTTCCAGTGAGTGGGAAAGACACCTCTCTCGAACTTAGTAGCAAAAACTTTAAGCAAGTAAAGTGTTATTGCCTTGGATGCTAATTGCACTATTTTGGGGGGACACGGATCCTGAAGGGATTCAGATTTAATGTGCAGAATTGTGTTTTCTAATTGATCTATTAAAGGAGCCTCAAACTGCTGAAAGCCTACAGTTTCAGGAATCACCTCTGATGATTCGTTATTTATATGGCAACTGGATTCATTGGCAGTACATTTATTAAAAATGGTCACTATTTTCTCCTGGAAAAAGCAAGCCAATGAGTCACATACATCTTTGCTGTTTTCTTTGAAGTTACTTACTGTTGGTGAGGTCAATTTTATTATAACTTAAAAAAGAATTCTATCAGAATCACTCAATAACTTAATTTCCTCTGCCTAATATGCTGATTTAGCAGCAAAAGAAAGCTTTTTATATTCAGCTAAACAAAGCTTGTATTTTTCTATTTCTTTCTAATCATACCTTTTACGCCATTTACACTCCTGCCTCCGAAATCCTTGTTTGGAAGCCCTAAGTGACTCATCAAGCCACGGTTGCGACAGCTTTTTAGTCTTAGCGTTGGCAGTCCTGGCGTTGGCAAGGGCAATGACATTGAGGGCGGAGCTAAGCTAGTCAGCATAGTCCTCATCCATCCGAAATGAATTATGTGAAGTTTCAGCTATCGAGGTAATTAGTAAGGAATTTAATTCAGTGGCTTGTATCTTATTCCAGGCTCGGCCTACAGACTTCTTATTATATAATACAAGGTGAGGTTTTTCCTGTAACCTTATCTCCCAGATCACCACATGGTCATCCGACCGAGTCAAAGGGACGGAATGAGGACCTCCAGTACCAGGATTGTTTGTAAATATCCCATTGAGTGTACGTCCAGCATAATGAGTAGGACTATTAACTATCTGAGAGACTACAAAACAAGTAAATGTCTCTATAAGACATTCTGAGTCAGGATCCAATTGAAAGTTGAAGTCACCAATTACAGTGAAATCAGATTTGAAAATGGGTGATTCCAAGAACGAGCTGATCTTGTCAGCAAAAACTGCTCCAGGCCCTGGAGGACAGTAAATAAGTGTCCTATTAAAAGACTGAGGCCCTCATTACGAGTCTGGCGGTCGTGAGGGAGCCACCACAGTCAGACCACCGACACCGCCAGCCTGCCACAAGCCAGCAGCCTGGCGGTCATGGTGGCTTTCATCCTCCACGGCAGCTCTGCTTGCAGTGCAGCCCTGGGGATTATGAGTCCCCATACCACCAGCCTTTCCATGGTGGTTTACACCGTCATGGAAAGGCTGGTGGAATGGGGGTGGCAGGGGGCCCCCATGCACAGCCCCGTTGTGCATTCCACTGCCCGAATTACGGGTAGTGGAATGTGTGACTGGTGCTGCTGCATCCACCGCACCGCCACATTGGCGCCGGCTCCATCACGAGCTGGCGTCAATGTTAAGGCCCTATCCACTGCAGAGCCGGTGGGCAGAAACACTGTTTCCCCCCCGCCGGCCCTGCGGTGAACTCCTAATAGAGCCGGTGGAGTTTCAGGCTGCACAGGTGGTCTGAAGGCGGGAAGAGTTTGGCAGGCAGCCTCTGCCGCCCGCCAAACTCGCAATGAGGGCTGAGTCTTGACAACTTCAATATCAAACAACAGCACTTTGAACCCATCTGCAGAGGCAGGGGTAAAGATAGCTGGAAAATGGTCACAGTAGACAACTGTCAACCCTCCACCCCTTTTGCTGGGTTTATCAAGGCGATAGATTGCATAGCCATTGGGAATTAATGCGATCATTTCTGGGCCAGAGTTGTCATTGGGCCATTTTTGTAATGAAAACGTGGTCAGCTTGGTATGCCACCAAGAACTCGGAAAATTCAAAATGTTGCTTAACCTAGGACCAAGTGTTCATCAGAACACATGTAGTACCTGGGTTGTTAGCTAGGACTTTAGTCCTCTTTTCACAGGGCAGGTTCTCCGTCCCTTCCTCCTTAGTGAAGGGCCTGAAATGAATGACTCTGACGTTACAGGTCTGCCATATCGTGGGAAATGACTCTATTGTGGAAAAGGGTCTCAATGGAGAACAAGCACCGGACTTACCATGCGGCCTGAGATCTAACACTGCCTCGTTTGAGCAGGTTAAAAACCACCCCTGTATGGATTCAAAAGGCCAGGGCGATGGGTGCTGGGCATGGTCCACGTACGTACGGGCGCAGACGGGCTTGCCTTAGGAACACCTTTGGTGCACCAGTGGCGCACCTGCTGCGCGGACGCACTATCAGCTGACTTAAGAAGCCCATCATGAGAGGGGCGTGTCAGGGGGCGTGGCAAGCACCACACCTGCATTGCGATCTGATGAGAAAACAAGTTAGAGGAAAAGAAAATGTAAACTGAGGTCCAGCAACCTCTGTCGTTAGAGACAGGCTCCACTGTGACTAATGACTAATGGCAAACTTAACAATAAGGCAACCGAAAGGGAGTAGAAACTCATAAACAGAATAAAAACTCTTAAAAAAAGGGACAAGCTCTTGTACAAGGATAGCACCAAGAGTAATGGAGCCAGGTGACCTAAGTGCCTACCAGGAAACAAAAGAGACACCACCCTTGTCTCGCTGACTTAAAAAGCCCATCATGAGAGGCCTGTCAGGGCGCGTTTTATGAATGAAAGCATGTGAAATGTAACAAGGGTTTGCATCACAGACATGGTAGACCGTCAGGGTTTTTGCAGCGATAATTGAGAAATGAATCAGGGTTTTGTTGTGAAAGTTTAGGGCATGATTATAAGGGACAGTTGTTTTTTAATAAGTGCCAGGCAAGACCCGCCTCATTGAACTCCCTGCATGTAGTTCTGAGTAAAGTAAATAATGTTCTCTGAACTCTTTTTTTTTGTTCGTTTGATTACTGCAACGCCCCGGATGTGGAGATGCCTGCACACCTCGTTTGACTCTTGAAGTTGATCCAAAAAGTGGCTCTTCTGGCTGTGGCTCAGTTAGATGAATGTTAGGCCCTTTGCTCCTTCACTCGACTGGCACCTCCAGAGAGTGGCCAGATGCATTCCCCCTGCCCCTTTGGGCCCACCAACACAGCTGTTGAGTGTGCTAGAGTCCTGGACATGTGAGTCCTGTAACGGTAGCTGCAATGCATGGCAATATTTCCAGGGCCTTTCAAAGAAACTACGAAACCTTCTCCTCCCACTACAACCCTTTTGGAAATCAATCCACTGTGTTTCACAGACACTATAAAACCTCCTTTTCCCACTACCACCTTTTTCTAAAGCAGGACCTCAGCCTTCCACAGACACCACAAAACCCCGTCCTGCCAGTACCACCCTCTTCTAAAGAATGGCCTAAGCCTTCCACACACACTACAAAACCTCCTTTGCCTACAACCACCCTCTACGAAATCGAGACCTTCCCCTTTAAAAGGCAATACAAACCCTCTTTCTGACACTGTGACTCTCTCTGAAATCAGGACCTCTGCCTTCCACAGACACCCTATTTCTCCCTCTACCACCCTCTTCAAAATCAGGGCCCCAAACCTCTACAGAAAATACAAAACCTCCTTGTCTCGCTACAACTCTCTTGGAAATCAGGGCTGTGCCTTCCCCAAGCACTATAAAGCGTCCGTCTGCCACTTCCATCCCTTTCGAAATCAGAACATCTGGCTTCCACAGACACTACAAAACCTTCTCTCGCTACCATCCTCTTTGAAATCAGGCCTTGCCTTCCAGAGACACAACAAAAGAAGCCTCTTCTCAGGTTGTTTGCTCCTTTTTAGGGCTGAGCGTGCAAGCGCTCTGGCCTGTTGTAATCTCTCTGTGGGCTTTTACCCACACCCACTCTTGCTATTCATTCTTTGTTGTGCTCGTTTTAAATGCTTAATTTTTTTGGTGCATTTTGTGAAATGTCCCTCCTTTGTGTGCTGAGTTCCCTCGCAGGTGATTTCACTAAGTGAACATTTTTGTTGGCCATCACACTATGTCATGCTTCCTCCTGTTACAGCATGTGATGGCCCCTCCTCCGATTTAATCCCAGCCGCGATTCTTTCCAGACATTCACGCAGGGAGCCAATAACCCTTGTGGTCAACGCTCACGGCGGCCGTAGCGCTTTGAATTGATTTGCTTACGTCAACTGTTTTACTTTACATTTTCAATTTGTGTGACAAGAAAAGTCCAGTTAGGAATTTACAGCACTAATAGCTCTAACCCGAGCAAACACGAGACACATTGCATTGCAAATGCTTGTTGTGTTATCCTGTTGTACCATGAAGTTCTTAGGGTCTGATTTAGATCTTGGTGGAGGGGAATACTCTGTCACAAACGTGACGGATATCCCGTCTTCTGCATTACAATCCCATTAATGTCCCCCGTATTACGATCCATTGCACAGTCCATGGAGATGGTTATATGGTGGACAGGATACCCGTCACATTTGTGACTGAGTATTCTATGTCAGGACCGGAGGTTCTGATTATGCTTTCTCTTTCTTTACTGAATCAAACAGCAGCCAATCAAATACAAGTAACAGAAAAAACTACACATCCCAGGATGCCTAACATCCTATCACATGGTCCAATCCCTATCCATGTCCTCTGCTATAAGTCCTTTGACCTTTGATGTCACTTCCTCTTTCTTTGCTGCTTTGCAGCAAAGTACATGATTTGATTCTCTCGTGCATTTGCATGTTTATTTATTGATTTAGACTGTTATATTATTGTTGCTTAGCGTTGCGATTCAGCGCGCTTCATTTGTATTGCTTTGAGCGCTCGTACGCTCTGTATTATTGGCTTTTTGCCAAATTATCTCTGGCCCGTAACGAGTGGAGCGGGAGCGGAGCTGCGTTTGCATTCTCCTTTTCATTTTTACTCGCCGAGCCGATTCCTTTCTGTTTCTTATTCTGTTTCTGAATCGATCGGCTCGTGAGAGGTGCGGCAAGGGCGTTCAAGTGCCCTTTTTGTGTCAATTTCTTTGCTCCCTGACGCCCAGCAGAGTGACTGCTTGGGTTGTAAAATCAAAATTAGGCTGCAGCCGAGAGTGCCTTTCAGGCAGCTCCCTCCACATTCTATTAAGGGCTCATATTTGTCTTTTGCCTGAACTGGGGTTTTGCACTCCCCCATGCCTTGATCCCAAATCTGTTACATTTAAAAGTATTTTACCTTATCAATCTGACCATGGCTCAGTGGGATGATCAAGGAGCAGAATATTATACAGATGATTTGAGCAATGAACTAGAAGTTGATATAGTTGAAGCCCTTGATTCCAGGGTTCAACAATCGGTAAATGATACCCTGGTGAGAGCTTTGGGTCCCTTTTCAGGACAATTATTTGACTATGCTCGTTCACAGGGCTGGACGCAAGAACAACAACCTCTCCCGAGTCCAAAAAAGTGAAGGACAAAGCAAAAAACTTGGACCCTAGAGCAGAGGTCAGTAGTCTGCACGCAGACGCCTTTGAAAAACTACGTAAGAAACGTAGTGGGGAGCATAATTACAGCTCAAAAAAGGAAGTCCTCCTCCCTTCCTCGTCTTCTGATAAAAATTCCTCCTCTGATGATTCAGATGATTCCGACGCTCCTAGACCTAGTAAAAAAGCTATGGAAAGCGCCTCCTCCCTGTCAGGTTCTAGACTTTGATCCCACGGAAATCATTCACCCCAGAGCATCTAATTGGGTTCCTCCACCCAAAGTGGCTCAATATGTCCAATCTAATTTACGAAAAAGCTTTGATAAGGAAGTCAGATCACGCTTAAAAGCGGAATGCCCTAGACCTGACCTAGAGGGCAAGGTTTCTGAGACCCCAGAATTAGATCCCACAATGGTCACCTTTATGCGAAATTTTTCTAAGGACCCCAAAAAAGGTTTGGATCGCTCCTGGCGTAATTGCCAAGACAAGTTGTTGGACCTTTCAGGACCCTTGACCAAGATTCTTGAGATGGCGTATGTTGCCAAAGAATCTGGATCCCCGGTGGACACTGATGTCCTTATAGGATGGGCACAAAGATCCATTTGCCTACTTGGAAACTCTAATTGTGCTATTTCTGCGGAGCGCAGAAAATCCGTGTTAATGCGCATTGACCCTAAGTTGTCTGACCTTGCGTCTTCGGAAGCAGGACCTTCGGCTGAAGGACTGCTCTTTGGATCTTCTTTTATCAAAGACTTGTCCAAGTTTTGCTCCACTTTTTCTACGCTTGATAAGGCTCAAATTTCCCTCAAGAAGGTCTTTAAACAAGGACTTTTTCTCAGGGCCGGTCGTTACGGGGGACGTATGCCCAGCTGAGGAACATACAATAGTCCCCAGAACTACTACCCGAGAGGCAGAGGTGGCTGGTACGGAGATCAAGACCCCACCTTCTACCCCACGCGCCCTAGGGGAGGACGCCCCCGTTTCCGTAGAGGTCAACGAAGAGGGCAGCAAGGAGCCATACAGGACTCAAGTTTCACAGGTGAGCATTATTCACTTTTCTCAGGTCAAACTTGGGGGCAGAGTAGCATTATGCTTGACAAATTGGAAACATATATCTGGGGATCCTTGGATTCTCCAAACAGTAGAGAGATTTCGCCTGGAGTTTATCAGTACTCCCCAACAGCTCTACCCTCCTGTACAAATGTGTTTTTCCCTAGCAAATCAAAATTTTATAGACAAAGAAGTACAAGCCCTTTTAGACAAAGGAGCTGTCCAGTTTGCCTCCCCTCACCCTTACGGTTTCATCAGTCCTATTTTCGTAGTAGACAAGGAAGGAGGAGGTCACCGGTTAGTCTTGAATCTGAAGGATTTCAACCATTGGATCCTATACAGACACTTCAAGATGGAAGGCATCCACATGTTAAGAGATATCCTTCTAGAAGGGGATTGGATGGTTCGTCTGGATCTAAAGGATGCATACCTGTCGATCCCAATTTTTCCTCCTCACAGGAGATTTCTGCAGTTCCAATGGAAGGGACAGTACTTGGAGTTTCTGGCCCTCCCATTCGGTCTGTCGTCAGCCCCATGGTGCTTCACGAAGCTTCTGAGACCTGTGATGGAATGGCTCAGAGCCAAAGGAGTCAGATTGATTACATATCTGGACGACATTCTGCTGATGGCTCAATCCCCTCAAGTCCTCCTAACTCACTTGGATTGGACCATCAATCTTCTGCAGGATTTAGGTTTCCTTATCAATGTGCAGAAGTCATTATTGATACCCTCTCAGGTGATAGAGTTCCTGGGGTTCCAGATAAACTCCATATCTTGTCAACTCATTCTTCCCTCTCAGAAGATCCGCAACATCAAGAGGGAATTGAGATCGGTTCTTTCCTGCCAGACCATCTCATTGCGGAATTTTGCCAGAATAGTGGGCTTACTAGCTTCGTCTATTCAGGCGATCTTCCCTGCACCCTTACATTACCGGGCACTTCAAAGACTCAAGATCAGACATCTGCAACAGGGTCTGAGTTACTCGGAACAAATCCCCTTGACTGCCGAAGTACGATCAGAGATTCAGTGGTGGCTCCATCATACGGAGGCTTGGAACGGCAGGGCAATTTTCGGGTCTCATCCAGAAGTGGTGATAGAATCCGATGCCAGCAGATGGGGTTGGGGAGCACGCTGCAACTCCCTAGTGACGGGGGGCAGTTGGTTAGAATGGGAGCAAACTCTACATATCAATTGCCTGGAACTTCTAGCGGGATCTTTTGCCATAAAGAGCCTCTCCCCTCAGAAAACAGATTGTTGCATACTCTACGGATGGACAATGTCTCAGCAGTAAGATATGTCAACAAACTAGGTGGCACGAAGTCCAGAATTCTGGCGGAGATTGCCAAAGATTTCTGGCATTATTGCCTAACTCAACGTCTAGTGGTCATAGCGGAATACCTTCCTGGGGATCAGAATATTATAGCAGACTGGAATTCCAGATACCTGTCGGACTCCAGCGATTGGAAATTGGACCCTCTGATTTTTTCACAGATAATCAGGGAGTGGGGCAGTTGCGAAGTAGATCTCTTTGCCTCGCGGATCAATTGCCAAATTCCAAAATTCTACAGTTGGCGTCCAGACCCTTGTGCGCTAAAGACAGATGCCTTTCTTCAGGATTGATCCCAGTTTCGAGGTTATGCCTTTCCTCCATTCCTGATGATTGCCAGGGTCTTGTCTCAGGTGAGGAGACAGAAGACAGAAATTGTTCTAGTGACCCCATTTTGGAGAGCACAGCCTTGGTTCCCCATAGCTCTTCATTTAGCTTGTGCCTCTCCTCTTCTGATTCCCCCTCGTCTAAATCTTCTGTTGAGTCCGGAGGGCCTTCAACATCCACTGGTCGTGTCAGGGAAGTTGACTCTACTAGCCTGGTTAATTTCAGTTTGAGATGGAGTACCCCAGACGTTTCAAAGCAAGCTGCGGAATACATTAAGCAGGCCTGGGCCGATAGTACCCATAAAAGATATGACTCAGCTTGGCGCAGATGGTCTAATTGGTGTGATGGAAGGGGTGCCGATCCAGTGGAAGCACACCTTGGTATGATTATTAACTTTTTAGCAGAACTAGCAGGTTCTGGTCTGGCTTATCGGACCATTAATAACTTTAGATCAGCCATATCAGCAGGGCATGCTCATCTTGAGGGTAAACCCATTGGAGAACATCCATTAATTTGCAAGCTTTTGAGAGGTATACGTCTTTCCAAACCTCCTCAAGCTAAATATTCTGTATTATGGGATGTTAACATTATTTTGAAATTTTGGGATTCGTGGCCTACGAACAGGTATTTATCTCACAAACAGCTTTCTGCTAAGCTGACCATGCTTTTATGCCTTATCTCTTGCAAGAGAGTTTCAGACGTCAGAGCTCTGGATTTAGCTGGTAGAGTTTTTTCCCCAGAAGGGGTCACCTTTTCAGTGACAAGGAGGAATAAAACAAATTACAGGTCAGTATCATACCCTATTTACACGGAAAATTCAAAATTGTGCGTAGTCCAATATTTAAAGGATTATGAAGTCTTCACAGAAGAATTTCGACAAGATACCAAAGGTCAAGTATTAATTTCTTTGCAAAAACCATTTAAACCAGTGACTTCGCCCACTCTGGCCAGATGGATGAGTTGGTTGATGAGTGAAGCAGGTATTGGTACTTCTATATTCAGGGCTCATTCTGTGAGAGGAGCTATGGCTTCCAAATCTTTTGCCTTGGGTTCCCGGTTAGAAGACATTATGAAGGCAGCAGACTGGTCTTCAGAAAACACTTTTCGTAAGTTTTATCACAAACCAGTATTGGACGTAGCTACTGTGGTAATGGAACAGCTTTAATCTAGCATAATCGGATCCTCCGGTCCTGACAAAGAATACAACATTTTCTAGCTATCACGTCAAGAATTTTCAATTCTATTAAGGACACGGAGGCGAGGATTATCCCTCCCTTTAAAATATAATGAATATTGAATGCCAATTATTGTGAATATTTATGATTATTGTCATTTTTCCCTCCCATTTGATTGTCTATTATAGAAACATCAGTTTATTGAGACATTTCATTTTGTTGGGATATTACCTGCCTGTTTTATTTTTACAGGTTCTGATCAGAAAAATTCCTGAAGCTCTTATCAGCAGGAATAGTTTGGTTTTCATGTTCTGCCTCGGCTGATGCCCGGTATCGAGTTGTCCAGGAGAAGGTTTATCCTGGAAGAGAAGATGTTAAGGTCGTCGGAGTTCGAGATGGCGTAAGAAGTTTTGTTTTCAAGTTGATCTTATCTGTTTGACCAAAGAAAGAGGAAGTGACATCAAAGGTCAAAGGACTTATAGCAGAGGACATGGATAGGGATTGGACCATGTGATAGGATGTTAGGCATCCTGGGATGTGTAGTTTTTTCTGTTACTTGTATTTGATTGGCTGCTGTTTGATTCAGTAAAGAAAGAGAAAGCATAATCCTCGCCTCCGTGTCCTTAATAGAATTGAAAATTCTTGACGCAATAGCTAGAATTTATTTTATTCCATCCGCTAAGATCAAAATCAGGCCCTTAGTAAGTATGGAGCAGGTCAATTTAACATAACAGACACCTGAGTATTTGGAAGGGGAGCCGTACTAAAGTCTGGTTTTCATAATGTTAAACGTAAGATTATACCCTACACATCTCCTGCAAAACATTCCCTGAGAAATAGTTCAACTTGTTCTTGACGGACCGAAGGCGCGCACAGTTTCTTAAACAAGAAGAGGAGAGCTGGTTGAATCACAGAAACACTGGCGTCCCAGGAAGATGCCAACAAACTTGCTCACTTCAGGCAAGGGCGAGAGATGCGTTTTACTGATTAATAGCGGAAAAGTCACACGCAGAACATTTGATTCCTCCCCACTGCATTCATTCATCTTCAAAATACAACATCCAATCTGTTCATTTGTTGTAACACCCATTTCCTGCGTTACTGGTTCCATCAAAGCAGAGAGCAGGGAAAGAAATTACTCAGTGTAATCACACAAAATCATATTTTTAATGCACAGGTCATGGGGTACTTACTTCATCAAACCCCCGTTCTGATTACTATAGCATGCCAAAGTTTCCATTAATACAGCACTTACCAGTGTGTGGCTGCCAACAGCTTACGAAAGCACGTGATTTATACTTTATAATGCAGATGATGTATCATCACAGTTTAATATATATACTTTTTTTAAATTGGCAATATTGAAATAGATAGCAATGCAAGGTGGGCCTCAAATGTGAAATGATTTATATAGTTAAATGCATTTCTCCCCAGGTATAGCTAATGTGGTCTTTCTCCAGCTGAAGTTTGTGTAAATAATAAGTGCACAGTTTGGTTCTCACACGCTGCCAGTAGGCTGAAGAAACAATCCATGCTGTTTGACTTCTTCAGTCAATCAGGCCAACATCTTCGCCTTGCACCGATACAGTCAAATACTCGCCAAATCCTCCCTGGAAATAAAGTCAGAAATCTGCTCCAAAAGTGAGTAACCGCCGAAGTTAGCAGAGACTTCCTATTCTCTGGGAACTCCCAAAGCCTTCCTTGGGTAGTCCTGGGTGCAGACTAGCAGGGATGCTCGCTTTCTTAGCTATTTCTGCATGTGGAGTTGTAACAAATGTGCACATTAACATGTATAACTATGAGACCGAAGTGTATTTGCACTTGTTATCATTTATGCATTGCTTCATTAGCGGGGAAAGCATATTTCCTAGGTAGAAACCCTTTTCCGAAATCCACATCATTTTCGGGGATGGTCTACATGAGAGAGATAGAGAGAGATGGAAGTGGTCATAATCAGCCGTCATTGTTCGCAAATCAATCAATCAAAGGATTTATAAAACGCACTACTCACCCACTAGGGTCTCAAGGCGCTGGGGAGGGGGGGGGGAGCTACTGGTCATAAAGCCATGTCTTGAGGTGTTTCCTGAATGTCAAGAGGTCTTCGGTCTGGTGAAGGTGGAGTGGTAGGGAGTTCCAGGTCTTGGCGGCTAGGTAAGAGAAGGATCTTCCTCCGGCGGTGGTGTGGCGGATGCGGGGGACGGAGACGAAGGCGAGGCTGGCAGAGCGAAGATCGCGGGTGGGGGTGTGGGTCGCAGCTTTGATTCGACCTTACACCTCTTTCTTCCACCACCCACTCTTTCTTTCTGTTATTTCAGTTTCTGTGTTTTCCCTTTGCTGCTATTTTCCTATCTTTCACCTTTTTTTTTATTTTCCTTTATCTCATATCTCCTTCTTGCCCTGGGTCAAATTTAATGATGAAAAAATAATTTCCAGTTTTCAAAAAGTTGTGCCAGTACCAATGACTGGCCTCTAACAAATAATTTAAGTACTTAATGTAAGCAAGTCAAAGCAAGGATTTATCATTATTGTGCACTTCAGTAGCAGTTCTGTATAGCACTGTCATCTGCCCAAGATTTGAGGGCAGCACCTACCTAGTTTTAAGTAAGTATTGTTCGGTGCCCAGACCCACCCATCGGTTTGTTGAACATAAAAGTTCTGATTTAGAGTTTGGGGGAGGGGCTCCTCTGTCACAACAGTGATGAATATCATGTCTGCTGAAATGTAAATCCCGTAGGAGATAATGTGATTTAGATTTCGGCAGATGGGATATCTGTCACCATTGTGACGAAGTAACCTCTCTTTCAAACTCTAAATCAGGTCGAAAGTGAAACCTGTCTGCATACTGTTCTCCATCTGAGCTGTGTGGCACTGTGTTGCTATATGGTGTGGGGTCACCTCTGACCGCTGACATGTTAAGGGACCAGGTCACCAAAGAGAAATGCCAGCCAGTAGCTCAAGATGCATCTGGTAGATGTATCTGAGTATTGTCTCAGCTCTACAGTAACCTTTCCCAAGAAGAGTTGCCAGAGAAATACCATTTATGGAATCAAGCTCCAACCTCCCTGGAGGCATTTTCTCATGCTGGCACTATCTGCAGACCTAAAACACGCTCGGCCATACTCCTGGTCAATCATGCTAACTGTGTGAACACTGTCAGACTCTGCCCTTGCTTCCCATCGTTGCACCATCTTGTTACTAAGAGAAACTAATAGTGATCACAATCCCACTAGGTCGTGGGTAACAGTGGTGAAATGCTAAAATGATGGGTCCTCCTACAGTGTGGCAAGGGGTCCCTCACACTCCCATTTCTCGCAGATTTTCATAGGCCTTAAAGTGAATGGGGGCCTCTTGAGTTGCAGGGGCTGCCAGGGGCTGCCAGGGGCTTCATTACGCCCCTAGTGTGTACCAACCTTACCTACTGGAAACAAGAGGACTGTATGCACAAACAATTCACCCATCTATTCATGACTATCCCTCGAGTGACCTATTCTCTAGGTTCACCAGAGCACTCGCTCAGTGGAGAGAGACTCCTACATGGGCAGTTTGATTGAAAGGAGCTGGAATGAATGGCCAGGCTCTTATAAGGGATTACTGTACTCCCTTTTAGGTCAAGTCTAGGTACCACGGATGCGCTGTCTGCAAGACATGCTGTATTCTGCCTACTGGGTTTAACCACGCCCACTATTACCATTTGTTCTTTGTTGTGCTTGTCTTAAATGCTTCCTTTTTATTGCTGCATTTTTCTAAATGTCCCTACTTTGTGTGCTTAGTTCCCTCCAAGGCGATTTCACTAAGAGAACATTTTTGTTGGCCATCACACTATGTTCATACACGTTCATGCTTCCTCCTGTTACAGCGTGCAATGGCCACTTCTCCCAACTGGTGTTCCTTTGGTTGTCCATAGCAATGTGTTCACACCACACCAGTGAAAACACCTTGTTTAGAAAAGCAACAAAGGTTTCAGGTTTCATTTGTTCTTGTGCATCTTCTCTAGTGCTGCTAGCTGCCTCTCTGGACCCAGTGGTAATTCCTCATTCTAAGTCCGCTACACAGTGCTGGTGGCTGCTTCTCTGGTTTCCTGGGTAATTCCCCACTCTAAGCCCTCCAGACAATGCTGCAAGCTGCTTCTTGGGTCCCATCTGTAATTCCTCATTCCAAAATCTCTAGACAGTGCTGCTAGCTGCTTTTCTGGTCCCAGTGGTAATTCCTCATTCTAACTCCTCTAGGCAGTGCTGCTAATTGCTTCTCTGGTCCTGTTAGTAATTCCTCATTCTAGGTGCTTTTAGGAAGTGCTGTTAGCTGCTTCTCTGGTCCCCATTATAATCCATCATTCTTAGTCCTCTAGTAAGTGCTGCTAGCTGCTTCTCTGGTCCCGTCAGTAATTCCTCATTCTAAGTCCTTTTAGGAAGTGCTGTTAGCTGCTTCTCTGGTCCCAGTGGTAATTCCTCATTCTTAGTCCTGTAGACAATGCTGCAGTTGCTTCTCTGGTCCCTGTGGTTATTCCTCATTCTAAGGCCCATATTTATACTTTTTTAGCATCGCATTTGCGCCGATTTTTGACGCAAAAGCGGCACAAACTTACAAACTACAATTGTATTTTGTAGGTTTACACCGCTTTTGCGTCAAAAAGCGGCACAAATGCGGCGCTAAAAAAGTATAAATATGGGCCTAAGTACTCTAGACAGTGCAACAGCTGCTTCTCTGGTCTCAGTGGTAGTTCCTCACTCTTATTCCTCTAAGAAGTGCTGCTAGCTGCTTTTCTGTCTTGTCGGTAATTCCTCATTCTAAGTCCCCTAGACAGTGCTGCAAGCTGCTTCAGTGGTTCCATCAGTAATTCCTCATTCTAGGTCCTCTAGGCAGTTCTGCTAGCTGCTTCTCTGGTCCCGTCAGTAACTCCCCAATTACACAGTTCTGGATCTGTGCCTCTGGCACAGTGGTAATTCCTCATTCTAAGTCCTCTAGGAAGTGCTGTTAGCTGCTTCTCTGGTCCAATCAGTAACTCCACCATTCTAAGTCCTCTAGGCCGTTCTGCAGCTGTGTCTCTGGCCACAGTGGAAAATGCTTATTCTAAGTCCTCTAGGCAATGCTGCAGTTGCTTCTCTGTTCAAGTCAGTAACTCCCCCATTCTAAGCGCTGCAACTGTGCCTCTGTGTCCAATGGTACTTCCTCATTCTTAGTTCTCTAGGCAGTGCTGCAGCTGCTTCTGTCTTCCCAGTGGTAATTCCCAATTCTCAGTCCTCTAGACAGTGCTTCAGCTGTGTTCCTGTTCATACATCCTCAACACTTCAAACCAAAACACATAGGTAAAAGACACTATCATTTACAATAGCCCTAACTCTCACAAATGTGAGACCTATTGCATTGCAAATGCTTATTTGTCTTCAGCGCTCTCCAGCGCCACCATCAGCATCGGGATTTTTGTGCCTAAATCCTGTCAGCTAGACACACTGGAGGTTTTTAATATCCTGGTGACTAGGCAAACATTTACCTGAACCAAATAGTGACCCAGGTAAAGAGTGGCCCAGTTTCCATTTCTTCATAGGTGCACCGCCTTTCTCCTTTGATGTAGGCCTGGTGGAGATCATAGAAGTGGCAGTCTAAACAGAGGCAGCTTTTTGGTGCAGACATTTAAGTAGTCCCTATTCTGATGTGAAACTTCAAGGAGCAGATAGCATACACCAGCGTGGTGCACAATTGCACCCTGAGGCTTGCGTGACTTTCCGTATCCGGGATAGTCCCAGTCTCTGAAGCTCATCTCCATGGCCTTTCGCACGTAAGCAGGGTATAGTGGTAAAATAACTGAGAGAATTTATATAATACCAAATCAATACTATAATAATGAAAAACCAGGAGCAGCAAACAGGAGGCCTTTTCTGACGTATTATTATAGCACAGTACCTCATTAAATGTAATCATATATATGGAAGACTTTCTTGGTCTCCAAACTTAAGAGCCTACAGTAGCAAGTTACCCCCTTTGGTTCTCTACAGATGTGAAGTTTGGGGTTTCAAACCATGGAGTGACCTGAATTCAATTGAAGGTGTGGGCCTGAAACAATTATTTGGTCTACTGACGGGACTATGGTGCATGGATGTTTTGTGCATTTAACTTGACACCGTGAACCATCCAAGCAGGAACGTGTTTTTTAAGAATTCTCAATAAAGTTTCCCTTAACAGAAGTCACATAATTTATCATGCGTTTGCTGGCATGAAGCACAATGTAGCGAAAGAAAGAGGGCTAGTGGCCATATTGGATGGGTAGAAGAAATAAAAGAAACCCATTCTAGCTTTGGTACAGTGACCTTGTGGGGCCCTCTAAAAATTATCAAAGGGATTCAGCTCTATGTCTCCATCAGTCTATCAACCAAGATGTGGGATAATTGTCAAGTGAAAAAAGTCCTTAAAATTAACTCTGCAGTCTTTAGGGAATTCCAATATGTTTCTATATTACCTGTAATGTCCCAACCAAAAAGTATGTCAGAAAATGTTTCAATTTAGAGTAGGTTGCAACCCGATTCACGGTTGGCCAGATTTCCACTTGAAAATTCAGTAAAATAGAGGTATTTTGCCCTGTTACGCAAGTTTAAAATCCCAATGTAACATTGTTCACGTGTTAATGGATTGCTTGCATTATAAAAAGAAATAGGTAAAAATAGATCATTTTTTATAAAGTGTGTTATTCGCTCCAGAAGTGAAGCTTTGGAGCTCTTAATTAGCATGTGCTTTTTTGATGTAACAGCTGGCTTAGCTTGTTCATTAAGAGCTAGAACTAGATAACGTTTTATTGTATCGTGTACTATTAATAAAAT
Source organism: Pleurodeles waltl (assembly GCF_031143425.1). Lineage (NCBI taxonomy): Eukaryota > Metazoa > Chordata > Amphibia > Caudata > Salamandridae > Pleurodeles > Pleurodeles waltl. The sequence goes on along the minus strand of NC_090449.1, from coordinate 1,003,907,896 downwards.
TGTGTCTAAAACTGGCTTAGTATTGATTATTCTATGGACAGCAGCTGATGTCATAATGCCTCAGTCATTATTGTGGGAGGGATAAGTTATACACGTATTTTTGATACTAAGCCACCTCATTGTATTGATTTAAAATTCATGGTTTGATATAAACATAAAGAAACAAGAAAAAAGATATACGATTATTATGTGACTGGATTCCAATATTTGCTTAAAAATTGCCTGTGGCTTGTTTTTCTACAGGAATTGTTCAATGTATTATCAGTACAACTCTAAGTGAAGCTTTATCAAGAGTAGACAGTTGACACCAGGAGGATGCCATGTCAGACCAGTGACAAGCCTGTGTGGACGTTTCATGTGCAGATGAGGCAGAAAGGGGCAAACCTACCAAAGTTCTGACGTTTGATCACTCTAACAGCCTTCGTCATCACAAAAGTTTACAAAACACTCCATGCCAAAGGTTTTGTCTGCTCTGCATTGGAGTGACCTATTTCTACCATGCATTGCTGGAGAGAGGTTTCTTTTTTTTTTTTTTAAAACAATTTTGTTTGTGTGCTTGAAAAAAAACACCTTTGACACAAAAGGCAACAAATACGATCTGGATTGACTCAAGCATAGCAAGGGATTTGAGGAGGTAGAAACTTTGAGTAGAACTATTCCCCACAGAAGGTTCAAATTAATGGCAAGTGATTGTTTTAGGTCAAGACGAGCTCAGTAATCTCGGGAAATGCTAGGAACTGAAAACCTGACATGAGATTCTGAGGTGCCTTTTGCACAGAACTGTTTTAATTAGATAGATTTCTGATTGTGTTTCATCAGGAGCACAGCCTAGTCAATGTGATTGGGGCTTTGTGAATCTACATTTTCCAAACTAAAAAGCAGCAGGCTCTAGGGTGAATGTGCCATGTGACCGAGGTTTGCAAAGGACTATTCCCATGAGGAGCAGGGTCAGTACTGATTGGCAGTAGGTGGTCCTCTGATTTAGAGTTTGACAGACATTTACTCTGTTGCAGTGCCAACACAGTACCCTGTCTGTCAAACTCAAACTCTGTTCATCTGATTTTTAGTTGGGCAGTTCACAAGTTTTAGGTTGCTGGAGTAAAATGTACTCTGTTAGTGTAAAACCACTTTTGACGGGCCGACGGAGTAGGTGCCCTTAGAAGTAAGCAATCTGACCATCTGCCTATTAAGAGTGGATGATCAGATGGATTTTTTTTTCTTTACTGTCCGTCACCACCAGCTATACCCTGGTGGTCAGGAACAGTAAGAAAAAAGAAAAATGGCCCAAACACCAGGAGAGAAAACTGATGCATCATTAGTTGTTTTTTTTAAACTTCAGTTTTGGGAATTTGTCTTTGAAGCCTAAAAAACTTTGGAAAAGTTTGACAGTCAGCCATCATATTTGAAGGAGCCACCTGTTAAACATTTCCTTCATTGACAGGAATCGCCATAAAGGCACTTCCTGCCAACGTTTAGAGATTTCACAAACAAAAACGAATACGGTTCTCGACCACCCTGTCAGCTTTTACTTGGTCTCTTAAAAACTAAATCAGGCCCTCTGTCTCCAGTGGCACATTAGGAAAAAGCAATGGTTTGGAATGCTATCCCGAGGGATTGCCAGTGGATAGGCTGTTTGCAAGCATTTGACCCATCATCTTTTAAGCGCTTGATTGCCAGTAGTATGCTTGAAAACCTGAGACTGGAGCAACTTCCCAAGCCTATTACTGCCAATGTTTGTGAATTCTAAGGTAGTACATTTACAACCATTCAAGGAATTCTTCTATGGGTGGAGATTTTCCACCTGTTTTGTAAACCAGTCACTAGAGGGCATATTTAGAAGGAAGTGGAGCAGCACAGCCTGGCAAGCAAATTTGCAGTGCTACATTGGGTGATATAAACAGAGCAGAACTGCACCATTTCTTTACAGCAATTGCAAGTTCTGCTCTCTTTCTCTCTGAGCTGGTGCAATTTGGGCAGCCGAATGCCACCACAGGCACACTTGTGCCATAGTGCAAGGGTGTTTGCATTATGTTCAGGATAGTTTATGTGCAGGAAGGGGTACCTTCCTGCAGAAAAACTATTTTTGGAGGCTCTTCCCTCTTTGTATGTGTGCTCCAAAATGGGTTTGCATCAAAATCCATGGGTGTGTTCACAGGAATGCCCAGGCACTACCCATGGAATGTCTACCTGACAAAGGTAATGCATTGCAGTGAAATTCATTTTGTACATTTTCTTACAAAGTCATGCAAATTCAGATTTGCATGACTTTGTAAATATCTAAAAGGATTTTTCGACAAGGCTGAATCAAAAAAGTGACATAATCCCAAAGCAAAATCTTGGTAAATTTGGGCCTAAATATATTCAAGTTCCTGATTTAAAAAGGAACATGTTAAAACCTCATGTTGAAATCAGTATGACAAGAAAAAACGACACACAGATAGCAGACCCGACTTAGGGTCCCCAGACCCAACTACCAAGCCAAGAATGTCTTTATTTGGGGGGGTTTCACACTCCAAACCTGCCCCCTGAAGGTATGCCCCTGAGTTTAATACACTAAGGAGCAGAGGTGCAGCTGGGAAGAAACACCTTCGAAAGCTATTTTGAATGTATTTATCTGTAAAGAATGGCACCGCAGGCTGAGATTGAGTGCAAGTGGGTGTCTCTCATCAGTGTCCTAGTGCAGTTAATCTTAAGTCACAGGACATGGGGGAATGGGGAATAATCTAGACAAGCAGTGCTTTAATCTTTGGGGAAAAGCTCCCTCTGCAGAAGCATCATCTTTTCTACTCTGCTTCCATGCAGAAGGTGATCTGGTCTGTAGGAAACAGCAAGGGTACAGTGACATTGTCATTAGAAAGTACATCTTCCTCAATTCACACCTGATCACCAACAGAAACTTTATCCATTTGCCCTTCTCTGAGACTTTGCAGTGGCATTGCCCAGTAGAACAAGTCGCATATGGGGGCACATAGTGTCAATAATGACATTTGTTTAATGCTGATTACTTTATGTATCTGGACCACAAAATTAAGGGATGGGTGTTCCACATTTATATATAGTAATGATATTTAGTGGAAGGAATACCAAATATCCTAAACCCACTTCTAAGAAGAAACCTAAGTAGGTTCCTGTGATGAAGGATGTCTTTGTACCCAGCCCGGATGCCACTCAGAATCAGTACATGGTGATACTCACCCTGCAGGTATTATGACTGTCTTCTCAATGGCAGAGAAATCCCTGATGGCATCTCTGGAGCCCCTAGACAAGAAACCTGAGAAGTTTGAGAATAGACTGTTGGCCTTTGAGGCCTGCAGGAGAGCTTTACAGTCTAAAACCTCACTGATGGAGATACTCTCGGAACAGACACAAGGCAATGGAACAAGTAGCGCAGAGCCAGGAGTACCAGGAGGAATTTTAAAAGTGTGCAATCTTGTGTGTTCTTGGCCTAGAAATAAGTAATTAGTGATCGTCCTAATTGTAGAAGTGAACTTAGATGCAGAGAAAAGGGCATCTTTCTGTTAAAAGTATACAGACTAGTATTCGTTGCCCAGGGTGCAACATCAGAGTGCTTGGAAGTGTTCTGGTCATATTTCAGGAAAGTTAGGAGAAGGATAAACTTTTGAGAGTTGAAATGACAAAGAGATTTTGTACAGCAACTGTAGAATTCCGATTTTCCAAACTTCAGTCCCTACTTTGGAGGAGGCTAATCAGAAAATTGCAGGAAGACCTCGAGAGTGGCGGGGTTCAGGCCTCACGTTGGTACCCCTCAAAATTAAGGGTTCAGCATGGAGAGAGGATACGCACCTTTTACACCCCTGATCCTGGGAGGTGACTTTTATCAAGTGCTAAGAAGGATAAAGAATTGGGGTGAATATTATGTGTGACCCACAGCTTAGGTGATGGGGCTGTATACTTTGAGGTGGATAGCTTAAAGTGCTAATCCCTCGCTCAGTCCTGAAAAGTGGCAGAGGTTGGATGACACATGAAGCGCCCTGCATTGTGCTGGTAAAGCAGACCACATACTCCACCCCATGGAATTTTGTGTGTTGTACCTTTTAAATTATCAAAAACGTTGTCCATTACCAACCGAGCAGTGCTTTTGTTATTTCGGGGCTGTGGTTTTGCAACTTGCCTTTCATTTTAGTCGATTTGTGATGCAGTCCTTAGCAAAAAGTTTTTTTTTTAACGCATATCAAGTTTTAAGGAGAAACAGTATAGTCTTGAAAGGGATGCCTACAATGCATGCTTTTTCTTGCAGACTTTGGCTTACTGACAGCACCATTGATTCTGATATACGAATTAAGGAGCTGAACATTTTTCTACAATCGATACACATAAACCAGATTTGGGCAAAGGCACAGGCATTCTGATCTAGCCATTGATCCTGTCACTTTATTGACGTCATTAAAGTTAGGGTCAGAAATCACTTTATGACGTGCAAAATGCCCTTTGCGACTAGCTGCAACTTGTCAGGAGCACTAAAGTGGCGCACTCATCTTGCTGAATCTCAATGAATCTATCAATGGTCTGCAACCCCAATTGCTCTCCCAATCCATTGATCAGATACTGACTCCATAATGGGGCTGCTTTTCCATTCGCAAAGTGGAAGCCATTGTTGTGGGTAGGTTCCCCCTTGTGAATGCATCGGTTTGGCGAAGCAAACAGTTGCCCTGGCGATCAGTGGATGACCCTTCAGTGTCATTCACTGAATGCATATTTTTGTTTATATTGAAAACAGCATCCAAAACGCTTCAAGATACAGGGGTTGCTTTAATAAATGAAATGTTGTAATTCAGTGAATGGAAATTTAAGGACTGAGGTCTGCTGGTCTTTGTAGACCTCCAACCCATTAATGGTCGCTCTCACAGTACTTGATAATGACCAGTCTGGAGATCATTTTCTTTATCATTAGGTATGTTGGGATACAAAAAAAGTCCTGGTTTAAAGACACCTCTTATCATTAGATCATTTCCAAGTGGGTCTGTTGCCCCTGCCCAGCTCTAGTAGAGCACCAGAGGAGAGATACACATGTGAATCTTCATTCATGACACAGACCTTACCTCATTGCTTAATGCCTCCTCCAAAAGAGCTCTCCCCACTGCCTAGTGTCAGGCCACCATCATACATCTTCTGAAGAAATCTTAGTTTGACCTTAACTTTTATAACAACTGGCAAACCTACAACTCTACACCAGCAAGTTCCTGAAATGAGAGGTCATGACACAGCTTCATGAATTTGTGGAGATGAATCACATCCTCCATTACCGTCAATCTAGGTTGAGATCTCTTTCAGCAGGTGAAGTTATTCATCAATGTTTTTTAAGTAAATTTTATTTTCAAAAATTATGTTTTATAGTAATATAAAGTTAAATGGAACAGATTCCTCAGTGTTTACGAAGGGGTGGGGACACTCTTTATTCTGAAGATCGCTAATAGGATAATTACTTACAATGAGCTCACCCCAGCACCAGGGTATGAGTCCCATCTCTGTTGACAAGGCAGTCGAATTAGACAAGATGTTTTTTCCTTTTCTTTTCTTTTACTAAACAATAATTATTTGCCACTGCACATTCTGCAAAGCAAAGGACTTCCTTTTAAAATCCACAGTGCTCTGTAAAAAGGCTGACAATTAAAAGATTACAATGCAAAATATTATTTTTGCTTACCATTAAGGAGCATTTTGTGGAAATGGCGCTCAAGCGTAAATGTTTTAAAAATTCATTCTTTTTATGGTCTGGCTTCAGAGCGTACCTGTGGCCAGACAATTATGTAGGCATTACTAGAGAGGGGCTTTGGCTCCACCGACATGTTGGGAACCAGGAGTACATACTTAGATTGGGCAGAGGATGTAGTACATACTTAGATTGGGCAGAGGATGTAGTACATACTTAGATTGGGCAGAGTATGTAGTACATACTTAGATTGGGCAGAGGATGTATGAGTCTAGAGAAATCTGCTTGCCTTCACCTAGCTGTGATCACTTTGTTTATTGATCCAGCTACCTACACTTGAATTTTCAGGGCCACACATATGACATTGGAATGCTATTAAGGTGTCTTGGATAGCTAGATAATTTATGGTGGTTTTCTCTGGCAACAGCAGAGATGGGAGAAGGAGTAATAAACCTACATGGATGTTTAGGTCTGGCTTGACAATGCAACTGTCACCTGACTTTTTAACCTACACCAATGTTATTCTACAGTTCTTTGCTTCCACACAAATAAAAATCTATTCCCATGCTATTTATTTGTAATGCTTCACATTACCATACAATACTCCTTGAAAGCAAGACCTATTGCCTTTGCTAATGCTTGTTAGTCATATCTATAATGAGCAAGGTTCCCATACCCAAATTTAAATATTTTCAAAGAAATTGCCAGGCTTGCCTGGTAAATATGTGAGATACCTATCATATCCAATTCCATCATTGTATTGCATAATATGTAAATAATAAAACATGAACAGAAGAGATGACACAGCTGTTAAGAGTTCTTGCAGCAGACAAGCTGCAGCATTGAGTCACATGTCAGAGTCAACTCCTGGAAGCGTCTGTCTCGATGGCCCCATCCTCTGCCGCTGCCCCAGCCCCACCGTCCAGTCATAAAGCTGCTCCTGCTGTCAGTCCTGCATGGTCCTTCCTAGTTTAGGTGTAAAGAATGAAAACACAATCCTGGCTGCAGTCTGGAGTTATGGGAAATGGATATGTGAAGATGCATATGTCCAAAAATCCAATGACTAAGGGCCTGGTTTAGAATTTGGCGGATTGGTTATTCTGTCACAACGGTGATGGATATCCTGTCTGCTGAAATATAAGTCCCATTATTTCCTATGGGATTTATATTTTGGCAAATGGGATATCTGCCACAAGGAGGAGAGGGGGTGCCAGGGGTGAAAGAGTTCCCTACTTCTTGTAACCATGAGGTGCGCATTTGATTCAGGTTTAGGAGGGACCGGAGAGATGGGTTCAGGGTGAGGTGATGGTATGACCTCACCAGATGCTAACACGGTGTCTTCTAGCCCAGGGTGATTGCCCTTCACTGCTGGAGTGGGGTCATGTACCACACCCTCTCCCTCCACAGTACCAGAGTCACTGGCATGTCTGTTCATTCAAAAACAGATTTTCCCATACATCATAAAAAAGAGGGATAATATTAAAAATATAAAGGTCATATATACACATTAAAACATGATTACTACAATAGATTAATTTTCCTTCCCAAATCAACTTATCATTTTAGATTTTCTGGAACGGTCTTTATTTTTTTTCTGATGGACACAAAAGAGAGTTTACCCAGCTCTTCCTCCTTCAGCCCCTTATGGGCCACATATAGGCCTTCCTTAGGTCCAGTCTTTGGCCAGGTGAGGCTGGGACAATCAATCAATCAGTTTTTGTAAAGCGCGACTACTCACCCATGAGGGTCCCAAGGCACTGTGGGAGAGGGGCCTCATCCAAAGAGCCACGTCTTGAGGTTCTTCCTGAAGATGATGAGCGACAGGCTTTGTCTGAGGTGCAGGGGGAGGGGTGGGGTGTGTGGTGTCTGCATGTGTGTGTCTGTGTTTTTTGCTGTATTGGTGTGAGGTTGTGCTGCTTGTGGTTGTTGTATTGGGTGAGTGCAAAAGTTTGAGTGTGCTTAGGATAGGGCTGGAGAGAGGGATTTTGGATGGGTAAGGGGTGGGAGTGTGGGCATGAGGTTGGGGCGGGTGAGAGGCTGCACAATTGCTGAGGGGTGAAAGATTATGCTTTATAGTGTTGCACCGGAAAATTGGCAAACAATATGTGAATTATTCCTTAGCATTGCAGACAGCTTGAACATTGATGGACTTCCAGCAACTTAGAATTTGATGCAGATGTGCACTGTGCAAGCTGCCTGTAGTGACATGCACACAGTTAATTGCACTAAGCACACCTGAGAAAATGGTGACAGCATAAAACTGCTGTGTCAAATGTTGTCTGTCATGCAGGGACTGCAACATGGTGAGGTGCTGTTACAAGGGGTTGGGTATTCCCAGTAGGACCTTTGCAGGTGGACAGGGTTCACTGAGCTGTTAACGGCATGTTTTATTAGCTGTAGACATCTGAAATGTACCAGTTGTCAGGAAATTGACTGCAAAACGACCTTGACATGAACAGGGATCCCATGTAAGTGGACGCCTGGTGAGTGGGACCTAAGTTCCACTTCCCAATCATGTCCAGTATCACATGAGAAGGAGGAAAGTAATATCTTCTTTAAAAAAAAAAACTCTCTTCAGCCAGAGCAAAGAGTGTGACAATTCTTCTGTAAGTGCTCACTCTTCTATCACTTGTGTGCTTCAAAATCAGATTCACTATTCCAGATCGTTTAGCAAATGAGTGTGGAATGTGAGTGCATTTCTAATGGGCTCCACTAGTGTGCATTTGGACACTTGGAAGAAGTGCTACAACTGTTTGGAGGCTGTGCCTTGTGTATCCTGCATCATCCCACATTGATGAAAGTGTCCTCTTTTGTGATCAGGCTAGATGTGTGGTTTGTATGTGCCCTTGCATTCGTAGAAGGTATACATGATGAATTTTGATAAAGGTGAAGACATCTTAAGGATTTTGGGGGCCGTGGGCCAAACATATTTTGGGGGCCCTTGTTTCCAACAACTTTGAGTTTTGATCCATTTTCAGTTAATTCACACCCATTGCATTTTACATTAAAACAGTAAAAAGAAAGAAGACAAATGGCAATTACTTATATAAACTCTGCGTGGTCTCACCCATATCCTTTAATATATCTGCTTTTCTTGATCTGACCTTGGACTGTCTTGATTCACATGTAGCACACCATGGGCACCAGGAAGCAACCCACTATGAGGCTATAGTGTATTTAACAACATTTTATGACCAAAAGAGGTAGAATTTTTCTGTTTTCAAACATGTTAATTTGCATAACAATCACATTACAGTAAATACATCACAAGACCTTTTAACATGATGATCACATTACAGGAAATGACCACACAACTTTTTACTTGGATGATGTGGTCTTTGATTCCTAGAACATCACTAAGAGGTGTGAGGGCTAGGCTAAACTCATTAAAATTCTTCAGTGTGCACAATAAAAACATAGTAGCAGATATGGGCCCAGAGTTATAAGAATCTGGTGCATCAGTACTGATGCGTCAGATTTCTTGCTCCCCCCACCGCCATCTAACAACACCATTGGTGCGCCATATTTACAGTGCGGCACACCATGGCGCATGTTAGGCCAATAGTGTCAAAATTTGTCACCCTATTGTGGCGCTTTGCTCCACTAGCGTAAAAAAGGTTGTCGCTAGTGTAGCAAAAATCAAGGCGGCCTATTGATTTCAATGGGTGCGCCTTTTAATGCATTCTTTGAGCAGGAGTTAAGAATGACACCAAAAATGGCACAATGAAATCTTGTAGATTTCATTGTGCCATTTCTCCAGGTCTCCTAATGCCAGAACGCCCCCCTTTCATACATTATACCTAGGGCAGGCATATCATGGCGCAATGGGTCGCAAAGTGGCGCAATACATGCATTGCACCACATTGTAAATATGCTGTGGTGATTTTTGTCTTGTTGGGCCACATTAGCGTAAAAAACAAATCCTGCTAATGTGGCGCAAGGAGGCACTAGGGCCTTGTAAATCTGGCTCTTGGACTGCAAGTCCCGCCCAGTCTTGCCATTTGTCACCATTGCTTATTTACCAGCCGTAACTTTGCCTTTTTCCAATTTTGTCAAAGACAAAAGAGAGAGAAGTGATGAAAGCAAATACAGGGGGAAAGGAAGGAGGAGGAAGGATAAGGGATAGCGACAGAAGGATATATTACAGAACATTAAACTGTAGAAATCAAGTGAAGAACCTGAGGGGATCATGTAAAATGAATTGGGATGGGAAGAGTGAGATGAGAGGTAAAGGAAAAAATGGGAGTAAGAATGAGAGGGTAAATTATAGTAATACAATGGGTCCAGAAAAAGAAGGGGCGAGGAGGATAATAACTGGGAGAAAGGATGGGTGAGCAGAAGAAAGAAAAAAATAAGATGGCAAAAGAAAGGCTTGAAAAGGGAGAAATTGGCGTGAGGAAAATGCGTTGGAAGGAGGATGTGGAAACTGAGTCTTAAGGGAGAGTGAAATGATGGGGAGAATAACAGCATGAGGAACAGAAGCAGAAAGACAGGGGAGAAAAGGTGCATGAATGGAGTGAGAAAAAAGGAGGAAAACAAGAATGATCCATAGAGATAGTGTGAAGAATAAAGAGAATGTGTTTGTAGGGGAAGAAAGAAAACGAAATGAGAAGAAATAGGTGTAGAAATGTGGTTGTCAAGAGTTTGAGGCCAGGTGCCAACTTGTTACTGTTTCATCCAGACCACTGGTGAAGCAAAAACTTGTTCCTTAGGGAAGGGGGTAGGCATATTGTTCATGGGCTCTTACTAGCAATTGTTAAGGGTACTGCTTGAGTTATGTGCCTAGTGCCTGGACACTGAGGTCTGATCAGTATCTTCCTCCAATACAGCAACTATTCATATAGGAAATACCTGCATTGTAAATATGGAAAGATTCCACAAGTATCTCGAATTCAGATTGTACTGTGAGATTTAAGGGGAAAAAATCACTTGATTACTCATACGTTCACTCATTCACCTCTTGAATCTGCCCTCTCACTCATTTCCTCACACACAACCTGTGCACATTCACACCATTCTCACTATCACTTACCTATTCGCTCATATCTTTACTCATGCAATACTCTCACCAGGGGCGGTGGCTCCTCCATGAGGGTGGAGGCGCGTCACCTCCCCCGCCAGCAGTGACAGCTTCAAAACTTTTTTAAAACAACGATAATAAACTATAATAAACTTTGTTTATTATCGTTGTTTGGTAAAAGGGGTGGGGCCACAGGAGTGACGAGTGTGAGGAGGAGTGCTCAGCACTCCCCCTCAAAGCACATGTGTGTTTGGCCAACTGTCTCAGGCCGGCCAAACACACATGCGCTGTAGGCTCTCTCCAGCCAACAACACAGTTGCCGGGCTGGAGAGCGCGTGCACAGGCTCCCAGTCTGCCTGGGAGCACCCTGGCTTGGCGCTCCCAGCCAATCCTGATGCAGCTTTGAGCAGCGTCAGGATTGACCGCAGGGCAGGCTGGGAGCCTGTGCTTGCAGTCAACGAGGGTTAGAGGAGCAGCGTGCAGCGGACGAGGTAAGTGTTTGCTTTTTTATTTTTTTTTACTTTAAATTATATTTTAATTTTTCCCCCGCCTCACCCCTTTACCTTGCCACGAGCCGCTCCTGAGTATTACACATAGCATTGGCATATAATGATGTTTCAAATGTGCAGGGCGTTGCCACAGCCCCTTTGCCCTTCATTGTGAATGAAGAGATCCAATCCAATCTGACCGGAATTTCGAATTGAGTTATAATTATGATGCCTTCACAATTTTCCCAAACTTACTAAAATTTTTCAGGGTAAAATCCCTGAAACAAGGCAAAAAGTGTAATTTGGTGGGTCAATAACAATTCTGTATATTATGCCCCATTTTCCTTGTATAAAATCAGGATAGGAAGTATTTACCATACATGATCTATACCTTATCTTGTGATAATGGTATTTACTAATGGCCAGATGTTGGTAGGTGGCAAATTGCAACTCGCAATTTGCTATGCAGAAAGGTGTCTCTGACACCTTCTGCGACTCGCTATGGGGTCGCAAAGACCCTCCTCATTAATATTAATGAGGTGGGTCGCAGTTTGCGACCCCATAGCGAGTATGGGCACTCACGGGGATGGTGGCCTGCTGGAGTCAGCAGACCACCATGTCCGTGACTGCTTTTCAATAAAGCAGTTTTTTTTTTCTATCTGCAGCCCGTTTTCCTTAAAGGAAAACGAGCTGCGCTTAGAAAAAAATACCGAAACCTTTTGTTTCGGTTTTTTTCAGAGCAGGCAGTGGTCCGTAGAACCACTGCCTGCTCTGAAAAAATAATTTTGTGATCATTCACAAAGGGGAAAGGGTACCAGGGGAAGGGGTCCCACTTCAAGTGGATGGTAACTGCGAGTTGATTTGCGACCGCTTTTGGGGTCGCAAATCAACTTACATCGCGTTGCAAGTCGCAAATAGGAAGGGAACACCCCTTCCTATTTGCGAGTCGGAAACGCATTTTGCGAGTTGGTTCCGACTCGCAAAATGCGTTTCTGCATCGCGTGAGGGCTTTTGCGCCTTGCAAATGGTGTTTTTCACCGTTTGCGAGGCGCAAAAGCCTTGCTACATCTGGCCCTAAGTGTGGTAATATCCTACCCTATGACGACACACTTGTAATGAGGACCTTACTATTTTGACGTCGCACTGTGAGACATTTTACTATAATGGACTAAGGCAACACAATCGCAGCCACACTTTCTCACACACTCATTTACAATGTCTGCAGAAGGCACAATTTTCTCATTGCAACTTTAATAGTCGAGCACTCTGGTCGGATCTCTGAGACTCTCACACAATAAATAAAATAAAGCAATGGCCTACGCTGCTGTTCTACAAATTGCCTCACCATTAGTTTTGGGGAGGGCCACTGGAGTTATGCGATTGCACGACCACAGAGGTTTTTGCATATTTATGGATTTGCCACATAATCCATTATCTGCCGCATAATCTGCACATTTTGACAAACAAATATCGGTCCAACTCAAATGGTTCAAAAGTTATTGAAAACACAGCTACACTGTTCATGCACTGATTACATCAAGATTGGAATATTCTAATGTCCTATTTCTGGGGAACACCTCTGGAGTTTAACGGGTTGCAAAGCGTGGAGAATACGGCAGCTCGACTGGTTCTGAATATCTGTAAAAATCAGTTTATTGGCAAGGTCTTATATCACTACATTGGCTCCCAATCAAGCAGAGAACAATGTTTAAAGCTCTCGTGACCACCCATAGCGCTGTATGTAAAAAGGGCCTGCGCTATACCCAGGACAAAATTAAACAATACAGACCCCCTTGTGGCCTCCGCTCTACGATTGGTGCATAAAGTGAGAGCAGGGATAGATCTTTAACCTTTTTGGCCACATGCCTGTGGAATTCTCTTCCAGATCATCTTCGGGAAATATCTCCCGACCCGTCTTTAAGGTCTACCTGAAGGCTTTGTGGTTAGAGCAGTGTAAACGGACCCTGCTTCCGCCAGGACACCCCTGTTGGAGCTGCGGTTTGCAATTTAAAAGTTGGCTTCACTCATAGCACTACAATGAGAAGTATATATTAAAAGTGACAGTTTTTAATCATGAACTTGGAACCATTCAGCCCCTGCCACAGGGTACTTAGAACTATGAGGTAAGACGGTTGTCACATGAACCCTGTATATGACCCAGATTCTTATAGATAGAACAACATTATAGTCTATTAAGTTAAACACAATAGGAACTTTCATATGATAGCGAAGAAAAAGGAGGATCTGTAAAATAAAATATTTGCAGAAGATCACACAATTTGGTTAACCAAACGAAGCCGCGATCAATGCAGGTTTTCAGATTTCACTTCAGACAAATCAACCAATAAATATGTATCTATTTACCTACATTTTCTGCAGCAAAGTTTGATGCTTTGTTTTTAGCTATTTGTGCATGAGGGTAGAGCGAGGGAGGCAGGCAGAAGCCACATGAAAGCTCGGCTCGAGCTTCCAACAGGACCTCGAGCTCAGCCAGAGGCAGACTGCAGGCTCGAGCCTTCAGCATCTTGCCCACCTCTAGCTCCTGGTTGGCAATAGAGAGTTCAGCACAGTTACTTCTAACATGGGAAAAGGCGGTCACTGTGATTACAAGAGATAGCAAATACATTTCCATGGCCAAGGGTTTTCCACTTTAGATTTATCTATGAGCCACCTCCAGATTGAACTTAGCTTTTTATTCCTTGTAAGAAGGGAGTGGTGGCATTCAGGATGATATAAAACATTCCTGTCAATATGTTGATGAATGCAGCAAGGCTTTACATCAAAGTATTGAGCATTCTACCAGGGTAGCTGGTAAGAGCTTAAATTATCTTAGAGAAGACACCGAAAAGAGGGGCTACCATGCAAGCAACAGCTACCACCCGGGATTCCCATCACTGGTGCCTCTTCGTATGCGCACAGCGACAGAAGCAACAACCCTAAATCTTGATCCTCAAAGTACGCATGTCTACATTAAGGCCATGCCACCTTACGCTAGCATCGATGACCCTCTTATTTGGGAAACTAAGGTGTAGGAAAGTTTCACACGGTGGATGTCATGTGAGCCAATAAAAACTGGAAGATGAAAAAACATCTTACATCATTGGGTACTACAGATGTTTCATATGGCCCCCTAAAATGGTGGCTAAAATGAGATACATGTGTCGGTCCTACTTGTTACAGAACATAGAAAAGGGGATGGAAGAAAAACGTGCACATCGTCAGTACATGTTTGAGCATTTAAAAACATTATAATCGTGCAATGGTTAACAAATGGATATTGAAAAAGTGGCAGACATGATGCGGTACCTTGTTACACAGGCGAGACCCGCATAGCTTGGACATGCAGGCATACAAAGACACCCAGCATCATGGAATGATGTATATAGTTCATGGTCTGGGGTATCCCTAAGGCACCAAACATGGTTTTAACATGAATGGGGCATTGTGCAAGTCCAAATGCCGACCTATCAGCTCACTGAGCCTACCAGGTAACACGGAGCTCAGTGGGAAGATGCAGAGTCTTAAAAAGCCTTTACACCGGCAGTCAGGGATGTGAATCCTCTGCGCAACGGATCCAAGATGCACAAACGTTGAAGTAAAGAGGTTACAAACGTGAAAATGACCAATCACTACTTTGTGGCAGTTTTTTCTGGACACAAAAGAAGGAAAGGTGTTCAGTCCTCTCATGCACAATAACCACTGGGCCCTCTTCACGAAGGTGTTTTTGGCTACACTCCTACATTCATGGCCAACAACAGCTCTGTTTATTCCTGCCAGGAATTCAGAAAATTATTCCAGGAAGGAGTGCATGGATTTGTTACTGCATCCCAGAGGGTGCTCTCGGGCATGGTTTGCCCTGGAATGTTGAAAGCGCCCATAAAGATTTAGGTTTTCTGGCCTTCTAAAACTCCAACCGGACCCTTTCCACCCTGGACACGGTTGTAAATCCAAGGGCTGGAGGAGCTCTCCTTCCAGGATAGGAAGAGGATCAGAATCTCCCTACAACTGGTGGAGAGGGAGGGATAGGGGAAGGGCTTTCTCCACAGGAAAAAAGGTCTCCTCATAGAGAAAATTAGGAAATAAATGTGTTTGCACAGTAGGCTCCATTTCTCCACGAAATCATCAAGTTTACCTCCACCAGAAAAGAGACCCCACGGTGTACCACCTTGGCCTTTTAGAACAATATGAGACCCTAAATGAGAGCATCTAGTCACCCTCCCCCTCTTCATCGAAATTTCTGCAAGGCCTGCGGTGTGTGCATCAAGCCCTCTAATTTACATGTCATCATCCAGCAGTCAGCAGACATCCTCCTTCTCACTAACTGAAAGAATAATGTATGAACGGTTCATGCACCTACCACACCGCTGGCGACCGCCTTAAGCAGAAAACCATCGCTGAGGTCTGGAGGGGGATCTGTGGCTTTCATGCTCTTAATGATCCTTTCAGCATCTGCTGTGTCACTTTCCCTAAAGGAAGATTGAGAAACTGCCTAGTCATCTAACAGGGCATAAAGCACATTATAAGTCAGGCAGAACATTTTGAACTGGGAGCGAGCATATTTTGTTACAAAAGCGGTGAAAGTAGTCCCCAGCATCCCACTGCAAATAAAAGTCTGGCACTGACAGATGCATTTTTGCATGTACCGTAGTAATAGGATTTATGATGCTGAAAACCATAAAATGCAGATTTAAAGTATTCAGTCATTGGTAGAACTAAAGCTGAAGGGATGGGTCAATGAAAGACTTCAGGGAGATCTCTCCCTGGTCCAGAGATTGGAAGGGCCCTAAAAAGAGAAAGGAGGGGTAGCATGCTTTCAAGATCCCTGACAGATTTAGGGGGAAATTTACGAAGGTCTGTGCAGTGCAAACCCTTGCACTGCCAATGCTCAGAAGTTCTCAACACGTCACATGCTGATGATCTAAGTGGCTACGCAAAGGCAAATAACGCCACTTTTGCATTCTAAACGTAATTTAGGCCCATATTTATTCTTTTTTAGCGCCGCATTTGTGCCGCTTTTTGACGCAAAAACGGTGCATACTTACAAAATACAATTGTCCAAAAATTATGCAAATGCAGCGCAAAAAAATTATAAATATGAGCCTAGGTTTTTTACCACAGCACAAGAGCTATTGAGCTGTATCCTGCATGATTGTAATTATAATTGTATTTATATAGCGCTCACTACCCCTGAGGAGATGTTGAAACGCTTTTCGCTGAGTAGCATACAACTCTGGAACCTTAAAAGCATTATTGGTGGATTAGTATTTCAAAATATGGGATAGAAAAGGAAAGAGTCTAGAAAGTGTTATTTGGGAGATCATAGTAGTAAGATGAGATTTGGGGTGATTAATCACATCCACTCAGCAGCTCTTCCATCTCTTCCTCCAACAACTTGTGTTTGTAGTTGAGTCATATCCCTGAGTACAATTATTTTCATGCAGAAGACCACCCAAGGGGAATTGCGAAATCCGTGTACTTTTCACAATTTCTTCACACATTGATAAACCATACAATATCACCCCTTTCATCTTCTGCCCATTGTCTGGATCTGGTTTCATTTGAAGCTAGGCTGTGCTACCTCGCCTGATTTTAGTAGCTATGAGTTTATCTTGCTTTGTTGGGGTGTTTACACAGTTATAGCCCTCAATGCTGTTTGCTCGCTTAGCGTTCATTGGCAGGGCTTACACGCTACATGATGTAATGCTATTTAACCCAATGGTCGTGGAGGCTTTTGGGGCAAGTTTTTTCCCACATTAAATTTGTCAGATCCAATGGTTAATGCTGTTTTGTGTTGTGTAAGTGCAAAACTTTGGTAAACCTGGCTATTACTAACTGGCTCAATTTTGAAGTATGATGCCTTATTTCTTTCAAGAAAAAAAACCTGCTCTACATCTACACGGTTGCAATGTGCCTCAATTCTCCAAGATGTTCACAGTGGGAGTATACAGCAGCTCTAGATCTTGAAATGGCATACAACCAATGGGCATTTTTCCTTCAAACACATATTTTAAAACAGTCTCACCTATTGTTAAAAGAGAGCCTATTCAGAAACTTATTTATGTATCTGTCTCAGACCAGGCATGGTTTGCAGTAAGTGGCAATGTTGAGATTTCAGGATTGCTTTTGGTCTATGGCGAAATGTATTCCCAAGTATATAAAGCCGCAGACTGTCAGTGTAAGGGGCCAGGCAGTAGCATTGGTGGGGCAAAGGCCCACTACATGGACGTGTTAGGACTTATTATGGCTCATGTACAGGTCAGAGTCTTCTCCATGGATAAGCAGCATGTCCAGCAATCTGTGAATGGGTTGGTCCAGTCTCTGCACATAGACTAGGAGCTCATCAACGCAGAAGGACACCCAATGTTCGTATGTAGAGTCTCAGCGACTCCCCGAGAGCTGAGCACCTCAACTGATCCATTCCACTAGTTGCTCGACCGTGAGTGCAAAGAGGAGAAGGGAGAGACGGCATCCCTCCCTGGTGACCCTCTCAGTTGGGAAGGGAGAGGACAGAGCTCCGTTGACTCGGACCCTCACCCATAGTTTACAGTAAAGCATTTGGTTGGTTTGTGAGAAGAAGGGTCTGAAGTTCATCCTGTGGATAATGTGAAACATAAATGGAAAATGGACTAAATCCAAAGTTTTTTTTTAAATTGAGTAAAGTCAGGGCCATTGTCTCCCGCGTCTCCCCAGCTGGGGCCCTAATAAGCTGCAGGCGACAGATACAGTGCCTGGTCTCATGGTTTGGCAAAAAAACATTCTGGTCAAGTCTGACAAGGGAGTGGATGACTTGCAGCAGTTGCGTGGCTAGGACTTTGGCTAGGATTTTTGTCTCTGTGTTAATGAGGGAGATTGGCTGGTAGAAGCCACATTCGGTGGGATCCTTCCCTGGTTTGTAGATTACAACAATGGTGTCTCCGTTCATGTCCTGCATTAGGCATCCCTTCCCCATAGTTTCCTCGAAGAGAGAAATGCGGCGGGGGCTAGCCAAGAGGAGTACAGTTTGAAGAACTCAGACGGGAACCAGTTCGGGTCGAGGTCTTGCTGGCATTTAAGGAGCGCTATGTATCTCCTCAAACATAATAGGAGTCTCTAACTCTTGTTTCTAGCCCTCACTGAGGAAGCATCTCAGGAAATCATTGGCTATAGGACAGTCCTCTTTAGGTTTGATGGGGTGTGGCCGGCATAGAGCTTTTCGTTATAATCCTAGAATACCTCAGCAATGGGCCCAGCCTTGAAGACCAGTGCACACATAGAATCACCATGGATTAAGCCAACAGAGGAGAAGGCTTGCTTTATTGCCCCACTCATAGATGCAATGTTGGGGCACCAGCCAATTTTGCTTGGCTGTTTTCAGTCTGAGTTGTCGCAAGTGCTCCTCTGCTGTGGCTAGCCATCGCAGCGCTCCCTCTGTGACACCGTGGAGAGAGGTAGGGTGCTTGTGGTGTTACCCCCACCCATACGGAACGCTTACCTGAGACTTCCGCAGAGGGATCCATGAAGCCACATCTGCAGAACAAAACGAAACAAAAACCAGAGGAAACATCAACCCTCAGACGGGATGTTATTTTCCAGAACGAGGCCAGCTCTAAGAAAGACACGGAAGAAGAAAAGAGAGGATGGGCAGAGAGCAATAAAGACAGGGAGGAGTGAAGGGGGTGGCACGCGGAAGGTGGAACAGAAGGAGCAGTCAAAGACGCCAGGAAAGAGAAGCAAGAAGACATAACTGGCGAGATGGAAGAAAATGAAGGAAGGGCATAACAAAGACAAGAAGCAGATGAGAGAGACGCCAGGACTAGAAGCAGACGGCCAGAGCAGAGAGAAGGAAGAAGACGAGGAGCGAGAAGAGTGGTTCGAAGCAGAGTCCTGGGACTCCGCTGGAGAAGCCAAGGTGCCTGCCACGGTTCTAGAGAACCTTGGCACTCATGGTGAGTGACCCGGGCTGGAAAAGGGAAGATGGGGGCATGAAAACAAGAGAGCACTATTTTAACACTATCTTAACTAGGTCTTTTATGCACAGTACAGATAAAGAACAGCGAGGTGGAGGGTAGAGGGCTGCGAGCCTCAATTACATTTGGTATTTTATTCCCTCTGTCTGAGTGTGTAGACTAAAATCTCTCTAGTGAGAGAAGCACTCGGCAAAGCTTACTCACCTTGAGGATAGTTTAAGGAGGGCCGGTGAGCGAACAGTCCTTTATTTGTCAAGGCTCTTTAAGGGATGTCACGAGCACTTCTTCCACTATGTGAGTTTTTTCCCCCCACTCCCATCTGTTGTATGAGACTATAGGATCACTTCCACTCACTAAGGTATTCACTTCTGATGTATTGGTGAAAGGGGAATGCCTATAATCTTCCCTGGTACACTTGCCACAGTTTTTTTTTTTTCCCCTTTCTCTCTCGGTTCCCATGTGACGAGACCCCGGCAGTAGTCACCACTCCTGGGCTGCACCGGTACGCCTAAAAGGGAAAACGAAAGAAGAGGAAGACCAGAACTTCAAGGATCAGAACAACTCCAGAAGCTTTCATCACTGTCACTACCAGTACCCCTTGAAGAAAATCCTGTGGTATACTTTTCCATTATCTTTGCACAACTTGAAAGAAATAAAAACATCCAAAATTTCACACCATATCGAGCCTCCGAAACTTTATTTCCAAGTTGGTCTCCCACAGTGCTCTATGCCCTCAATGTTTGTGTCAAATGCTACCAATTTTGGCTCCCGGACTTTTATTATACCGGTAATGAAAGTTTTAATGTGGCCTTGGGCCACAGCCTTAAACGGTTCCCATATGATGGACACTGAGACTACTGAGCCAACATTGGTCTCAAAATATTTAGAGATTACCTGCCGGAGGCAGTCAATGAATCGCTCATCTTTTAGCCACCAGGTAATGAGGTGCCAATTTCCTTGGGCGATTGATCCGTCTGTCTCCAGGCACAATTCCACTGGGGAATGATCTGACGTGGGAAGCTTTTTATCCCTTTCACTCCAGGCAGTCCTGTGGCTTGCATGAAGAAGTAGTCAATATGGGGGAAAGATGAGTGGGAGTGAGAGAAACTGTCTGGTATTTGGATGCCATTTCCTCCAAACATCACAGATCCCAAGGGAAATGGCTGAGCTTAGGCGGAACTCGCGGAATTTCACTCTACATAAAAACTCTGTGAGATTCCATTAGTTCAGGAAACAGGCAGAAAATGCACATGGTGCTGCTTGGGCTGCGATTTAGTGCTGGTAGCATGTACCATGCTGAAAAATTGGTGCAGACGGCACCACCCAGTGTGCAAGCATGCAAACATTTTGCTTTGCTTGCTGTATCCTAGCTTTCTCTCAACTTTTCAATCCAATTCATCCACCCATCTGATCACCAACTTCCGAATTCCACCTTTTCTTTACTTATTTTTATTGCTGATTTTCCCTGTGTGCATTTACGTTTCTGTGTGTGTTTTTATGACTTTTTGTATTTTGTTTTCCTTTCCTGGCTTTTCCTCTCTGGCCTCCTGTTTCTTTCCCATCCCAGTCTGACAGCCCCCCGAATCATGGCAGAAGCAGGCAGCATCACCCGCACCTCCTATGGGTGACACAGACAGGCAGGCAGGGGTGCAGCCCCACCCCATCTTCAGCGCGGCGGAGGTAGCAGCACTCCGTTTCCAGGTGCAATGCTACCTCCCCTGCATATTTGCAGCAGGCCCAGTAAGGGTTATGCCCTGGGGAATATCAGGTGCTCTGGGGGGCAAGTGTGGGGTTCTGTGCACCACAGCACAGGCATCCAGCACACCCAGCAGCAGCTGACGCACCACTGGGAGGGTATCCTGGACAGGGAACAGGACCTGATTGACCTTGGTCAAGGTTGTGAGGCTCGGTCAGTGATTTTTTTGTTCTCCTAAATTTCTAATATTTTTAGTATTTTTCAAGCAGCATGATCACAGGTAAGGTGAGTTTTTGGGATGATTATTTAAATATGTATGTACAGGTATACTTATATCCATGTATATATTGATTATATATTATTTTTTATATTTATAAAAATAAATTTATTTTACACCAGTTAATAACTGTGCATATTCGTTATTCACAATGTGATTAAGTATGTATAAATATAATATATTTACATATAAAGTGAATGTCTTCATTTATTATAAAATTTAAATTACATGTCAATTAACTGTGCTTAGATAGATAGATAGATAGATAGATAGATAGATAGATAGATAGATTGATAGATAGATCTTTGCAACAATTATTGTGGCCACATGTGCCCACATGGTCCAAAAACAACATTTTATTTGTGAGCAGGAAAAGGGTTTTTTAATGTTAGTGTTTGCCACACACATAATAAATGCACTTTTTGCATCAGAGGGTGCTTGCAGTTCCGCCCACTGTCTTTCTTCCAAAAGGAGTGGGCATTTGATGTAATATGCCAGGGTTAATCTATACACTTTGCTGAGTGCATTGGGGCACAGAGTTATCAAAAGTTTTGTGCAGGGCAGCAAGAGAAAATGCTGATCTGCTTTAAAGGGAGAGGGCAGGAATGCAACATATTTATTTATCAAGCTATGTCGCATTCATGCTCTCTCCCTGCTCAGGTGCACTAAGTGCTGCCTATCAACAATGCAGGAACACTTGCGCCATTGTGCAATGGTGTCATGTTACACAGCACCCTTGATTGTTTTTATGTAGGAAGGGTAACCTCCCTGCACAAAATAGTCCTTAGAGGCAAGGGCAACTCAAACCCTTGATAAATATGGGCCCTAGTATACAGAATAGTGGTGCATGGTGCCGGCCTGACAGGGAGGGTGTAATTGGACCGTAGGATTGGAGTGGGCATCAAGTGAATAATACAGCCAGGCTTCTGTTCCAGTGTGAGCCTGCCAGGTGCTTGCTTGGGTTAATTTAAGGGATTTCAACTCATTTCACTATTACAATAGTAGTGTACCAGGGGTGTTAGCATTCTTCTCTGTGGCTTTATGTAGCTCATTAAAGTCTACTTGATGTGCACTACAAAAAAAGAAACCAACTTGACCCATCAAGGGGGCAGAGAAGCAAAGATCGTTTGTTGGAATGCATGAATAGTTCAAAATATAATTTTAGGTAAGGAAACTAGAAATAGGCTCTGATTTAAAATGTACAATGTTGTGCTTGTCAAAATGATTTTTTTGTAGCGAGCACCAACAATCATTGCTCTTAATATCTTCTTTATTCCTTTCGTGGCAGATGTTTCTGCTGGCCCCAGTAAGTCATGTTCATTATTATTTCTTAATTTTAACTATTCCCACTAGTACAATAATGGGCTTGAGTATCTATACTATTTACTTATTTTTCAACTTCCCTATTTAATGTTTGTTATCCTTGCATTCCCCTGTGTTTCCCACATTTCCTGTTTCCACAGCTGACTTTCTCCTTTCTCCTGCTTGTAGCTTTCTTCTGCTCTCTTTTTTAGTAAGCGTTCCCTCACCCGTCTTTTACATGTCTTGTGTAGTACTATTAAGAAAACAGATATTTGGTAATGTAAAAAGGATCGCAGACCAGGAAATACACCAAATATGTTGCTCGAGAAGTCTTTCATGAATAGTCAAAAAGTACAGGGTACAGTGGCAGAGAAAAATTGTCATGGACCCCTAATGGTGTCTTATACTAGTAGTTTCAGTGCAGCATGGCAGGAAAATATATTAACCAATACCATATGTCAGTCATCCCTTCCCCATTTTTATTGTGTTTCATTCTTATCCTTTTGAAGCCTTAACACTCCAATAGGAGAAAAAAGATTGCCAAGCTGCTTTATTGCCAGCCTGCTGAGCCCTAGTCTTTGTTGCATCTTCAAATACCAATAGACTGATGGGTTTTGATATGGTTAAACCTCTTTTGGGCCATCCAGATAGTCTTGGACCATCCTCTGAGTGGTCATTGGTGCTGCCACTTACTCAACCTCTCTTGCCTTTTCCTGTGCACTTGACTCAAGCCCTGGCACTTGAAACCAAGTCATTTCAGAGATTGGGTCTGATTCTTCTGTTGTTGGTGTTGCTGGTGATGATGGAGTTGGCTGTGGGACAACAGCACTTCCCTCTCTGGAGCTGGAGGTTGAAGGCTGCATTCCAGAATCTCTGCCCAGGCCTCTAACTTCCAACCATTCTTCTCCCAGGTCTCTTGCTTGAAAGAAGAAATGACAATGGACAGACATGTTTGTACTGTGGATCAAGTATTGTGACACAATATACATTTTGGAAGGCATGTTGTTTCTTTGCAGCCTTTGCAGCCTTGGATTAACAGCAAAGCAAAGGATTAAGCTGTGAACCAACTCATATGCTTTTTCTTTCTCACGGGTGAACTCTTGTGGCACCTTATACAACTGCTCCTGTAGCCAATGCAACAACAGGATTGCTTGGATCATCACACTGTCCTCCTTACTGATTGAAAACCTCAAAAGGAAATAGCATTTGTGTCAGGCATTTGACTAGCCCCCATTTTTCCATCTCTATTGTCATGCATTTTCCAGTTGCATCCCCTCCTCTCTGAAAAATATAATGGGTAATTGGTCTGTGCTGCTCAAACAGATGTTGCAACATGTAGTAGGTTGAGTTCCATCGTGTTGACACCTTCCATATGAGGGCTTCAACCAGTACTCTATTAGCATGCTGAATGATCCTCAACTGCTTCTGGGCTTTACAATAATGACTGAAATGAGTGCAGAGTCTTCAGCAGGTGGCCAGTATGTTGCGAAATATGTCTTCTTTTTTTAGAATGTCCTGCACAATCAGGGTGTTGCAATGCGCCAAACACAGGACCCTGAAATATCCACCACCTGCCATGGCCTTGACTACATTACTGCCATTGTCCGAGAGAACAAATCCAATTCTGAGACGTCTGGGTTGAATCCATTCAAATACCTTCCTGTTAAACTCTTCCAAGATGTTCGTAGCTGTAAGGGATTTCTCCATGGTGAACATCTCTATGTTGCATGCCGCCAAACACCCCTAAAACTTTCTCCAGCACTGAGATCTGCAGAACGTTGTTGCCTAACACCCACAAAAGAGATCCAGTGTACAGTAATACATATGTAATCAGTTGTTTGACAACTGGTCCACATCTCTGTGGTCAGGTGGGCAGTGTGAACAGCGCTCTGCTGCATAGCTTGGCCAACCAATTACAGCACATCACGATGGAGGGCTGGAACAGAAACTGGCAAAACAGGTCCAGCTGGGAACATTCCATTTTGGGCAGATGGACACCACAAATTTTAAAAACCCCACTCCTTCCACAAAAGAAAGAGTAGGAAGTCCAGCACTACCATTTTAGCTAGCTTCCCGTTGTACAAACGTGCTGTTGGGTTTTTGAGTTCAGAGAGCCTCTCCTGCCTAAACACACCCATGATAGTAGCTTGTATTTTTTTTAATTTTGTGGTGCCACTGGCACAGGTCACCTTCAGAGAGAACCAGAAGGTGATAGACTCAATGTGCATCTTGGGGGAATTGCTGCATGTGGCAGAGGTATCTTCATCTGATTCTTGTGTCAGTTGGAGGATGCTGATGCAGGTGAGGCTGGGCCACTATCGGGGTAGGGCTGCTTTGTGTAATGCCTTCATCCTTGTCTTTCTCACGACCACCTTCTTATTCTATCACTGTTCACTGAGCTGCTTCTCCTCTCTCATCACCACCACCACCTATCTTTCTAAGGTGCCACTGGACTGTGTGATATTTTTTCATATGGGACGTTTGGCCTCCACTACAGTAATACAAACCTGGCTTATCTTAAAGAACACTGATGTGGCAAATAGAGCACTTTGCAATATTATCCTGCTGCTTGCTAAGCATAAAAAAGTCCCAAACTGGAGGGGATACCTTTTTGAGGTGCCACTGCCAATGCCTGGTCTGAAGGTAAGTGATTGTGTTATTTGCCTTTCTGTAGGGAGTCCTTTGCCTGTTGTAGTGGTAGATGCATGTCTCGATGGTGGTCTTACAGATATGGAAGCTGGCGTTGATGGGGGTGGTGGAACCACATCTCTCTTAGCAGGTTGAATAGGAGGGCGTCATCTCGGTGTCCTCTGAGCCCCCCTCCACACTGACAATCACTGGGTCATTATTATCACTGCCACTTTCAATAATTCTAAGGCTTTCAGGAGGTTTCCTTTTCCCTTGTTTTTTGGGCAGGTCTCAGGCTCAGCTGAGATTCAATCCATGTCCAGATTATAAGAAGGGGGGCTTGAAAAAGAGAGTATCCTTTCTTGCTGGAGGGCGTGATGCCAGTGGCTGAAGAGCAGCGTCTTGCTCAGCGAGAAGCGTGAACCTCCTGTTCTGCTCCTACTTCAGTAAGAATTGTTGCTGGCTGCAGCTCCTGTTCTCCAGTTTCCTGCAGTGATTGGGTACTTTGCAGGTGAGATGAGCCCAGTTCAGACTCACTGCTCATCGTAATGACTGCAGTGACTGCATCGATGAGAGACATTGGCTTGGGCTTAGCCTTAGGTTAAGGTGGGTGCTGCTGAAGATGCGGGAGTGCTGCTCCCAGCCTCTTGCTGCCTAGAGGAGGATGCAGCAGGTACATCACTTTTCCTGAAAAAGGTGGAGGGTGGCACACGAGTGCCATGTAGCTGCACAAGTGGAAACAGAGAATTCAGGTGGTGTGACTGCCGGGTTTTTGACTGGCTGTACTGTGTGTGATGTTTCTTGCTGTACACTTAAAAGCAAACAAACAAGAAACAAATCTGTGAACTGTGCCATTTGCAGATCTACGGCACGCAGGGGGTGCAGAGGAAAATAGAATAGTCATTATAAAAAAATATTGTTGATGTGCGCTTTTGGCCTATGGCAGGCAGGGAGTGCAGGGGAAAATTGAATAATTCTTTAAAAAGTTTTGCTTGTGTCCGCTTATGGTAGGCTGGGTGTGCATGGGAAAATTGATTAATCCTTAAAAAAAATATTGGTGGTGTGCACCTATGGCAGGCACTGAATGCAGAGAGAAATCAAATCATTGAAAAAAATATTGCTGGTGAGAAATCCAATGAGAGGCAAGGAGGGGAACATGGAAAAATACATAAAAACAATATTCATACATACTAGGATAATCTTCAAGCACATTAAACTTCTATCAGGAAATAATGTAAAAAAATGAACAAAAAACAAAAAAGCATAGGTTCTTTTCTATCAATGTCCCTTGAAAAAGCCTTAGAAAAGTGAAAGAAAGGGAACACACTGGCTACACAAAATGGTCGCCCTGGCCCATGGTCAAAAAGGCAAAGCAATGGACAACAAAGAACAAATGCAGTCCTATGGCAAAAGCAAAGCACACTGGCTACACAAAATGACTGCCCTGGGACATGGCTACCAATGGCTAAGGCCTGGACAACAAAGAACACATCTACGCCTACATCAAAAGCAGAGTGGCTACACAAATTGGCCTCTCTGGCACATAACCACTTAGGGCGGATGCACGGACAACAAAGAACAGATGCTGGCATATGGCAAAAGCAAAATGCACTGGCTAAACAAAATGGAAACCCTGGCACATTGTCACCAAGGGCAAAGCCATGAACAATAAAGAAAAAATTCAGTCCTATAGAAAAAACACACTGCCTACAAAATGGCCGCAAGACACATGGCCACCAAGGGCAAAAGGCAAGGACAACAAAGAACACATGCAGTCATATGGCAAACGCACACTGACTACACAAAATGTCCTCCTGCCACATGTTCAGACAACAAGCATGGAAGCCTGGGCAACAAAGAGAACACATGCAGGCCTATGATAAAAGCACACTGATTACCCAAAGTATCCTCCTGTCCCATGTTCAAACAACAAACAAGAAAGTATGAACAATAGAGAGAACACTTTTAGACCTATGGCAAAAATGACACTAGTACCACAAAATGGCCACTTTTCCACATTGCATGGAGAACAAAGACAAAATGGTGGCCTGTGGCCACTTGGCCAGCAAAGAAAGGAGGGCTGGTAAGCAAAGAAGAAAACACTACCATTAATTCAGCAATGCCAAAAACATTTTGCATTGAACCCAGGCCATCCCTAAATCAATAGATGTTTTTAAAAGACATACACCACAGAAACAGTTGTTCAATAGATACCTAATGCCTACTAATGGCTGGCTGGCCGTGACCCATGGACAGACTAGGCCCAACAATAATATGAGAAAATAGAGCAACATTCACAAACAACACACAAGAAAATGGAGAAAAGGTACTTTAAAATCAGGCCTCCAGTTATCTCAAAACAGTGCAAACTGTGCAAATCTAGGCACCTATTGCAACTCCAGGCCACCCATAATCAAATGTAAAAAATGAAGAAAAAACAAAAAAGGTAAAAGAAATACTGGTGCATGCCCTTCATCAAACATCAAACGTGTCCAAAATGTATTTAACTTTCTCTGTTTCTCACCCAAAATCCTTAAACACCAGTGCAGCAGGGATTGCAGAGAGTGATCCTTTCCCCTCAAAATCCAAATTGAAAAGTGATCATGGGATGAGCAAAGCACCTGTATGAGGGTTCTGGACAGAAAGAGAACATTAGAGTCTCTGTGGCACTGCCTTCCTGTTGAAAAAAAAGTCAAATTAAAAAAATGTGTTTTGCATTAAAAAAACGACCTGAACTGTCAGTTTGGGTAGAATAGTTACTTGAGACCCCAGGTTTTGAGTTGATATTGCTGATTCGCAAGTACAAAACCTACTTAAGAAGCAGCCCTCTGAATGCGACTGCTCACAGCCTCCCGTGTTAGAAATTGGCACCAGATGGCTTCCTAGCAATCGGAAATCATCACCTAATCTCCCTAACGCTCACCAGCTCGCTTGCCGGAGCCTTGCAATGTTCAGTTGTCATTGCACTGCTTGAATGGGAGCAAAATTCCACCATGCAGCGATTGGTGGAATTTGGCCAGAACTTTGCGTTATAAGAGTAGCACTGAGTGACCAAATTCCATCAATTCTGCAAGTGAAATGAAATGTAACGCTAAGCCTAGTAATTACCCTTGCCTTATGCAGGGTCACTCTAATAGTCGACCTGCCACTATGGGTGTTCAGGATCAGGTTCATCATGATGTTAACATCTCCACTGAGTACGAAGTTTCCAGTGGGCAGTTGTGCAATTTGGACTGCTAGGCTGGTTAGTGAAAATTCGATTGCTGTCAGAGACATACAAGCACTAACAATAGATCATGTTCGCCCCTATGGGATACCAGTAAGAGTGATGAAGTGGCCCAGTGGGTCAGGAGAGACTGCAGGCGGTACCGAGGGAAATAGCTGCTCAGGAATATAGCGACTCTCCTCGCTCCCCCTGTGTAACTAGCATGGTATACCCTGGGACAAACATGCCGGCCCACAGGTTTACAATGATAACTGATTAAGCGTGTTTCCTGTAGGAGAAAGACATCAGGGCTCAGTTTTTTAAAGTAGTGGAGGACCACGTCTCATGTAACTTTGCGATTAATCCCATTAACGTGGGACTTATCTACTAGTGGTTGCATGTAGTGTGGGATGATTGTGTGGGCTATATGACTGTGTCCTATGCAAGATGCAGTCAACTGATACACAACTCTAACGGGGGATTGCAACCAGCATTTCTTCAAAAACTCCATCTAACCCCCTCACTCCAAACCCCAGCCCCAGACTATTACCCTATCATTCCTCCCTACACTTCTACCAATGCAGCATCTGTTCCCAAACAGTGAAACAAAAAACATCCATAATAACCCATTTAAATTATAAAAACACAACAGTGATCAACCAAAAGGAAAGCGGGGTAGGCCAGTGTGACAAGAAGACCTGCAGTTGCACAGGTAAGTGAGCATAAAAGCCACTTCATGCCTTTTCGAAGTCAGCATTTGGGGTGTCCCTCCCTTAGGGAGTGCATGGAGGCCTGGGGCTGAGGGGCACAGTCAGAGGATCGGTGTATTTTCCTGTTTCTCCTGCTGGGGCAGGATAGTTACTTCCATGCTCCGACACTCCCCTCAGGTTGAGGGGGTCCTGGGGAAGCCATTCATTTATGGATAAGGTTTGGACATTCCTCTACCCAACCCCAGACGTCCTCTGGCATATCAAAGAACAGGGTTTTCTCCTTGTATATGACCCTGAGGCTTGCCAGGAAAATTTTATGTCCATGGTCCGATGTTTCCTTTTGTCCTCCAGGACTGATAGGTGTTGCTGTTGGACCTTAAGAGTATCATCCCAGAAGACCATGACTGAGACAGAGCTACAGTGCAGCTGACCCTGTTCACAGGAGGCCCACAGAATCACATCTTGTCTGCATAATTGAGGATTCGGTCTCAACGGTAGCACGGGTTGTGGTTATCCCACTAGTAATCTATGTGCACATTCAAAGATGAAGCAGGGTGTCAGCTCCTTCACTGGGACCCATGTTTTCAGCCACTCTATGATAAATTGTGTGGGACTGGATCTTTCTGCGCCTTCCAGAATACCTACAATTCAGATTTAGTTTTTCCTGAAACGACCTTCAATATCTTCTGTATGGATCTCTAATAGGTGAACTGTTTTCTGCAGTTCCGAGATCACAGTTTGAAATGTACAAATAGGGTCCTCAGTTTTAGAGATTCACCCCTTTGCTACCAACACCCTGGTGGCTGCATTCCTAAGATCTTCACAGAGTAGAGAGAGGTCCATACTTATTTTCCCAATTTTCCCTTACAAGGAGATCTTGAGTCTTGTTTGGTGGAAGTGGTGTGCAGTGTTGTATATTTGTCAATCTTGCCCTGCACCGGATGGGCCTGGTGCATGTCTATACCTATCACCATTTCGACCAAAGTAAGAGTTGTGGGGCGGGATTAGGTAAGGGGCTCTAGGTGATTGGGCCTGTCACCTAAACTCAGGTGTGGAGGCTATAAGGGTATGTGTCAGACCAGCTGTATTTGCTCTCCTGATGGGACTTTCCTTCCAAGCCACCATTTAGAGATGGAAGAGGTGGGCGGAGTATCACCACATCACTACCTAGGGTTGTCTTTACCAGAAAGAAATAGATAGGCCTTAGGGGATTCACGCTTAAGTCTAGTGCTGGTGGGAGCGTGGCACAAAGGCAAAATAGATAGACGGATGACAAGGGCCCTGGGTGCAGCATTCATGCATTCTCTTGCTCCAACCCCATCTGGCGCCGTCTCAGTGCTGGGGGCCCAGCCTCTGTCCAACGTATCGTCTGCTGTCAGGCTCCCCAGGTGAAATGCCGGCCCCAGTCATCTCCATCGGAGAGGCAGCCATGAAGCATCAGGGCTGGAATCCTTCTTGGTCCCTCAGGCCAGAAGCAGGCTCCAACTTTGATTTAGGGCCAAAGGGCTTCGGTCTGGCCATAGGCCACCTCTGCAGCTCTCACTTTCATCTCAGCCTCAGCATCCTCAGACAGGCCGTGCGCTCACATTACAGGTCCAGTCAGAGATGTAGGGCCCCTTGGCCGCTAGGCTGAAGGCAGTAGCAAGTCCTACAGCATCCTACTGAGAGGGCAAAGTAGAGCAGCAGATACCAGGGGCCCCATTCACGGGACTTGTGCATCCTCCAACAACAGCCTTGATGTAGTTCCATCTCAATACTGAGGGGCCTAGTCCTGGACCAATATGCCCTCCTCGGCCTAGCTCTCTTTGCCACAGTGGTGGACCTGCTCATCTCTGCCAGGCAAGGTAGCATGTAGGGTCAGGACTGGTGTCCGCCACATCTCCTCCAAGTCAAAAGTGGGCTACCACAGCAGTCGATTTTGTGTCAGGCCAAAAGGCCTTGATCCGACCAGAGGCCTCCTCCAGAGTTCTTGTTGTTAGGGCAGGGTAAGCCGCCTGCCTGCAGTCCCCGCAGGCGTGCCTCGCGTCTGCAGTCCAAGTCAGGCTACAATTGCAGGGCCTCAGGGCCCCATGGCCGAAAGCACCAGGAAGTCCCTGGAGCCTCCCCAATAGGATCTGGCCATCAGGACCAAAGCTCACAGCCCTTTAAGTCCAGGAGAGGCCAGCAGTGTGACAGATCATTACGGATTTAGCAGGCTCCATGTGCAGATCTCAAAATAACATGTCCACCATCTTTGTCAGATAGCCATACCCTTCCCTTCCCACCAACAATAGCATGACGCAATAAAGAATCCTGGCCTCACACTCTCTCTAGCACTCCTGAAATCTGTTTTTTTACCACATTAGGTCTGGTGACAGCTGTTCTGAAGATGGACATTTATTGAACACTGGGTTCTTCAAATTGAATAAAAACTATAGGCCCTGACTGTAGCAACATTGTAGCCTTATTGCCTAGCAAGGTGTCTGTGAAATTTGAAAAACTGTTACACCCAGTTCCCCAAGATGGCTGCTGCTATCTCCAAACAACATGGGGCTTGACGGATACAAGCGAAATATTGTTCCCTTGTCCAGTGATATCTCATAGTGAGACCCACACCAAATTATGGTCGGTAAGGGGTGCACCTTGAAAGATATCTTGTGATAATTCTTACTTTGGCACTGTTTCTCAAAATGTCCATTCTTTATCCTTTTATATATTTTTAGCCATTGTTATGTGTTTAAACTAATCCACTAGGTCACAGTAATTCTAAGCAAATAGTACATTTTCTTTACACCAGTAAGTATCATATTTCGTGTGATATGGATTAAAACTAAAAAGCTTCTGTACTTGTTCTCTACACCTACCTGCTAAGAAGCACCTGTGCTATTAAATTTATATGCAGTAGTCTTTTTTGCTGGCATATGGCCACCAAGCTTAGGTGGTGGCATGATTTATTTTTTCCTTTTTATTTTTTGTGGCGCGTGTGTGCAATATACAATAAAAAAATAAACCATAACATCAGCTTCCAAAGAGCAGATCTCCTGGTTTTTCCAATGATTGTTTAAAGTATGCGGAGGGGGTTAAGGAGGAAACGGAAGCCCATGTTCTTCATGCAACATCCATGATGCCTCTCATTCTGCATAGCTGATCATTGGGGCCAGGTTACAGGGTGTGTTTTTCTTGACCACGCTTGTTCATGATGTCATTTGGAACCCCTTGGTGAAAAACTCTGTTATGAACAGCAACTCATGTATGATCTTATACATTATGGTAATTGTTTTATGAAAATCCTTTGTAGCCATAAGGACACACATTACAATCACTGTCATAGCAACATTTCACACCCTCACCTAAACAAGAGTTGAACCCAGCAGGTATGACAGCCATTCTCCTGTAAGGGCATAGCTATGAGGGTTGGCTTCGACTATTCCTTTTGTTTTCAACTAAAAACTTGAATACGTGGTGACACATATTTATACATGTATAATAGGAAAAGTGAAACTTTAAACCCCAACATGCTTAATACTTATTAAATCAAAAAATGACTGTCTGAAATGTGCTGTCATGACATGGAGCCAGATGACAAACTATGTTATATGGTCAACTTGAAATCTTTGGGAGCTCTAGGGTGTGAGCAGAATGCATCCTGAATTTGTGGCATTACCCCGTTGTTACTGCCATTCAGTCTCGAATCTGTTTGCTGTTTTGAACTGCACAATGTCCTCTGAAATTTTGTTTTAATCAACAACTATTTCTGCAAAAATATATATTTTTCACATGAATTGGATGAAAATAAAGCCTAGTGGGTGCTCTGTATTCCATGAAAATGTTTTGTAAGTTGTGGTAGTCATTTTAGTTAATTGCCTATTTGGAAGACCAGTGCTGGAAATGAAGTGAGTTGAAAATGCATAGGAGATAAAGGGGGTCATTCTGACCCCGGCGGGCGGCGGGCGCCGCCCGCCGGGCGGAGACCGCCAGAAGACCGCACCGCGGTCAGATGACTGCGGTGGTCATTCTGACTTTCCCGCTGGGCCGGCGGGCGACCGCCAAAAGGCTGCCCGCCGGCCCAGCGGGAAAGACCCAGCAACGATGAAGCCGACTCCGAATGGAGCCGGCAGAGTTGCTGGGGTGCGACGGGTGCAGTGGCGAAAATCTTGCTGGGGCCAGTGGCATGGGCAGTGCAGGGGCCCCCAGGGGCCCCACGACACCCGTTCCCGCCAGCCTGTTCCTGGCGGCGTAAACCGCCAGGAACAGGCTGGCGGGAAGGGGGTCGGAATCCCCATGGCGGCGCTGCAAGCAGCGCCGCCATGGAGGATTCCTTTGGCCAGGGGAAAACCGGCGGGAAACCGCCGGTTTCCCTTTTCTGACCGCGGCTTTACCGCCGCGGTCAGAATTGGCCAGGAAGCACCGCCAGCCTGTTGGCGGTGCTTCCGTGGTCGTTGGCCCTGGCGGTCAGTGACCGCCAGTATCAGAATGACCCCCAAAATGTTCTTTAAAAAAAGGCAATTATCCTGTTTGGTTTTGTTGTACAAATCTTTCTTCTACTTTAGCAGTTGTTAATGTGGTAAAAACTTCGTAAAATATATATTTATCTTTCCGTGGTTTTATTAGAAACTTTTTTTCTAAAATAAATTGTGATTCGTACAGATGGGTCTCTTTAGTATCAGTTTAATTTGATGTTATTTTCATTTCACT
Source organism: Pleurodeles waltl (assembly GCF_031143425.1). Lineage (NCBI taxonomy): Eukaryota > Metazoa > Chordata > Amphibia > Caudata > Salamandridae > Pleurodeles > Pleurodeles waltl. The sequence continues at coordinate 1,003,874,279 of NC_090449.1, read as the reverse complement.
TACACTGTTTTCATTTACGCTTTCAACTCGGTTTCTGGGGCAAAACCAATAATTTGTCAGCTTTGGGGCCCGGTTTGGACTCCTCACCGTGACAGCCCTTAGGACAATTGCATTTTGCATTGTAGGACTTGTAGTTCCACATTTACCATTACATGTTTGGGTATTGAAGTCACTGAATAAGTATTACTGACTTAGCATTCAGGAAAAATATATATTTAATTTCAACACACTGCATTTCACACTTAAAAAGCTCACACTTGATGAGTCCATGCAGTTAAAGTATTTTATTTAGAAGTGCATCTCACACCAAGTGACAGCCTTGTCAGTGCCCTACGCAACACGAGGGCACGTTTACTACATTGAGTGATCCTTGGCATATCGATCCATTTGCACAGCTTCACTTCAAATATCTGCCAAAATGTTATCTGTTTAGAAACAGCCTGTACGGACGTTTAAACTTGATACAAAAATAAAAGGACGTGCATAAGGTGGGCTTCTGTCTGCGTGAAAAAAATCAGAAACTGTCTTCTGTACGATTACTACTACATTCGAAACAAGTATCTGACTTTTCAGGGCTTTGCAAAGGATCACACAATTGCTACAGGACATTTATGACAACTGTATGATTTCTGTGGCGATCTAAAGTGTAACATTTTTCTCTGCAGGTTTTCCAACAGGTGAAAACTGTATACACCCTAAAAATGTGAAACAAATGAGCTTTTGTATATGAAACTTTTTTTCTCTATATACTATTTCCCTCCTGGAGGACTCCCTTCCCCATCTTCTATGGATGGGGTTTACAGTCTCCATTCAGAATCACACTTTCTGCTTTTGAAAGGAGCAAATCTGTGTGTATACAGTGTGAAAAATATTTCCAAAAAGTTTGTGAGGAACGTTTGTGATGAGCCAAAAACATCAGAGTTTGTGGATGTCTGCCTACCTTTTCTGGCCATCCCTCTCATGAGTGTCTAGAATCCCACCCTTAACCCTAAATGTAGGAATCTCTCACTTCGCCTTACCATAGCAGCAGAATGCCCCTCCTGGCCTGCTCCAACTATTGTGGCAAAGGAGGGCCAGCACCGCGTGCGGGTACTGCAGTTCCAAGCTAGCTCCCATCTCCACACCTTTAAACTCACCAAGTCCTTCCCTGTTTGAAGATGTCGGATACCTACTTAACATGGTATCCCATGCGATTAGATTTGGCAACTTTGTCTCCTGTCCGCTCCTGTGGAACAATTACTTGGTATCCTGTCTGCTTCTGTGGAACCATTGCGTTGTATCATGTCCTCCCCGGTGCAGCTATTACTTGTATCCTGTCCTCCCCGGTGTAGCTAATACTTTGTATCTTGTCCTCCCCAGTGGGACCATTACTTTGTATCCTGTCCTCCCTGTGAAACCATTATTTTGTATCCTGTTGGCTCCTGTGGAACCATCACTTTGTATCCTGATCCCCCCTGTGGAGCGATTACTTTGTATCCTGTCCGCTCCTGTGGACCATCACTTTCTATACTGTCCTCCCCTGTGGAACCATGATTTTGTATCCTGTCTGCTCCTGTGGAACCATTACTTTGTATCCTGTCTGTTTCTGTTGAACGATTACCGTGTATCCTGTCCTCTCCAGTGGAGCCATTACTTTGTATCCTGTCCTCCCCTGTGGAGCCGTTAATTTGTATCCTGTTCTCCCCTGTGGAACCATTACTTTTTACCCTCTCTGCTCCTGTGGAACCGTTACTTTGTATCCTCTCTGCTCCTGTGGAACCATTACTTTGTATCCTGTCCTCCCCAGTGGAGCCATTACTTTGTATCCTGTTCTCCCCTGTGGAACCATTACTTTTTACCCTCTCTGCTCCTGTGGAACCATTACTTTGTATCCTGTCTGTTTCTGTTGAACCATTACTTTGTATCCTGTCCTCCCCAGTGGAGCCGTTACTTTGTATCCTGTCTGCTCCTGTGGAACCATTACTTTGTATCCTTTTTGCTCCTGTGGAACCATTACCTTGTATCCTGTCCGTTCCAATGGAACCATTTCTTTGAACCCTGTCTGCTCCAGTACAACCAGTACTTTGTATTCTGTCCATTCCTGTGGAACCATTACTTTGCACCCTGTCTGCTCCAGTAGAACCACTACTTTGTATTTTGTCTGCTCCAGTAGAACCATTACTTTGGATCCTGTCCGTTTCTGTGGAACCATTACTTTGTAACCTGTCTTCCCCAGTGGAATCATTACTTTGTGTCTTGTCTATTCCTGTGGATTCATTACTTTCTACCCTACCCATTCATGCGAAACTCACTTCTTGTACTTTATTACAGAATGTATCTGTGAACTTCCTGTTCGGTTCTTCGGAGTCTATCGCCTTTTGCTCATTCCATGTTCATCATATGCCAGAGGTTAGTTTAGGTTTGTTGTTTTGGGGTTGTCCTCTTTATCTGCTTTGATTATTTGCAGTCTTGGTGCTTTGCTTCAAGGCTCTATTATGGAGTAACTTTACTTAGGATAAATCTTCTCTACATCGCCGGGTGCGTGCAATACCTGAGGCTAATCCTAGGAAGAGAACAAATCGCTTCTCCTCTCATTCTCCAGATTCCCCACCCATCTCTGCACAACCACCCCTTGGGGCTATGATGTTGTGACCCTAGAAGTCTCTACCCATTCTGTGCTTTTCTGCCAGACCCAGTTGTATTGGGCACAGTTTCATTTCAGTGACCCATTCATCTGGGGGTGTAGACATTGTGTGCACATCCCTGATTCCTAAGCAACTACCAGAACAAACCTTCTCATCCTTGTAGACTAAGAAGGCCACCTTTTACGATCCTGAATCACGGATGAGGCCTTCTAACTTTTGCGGGAAACCAGAAATGATCTATAACTCTGGCGTTTAGAAAATGCTTTACTGGGGGGACAGATTAAATGCCATTCAATTAAGTGAAGACAACCTCCCTGCCCCCATGATATCAGCAGTACTCACACCGCAGTTAGTAGCTCCCTTACCAGCTGACCCCACCCCAGCCCCCCAAAATACCCCTTTGGTGGATCCTACTGATTACAACATACCCTTACTTGGGAGGTTTCAGCGTACTGCAAAAAAATAGAAAACATTTCTGACACGACATCTGCTGTACAACAAGACCAACCATGCTGTTCCTAGATCAATGCAAAGTGATGCTTCTCACAGCCACATTGGATGGGGAAGGTCTGGAGAGGTCGACTCTATGCCTTTGTCAAAATTACTTGTATTGTGAGACTGAAACTGCTGTCTTCTTGAATTTAAAGCTATATTTGACTTTTGTCGCACCGACAAAAGGCTTGGAAACTGTACACATTCGAGGAGGTAATACGAACTTGGTGGCTTACATCACTGATTTTCAACAGCTGTCTACGCAAGTTTCTTGGTCAGAGGAATCTCAGCTCATGGTCTTCTACGGTTGACCATGTAAAGATTTAGGGGAGGCTATTGCTCAAGGAGTCTCTACTGCTACTACCAGTGGTGCTGGAGCAATTTTCGGGGTGGGGGTGCTGCATCAATGTACATCACTGATCTCATAGGAATTGTGAAACATACAAGCATCACACAAAGAACAAGTATAGACAATGACCCAATCCCTTTCAGCAGGAAAGTAGTTAGGGTGTAGTATGTAGGAGATGGTGCAAATATATTACTAAAGCATGGCATTACAGTGCACTGTACAGACAGCACATTCTCCACTGAAATGGCAAGACAATTTGTACTGACAGGCAGTTTTAATGGTACAACTATACAGCATGCAAATAATAATGTGTGGACATCAGGTTTCAACAAATGTTTATCACTTGCACACCAACTAAAGTGTCTTCAATTGTTTCGATCCTATTAAAATATTTGTTTCCATCATACTTTAGAACTACAGAAGATAATTGTGCTTCATTTGTGCTTTCCTAACTGCTGTGTTTTCACATATGTCTACAGTTTCATGTTAGAAAAAACGTCCTTTCATACTCTCACTGTGCCCCAGTATGATTGTCAGATAGTTCACTTTACAAATCCTCTAACCCTCCAGTAAGAGAAAGAAAAGTAAACATCCATCTGCATGCTAAAAGTAGAAGAATCAATTTGTCAGAAGACATAGCCTGACAACTGAAGGCATCCTTATGGCCCAGTCACCTTCTGAACTTCAGCATGTTTATTCTGAGGGTGCTGCCCCGGCCCCCCTGCTTCCAGCGCCTCTACCTACTACTGTTGCAGGTTTGGTAGGGCTCACATTACAAATGGAACATCTGACATCTTCGAAGACATCAAGAACTTAGACGGATGGATAGGAAGCCCAAGAATAGGGAACTGCAACTTCACGCCTTGTTACTTATTCACCACAGGCACTTACAGACTCAATGCCGATAGGTGGCATACTTCGCCCTGTATCAGCTGGAGGATGAATGTGTCGATATACCGATGTCTGTGGGGCTGAAGGTGTTTTTGTTAAAAAAAGGTCACATTTCTCAGCCTGGAAATGCAGAGATATGGTAGTAAGAAGACTACTTTTGCCATGCCTGATCCAACTGTGTCTCCATTGTACAGACTACAGGCTGCTTCTCATTTTTCACTCCTATTAGGTTTGATGGGGTTTCAGGATTCCAGGCCATAAACAAACTGATCTGCTCTGGGGCTGTCGATAAATAAATGGGACAACAATTTGCACAATTATTGCATACCCGTGCTTTTAAACGAACAAGTGATCAACATTTGATTGGTGGCTGGCTCAGCTCAGATGTCAGGAGCTATTACTTATGCAAGCAAAGTATTATGTAGGCACTGACAAGACCAACAAGCACATCTTTGGTTAAATAACATCAATATACTATAGGTCATGTTTCTCTTGGGTATCAAGTGGCTCACATTTCATAAACCAGTCATTGACAGTACACCACAGACTTATGCACCACAGACCACAGTCCTATAATTGTAGTGTAGCCATTTTTAATACAGCTTTATGCACGTTAGGTTAACATATTAGGCCTCTGTGCACTTTGCCCTAGATACATTTTATTTAGCCTCGCGCTGAGGGTACCAGTTTTACAGTCTTGTTTTATTTCTTTCTATCACACTGTTTAGCTTAGTTCAGCACTGTGTTCTCAAACAATGCATTCTTGCTCACCCTGTGCTTCGGTCAAGGCTACAGTCTGGTAAATTGCCGGTACACGTGGTAGAAGTTTAGTCTCTAGTGTTCATAGACGATACGCATCCTTACGTAGGGACATTTTCTTAGAACATCTGCGTGTTTATTATAAAATCACTTTCTAGTCTTAGAACGGAGGAGAGGGAGATTCCGACCAGGAACCTACAATTAGATGCTGACTGCCGTGTTGCAGATGCTGATGCAGCTTACAGGCCTTTGCTCAGGTATGAGGGTTGATGACCTCCCGGGGGAACCTGAAAGGCAGGCTTAGAGCTTCACATGCCGTGCTAATAATATAACTTAGAGAGAACTTAATATAGTTGCACTATGATAGCCTTATTCTTGTGCTTCACTCTCATCGTTACTATTTTAATTCTACTGTGTTGTGTCGTTCTGGTTATTGCAGCTCACGCCTTACTATATAAAATGCAGTCGTTTTATTAAACCAATCTTTAAAACTTAAACTGCCTTTGTCATTTTTATATGAGACCGTACTTTGTATGAGAGCACCGGTTGTGACCTGAGTGACCACGCCTTCCCTGGGAAGTACTAAGATGTCATGCGCTCGGCTGCCCAATTGTCTCTTCCCAGCCGGAGCATAACCCGGAGTTGGGGTGACAAGGGTCCTTCAGCGTGGGTCAGACTTAGTCCCCCACACCGCGAACGATCTTGCCGCCCAAAAATCCAGTGGTCTCATTAGGATAATGAGAGCCTACTCGACATAGTAATCTGCCAAATGTCTATTGTTCTAGGTAGAAAACTGTTAGTCAAAAATCATAGGTTATTTACCTGACACTTACATTTTTTTAAGGGATTTAAGAGCAATTAATTAACTATTTTGGGTGAGTGATCAAACACAACGTTTTTGGGCTGTTCGGGGGTCCCTCCCCCTGGGAAATGTTAAAGAAATTGGTGTATTTTGGAGCAATTTTGGTGCCCTTTGTCCCTCCACATCTTGTGTATGCACTTCCTTGGCCTCCTTCATTTCACTATGCCCAGACACCCTGTGCATCAACTAACCTGTAAGCACAGCATTTTCTTTTACTTTTGCCTTGTCAAAACTTTGACACCTGTGTACCTCCTTCACACATATTTGCACAGAATCACCGCGGCAATATGTGACCATTGCTCTGTGCGCTCTGCAGAGGGGCCAAGAAGGCGAGAGGAAGCCACTCTCTCCAGATGGAGATACAAACACACACAAACACCTCTTAAATGAAAAGTAAATGCAAACTAAAGTAAGTGGTGGACAATGTACTGTTAGGTTATGAAAAGTCCGTTTTTTGATGCAATCACTGCAGATGTCAATGTGTGCGACCAGTCACAGAACTGAACCTGTTGGTGCAGTGGAAAATACCAAAATGTGCAAAACTACAAAGTCCCAGCCTGAAAACATAAGTACTGTAAATATCCAAGTCATTATTTTAACATTATATAATGATATAATATAATATAATTATCTAAGACACAGTATAAAATAGGCTGCCACATAAATGTTCAGTGTTTGAAATAAAAAAAATGTTTTCAAACTGTAAATTACAACAGACAGTACCAAACTAAGTGTAAATTGTTTTTTATAAGTTTCTATTAGTAGGGTGAACACCATAACTCAACTGGTAACACTCTTACAGTACATCTGAAAAAGAATAACTCTGTCTTCATGAAGCCTCAAATGACTCCATCAACTGAAGCCACACACTGGCTCCTATGCAGCCTTTAGATGCGCGGATTATTCAGAATTAGATTTACAGGTGCTGCAGAGCGCAGAATAAACACTTTTTTTAATGACTGTTGTATCTTGCTGATTTCCCACTACCAGTGAACATTTATTTAAAGGTACTTAAATTAAAAGATTAGTGCGCACTAAAAGCAACTTGGCTCACTTGTACTCCGAGGAGCATTGGGTTGATTCAGTGAGAGGCAGAGGCTAGGAAAGAGCTCTCAGTGATGAGCTGTGTCACTGAGTTAGCAAAGACTATAGTGAGGAAGGCGGCCCCAAGGCAGCCTAGGGGCAGAGGGTACACAGGCTGGCAGTGACCCCAGATATTAACCTACACTGGCCCCACAGTCTCAAAGACACACCAGCTACTCATCATTTAGTTCCTCTTTGTACTTTGTAGAGTTAGAGTGAAGAACACAAGAGCAGTCTGTGAAACTGAGTGCTACTGATATGAGCCTGATGCAGACTCACTCAACTGAGCTCGCAGCCAGAGCTGCACAGAGTTAGGTGTGCTGGTATAGCTTCTCCTGGGGTCAGAAACTGAGATGGTGGTATATGTAGACAGGAAATAAACACACATAGAGCTCGCCATCCTTGCTGAGAAAGAGTCCAAGGCCGGGCAGGCTTGCTGGTGAACTGTATTTAATTTCCAGCTGTCCATTTACTCTGCCCTAGAACAGCGAAGCACCTCTCACCTTTACTGGTCCCGATGGCTGGAAAATCTGCAGCTTGTGTAACCTGCACAAGACCGTGTAGAGCAGTTTGATGCCTTGTTTTTCTTTTTTTATTAATCTCTGTAGAAGATCTACCAGAAGAGCTGCTGAAATGACCTAAACAGGTACACAAGGTACAGAAGCACGCGCATTGTATTCTGTTCAGAGCATGCAGCTCGTGACCCGGCTTCAAAGAGCCATGAGTTGAGACTCGTGACTCTGTGACGTCAGGCCCTCTTGCGAAGGCTGAAACACCTCCCTTTCCCAACTTGTCACCCTGTGTTGACTTGAGAAAGGGAGGGGTGGTGATGCTACAATGCGTCATTGCTGGGCGGTCCCCAGGGACCCTAAGTATTGAAGGCCTGGGCTGGCACCTCTGCAGCATGTAGGCTGCTGAAATGTCACACCTATAACTGGCACATGCGCACTAGCACATGTGCTCAAGAAAAACTGCCTGATGTCCTTTTCGAGAAGCATCACTCTAGGCATGCAAGGTAATCTGGATAGTAATTGCTTTTTACAATTGCCATCCATAGGGCTTGTAAAGCTCAGGGGGCACTGCCTCTCTGCCCATCATTAGGAATCGCCACTGGACACTTATCAAGATTTCCAGTAGGTAGTAATAGTTAGGACTGAGTTTCATGGGAAACGCGTTTTTTGTTTTGCCAATAACTTTGGTGCCATTTGACAATTCTTCATGAACTTTTCAAAACTAGTGTCCCACTCACTTCACCTGCTGTGTTGATCGTTTTGGGGTGCTTTGTCAAGTGGGGGCTGAGACAAAGGGGAGGGTCTCCAAACCTGTTTTCCCCATGTAATTTCCCACAGGCATATTTAGACATGACTACAGCCAGAACCGTTGGACGGAATTACACCAAATTTGGCAGAAAGTTAGATCTTGGTCCAAAAAGTGTGCACTGTGTAATTTGGTATAAATTGTTCAGTAGTTTTCAGAGAAAGTAAGGGGAAAAGAAATACAGCTATCTAGGGATGCAGCTCCTCTGTAGGTCCGACAAATCTTGTACTGAGATTTGTTTGGCTGCCCACACTTCAACCAGGAAGTGTTGGCAGCCATTTAAGGACTCAGCTGAAGGCCATGCACAGCGGGGGTTGGATTAATGTAAGGTAATTTAATATGACTCAACATTAAACAGAATTTCAAAAATCAGAACTTCAGTGAAAAAAACACAGGTTACAGGGACGTTATAGTTAGGCTCAAATTTTACATGTGCAAAACCATAGAAATTCAGCAGTTATATTTATACGTATCTCAAGAAACTATAACTCGTGCCGTTGCCATGCACTGCTAATTACCCCACATATTACTTCAGTCATGACATCTTCTGTGACATCATTGATAACATCACCGCAACATTTGCTATAAAAGTATTGATAAGAAAACTGTGCATGGTGGAGCACGAGTTATAGTTACCTTAGGGCACGAGTTATATTTCCTTGAGATAAGTATAAATATAACTGCTGAATTTCTATGGTTTTGTGTGTATAAAATCTGAGCCTAACTATAACATTCCTGTGGTTTTATCAGTGAATTTACATATATAAATATGTAGATAGATATAGATAATTACATATATTTTCACTTTCAGTAACTGTAGATCAAGTTCTCAAAACAAACATTAGAAAAAGTCTGAGAAACCTTTTCATATGATCTCCCACATCTTCTGCAAATAACCTGTATTTTTCGTAAGTAGAAAGGCAGTAGATGTGCTCCCCTGTGTGGGCTACCCTGAACGTAATCACAGAATGGGAATAACTATACCCATATACACATATTTTGATTTACAGGATCAAGCAGGCAATGCTGATCGGTTCAATAAATTAGATATAAGGGGTTCTTACAATTTGATGTGTTTGAGAAATGGGGATGAGTGGAAATCCACTTGCAAACCCAAACACAACCATTTCTCATGTTGTGTAATGCTATTTAAATTGTGAAATGCCACAGCTGCTGTCTTTGCAGTTGTGAATAACATATTGCAAGGTATATTAGGTGTCTTCGTTATTGATTATTTGATTCTCATTTGTTACGTCAACACATCTAGCATGTTCCAGAAATATTGGCTTGCTTGTGTCATCCATGAAGGTCAATTCACCAAAAAGCATTTTTTTTACTTACCTCAACTGCCAGAGAATGGCATATTCCAGTTAGTTGTACATCATTTTTTATTCTTGTAATAAAAAATGAGAGAAAAGCGAGTGGAGCGCCAGCCGTAAGGACTAAGGATGAGCTGTCACTGTGCTCCCGACACTGATTGTGCCACCTCTGAGGCCAGGGGTCGCAAAACCAGTGCCAGGGGTTCGAAGGGACAAGCTACCCCTGGCGAATCCTAAATGACGTCCATGGTGTCAGCATTGTATGTTAAAAACAAAAAATTTTGTTTTCATGTAAGACAAGTAGAATTTTTTATCTCGTAAAGGCATTGCCATGGATTAGTGGAACGCTAAACTCTGATCGAATGACCCCTAACTTAGGCTGTCAAACAAGTGCAACAGTTCTTAGGCTTTGCTCACCACTATACATGTTTTATACACAACTTTTAAAACCATATAGTACCATTGACACATTTGGTCAAAAAGAATGTATAGAATGAGTGTAGCACAGAAGGATGCAGGCCATTTGGTACTTTAAAGGAATGTTTTTGCATTACGACAGTGCTGATCTAATGGAAAATATACAAGGGAACCCAATACCCATAGGAACCTGGTTATTACAAGCACAATAGAAGGTGCAGTGGTCCTTTCGGGGTTATTGTTTAAGAACACCTTAATAATTTAGGTACACTTAAAGGGTAACCAAGAAAAAAAATAGTTGATTATTTCAATCATGAATGACAGACACCCCGAAAAGGTATAGATATTACCCAGTGGTGGTCTCCACTGGGTAGTTATAATTAGGACCACATTTGCAATGAAAGTGGAATTAAGAACTTTGGTGCCAATTGATGATTCTTCAAGAAACCTTCAAATAAAATGTCTCATCCACCTCAGCTCCTTCGAAGGTAAGTGAGGGCTGAGAAAAAGGATGGTGCCAAAATGCATCCATGCAATTTTCCATGAGAAAATTAGACAAGGCTACAGGTAAACCTGCTGAACGGAATTACACAGAATTTGGCAGACAGCTAGATATCGCTGTACAAAAAGTTTGCTTTTTTGTAATTTGATGTAAATCTGTTCAGTAGTTTTTGAGAATGTAAGCTTTAAAATGTATGTATATGTCCCACTGCAGTGGATCTGTGGATCCCACAGGTCAACAAATTATTCTGATTGGCTGCCACCACATCAACAAAGAAGTGGCAGCAACCATTTTAGGACTTGGGAACTCCCTGTCCTACAAAAAGATTAAAACAAAAACAAATCATATACGGGGCACTGTATGCTGATCCAGGCACAAGATCTTATTTTTTTAAACAGCGCTGCTGATCTGCAGAGGATCCACAGATCCTCGGTGCTGATAAAAAAGGCAGGCTCCAGCCCCTTTTAATTTAAAGCCCTCAGGGTTGCACCAGGGCCCAGGGGGTTGACACAAATGTAAGGAAAGGGAAGGGGGCATGCATTGATCCACCCTCCCCAAGCCTTCTGGAGGCCCTGGGGACCCAGCCCCCAGGGTCAATATTAATTTAGTTAGGGAGCCGGGCATGCATCTCTCCCGCCCATTTCCTTATACAGGCCCTAGGCAACCCATTCCCCAAGGAAGATTTATTTTTTTGTTGGGGGAGAGGGCGTGGAACCTCCCCTCCCCGAGCCTTCTAAAGGGCCCAGGACCCCACTCCATGGGTCTGATCACCTTTTTTGGGGGAGGGGGCATTAGGCCTACTCCCAGAGTCACAATACAGTCTCAGGGACCCCATCCCTGGGGCTGTATATCTCCCACCAAGCAGGAGCAAACATTTCCCAAAATGTCTTCTCCCACTACAGGAGCAGAGTGAAAATCTGCTCCCACAGGGTTGGAGCATACTTGTTGCTGGGTCCTGCCAGCAATCAAAAGGCCTTATTTATTCTTCACTGCTCCGTGAAGGAGCACCCCATAACGCCCTTCGTGGACTAATTTAAATATTTTTTGATGCATGGTAGTGCCCTCTTCTCGGCAGCATTTTCTGAAGGGTTGTGGAGGTTGTATGGAGTACAGCAGCCCCACCAGAAATACTTTAAACAATTAGCCCTATGTTTCGTATGGTCTATACAACATGACCTCCAAAAAAATGATCTTTTTTAAGCATCCCCAAAGGCAGGACTTTGGCTCTTCAGTTTGGGAATACAGTGTTCCCTTGTGGTTGGTCCTATGGTTGCATTATGTTTGCCGAGGAGTGTAAAGGAATCGGTCTCAAACTTGTTTTAGATTGTTTTGAATACAAATGTTTTATTTAAAAATGTATTGACAGACATTGCAATGACACCTTGACAAAACCAATAGAACTGTCTTTTGTATAGTGATAGTAACTTACATTAAAAAAGGCTTAGAATTTCACTGAAAAGATAAGAGGTTCAAGTGACAGTTATAGTTCAGTATTAAAAAACTCTTAGAAGTTCACCTAAAAACAAAGATTAAAGTGACACTATAGTTAACTGACAATGGAAGTTGCAACATAACATTTAAAACTAAATAAAACACTGAAAGTCACCAGTTATAACTAACTGAAGTGACTATGACTCGATCCCTGAAGTAACTATAACTCACACCTTTGTCATGTGCTGCTTATACCCTCAAATAGTACATCACTCATGACATGGTCCGTGACATCATTGATAACATCACTGCTGACATCGGAAATTACATAATTGATGTCCACACTGTGCATGGTGGGACGCGATTTTACATAAAAAATATTTTGCAATTCCATGTGCAATATGGCTTTCCTCATCATAATCATAGCCCTCATACCAATGCTCTGTACTTTATCTCTGTCGGGTCTACTACGATTATGTGGAATGTAGGACCAAATTTAGCAGCAAGATTATATTATTTTCATTCATTTGAGCTAGAAATAACTATCTGTTTTTGGAATATGCAAATTATGGAATGTATTGTATTGTATCTTGGTATATGCATAGTGTAGGAAAGCGTCCCTTTTTGACATGGTCACCCCTACTTTATGCCCAGTATTCAATGTAATTTTTGAATGAAAGCACACTGGGTTCCTGATAACCAGGTCCCCGGTGACAGATCCCTTTCCCCAAAACTGAACAATTGTTCCCTAACTAACAATACCTTTGGCCGCCCTGTAAGACCCTAGTAGATGGTACCCCTGGGACGTGGGTATCAAAGAGGTGCCACAGGGTGGCATCAAGAATTGTGCACCCCCCCAGGGGCCCCTCACCTAGCACATGCAGAATGCACTAGCAGGCTGCATGTCCCGGTGCAGCTAAAAGTGATAACATGACATGGCACACAGCTTGTCTCTGAACACTGCATGCATGCACTGTATGCAATATACGTACGTCACCCCTACCGCAGGCCTTCCAGTCCTAAGGCAGGGTGCAGTACATTACATGTGAGGACATATCCACGTGAGCAGGTGTGCCCCTGCTATGTCTTTGTCAATTCTTAGACATGGTGAGTGAACAGGGAAGACATTTTAAGTATATGTGCTGGACACTGGTCAAAACGAGTTCCCCAGGTACATGATGGCTTCACTGAAAATAGGGATGTTTGGTATCAAACATCTCATATTGATGATTCCTCACTAATGCCAGTGTTGCATTTATCAATACATGCACCCAGAGGGCACCCTAGAAGTTCCCCCTGAAAACCTACCAACTACCCATGTGAAGAATAACCAGTTTTAGCCAGTCTGGCACTACCAGACATGAGGTTGACCTCCTAGGTTGAGAGCCAGTGCTCTCGGGCAGTCAATCACAAAGTCTGCTCTAGGAGAGGTGTTTTTATACACCCTACGCACCAGGATGACCTGTAAATCTGCACTCCAAAGCAGGGGGCATCAAAGAGGCCCACCGCTCTAAGTATGCAGATCTGGCTTCACTCACAGGAGAAATACCGAGTTCTGCCCCACGGCCCATTTGGCAGCTGGACCGACGCGAAATTCCAAATTCAGGTATGTGTGTCCACCCCCTCAGGTCAGTCAGTCAGTCCATGGGACCACCGCCTGCTCTGAAAAAATGTTGACGACCCCATTCACCAAGGGGAAATGGTCCCTTGAGAACCCCTTACCATTTGCAAATGGGTTACCATGAATTTATAATTGGTGGTAACTGCGATTGTTTTGCAACCGCATTCCCGGTCACTAAACAATTGTACATCCCCCTGTGACTTGCTATTAGGAAGGGATGCCCTTGGCATGTCCCTTCCTAATAGCGACTCGCAAAAAAAGGTTGATACATGCTACAACCTTTTTTATCAGTCGTAAACGGCCCAATTCTCAGTTTGCGACTGCAAAAAAACAGTTGTAAATCTGGCCCTAAAACACATGTCCACACAGGTAACATACTACTCCACATGGTTATGTAGTGTTACCTTTGCTTTGAGAGTATTGGGGAAGGCTTTTCCATGATGTGCTTGTTGGCCACAGAATTGTGATTTTTGTGATTCAGGACTAAGGGCTTAGTGGTGTGATGGAGGAGGAAGGGTTAGAGATATGTGTGCATTTTTAGGTAAGCCTACTCGACTGTGTGTGCTCTGTCTGTTGCGAGGCATATTGTGACTCACCTGGAACATAGAGAGGCTTGAAGCTTGTCCCTTGTTTACCATTGGTTGGCTGTTCCTATCACTCGAATTTAGCTGTTTCTTATTCGTGTCCCAGCTTGACAATCTTGGGTTTGTCCCTCCCATGAAGCATTGCTTTTTTACAGTCTGATTGTCTTTCATCACTGCTTCCACTGCTTGCTTTTCAAACGCTACTTTTTCCTTCTGTCTGAAGCTCTCGATTAAAGTGCATGTATTGTTGCCACCTTCCATGTGCACTTCTCCACCCCTGCACTTTGTGTTGCTCTCTGTTGACGACTGCTTATCCCTGCCCCTTTCTCTCTTGCACTCACCTGTGTACCTCTCCCCTTTGCTCCCCTTTTCCTTTAGCTCCCGTGTTGCTTTCACTCCAAATCTTCATGCTGTTGTTTGGTATCTCCTCCAGCCCCCACTTGATGCTTTTGAGTCTCCCTCCCATGTTGCTTTGGCATTCGTCCCCACCTTCCTCCGGGTTGCTTTTATTTTCTACCCTCCACGTACTGTTTCCACTCCCCTGCCCACCCACTTAAAAAAAAATCTTTTGGGCCATTTTCTTTTCTTTTTAGTTACCAATCCAACTCGGATCGGTAGCTAAATAGAAAATAAGCACGTGCATTGTGTCAGGGCTGCTGTGCAGCACGGCTAAAATCCATTGGCAAAGCCAATAGGCCACAAAGGCGAGACCTATTTGCGTTGCCAATGCTTGTTAATAAAAGAGTTATACTGGCAGCTCTGATTAGTTATGCGGCTCCCTGGAAAGGTATGTGGCAAATGTAGTAAACTAATAACTATGCATTTTCCATTCAACTCACCAACCTGCAATGTTCTCACGCTGATGCGTGTAGATGTTTTGCAGTTCTATAAATGGAGGCTAAATCCATGCTCCGTAGTTTGTGGGTTTTTTTCAAAGTCGATGTTAGTAGCTTCGTTATGTGTGTGTCATGCCGCTGTGATCTTGCTGGCATTCGACAACAGTTCTAACTAATTGCCATTAAATGCGAGTGTGTTTATCGGCCGACATGCTGGAGTAATTTAACCTGATAGTCATGTTCGCTAAGTGCGGTTTACATGTGTAAGAGCAGACCATTACAATCTGAGTTTAAGGAAGCACATTTATGTGTGTATTTATTTAAGCAATGCATGCAAATACAGATTGATACATACACATGCACACACACGTATATTTTTTTCAAACACATATATATGCATACACACGCACACACATCTGCATATGAATACACGTATACATGCGCAAATGCCTATATTTTTGGTGCAAACTAAGCAGAAATACGCGTAAACAAGTTAAGGGGTACATTTTGTTTCAAAGCCTTATGTCTATTTTATTATTCATTTTATTATTTTTTTACCTATCTATTCATGTATTTACTTAGTGATTTTAGATAGCACAGACATGATCCAAGGTGACAGAGTGCTTAACAGAGTGACAGGATGCGCGGGACAAACCGGAGCCACTGATCAGTTTTCAGAGGCGCTGAGATTCAAACATGTTAAAAAGTTATGGAGGCACTGGAGAGGTACAAGAATGGAAAACAACATGTCTGGTGTGGGAGAGTGGTGCTTCCCTCGAGACCTGTGGGTTGGGGGGTCCTTTCTTTGGTTAAAGGAGACGAGGGGCGAGACTGTAGGTATTCCCTCCAGGCACTGCCACAGTTGCCCTAAAAATGTGCCATCCATCAACTGGAGCCCAGTCAGTTACCCTGACTCAGCTCTGGACAGCTGTCTCTGTCCTGACACAAAATGGTGAATGGAGTTAAAGAAACTAACAAGAAGTTGTTTCATGATCTTCATGTTCCCGGTGAGTTCTTCAAATTTCTGTCAACCTATGATGTTGTCTCGAATATGCTATTTTCACAAAACCATACATGTCCTGAGATTACAGAATATGCATTTTTCAATCCTCAATTAGAAGCTGGCGAACGTTTTCAATTTGCCACAAACAAAGACGCTATTTACTAGAACTGAAAGGCTGTGGACAAAGAACACACGTGTGATTGTTTTATGATGCTGCGGACATGTTTATGGCATCCTTAACCAGCGGGTACCACGATGGAAGGGGAGTTGCCTCAGGCCGCGTGCATTTCCAGGGCCTGGCAGGGTTGCCATTGGAAATCCGAGCCGTACTGAGGTTGTGCTGAAGAAGCAGAACAATTGGGACAGAAATCCCTAACAGGACAGTCTCCTGCTCGCCGCAGCACTGAACCACAGAGAGAACAGAACAATTGTCTCTTGAGAATCTGAGCTGTCTTCAAACTTAGCAGTTTCTGAACTGCTGGTTTTTATTAGTGACACAACTGTGAAAACGTCAAACAAAGAATAAACAAAATGTATTGACACTGACAAGGACTTACTGAACACATTAAAATCGAATTACGAAAAAAATGATTCTCCTGGGTCGTTGAAATTTTTTAAGTATATGTATTTTCATAAAATGTACAATTTGTAGACAGCGAGCCAGTTTTACGAGGCTTTCCTCGACAGGAATTGAAAAGTTAGAAAACAAGCATTGCAAATGCCAGTAGGTTTAATCTTTGATTAGTGAAAGCATGCAACATACATGTCTCGCCGCAAACACACACTGAGCACAGACACGTGCACGCAGACCAACCCAACTGCAAACATCCATTTCACAAAGTGCAACAGACATACAAACAACACTCACACCCACCAACAAGTGTACAGGCATTAGTGCACACAGACGAAGAGTCTTTCATCCTCGCCCCCTGCGGTCGGTGTGCATCACTGGAGCACAGAATACTTTGCAGTGGGAGGGGCGGGGGGATGTGTAAGGTGAGCACTGAGAGATGCTCCTTAGAGGAGCACCAAGTATTGTGTCTTGCAGTTGCATGTACTCGGTGATGTGCTTCACAGGAGCTCTGGGTGATATCCCTCTTGGAAGGACTGAGGCCTACATTTATGGCTCTTCTGCCGGCGCTGTCCTACTCCAACAAGAAAGGGCAGGAATGCACCGTATTTATCAAATCCTTTCCCCCTGCGCTTGTGCACAGTTGGCTACCTAGTGCCAACACAGCACCCTTGCACCATGGTGCAGGGGTGTCTCGTCACATGCAAAATTGTTGGACGGTGCCCCTTCCTGCACAAACCCAATCCAGAGAGGCGTTTCACATTGGAAGAAGAAAAACGAGGAGCAACAAAAATATTTCCCTTTGTTATGCAACCCTTGGGGAGGCGTATCGTTTTGGCGCTGCCCCAGATTTACCTGATTAAGTAAATCTGGTACAGCCTTAAATTCCTTAGGTGTTGTGTGGGAAAACCCACGGCAACGCCCACGGCACGCCTCCCTGGCACAGAGTAACGCAATGCAGCATCTTGCGCCGCTTTGTCTTCCTCCACATCTGTGGGGCCCTTCAAAGCCCCGCAAAATGGCTTTGCGTGGCCTCATAGATATGGTTGAGAGGCTTGTGCTGCCAGACCAACAAAAAAGTGACACTCCAGTGGTGCAAGTCTCACATAAATATGCCCCTGAGTGCTGTGTATCAGTGACACGCAAATTGAAGTGTGTAGGCAGACAATGAGTGATGTGCGCCTGACAAGTACTGAGTGATGTGCACCTAGCACGCAGTGAGAGATGTGCCATAGAGCAGCATCGGGTAATGTGTCTCACAGGAGCATGGGGTCATGTGCCTCACAAAAGCTCCCAGTGACGTCCTTTAAGGAAGTACTGAGAGCAGCGCATCACTGACACTCAAAGTGAAGTGTAGGTGAGCACTGAGTGATGTGCACCTGGCAAATACTGAGAGGTGCACCTTAGAGCAACATCGGGTGATGTGTCTCACAGGAGCGTGGGGTGATGAGCCTCAAAAGAGCTCCTGGTGACGTCCCTTATGGCAGTACTGAGCGCAGCGCATCAATGACACTCAAAGTGAAGTATGTAGGTGAGCACTGAGTGATGTGCACCTGGTGAGTACTGAGAGATGTACCTTAGAGGAGCAGCGGGTAATGTGTCCCATAGGAGCATGGTGTGATGTGCGTTGAGGAGCTCCACGTTATGTCCCTCATGGAAGTACTGAGTGTTGTGTATCAGTGGCACTTAAAGTGAAGTGTGTAGGCAAGCAGTGAGTGATGTGCACCTGGGGAGCACTGAGTGATGCGCCTTAGAGGAGCATTGGGTAATGTGTCTCACAGGAGCATGGGTGGGGTGATGTGCCTCCCAGGAGCATAGGTGGGGTGATGTACCTTACAGGAGCCCTGGGTGACATCTCTCATGGAAGTATTGAGTGTTGTGTATCAGTAACACTCAAAGTGAAGTGTGTAGGCAAGCAGTGAGTGATGTGCACCTGGGGAGCACTGAGTGATGCGTCTTAGAGGAGCATTGGGTAATGTGTCTCCCAGGAGCATGGGTGGGGTGATGTGCCTCACAGGAGCCCTGGCTGGCATCTCTCATGGAAGTATTGAGTGTTGTGTATCAGTAACACTCAAAGTGAAGTGTGTAGATGAGCAGTGAGTGATGTGCACCTGGGGAGCACTGAAAGATGCGCCTTAGAGGAGCATTAGGTAATGTGTCTCACAGGAGCATGGATGGGGTGATGTGTCTCACAGAAGCATGGGTGGGGTGATGTGTCCCACAGGAGCAAGAATGGGGTGATGTGTCTCACAGAAGCATGGGTGGGGTGATGTGTCTCACAGGAGCATGGATGGGGTGATGTGTCTCACAGGAGCATGGGTGGGGTGATGTGCCTCACAGGAGCATGGATGGGGTGATGTGTCTCACAGGAGCATGGGTGGGGTGATGTGCCTCACAGGAGCATGGATGGGGTGATGTGTCTCACAGGAGCATGGGTGGGGTGATGTGCCTCACAGGAGCTCCTTGTGACATCTCTCATGGAAGTATTGAGTGCTGGGCATCAGGAAAACACTGGGTGAGTACAGTTAGAGGATTATGTAAATTATGGGGGGCAGTGTGACATGCAGCATGGGTACATGTTTATGGTGCCACTTGTAGTACAACACTTTTGCCAGCCCTCTGTTTTTGTCCAGCACCATTTTACACACTAGGAACTCAAGGCTTAAGTTTACCACAGCAGCAGGAAAACAGCAAGTGACAGAATACAAAATGCTGTTGTCCGAAAAGCCATAACTGGTTGAAAGTGTCACACATGACATAGGCCACTTGCAGCTTTGCACAGAGGTGGACTTATGAATACCAGAAAAATATGTGTCCTCTTCATCAGTAGGGTAATGGTGACGGATTTTAATTTTTCTGCGGACCACTGCCTACTCCTCAACAAGCTTTTCGTTATCATTTACCAAGAGAAAGAGAATCTAAAGGGGTCCTACCCTTTTGTGAATGAAATAGCACCACTTTGTGATGTCAGTAACTTTTCAATGATTTGTGAACGAAATCCCCCCCACAAGGCATTGATACATCTGCTAACAATTCGCTTTTTGAAAGAGATGCCTTGAGCACGTCCCAAATTCTGATTTCATCTTCAAAACGGCTTATACATTGACCCTAGGTTTACTCCTGGAAGTGCATGTCTGTTGCAGACTGCATAAGTTCCCATGGATTCCTCGTGAATCACCAAAAAGTTCAAAATCTGCTAAACAAATAGGAGAAAATATACTGCCTGTTTCCAACAAGTTTTTGAACCAGGACCTCTTCCTATCTTGCATTGTTCCTGAACAAATTATTTAGAAGTATAATTATTTGTTAATTGGGTTGACTCTGTTCTATTTTTTTTACTGAATACATTATTTGAATGTATTCATTTTATAAAAAGAATTCTTCTGAAAAAGTGATATGATTTGTTTTAAGTTGTGGCTTAATTAAATGACCAGCGCTGCAACTAAATAACGCGATGTTTTAAATGACACATTCTTGATAAAGTACATAGCTGACTGATTTCAGCTAAGTTGTTGCGAAGAGACTTAGATGCCTATCTGAGAGTGCCAGTCTGCTGGGGTAGTCAGTCACTGAACAGTAGGCTTTTGTTTTCAAGGTATTTTAGATAATTACCTTCATTGTACTGCCCTGTGTAATTGTCAGTCGAGTCAACAGAGTCAAGTGAGTTGACATATGTGATGCATTCTGCTCTGTTTCTTTCTATAAGATGGATGGTGTGCTCTGCTCTCATGGCCCATAGCATGAAAGCCGGAGCCATGTCCATCCTCACACAGGGACCAATCAAGCATGGCGTCTTTGAGGATTGACTGGCTCCCTTTGACTTCTGAATGACTTTCCATGACGTGTTAAGGTAATTCCCTGTCTGCTGAGGGAATGTGCAAACTTGGTAGCATGCTAAATTGGCACTGCCCGTGCAATGGTACCCTGCATGGTTCAAAAAAACCCTTATACTGTCCGCAAATTGTGCTTACTTAAATTAAATTCAATGGGCCAAATATATAATGCCATTTGGGAGCCTTAGTGGAGCTTGGAGGAGCAAATGGCATTATTTAGGAGTAAAGATTCACAACTGCAATTCACAGAAAGTAAATGTATGTTTTTGAGCCTGCTCAGAGGGTCAGGGAGAAGTCATTTCAGGGTAGGAATTCCTTCCAAAATAGGCCGTTTGTGGGTACTAGCAAACTTTTTCACGGCCCATTTGCTCTCCGGACTGTCAAAGATTTACTTCTGTCAAAGGCAGAAGCAAATCTCCATTCTAGGCGCGAATGCAAACAGAGCGTTTAAGGGAATGGATTTCCTCGTAGGGAATTTTTTTTTGAGTGGAGAAAAAAAATATGGAGCTGACATTTGCAAACCTAATTTTTCAAAGCGTATCCAGAGGCAAAACTGTATATGACACGTGTAAATGCTTAAGGATGCGCGTACTGGAAATCTGTCCAGGTCAGCTTCCTAGCAGTAGGGGAATTCCAAAAAAAGCAGCAAACATTCTCCTAATATAGAAGTAGATTTTTTCAAGTTTTTAGAGATCTGGTTCACTGAATATGAATGTAGCAAATACAACAGAGGTTAAATCTTTTGGAATGCGATGTAAGGTAAATACAATTAAGATTTCAAAGCTTAAACATACTTAAAGAGCATTTATAACACATGCAAAATTCTTGAATAGCCAATGTTATTAGTGAAACTGAGGTAGAAATGATTACATTGACTATTGCTGGATAAGGTTGATAAGGAAATTCAATTGAATGGGTTAGAAACTCAAGACGTTTGATGGCCCACAGCTAAATTATAATTTTGGCACTATGGGGGTCATTACAACATTGGCGGTAAAAGCCGCTTACCGCCGTGCAGAAGACTGTCAACACACCACCGCGGCTGCGGAATTCAGCCATGGTCATTATGACCCAAAGCCCAGAATCCACCAAAATCTAGACACCCACACAAGTCTGCCACACCAAAGGTCAGTGATAAACTGGTGATAACAACACCTCCACCGTCACGCCAACAGGAATACGCCCACATTATCATGACCCACGAATCCACGTGGCGGTCTTTCAACCGATGTATTCCATTGGCGGTATACACCGCCGCGCTCAAAATACACACACATTTACAAAACACATCCACATTGGACAAATCGAAATACACACACCTGATACACATACACACACCACTCCCACACATCCAATACACTGTAAAACACACACCCACATCACCCACAAACCCCTACGACCACAATTGCGACTGAAGGCCAGAGAGAGACACCACCATCTACAAAAGAGCATCCACAGGCACTCAACACCATCAGTCACATAACATCCACGCACCTCAAACAACGCACCTCTAAATATCACCCCACACATCACAACACACACCACCCCACACATCACCCACACCACCCCATGGCACCGCAAAGACACCACAGGTTCTCTGAGGAGGAGCTCAGGGTCATGGTGGAGGAAATCATCCGGGTAGAGACACAGCTATTTGGATCACAGGTGCAGCACACTTCCATAGCTAGGAAGATGGAGCTATGGCAAAGAATCGTGGACAGGGTCAACGCAGTGGGACAGCACCCAAGAACTAGGGATGACATCAGGAAGAGGTGGAACGACCTACAGGGGAAGGTGCGTTCCGTGGTCTCAAGACACCACATCGCGGTTCAGACGACTGGCGGCAGACCCCCACCTCCTCCCCCACAACTAACAACATGGGAGGAGCAGGTCTTGGTTATCCTGCATCCTGAGGGCCTCGCAGGAGTAGCTGGAGGAATGGACTCTGGTAAGTCAAATCTTTACTACTTCATCCCCCACCCAACCTGCATGCCATCACATACCCCCAACCTCGCCCTCCCCGTCACTCCAACTCCTCACATATGTCCCAATATCACAAACCACACATCCCAAACCCAAGCCATGCATGCAACACCAAAGCATGGACACCCATCACCAAAGCATGGCCACTGCACATACCCATACACCCCCCTAACCCATCATCACACAAGGTCCTACACAGGAATGCAAGCACTGGGGTACACGGTCACCCACCCATTGACATCATAGCACACACAGATGCAATAATCATGCTTTTACACCCCTGCAGGACCCCTAGCCAATGTCACCGGACAGGAGGGTCCAGATATGTCAACTCCACCCACAGAAGAGGCCCACAGTGATGACAGCAGCTCTGTCCAACTGGATCTAGATGACCAGCCCGGCCCATCTGGGATCTCAGGACAGTCGGTTCCCCACACACTGGCACAAGCCACTACAGAGCTTCCCCCCTCTGGAAACACCAGCACAGCACCCACCCAGCGGGCCCATACCTCTGTCCCCAGGACACGTCAAGCAGCAGTGTGTCCACCACTACAGGGAACCCAGGATAACCCACCACCCCAACAACACCAGGGACCTGGGGGCAGTGGACACATGGTTCAGGGGACAGAGGCCCAGGAACACAGGGGAACTGGGAGGGCTGCTGTGCGACAGGGGGAGGGCAGGCCCAGGGAACCCACTCTCCACGAGGCCCTCTCCAACATCATGGGACCCTACCACCATTCCCAGGAGACGATGGCAACGGCACTGGCCAAGTTTCAGGAGACCCACGGCTGCAGGAGGAACAGTATTTGGCCTTCAGGGAGGAACTCAAATCCATCAATTCCACCCTGGGCACCATTGTAGGGGTGCTGAAGGAACTCGTGAACACCAGGAGGGACACTGTGGCACAACAAGGGGCCCCTGACACTAGCCTGGACGATGAACTGCGTACCACCTCTGCCGGTGCTAGTGGACAGGAGGCACTGCCACAGGACCACCACACCAGCACCCCACCCCCTGAAGAGGGAGAACCACCCCCAAACGGTCCCTGAGATCCAGGACAAAGACAGAGAACGATGCCAAGACCCCCGCCAACAAATGAGACCACCCTGATTGTCATCCTTTTGTCCCACCTTGTCACCCTGCCAATCCTTAAACTGCCCCAGCTCCACTTCCTATGCCCCTTTGGACAATGCACCTGTGAGACTAATAGACTGGACTCTGCCATGGACATTCCTCCACCATCACCCCTCACCATTTTATAACCCCCTCCAATATTGAACACTTAAATAAACACCCTTAAAGCACAAAACAGTCAGGAGTCTGTCAGTGATTTAGAAATAGTGTATTAGCAATTACAGTGGCAAAATGCTCTTTCAAATGTAATGTCAATATACCTATGTCACACAGCTCTAGTCCATGAGGAAACAAAGCAGATGTCACACAGTGGGAACCACATCTGTGAAATCGTAAGGTAAAGTGACAACTGAGTGTCCATACACTGGGAGAAAATGACAGACAGTAGAGAGGTAGTAGATGTAAATCAGATGTAGCAGGCAGTGTTGTCTTCTTACCTGTGTCTCAATGGAAGTATTGCAGGATCACCGTGTTGCTGTTGTCGATGTCCTCTTCTTCTTCTTCCTCATCTTCACTGTCCACAGGGTCCACAGCTGCCACAACACCTCCATCTGAACCATCCTCCTGCAGAAAAGGCACCTGTCGTCGCAAAGCCAAGTTGTGAAGCATACAGCAGGCCACGATGATCTGGCATACCTCCTTTGGTGAGTAGAATAGGGAACCACCTGTCATATGGAGGCACCGGAACCTGGCCTTCAGGAGGCCGAAGGTCCGCTCTATAATCCTCCTAGTCCGCCCATGGGCCTCATTGTAGCGTTCCTCTGCCCTTGTCCTGGGATTCCTCACTGGGGTCAGTAGCCATGACAGGTTGGGGTAACCAGAGTCACCTGCAAATGGCGAGGGACAACTGTTGGTCACACACTAACTCCTAGGGACATCCACAGACCCAGACAACTATTCCCACTATATTGGGTCCATGTCCTCACCTAATATCCACACCTGGTGCCTCTGGAGTTGCCCATTCACATAAGGGATGCTGCTATTCCGCAGGATGTAAGCGTCATGCACTGAGCCAGGGAATTTTGCATTAACATGGGAGATGTACTGGCCTGCCAAACACACCATCTGCACATTCATGGAATGGTAACTCTTCCGGTTTCTGTACACCTGTTCACTCCTGCGGGGGGGGTACCAAGGCCACACGTGTCCCACCAATAGCACCTATGATGTTGGGGATATGTCCCAGGGCATAGAAATCACCTTTCACTGTAGGCAAATCCTCCACCTGACGGAAAACGATGTGGCTCCGCATGTGTTTCAGCAGGGCAGACAACACTCTGGACAACACGTTGGAAAACATAGGCTGGGGCATCCCTGATGCTATGGCCACTGTTGTTTGAAAATACCCACCTGCTAGGAAATGGAGTACTGACAGCACCAGCACTTGAGGGGGGATTCCTGTGGGATGGCGGATAGCTGACATCAGGTCTGGCTCCAACTGGGCACACAGTTCCTGGATTGTGGCACGATCGAGCCTGTAGGTGATGATCACATGTCGCTCCTCCATTGTCGGCAGGTCCACCAGCGGTCTGTACACCGGAGGATGTCGCCATCTCCTCACATGCCCCAGCAGACGGTGCCTATGGAGGAGAAAAGCGAGCAGAGAGTAGTCAACCGACTCTGAGGTACGTAAACACAGCTTACTCTGAAAATATTAGCAAGTCGAAATATGCCTGTATTAGTGTTTAGGCAAGGCCTAGGTATATGTGACGCAGTCCAAAATAATGCCATGTGGGCCCCTGAAATGGCGGCTGCCTGACCTGTAAAGTGGGACAGGGGGATATGAGGTAACTGCGCTGGCGTTGTACACTGTCGCGGTAGGAGGTCGAGACCGCGGCGGAATCCTGCACTGGTTAACATTGGACCCTATGGGTCCCAGGAGCCAATGACGATGTACGCTGGTGGTGACGGTACGCACTGCCGCGGACGTGACCGCCATTTTCTATCTGTTCAATCACTTGATACCTGATCTTCGACAGGAGAGGACCTACACTGCAAGTGCTGCTGTGACCTCAGTCTAGAAGAGACAATGGCTCGTGTGTCTGGGGAAAGGGCCCCTGCCTTCAGCACGGAGGAGTTGGAGAAACTCGTGGTACAGTACACGCTACTCTACGGTCCTCCAGACAAACAGGTAAGTACACTGTGAGCATTCTGTATGGGCAATGCCTGTGTGGAGTGGGGTGGATGAAAGATAGGGGGGGGGTGAGAATGAGGCGTGCATGAAACGACAGTGAGTGCATGTGCCTCATGGCAAGGGTAGGGATGCGGGCCAATGACTGTAATAGTGCAGATGGTAATTACTTCTCTTTTTCCCCTGTACAATTTTTGTAGGTCAGCGCCCACCAGAAGAAGGACATTTGGCGTGCCATCGCAAAGGAAGTCCGGACCCTGGGGGTCTACCACAGACGGAGCACCCACTGCCGGAAAAGATGGGAGGACATTCGCCGCCAGAGCACGAAGACGGCGGAGGCCCAGCTGGGGATGGCCTCCCAACGTGGGAGGGGTGCCTGTCGCACCATGACCCCCCTGATGTTCAGGATCCTGGCGGTGGCGTACCCGCAGTTGGATGAGCGCTTGAGGGCCTCACAGCAGACACAAGGGGGTGAGTACACTCTCATTCTGCTGATTCAGCACGCATTGTAGGTGTCTGGGTGGCGGAGGAGCAGTGGCACCGGAGCAGGAGGGAGCTGCATCCCACATGGCCCTGGAGGGCGACACTACGGAGTCTGAATTCACCAGTGGGACGGAGGGTGAGGGGAGCTCCACGGCGGGACAGTAGCTGAGACCAGCGACACAGACTCCTCCTCTGATGGGAGCTCCCTTGCGGTGGTAGGCCCATCTGTGCCCCCCGCATCTACAGGTACAGCCGCCACACCCCCTACCAGCACTGCCCTCCCAGCAGCCCCTCAGCATTTGCCTCGTGCCTGCTCACCCAGGAGGGTGGGCATCACCTTCGCCCCTGGTGTAGGAAGTTGGCTCTGTATGTGCTATTTCAAAGTAAGGAATAGCATGCACAGAGTCCAAGGGTTCCCCTTAGAGGTAAAATAGTGGTAAAAAATAGATAATACTAATGCTCTATTTTGTGGTAGTGTGGTCGAGCAGTAGGCTTATCCAAGGAGTAGTGTTAAGCATTTGTTGTACATACACATAGACAATAAATGAGGTACACACACTCAGAGACAAATCCAGCCAATAGGTTTTTGTATAGAAAAATATATTTTCTTAATTTATTTTAAGAACCACAGGTTCAAATTCTACATGTAATATCTCATTCGAAAGGTATTGCAGGTAAGTACTTTAGGAACTTTAAATCATAAAAATTGCATGTATACTTTTCAAGTTATTGACAAATAGCTGTTTTAAAAGTGGACACAGTGCAATTTTCACAGTTCCTAGGGGAGGTAAGTTTTGGTTAGTTTTACCAGGTAAGTAAGACACTTACAGGGTTCAGTTCTTGGTCCAAGGTAGCCCACCGTTGGGGGTTCAGAGCAACCCCAAAGTCACCACACCAGCAGCTCAGGGCCGGTCAGGTGCAGAGTTCAAAGTGGTGCCCAAAACACATAGGCTAGAATGGAGAGAAGGGGGTGCCCCGGTTCCGGTCTGCTTGCAGGTAAGTACCCGCGTCTTCGGAGGGCAGACCAGGGGGGTTTTGTAGGGCACCGGGGGGGACACAAGTCCACACAGAAATTTCACCCTCAGCAGCGCGGGGGCGGCCGGGTGCAGTGTAGAAACAGGCGTCGGGTTCGCAATGTTAGTCTATGAGAGATCTCGGGATCTCTTCAGCGCTGCAGGCAGGCAAGGGGGGGATTCCTCGGGGAAACCTCCACTTGGGTAAGGGAGAGGGACTCCTGGGGGTCACTTCTCCAGTGAAAGTCCGGTCCTTCAGGTCCTGGGGGCTGCGGGTGCAGGGTCTCTCCCAGGTGTCGGGACTTTAGGATTCAAAGAGTCGCGGTCAGGGGAAGCCTCGGGATTCCCTCTGCAGGCGGCGCTGTGGGGGCTCAGGGGGGATAGGTTTTGGTACTCACAGTATCAGAGTAGTCCTGGGGTCCCTCCTGAGGTGTTGGATCTCCACCAGCCGAGTCGGGGTCGCCGGGTGCAGTGTTGCAAGTCTCACGCTTCTTGCGGGGAGCTTGCAGGGTTCTTTCAAAGCTGCTGGAAACAAAGTTGCAGCCTTTCTTGGAGCAGGTCCGCTGTCCTCGGGAGTTTCTTGTCTTTTCGAAGCAGGGGCAGTCCTCAGAGGATGTCGAGGTCGCTGGTCCCTTTGGAAGGCGTCGCTGGAGCAGGATCTTTGGAAGGCAGGAGACAGGCCGGTGAGTTTCTGGAGCCAAGGCAGTTGTCGTCTTCTGGTCTTCCTCTGCAGGGGTTTTCAGCTAGGCAGTCCTTCTTCTTGTAGTTGCAGGAATCTAATTTTCTAGGGTTCAGGGTAGCCCTTAAATACTAAATTTAAGGGCGTGTTTAGGTCTGGGGGGTTAGTAGCCAATGGCTACTAGCCCTGAGGGTGGGTACACCCTCTTTGTGCCTCCTCCCAAGGGGAGGGGGTCACAATCCTAACCCTATTGGGGGAATCCTCCATCTGCAAGATGGAGGATTTCTAAAAGTCAGAGTCACCTCAGCTCAGGACACCTTAGGGGCTGTCCTGACTGGTCAGTGACTCCTCCTTGTTGCTTTCTTTGTTCCCTCCAGCCTTGCCGCCAAAAGTGGGGGCCGTGGCCGGAGGGGGCGGGCAACTCCACTAAGCTGGAGTGCCCTGCTGGGCTGTGACAAAGGGGTGAGCCTTTGAGGCTCACCGCCAGGTGTCACAGCTCCTGCCTGGGGGAGGTGTTAGCATCTCCACCCAGTGCAGGCTTTGTTACTGGCCTCAGAGTGACAAAGGCACTCTCCCCATGGGGCCAGCAACATGTCTCTGGTGTGGCAGGCTGCTGGAACTAGTCAGCCTACACAGACAGTCGGTTAAGTTTCAGGGGGCACCTCTAAGGTGCCCTCTGGGGTGTATTTTGCAATAAAATGTACACTGGCATCAGTGTGCATTTATTGTGCTGAGAAGTTTGATACCAAACTTCCCAGTTTTCAGTGTAGCCATTATGGTGCTGTGGAGTTCGTGTTTGACAGACTCCCAGACCATATACTCTTATGGCTACCCTGCACTTACAATGTCTAAGGTTTTGTTTAGACACTGTAGGGGTACCATGCTCATGCACTGGTACCCTCACCTATGGTATAGTGCACCCTGCCTTAGGGCTGTAAGGCCTGCTAGAGGGGTGTCTTACCTATACTGCATAGGCAGTGAGAGGCTGGCATGGCACCCTGAGGGGAGTGCCATGTCGACTTACTCGTTTTGTCCTCACTAGCACACACAAGCTGGCAAGCAGTGTGTCTGTGCTGAGTGAGAGGTCTCCAGGGTGGCATAAGACATGCTGCAGCCCTTAGAGACCTTCCTTGGCATCAGGGCCCTTGGTACTAGAAGTACCAGTTACAAGGGACTTATCTGGATGCCAGGGTCTGCCAATTGTGGATACAAAAGTACAGGTTAGGGAAAGAACACTGGTGCTGGGGCCTGGTTAGCAGGCCTCAGCACACTTTCAATTGTAAACATAGCATCAGCAAAGGCAAAAAGTCAGGGGGCAACCATGCCACGGAGGCATTTCCTTACACAACCCCCCCCCAAACGAAAGAGGATGAGACTAACCTTTCCCAAGAGAGTCTTCATTTTCTAAGTGGAAGAACCTGGAAAGGCCATCTGCATTGGCATGGGCAGTCCCAGGTCTGTGTTCCACTATAAAGTCCATTCCCTGTAGGGAGATGGACCACCTCAACAGTTTAGGATTTTCACCTTTCATTTGCATCAGCCATTTGAGAGGTCTGTGGTCAGTTTGAACTAGGAAGTGAGTCCCAAAGAGGTATGGTCTCAGCTTCTTCAGGGACCAAACCACAGCAAAGGCCTCCCTCTCAATGGCACTCCAACGCTGCTCCCTGGGGAGTAACCTCCTGCTAATGAAAGCAACAGGCTGGTCAAGGCCATCATCATTTGTTTGGGACAAAACTGCCCCTATCCCATGTTCAGAGGCATCAGTCTGCACAATGAACTGCTTAGAATAATCTGGAGCTTTTAGAACTGGTGCTGAGCACATTGCCTGTTTCAGGGTGTCAAAGGCCTGTTGGCATTCCACAGTCCAGTTCACTTTCTTGGGCATTTTCTTGGAGGTGAGTTCAGTGAGGGCTGTCACAATGGATCCATATCCCTTCACAAACCTCCTGTAATACCCAGTCAAGCCAAGGAATGCCCTGACTTGAGTCTGGGTTTTTGGAGCTACCCAGTCCAGAATAGTCTGGATCTTGGGTTGGAGTGGCTGAACTTGGCCTCCACCTACAAGGTGGCCCAAGTAAACCACAGTTCCCTGCCCTATCTGGCATTTGGATGCCTTGATAGAGAGGCCTGCAGATTGCAGAGCCTTCAAAACCTTCTTCAGGTGGACCAGGTGATCCTGCCAGGTGGAGCTAAAGACAGCAATATCATCAAGATAAGCTGTGCTAAAGGACTCCAAGCCAGCAAGGACTTGATTCACCAACCTTTGGAAGGTGGCAGGGGCATTCTTTAAACCAAAGGGCATAACAGTAAACTGATAATGCCCATCAGGTGTGGAGAATGCTGTTTTCTCTTTTGCTCCAGGTGCCATTTTTATTTGCCAGTACCCTGCTGTCAAGTCAAAGGTACTTAAGAATTTGGCAGCACCTAATTTGTCTATGAGCTCATCAGCTCTTGGAATTGGATGAGCATCTGTCTTGGTGACAGAATTGAGCCCTCTGTAGTCCACACAAAACCTCATCTCTTTCTTTCCATCTTTGGTGTGAGGTTTGGGGACTAAGACCACTGGGCTAGCCCAGGGGCTGTCAGACCGCTCAATTACTCCCAATTCCAGCATCTTGTGGACTTCCACCTTGATGCTTTCCTTAACATGGTCAGACTGTCTAAAGATTTTGTTTTTGACAGGCATGCTGTCTCCTGTGTCCACATCATGGGTACACAGGTGTGTCTGACCAGGGGTTAAGGAGAAGAGTTCAGGAAACTGTTGTAGGACTCTCCTACAATCAGCTTGCTGTTGGCCAGAGAGGGTGTCTGAGTAGATCACTCCATCTACTGTGCCATCTTTTGGGTCCGATGACAGAAGATCAGGGAGAGGTTCACTCTCTGCCTCCTGATCCTCATCTGTTACCATCAACAGATTCACATCAGCCCTGTCATGGAAGAGCTTAAGGCGGTTCACATGGATCACCCTCTTGGGGCTCCTGCTTGTGCCCAGGTCCACCAGGTAGGTGACCTGACTCTTCCTTTCTAGCACTGGGTAAGGGCCACTCCATTTGTCCTGGAGTGCCCTGGGAGCCACAGGCTCCAGAACCCAGACTTTCTGTCCTGGTTGGAACTCAACCAGTGCAGCCTTTTGGTCATACCAAAACTTCTGGAGTTGTTGGCTGGCCTCAAGGTTTTTGGTTGCCTTTTCCATGTACTCTGCCATTCTAGAGCGAAGGCCAAGTACATAGTCCACTATGTCCTGTTTAGGCTCATGGAGAGGTCTCTCCCAGCCTTCTTTAACAAGGGCAAGTGGTCCCCTTACAGGATGACCAAACAGAAGTTCAAAGGGTGAGAATCCTACTCCCTTCTGTGGCACCTCTCTGTAAGCGAAAAGCAGACATGGCAAGAGGACATCCCATCTCCTTTTGAGTTTTTCTGGGAGCCCCATGATCATGCCTTTTAATGTCTTGTTGAATCTCTCAACCAAGCCATTAGTTTGTGGATGGTATGGTGTAGTGAATTTATAAGTCACTCCACACTCATTCCACATGTGCTTTAGGTATGCTGACATGAAGTTGGTACCTCTGTCAGACACCACCTCCTTAGGGAAACCCACTCTGGTAAAGATACCAATGAGGGCCTTGGCTACTGCAGGGGCAGTAGTCGACCTAAGGGGAATAGCTTCAGGATACCTGGTAGCATGATCCACTACTACCAGGATATACATATTTCCTGAGGCTGTGGGAGGTTCTAGTGGACCAACTATGTCCACACCCACTCTTTCAAAGGGAACCCCCACCACTGGAAGTGGAATGAGGGGGGCCTTTGGATGCCCACCTGTCTTACCACTGGCTTGACAGGTGGGGCAGGAGAGGCAAAACTCCTTAACCATGTTGGACATATTGGGCCAGTAGAAGTGGTTGACTAACCTCTCCCACGTCTTGGTTTGTCCCAAATGTCCAGCAAGGGGAATGTCATGGGCCAATGTTAGGATGAACTTCCTGAACAGCTGAGGCACTACCACTCTCCTAGTGGCACCAGGTTTGGGGTCTCTGGCCTCAGTGTACAGGAGTCCATCTTCCCAATAGACCCTGTGGGTTCCAGTTTTCTTGCCTTTGGACTCTTCAGCAGCTTGCTGCCTAAGGCCTTCAAGAGAGGGACAGGTTTCTTGTCCCTTACACAGCTCCTCCCTTGAGGGTCCCCCTGGGCCTAAGAGCTCAACCTGGTAAGGTTCAAGCTCCAAAGGCTCAGTTCCCTCAGAGGGCAGAACTTCTTCCTGAGAAGAGAGGTTCCCTTTCTTTTGCTGTGTTGTAGTTGGTTTCCCAACTGATTGTCCTGTTCTCTTGGTAGGCTGGGCCATTCTTCCAGACTCCAGCTCTACTTGTTCACCCTGTGCCTTGCATTGTGCTCTTGTTTTCACACACACCAGTTCAGGGATACCCAGCATTGCTGCATGGGTTTTTAGTTCTACCTCAGCCCATGCTGAGGACTCCAGGTCATTTCCAAGCAGACAGTCCACTGGGATATTTGAGGAGACCACCACCTGTTTCAGGCCATTGACCCCTCCCCATTCTAAAGTAACCATTGCCATGGGATGTACTTTTCTCTGATTGTCAGCGTTGGTGACTGTGTAAGTTTTTCCAGTCAGGTATTGGCCAGGGGAAACCAGTTTCTCTGTCACCATGGTGACACTGGCACCTGTATCCCTCAGGCCCTCTATTCTAGTCCCATTAATTAAGAGTTGCTGTCTGTATTTTTGCATGTTAGGCGGCCAGACAGCTAGTGTGGCTAAATCCACCCCACCCTCAGAAACTAGAGTAGCTTCAGTGTGGACCCTGATTTGCTCTGGGCACACTGTTGATCCCACTTGGAGACTAGCCATACCAGTGTTACCTGGATGGGAGTTTGGAGTGGAACCTTTCTTGGGACAGGCCTTGTCTCCAGTTTGGTGTCCATGCTGTTTACAGCTATGACACCAGGCCTTTTTGGGATCAAAGTTTTTACCCTTGTACCCATTGTTTTGTGAAGAGGCTCTGGGCCCACCCTCCTGTGCAGGTTTTTGGGGGCCTGTAGAAGACTCTTTACTATTTTTAGTTTTGGTTGTCTCATCACCCTTCCCCTGGGGAGTCTTTGTGACCCCTTTCTTTTGGTCACCCCCTGTTGAAGTCTTGGACACCCTTGTCTTGACCCAATGGTCCGCCTTCTTTCCCAATTCTTGGGGAGAAATTGGTCCTAGGTCTACCAGATGCTGATGCAGTTTATCATTGAAACAATTACTCAATAGGTGTTCTTTCACAAATAAATTGTACAGCCCATCATAATTACTTACACCACTGCCTTGAATCCAACCATCTAGTGTTTTCACTGAGTAGTCAACAAAGTCAACCCAGGTCTGGCTCGAGGATTTTTGAGCCCCCCTGAACCTAATCCTGTACTCCTCAGTGGAGAATCCAAAGCCCTCAATCAGGGTACCCTTCATGAGGTCATAAGATTCTGCATCTTTTCCAGAGAGTGTGAGGAGTCTATCCCTACACTTTCCAGTGAACATTTCCCAAAGGAGAGCACCCCAATGAGATCTGTTCACTTTTCTGGTTACACAAGCCCTCTCAGAAGCTGTGAACCACTTGGTGATGTCATCACCATCTTCATATTTTGTCACAATCCCTTTGGGGATTTTTAACATGTCAGGAGAATCTCTGACCCTATTTATATTGCTGCCACCATTGATGGGTCCTAGGCCCATCTCTTGTCTTTCCCTTTCTATGGCTAGGAGCTGTCTCTCTAAAGCCAATCTTCTGGCCATCCTGGCTAACAGGAGGTCATCTTCACTGAGAGCATCCTCAGTGATTTCAGAAATGTGGGACCCTCCTGTGAGGGACTCACTATTTCTGACTAACACAGTTGGAGACAGGACTTGAGGGGTCCTGTTCTCCCTATTTAGGACTGGAGGAGGGACATTGGCCTCCAAGTCACTAATTTCTTCCTCTGTGATGTCATCATCAGAGGGGTTGGCTTTTTCAAACTCTGCCAACAGCTCCTGGAGCTGAATTTTGGTAGGTCTGGAGCCAATGGTTATTTTCTTTATATTACAGAGAGACCTTAGCTCCCTCATATTAAGATGGAGGTAAGGTGTGGTGTCGAGTTCCACCACCTGCATCTCTGTATCAGACATTATTCTGCTAAGAGTTGGAATACTTTTTTAAGAATCTAAAACTGTTTCTAGAATCTAATTCAAACTTTTAACAAACTTTTAAACTCTAAAAAGACAATGCTAAACAGGGACTTAACACACAAGGCCCTAGCAGGACTTTTAAGAATTTAGAAAACTTTCAAATTGCAAAAATGAATTTCTAATGACAATTTTGGAATTTGTCGTGTGATCAGGTATTGGCTGAGTAGTCCAGCAAATGCAAAGTCTTGTACCCCACCGCTGATCCACCAATGTAGGAAGTTGGCTCTGTATGTGCTATTTCAAAGTAAGGAATAGCATGCACAGAGTCCAAGGGTTCCCCTTAGAGGTAAAATAGTGGTAAAAAATAGATAATACTAATGCTCTATTTTGTGGTAGTGTGGTCGAGCAGTAGGCTTATCCAAGGAGTAGTGTTAAGCATTTGTTGTACATACACATAGACAATAAATGAGGTACACACACTCAGAGACAAATCCAGCCAATAGGTTTTTGTATAGAAAAATATCTTTTCTTAATTTATTTTAAGAACCACAGGTTCAAATTCTACATGTAATATCTCATTCGAAAGGTATTGCAGGTAAGTACTTTAGGAACTTTAAATCATAAAAATTGCATGTATACTTTTCAAGTTATTGACAAATAGCTGTTTTAAAAGTGGACACAGTGCAATTTTCACAGTTCCTAGGGGAGGTAAGTTTTGGTTAGTTTTACCAGGTAAGTAAGACACTTACAGGGTTCAGTTCTTGGTCCAAGGTAGCCCACCGTTGGGGGTTCAGAGCAACCCCAAAGTCACCACACCAGCAGCTCAGGGCCGGTCAGGTGCAGAGTTCAAAGTGGTGCCCAAAACACATAGGCTAGAATGGAGAGAAGGGGGTGCCCCGGTTCCGGTCTGCTTGCAGGTAAGTACCCGCGTCTTCGGAGGGCAGACCAGGGGGGTTTTGTAGGGCACCGGGGGGGACACAAGTCCACACAGAAATTTCACCCTCAGCAGCGCGGGGGCGGCCGGGTGCAGTGTAGAAACAGGCGTCGGGTTCGCAATATTAGTCTATGAGAGATCTCGGGATCTCTTCAGCGCTGCAGGCAGGCAAGGGGGGGATTCCTCGGGGAAACCTCCACTTGGGTAAGGGAGAGGGACTCCTGGGGGTCACTTCTCCAGTGAAAGTCCGGTCCTTCAGGTCCTGGGGGCTGCGGGTGCAGGGTCTCTCCCAGGTGTCGGGACTTTAGGATTCAAAGAGTCGCGGTCAGGGGAAGCCTCGGGATTCCCTCTGCAGGCGGCGCTGTGGGGGCTCAGGGGGGATAGGTTTTGGTACTCACAGTATCAGAGTAGTCCTGGGGTCCCTCCTGAGGTGTTGGATCTCCACCAGCCGAGTCGGGGTCGCCGGGTGCAGTGTTGCAAGTCTCACGCTTCTTGCGGGGAGCTTGCAGGGTTCTTTCAAAGCTGCTGGAAACAAAGTTGCAGCCTTTCTTGGAGCAGGTCCGCTGTCCTCGGGAGTTTCTTGTCTTTTCGAAGCAGGGGCAGTCCTCAGAGGATGTCGAGGTCGCTGGTCCCTTTGGAAGGCGTCTCTGGAGCAGGATCTTTGGAAGGCAGGAGACAGGCCGGTGAGTTTCTGGAGCCAAGGCAGTTGTCGTCTTCTGGTCTTCCTCTGCAGGGGTTTTCAGCTAGGCAGTCCTTCGTCTTGTAGTTGCAGGAATCTAATTTTCTAGGGTTCAGGGTAGCCCTTAAATACTAAATTTAAGGGCGTGTTTAGGTCTGGGGGGTTAGTAGCCAATGGCTACTAGCCCTGAGGGTGGGTACACCCTCTTTGTGCCTCCTCCCAAGGGGAGGGGGTCACAATCCTAACCCTATTGGGGGAATCCTCCATCTGCAAGATGGAGGATTTCTAAAAGTCAGAGTCACCTCAGCTCAGGACACCTTAGGGGCTGTCCTGACTGGTCAGTGACTCCTCCTTGTTGCTTTCTTTGTTCCCTCCAGCCTTGCCGCCAAAAGTGGGGGCCGTGGCCGGAGGGGGCGGGCAACTCCACTAAGCTGGAGTGCCCTGCTGGGCTGTGACAAAGGGGTGAGCCTTTGAGGCTCACCGCCAGGTGTCACAGCTCCTGCCTGGGGGAGGTGTTAGCATCTCCACCCAGTGCAGGCTTTGTTACTGGCCTCAGAGTGACAAAGGCACTCTCCCCATGGGGCCAGCAACATGTCTCTGGTGTGGCAGGCTGCTGGAACTAGTCAGCCTACACAGACAGTCGGTTAAGTTTCAGGGGGCACCTCTAAGGTGCCCTCTGGGGTGTATTTTGCAATAAAATGTACACTGGCATCAGTGTGCATTTATTGTGCTGAGAAGTTTGATACCAAACTTCCCAGTTTTCAGTGTAGCCATTATGGTGCTGTGGAGTTCGTGTTTGACAGACTCCCAGACCATATACTCTTATGGCTACCCTGCACTTACAATGTCTAAGGTTTTGTTTAGACACTGTAGGGGTACCATGCTCATGCACTGGTACCCTCACCTATGGTATAGTGCACCCTGCCTTAGGGCTGTAAGGCCTGCTAGAGGGGTGTCTTACCTATACTGCATAGGCAGTGAGAGGCTGGCATGGCACCCTGAGGGGAGTGCCATGTCGACTTACTCGTTTTGTCCTCACTAGCACACACAAGCTGGCAAGCAGTGTGTCTGTGCTGAGTGAGAGGTCTCCAGGGTGGCATAAGACATGCTGCAGCCCTTAGAGACCTTCCTTGGCATCAGGGCCCTTGGTACTAGAAGTACCAGTTACAAGGGACTTATCTGGATGCCAGGGTCTGCCAATTGTGGATACAAAAGTACAGGTTAGGGAAAGAACACTGGTGCTGGGGCCTGGTTAGCAGGCCTCAGCACACTTTCAATTGTAAACATAGCATCAGCAAAGGCAAAAAGTCAGGGGGCAACCATGCCACGGAGGCATTTCCTTACACCTGGCACCTCAGCCCCTGCCCCAGTCACCCCTGCTGCCCTCAGTGAGGAGGCCATTGACCTCCTCAGGTCCCTCACTGTTGGGCAGTCTACCATTTTGAATGCCATCCAGGGTGTAGAGAGGCAGTTGCAACAAACCAATGCATACCTGGAGGGCATTCACTCTGGTCAGGCAGCCCTTCAGCGAGCTTTTCAGACTCTGGCCTCAGCACTGATGGCAGCCATTGTCCTTGTCTCTAGCCTCCCCCCTCCAACTTCCTCCACCCAGACCCACACCCCTGTACCTCAGCCTATCCCAAGCACACCATCATACCAGCATGCACACACCTCAACACACAAGGGAAGCTCTGGCAAACATAAGCACCACACATCCCACAGGCACTCACGCAAGCATCACACACATGCAGACACACCAACATCCACTGCCTCCACTGTCTCCCCCTCCTCCCTCCCTGTCTCATCTCCACTCACACCTGCATGCACTACATCCTCAGCCAATACGTCCATCACCAGCACACCCACCACCACACCCCGCTCACGTGCAGTCACCACCCCCACTACCATTCACACGTCCCCTGTGTCCTTTCCCATTGTGTCTGTGAGGCCACCTCCCAAGGTATACAAACGCAGCCACACACCCACCCAACAGCCATCCACCTCACGACAGCCTCCAGCCCATGCACCTTCACCCAAAGTCAGCAAACGTACATCTCCTACAACCACTACCTCTTCCTCCACTCCCAAATGCCCTCCAGCTACCCGTCCCAGTGTTCCTGAGAAACTTTTCCTGGCCAACCTTGACCTCTTTCCCTCACCTCCCCCACCCCTTCGGTCTCCTAGGGCCCGACTCTCCAGGTCCCAACCTAGCACCTCAGCCACAACATCGGCGGGACCAGTGGTGCCAGTAGTCACCGGATTATGGAGTGCACTAGGCAGCAGGGCAGCCAGTGTGGCAAGGAGCCAGAGCACGGACAGTCCCCCACCTGTCAAGCATAAAAAGTTGGCCAGTGCCCGGCCGGAGAGGGGAAAGAAATCAGTCACCAAAGCCGCTCCCAGGGGTACAGTTGGAAGTGTGGAGACAGCTGCAACACCATCCAAGGTGGGGAAGGGGCACAGTAAAACCGGCAAGTCTGGGAAGATCAGCACGGCGGACAAGACCGACAGCAGCTCCGCTGCCCAGGACAAGACCGCCACCAGCAGCCCCGCTGCCCAGGACAAGACCGCCACCAGCAGCCCCGCTGCCCAGGACAAGACTGCCAACAGCAGCCCCGCTGCCCAGGACAAGACCGCCAGCACCACCGCAGGACAGTGAGCGCCAATGATTACAACGCTACTGAGGCCGCCCCGGGCAGGATGAAGCACTCTGGGCACCAAGCCCCCTCCAGAACCAGTGGAGAAAGGCATCCACTACCTCTGTCCTTGGCAGGATGAAGCACTCTGGGCACCAAGCCCCCTCCAGAACCAGTGGAGACTGTTATCCACTTGGGAGACTGTGGCTTAGCACTCCCCAGGATTGAACAGTGGGCAACCCACCCACTGTAGAGACTTGAGAGACTGTGGCTTTGCACTCCCCAGGATTGAACAGTGGGCAACCCACCCACTGTAGAGACTTGAGAGACTGTGGCTTTGCACTCCCCAGGATACAGCAGTGGGCATGGAGCCCTCTCGTGGATCTGGTGTCGTGCACTCATCTGGCTGAGGTGTCCCCCCCCCTTCCCCTTAGGTGCCTGTTTTATTTCTATCTGATGCCCCAGCAGTGTTCTCTCCGTTTTGTTTGGGTGTTGAGTGTGGGCCTCGCCCATGCCTTTTGGGCCCAGTGGTCCACGCACTATGATGGTGGAATCCCTTAGACTTGTGTTCTTGGTGTATATAATTGTTTATAGTGTAAATGTATATATATGTAAATATTTTTGATTTATGTAATTGAATATATATAACAATTATTCAACTCATTTCCTTTTGTCGTTGCATTCTTCCAGGGGGGGTTGGGAGGTGTAACTGTAATGTATCATGCTGTATTTGTGTGTGTGTTGTAGTGGGTGAGGCTGGGGGTGTTGTGTATTGCGTGTGTGTGTCACTGTTTTTTCCCTCCCCCTCCCATGTGTCGTAGGTGCATTACTCACCGGGGTCTTCGCCGCCTGCGTTCGTGCTCCTGGTAGAGGAGCAGGAAGATAAAGGCTGGGAGTATCTGAAGTTCCGGTTCCATGGCGTCCTGGTTCCTCGTGGGGTGTGTAGAGGTGAGCGTTTTCCCTTCCAAGTCCTGTTTCCACCGTGTTTTTGTTCGCGGGGAATCCGCCCCGGAAAAGGTGGCGGATTGGACTGTTGTAATTCTGTGGGTGGTACATTGTCCTCCGCCTGTCTGTTGGCGGTTACTGCCGCGGTGTTTGTTTGTATCGCCGTGGCGGTCGGAGTGTTAAAGTGGCTGTCTATGTTGGCGGTTTCCGCCACGGTCGTAATTCCATTTTTTTTACCGCCGGCCTGTTGGCGGTTTTACCGCTGCTTTAACACCGACCGCCAGGGTTGTAATGACCACCCATGTGTGACAGTTTATTGCATTTTGAAATTTAAGAACATGCACTATTGTATTGAGATTTTATATTTGTTTTCAAAAATGAAGATCGAGAAATATAATAAATTGTAAAAGAATACCCTGTGTAATATGGTGGTAGAATACTGATTTAGGACAAATGATCCCTAATTCTTTTGTGAATTGATTATGTGTATTAATAGCCTCATCATTCTTAAATGATATTGGAATTGGGGATATGTATAACTCTTTGAAGGACAATAATGTGGCACTGTATGACTAATTTAGAAAGATCTGTATTTCCAGTTGTATACAGACAACAGTGAACTTTTATTTCTAGAGACCCAGATTCCCAGCCAATATGACAATCAAATCAATCAAGGTTTGATTAAATTAAGCACAGCTGGTGTCGCCTTCCTGATCTGCTACAAGGTTCACTCAGCCTCCTTTCCTGCACCTGGGAAGCTACAGAAGAAAGTCTTCCCTACTGATAGAAGACTGCCCTGCTGCTTGACGGAATGCCTTCATGTCGGAAGGGTGGACCTGATGCCTTCATCCTAGGCTACACAGAGTAACTCCAAGGGCCGGTTATCTGACCTCCAGTGTGAGCCACAGGGATACAACAAGTTTTAGAGGCCTCCTTTCAACTGCCCAGCTGACCTGCTGCACGGGCTTGCCTGGACCTACAATTGGACCCCCCCTGAGCCTTGTTTCCAGCCTCTGCCGAAGTGAGCCCTGATCGTAAAGAGGTGCCCTTCTAGGCCCCCCTAGGTCCTGGACCTCTGGTTGGGCTTAGTGAGAGCTCCTCATAAAGTTGTGGTGAACACCCTGAAGTTTGGGCTCTTTGCGACCACAAGCAGGCCTGTTTGTGTCAAGACTATGCCGTCCATGATGACCACCGACGAAAAAGTCTGGTGAGATCTGCTGTTTGTGACAACCAGTGAGGACTGGCAACACATGAGTTGCACTTGCGGTATAGCAATCACAGCCTGCGGTGACCGTAAGTGCGGAGCTACAGCAATGTCCATCCACAATGTTCGACCAGCGCTTTGCGCTACACCAGTGACCGCCTGCAACATCCGGTATGCTCTTTATGCTGAAGAGTCAATGACTCTCTGTTACACTCAACCTGCTCTGTGCTTGGGAGGGCAAGAGTGGCATCGCCAACCATCCTAGCACTGATATATTTGGGATCCATGTGGCTTCTACACAATACTCATTATGAGGTTTTGAGAAATTAGCCACCAATATAGATTGCAAATAAAGGCATGCTATCTGGTGAGAAGGTGGATGAGGTTAGGGCAGGATTGCAATTGTATGTATGTGTCTTGGACTTAGAAGTGATGCTTGGGGCATTAAGCAGCATCCTAATAAACGGGTAACTTGCAAAGGTTTCTCTGCATCTGCACCCTTTGCCATCTCATGAGACTATTCTGAATTCCAATCACAACAATCACACCTGTGCTCCGCTCTCGCTCTAACAGCCCACACTGTTCCATTGTAAACCTCCGTTTCTGATCTGCCTGGATTTGTGGCTTCATGTGTAATTCAATACATTGTGACAGGAGGCCCCTATGTTTACATTTGTAGGGGTACCTTCACTACAGGTGTGTGTGGAGTGTGTGTCAGTTTTTCAGTACTGCAGCAGGTGCACTGCCTGCTGAGCACCAGGCAGGCAAAACATTTAAATGTCTGGGAGAATGCATGAAATGTATGTACTCCAGCAAGGGTAGGTAATGTAAAAATCAGTGGGGCAATGGGCTCCTGCCTGCCTGGGGGGTGTTGTTTTACTTTGCAATATTCAAAAAGTTCAGAATTGGGGATGGTCTCGGAAGAGACAGGTGCCACCCCCATGCAGTCCCTGCAAGACATCTCCCATGCCAATCTAAGCAGGAGTGTCAGGAAACTAGTAGCAAGCCTGCCTGATAGGAGGGATAACACAGTTCAAGGGTCCCTGTCTGACAGGGAGGTCCAAGTCCATTAGGAACCTATGTGGTGATAAGCAAGCAAGATTGAGAGAGAGAGAGAGAGAGAGAGAGAGAGAGAGAGAGAAAGAAAGCAAGACAGAGAAAGAGAGAAAGAAGAGAGAGAGAGAAATGCGACTTCACCAGTGATAGTACAATTGAGAAATTGGTTACACGTCAATGGGCCAGACCACAGAGGCACAAACCACTGCAAGCCGTAAAACCCATCCATTCTCAGACAAAGACAACTACACCCACCTAGCACAATTTTGAAGAACTTCAAACACAAATGAATAAGGCTGAAACTACTGCATTCCAACAAGAGCTCCTGGTCCTCATTGATAAGAGCAACATCACAACCCTTTTCTCTTATCTGAAACACAGATCTACATTATTCCAGTAACACTCTGGCTATCTACAAGGGTGATATGACTGGCCATTTACTGGCCCATGTGATCCTTAACCCAAATACTAAACTCACCCTCTTGCTCCAAGGCTGTGATATTTGTTTTATGCTGATTTCCTGAGCATATCATTTGATTGCACATAAACCTATCCTAAGAAGACACTTAGGGGGTCATTATGACCCTGGCGGTCCTGCTCCGCCATGCCGGCGGTGGCGGCCAGACAGCCGACAGCATAGCGGTGCAGGACTGCCAAATTATGACAATGGAAGTGAAAGTTCACCACCTGTACCACCAGGGGGGTAGGACCGCCTGGCTGAAGGTTGACCACCTTGGACCCGGCGGTCCACCTAACTCCGCCCACAGTATTTTGAGCATCTTTACCTCCAGGGATTCCGTGGCAGAATCCCTGGTGGTAACAATACTGGTGACAGGAATACTCATTCCTTTTGCCACTGCAGGACTCCCCAACCACCCCTTCTCCATGTAGGACCCTCCCCCCACCCCGACCTCATCAGAAGCTCCCCAGCCCCCAAGTAGTGACACCCGCTCCCCACATCCCCATTCCAAACCCCCCCACCCCAATCCCCATTCTGAACCCCCCCGCCCCCGTACATCCACGCAGGCACATATCACACATACATACATACACGCACACATACATGCACATTTATTCACACACACATGCACACACAGCCACGACACTCCCCACCCCCGCATACAAGCATTCACACAAGCATCCATACACTTGCGTACACATGCACACAAACACACACAACACCCCATCCCCCTCCATTCACACAAACACACCGCCCCTTCACACACACAACACTCAACATCCCCACTCCCCTGTCGGTCGATCACCTTACCTGGTGGTCGCGGTGGTTGTCCTGGAGGAAACGGGGTTCATGGCGCTTGCTCCGCCGCCAGCACCCCATCACCACAACACCACCACACGTTTACAGTCATGTAATACGGCAGGCGATGTTGTGGTGACGTGGCAGTGGTGGTGGAGCAACCTCCACTAGACCGCTGACCACCAGTATGGCTGCTAGCTGTTTCCCCGCCTAATAGTGGTGGAGCAGCCAGCAGTCAACACTGGCAGTCATTTGGCGGCGCAACATTGGCAGTCTGTGTAAAAGACTGCCAATATCAAAATGACCACCTTTGTGTGCTGTGTGTAATCTACTTCATGTCTTCAATGTATCCTTGTCTTCTGTCATAAAAACAATATCAGAAGCAGCTATTGCATCATTACTGAACAGCATCAATACACATCGTCTACAAGACTGGTAAAAAGCTACCCTCCTAAAAAAGTCCAACCTGGACCACAATAACCAGTAACTATTGCCCAATAACTCACCTATGACTTCTAAATGTGGATATGGTTGTTAACAGTAAACATAATTCACAAGACAACTACCTACACTTATTACACAAGAATATAACACATAGCCGAAGACCTGCCTCACAACCATCTAAGCCTGGATGCCCCGGCTCAATCCTACCAAGGCCTAGTTCAATCTCAACAATAACACAAGTAAACAACAGCAGGTTAAAAGATGGCTGGATGAAATAAATCTTGAAGGCTTCAGCTCACAACTTATCAACAGTGCCAAGCCCCTTGCCTTCCACATAGAGAGCTATCACATCTTTAAAACATAGACCACACACAAAGCCAAGAACACCTGGGACCAACTGTGACTTCTGTGACTACTTCCCTGCCAGATGATGAATTAAAAAAAGGGCATTCCATGGATGTACTAGCCAACCACAGCTCACATGAGGCAATGCCATGCTTACTGGCATGCCATTAACCAACCTTCCCTCTTTGAACGGCATCCTTCACATAGAAGCATGCCTCCATTATCTAAAATGAAATACATAAATCTATCAGAATCTCATTGTCAGCCTTGATCTTCTTTTCAAAATAAAACGAACCTCTAAGCATTATGGAATGCTTAAAGAGAGTTCAGACCTGAATATCAAATATTTTTCTTGAATTGAAAACCGAAAGGCAAAAATTCCACTTCTTGCCAGCAATTCAGATCTCTGGCCCCTAAACCAATAAAAAGTGTTGAACTGTTTGGAGAAACTCTAGATAAGGACCTCTCTCGCAAATCACAGATGTATGTGGTCTTTATGGTCTTCTCCAATAGACTAAGGAATACTGCCAAAATTCTTCAATTTCTGTTGTCTGAGTATCATGTTCAAGTGCCCT
Source organism: Pleurodeles waltl (assembly GCF_031143425.1). NCBI lineage: Eukaryota > Metazoa > Chordata > Amphibia > Caudata > Salamandridae > Pleurodeles > Pleurodeles waltl. The sequence goes on along the minus strand of NC_090449.1, from coordinate 1,003,830,132 downwards.
CTGCCTGTACATATAAAGAACTGATTATAAGAACATCTTATAACTCGGTCTGCCAAACAATTCTAGTTGCATAGGATCCAGAATTTTTGCCAGTCGGAAAGATCCGCACCTCAATCGTTTTGATCATGTATCACTGCAGTGAATCCTTGTTTGTTGTAATGGGATAACAGGAGTTAGCTTAGCCTTTGGCTTGCAGACTTGTGTCCCCGTCACCTAGTGACTTTTAACCTACTTAGCTTTCTCTGTCTTAGCCCATTTATTTCATTAATTCTTCTAAGATGGCTGCTGTGTTTATAGTTAGGCCATTTGTTTAAGTTTATGTTATCAGTGCCACCACGCTAAGGGGTCAAATCAAGGGACAAAAACAAACAAACTGTAGGTGCTCACATTAGGTACTTTCCCTCTTCACGCTTTTGAGGGAATTGTTTATATTAATTACCGTCCCAAGCATGCTGTGTTATCTATTGTTTGGGAACAACCTACGTCAGGGGTCCAAGTAGACCTGTATAAATACACCTCACTTTAGACAGATAATCAGAGGGATTCCGACCAGATACCATCGCTGCTATCAATGCTACACGTCGACTTGACGCTGACCCGGACTTCGTGGTCCTACGGAGTCTGAGTTAGAGACCCCATTCCAAGGTAACAAGGGTTGGGGGCTCTTCTCAGGGACATGGCATTGGCAGATTAGGTTGAACATACCCAGTTTTCCTTTAGGTAGAAGGTTAGACCTATCAGAATAGGGTAATAGGACATATTATACACTCTATGTCTTTCCATGTTACTGCAAAATGGTGGGGGTCTTTACAATCATGACTCTAGTTTCTACAATTCTGTCTCTTGCACTGTTCATTATCCTAATCATTGCAGCCCATGCATTTATCGCAGATTGCAGATTGTGTTGAATAAAAACTATTGAACCCTTACTCCATCTTCGTTATTGCCTGTGTTTGGTTGAGAAATGATGTGTCTGTAAAAAAGGGGTGATCTCCGTTTAACCACGACACTCCCTGAGATGTCATACACTTGAGTCCATGCATAAAGGCTACCACAAATCACCTTTAACTGGTTGGGTTTTTCGTGAGGTACTGCTAGTGAGCCGGAAGGGTGGGACTACAGTTGCGACTTGTTGTACGACAGGCATAGTCACCTACAAACATAAGTACTGTCATCCTTAAACCAGCAGTCTTGCTCAAAGCAAGAGTCCAACTACCATATCACAAGCCAGGATCTTGCTTCACTGGGTCCTGTTAAGAATAAAGTTTCCTTCAAAGCCCTCTGTCTTATGCACAAGATCCAGTACGACACAGACAAATTGTGCTTACATGAATATTTTAGTGGCCTAATTCTGGGAAGAAACCTGTGATTCAAATCTAACCTTTTGCTTGCCTTACCATGATTCAAAGGATTCCTGATAAGTGTGCACTCCATTTGCCTTCTGGGTCCTCAACTGTGGTACAACCTCCCATTCCAACACAGAGCAATGCATTCACATTTAGGAAAGCCTTCAGAAACCTCTTGACAGTCTTTCTCCTGTTATACCTCAAGGGTGTGGGATGCAATTGAAGTGCAATATGTTGTTTGCCATTTATCCTGCAATTCAGAGAAGAGCTCTAGTCCTTGCACATCAAAATAAGACCTCAGACCCATCTAGACTCCTTCGGAATGCCCTGTTGTTTTAAACCACTGCAAGTTTCTCCGACCCTGTACCCCTCCCAGCACTCTTAAACATCATCCACCTCTGTAATGCACCACTTTTTTTTTTTTTACACTAATAAAAAAATCAACTGTTTTATAGCTGGATTCCGGCTATTTAAATTCATATTCATGCATGCTCTGTTTGTTCCATTGTAAAAGAGACACATATCTTTGACCCCCATTGGAATCTTCTGTGCACTATACATAACTGCATAAATGCAAAGCACATAAAAACACTTATCCAAGACATAGATAATCATATTAAAATCTGAGAAGTGTTTATAAAGGTGTGATCCACCTTTTAGGAACAACCAAAAAGCTATCATCCCTGGACGAATGGGGATGTAAATTGTAATAAAACAGTTACAATTGTTTTGTACTAAATTCAGTCACAGAGCTTTGATTTGGACCCTGGAGTTACGCATGTACAGTGCAAGACACTGGTAAATTCTGCTATTGAATAAAAAAGTAGACCACAATTTACCACTAGGAACCTGTGGGTGGATTGCACTGCAGGTGCTCACCTGCATTTTGTGATCGGGGAACAATCCAGCACAATGCACTTCGTAATATAGAACTTGCATGCTCTGGAGTCAGTGCTTAATTTGAGCCGGTGGTTTCCGGTGCTGGACACCGGCACTTAGTTCTCAACACTGGCTGTTACAGCAGTCTGCCTCGTGGGGACACTGTTTGTCTAATTTTGAAATGAACGCAACAACAGGTGTTTTATCATTCAGTGCACATTAAAAATAAATGATAGGTGCCACCTACGCCATTCTTAACCTTTAGATGGCACGAATAGTCTGAATTGTCACCCTTGTAAGAGTGTGGTGGTTAGTAGTTCTGTTGGTACTGACATTGGTAGTGCTGGTTGGAGCAATGGGTGGTTTAAGCTGCAGTGGCCTCCTGAGGAAGGCTCTGGCGCTTAGGCCTTTGTGGCGACCACCCCACTGGAGTTATTAAGAGTTTCCCACAAGGTTGGCGGGCAGAAACTGAGGTTTCCGCCGGCCTAGTGGGAAACAGGCAACAGCATTGTCTCTGGCTCGTAATTGAGCCGGCAGCAAAGCTGTAGCCCGCAGAGTGCTCCAGCACCCTCACAATGTTCATTGTCTGCAATGCCAAGTACATGGGCAGTGCAGGGACCCTCTGCACCCCCCTGCTCCTGTTCTCTGCCAGCCTTTTTATGTCAGTGTTACTACCATGAAAAGGCTGGTGGAGAACGAGGTCGTAATCCGCAAGGCAGCGCTTCCCTGGCGGATTACAATCTATGCCATCATGGATCCTGGCGGTGCTGGTGGTTCCCTGGCGGTCTGACTGACTGGTTTTAATGTGGCGGTCGGACCACTGCAACAGTGGTGGTCCTGACCGCCACCACACCCGTAATGCGGCCCTTAGTTTTTTACAAATTAAACAATGCCTGGAGTGCATGTGCTAACTCTGCCAGTGAGCACCTTTACTGGAGCGATCACAGTAATGACCAAGCCAAGAACCCTCCATGGGGTGGTACAGCCTCAGACCCTTTATGCCCCTGCTAAAGGGTGCCTTGCGGGAGCACCACAGCTGTGCACCACTGTAAACTGCACCTGTGCCTGTATCCTGGAACAGGCACAGGGGCAAAGGTGCTCCCTCATTTGCACTGGACCATGCTTGCATGCACATGAGAGAATGTCTGCTCCCATTGCGAAGGTGCAAAATGCGCACCACGCTTTGGGTATTCCAGAAGCACATACTAATAGATGATTGCAGCCCTTTCTGTATTACAGAAGTAATCAAGGATGTTGAAAACCAGGTGCAAACGCCCATATTGCTCTTAGGGCTCTTCCTAGGAACATTTATGCCATACAGGTTTTTTCAACTGGCAGTTTCACCTTTCAGTTCAGGTGAGGTCAAAACTCATGTACCAGTATCTGGATCCATTAGAAACCATTTGCAAATGAACAATCAGAAAGTCTGTCAAGGATACTGAAGTCCTTTGAGAAAGGAGACATAATCCCCACCAAAGAGATCTGCGTAGAAAGGAATTCTGTTTATTTTCAACTATGGACCTTGCTGAAGGGCAAATAAAACCTGCTGGCCATCTTAATGTAAATTTACTTTAAGGCAAACAGCAGATTTGCAGAGATGAAAGCTTTACTAGGCTGACTAATGCCGAGGCCATGCATCTGAGAGTGACTCCTGGCTTCCTGAGCTCCAGGGGAGGAGTGAGGTCACAGCAAAACGTGGCAGGCATCTCTCGTTGCCATGGTACCCGCTTAGACATCACAATTTATGCCATTACAGCTGCTATGCAGGAGTGGCTCCTCCATCACTCATTAAAAGTTCACACCAGTGCTAATTCACATTAGATCCGCTGGATTTGGAATACTTTTTCTTGGCTTCTCCTACTTTTGGTTGGCTTAATGTTATTGTAGAGGTAAGCTGAGAAGGGGACAGCGCAGTCCTGGACAACACTGAAATAGGTGAAGAAATGCAATTTATTTTTGCATATATATCACTGTGCAAGTGTTGAAAGGCGATACAAATAATCAGAGAGACGCCTTTAACAATAATAACTTGTTTTAAATAGTCTTGACCGCTGCATATAACAGCTGCTTCTAATGTCCACTGCAATGGTCCTTTTTTTAACAATCTCAGCATCATGCAAGGCAGGGATTTGAACCTGTGTCTGTTTTCAGACTTCTGTTGAGGAGGTATCCATGATGTAGGGTGCTTTCTTATTTCTTAGGGTGCATTGCAACTACTGGAAGGTTTTGGGGCTTGTCCTGAAATGTGAATGACTGCAGTTTTTGTTCATAATCCTTGTTGGGTTGACTCTCCAGGTGGTGCTTGGTTTCCAGAGTCGGGGGAGGAGCTGGGAACAAGGGCAATGACGTGTGCTCAAGGTTTCCTACTCTGGTAACAAGTGGGTGTAAGGTGTGAACCCTTCCTTTGACGTCAGAACCTCTGCAAGGAAAGAGATGAGGTATGGCCATGGTTAGGCGCCTACAATAAGTGCGATGACCACAATCTTGGCAATACACACAACCACAAGCATCCTGTCCTGTGTGAACTTGTGCCGCCATAACATATAAATACATATACAACAGCTTCAGAAAAAGCAATGCATAACCCGATAACAATTCATGAGTATTTCTGGTTTACACCTAAGCCATGTGTACTACAAGACTAAACTACAGCAAGATGTTTTTGAGTCTGGCTCTCTCTGACAGTAATACTAATTCAGTGGGGTCTGGATGACGGGTGTCTCATTTTACTCAGATGCTCTTTTGCAGCAGATCCTAAAATGGGAAGTTCCACCCAGCATGTTTATTCTGCACTGAAAAGCCCACAAGAAACAATCTCAGAATATTATTTTCCACTGTAGCTGTCTCATTTTTCCAACGTTAACAACCAAAGTTAATACTTGCGACCACATTTTTTTGCTTTTTTGCTAATCTCTCACACTTGTCAAGTGAAAGAAAGGCAATGATAGTTTGTTACTTCATGTGGAACACTCTTTTCAAGTAGAAGAAAGTCAATGATACTTTGTCACATCATGTGGAGCACTCTTTTCAAGTGAACGAAAGGCAATGATGCTTTGTAACTTCATGTGGAGCACTTTTTTTAAAGAGATAGAAACACAATGATACTTTGTTACTTCACGTGGATAACCCTTTTCAAGTGGAAGAGGGGCAATGATACGTTGTCACTTCACGTGGAGCTCTCTATTCATGTGGAAGAAAGGCAATGATACTTTGATACTTCACGTTGAGCACTCTTTTCAAGTGGAAGAAAGGCAATGATACTTTGTAACTTCATGTGGAGCACTCTTTTCAAGAGAAAGAAACACAATGATACTTTGTTACTTCACGTGGAGCACTCTTTTCAAGTGGAAGAAAGGCAATGATACTTTGTTACATCATTTGGAGCACTCTGTCAATGTATCCACATAAAGTCACAAAGCATTATGTGCAGTTCATCCTCATTATGTGCAGTTCATCCTCATTAGGTGCAGTTCATTCCTCACAGATGCAGGTCTTGTTTTGTAAACATGAAGGAAGCACAATACTGACCAGATGGCTAAGCAGGGTTACTGCTGCTCCTGAGTGGGGAGTCTATATGGTTGTGTAATAAATACATGTAAATACATGAGAGATAATGGATTTAATGACATGAGAAGGTACTTTCTTGGGCCCAACTTCCACTTACAAGTGTACAACTTCTGATGCAACCGTGGCAAGGAGGAGTAAATTGGTGACTTAAAGAAACGAAAAACTACTAAGATGTTAGATGTCCCACCAGTGGCAGGTCACTGTCAGGCAGTTGAGGCAGTCGGGCTGGGAACTATTCGTAGGAAGTGCTGTCACTGGATAACACAAGGGACTATTTTCCATTTACAGTTTACTCAATCATCAGACTTTTGTTCCCTTTAGTTCTTTATCTCATAAATGCATTGTATACAAAAAACAATCCTTTTTGTTAAAATTGTTTTCAGGGTAAGTGTTGTTGTCTAACTTTATGGCAAAACAACTGAATCACTAGGAATGCAAGGTTCCTAGCAATTTAATAGCTTTGAATAGAGGACAGATTGGTGTATCTATTGCCACTTTCAGCCTCCTGGCCATTGACAAGATTCAGAATGCTTTCCAGCTCCTACAGGGCCAATGCTGCAATATACATTCAATGCATCGATGGGTGTGGCTTTTAAATAAAATGCAATCCAGACTTATTGGCCTTGCCAATGCTTTTTATATGTTACCACACCCAAACACTTACGTCACTGTTCTACAGAATCTGTTAGGAACCAAAAGGGTCCTGTCATCATTAACACACAAGACACTGCATCTCCCCACTGTTAAATAAAAATTACAGATATATACATAATGCAACTCCTCTATAAGTTGTTGTGGAGCTCTGACTAAATTCCCAGATTGTGTCCTCTGAGGCTCTGAAGACAGTAGAGAAGCATCAATGACTGACACCTGTGATGTAGGGACAGATTGAACCAGTCTCATCGCTGATATCAGGAACTGGTGAATGATGAGGCAGATGTCTGAAGTGTGAAGAATCTTGTGTAATATACTTTCCAGGATGGTGAACAGTCACCATGTGTCCTTTGCTAATTACAACATCGAAAAGTTCAGAGTCAAAACGAGCAGCAGATTTGTGTTTTTTCAGTTGTCACACCAATACTCAATCTCCTCCATTGAAAACAATGTTTTTGGTGCATCAATGCTTGTCACCATTTACTTTCATCTTTTCTTTATGACACAAGTCTGAATGACAAAGTTCACCATCTGTTGTAGATCTTTGGTTGATCCACTGCAGTAACTTGGTCGTCATGGAAAACCCGAACAACAGGGTGGCAGGAAGAGTAGAATGGAGAGCTGACTTCAGATTAAGGTCCTCCAACTTAGCATGCTGGACAGTCTTTTTGAGGGTGCTCATAATGTTTCTGACAACACCACTTGCTTGTGGCCAAAGACGTGCGCTTTTCTGATGCTTCACATTGAGAGGTTAAGAAAGTCACTGAATTCTCGAATGTTGAAAGGCCGTCCATTGTCAGACTTCAGAATTGGAGGAACACCTCACATCGCTAAAATGCCATCTAACTTCTCAATGACTCTTTCTTGAGAAATGGATGAGAGATCCTCTGCCAGTGGAAAATGGGAGTATTCATCAGTAATCACCATCAGGTGATGTTCAATATCAAGAGGATGAAAGAAATCAACAGTAATTCTCTCACATACATGTTTTAGTAAATCCAACATGTTCAAGGTATGTTGAGTGATTTTGGAAGATAAGCAATTGCACACATGGTAGGCCTTTAGCTCCCTTTCAACTCTCTCATCAAGTTGAGGAAACCAAACTCAGTCTCGTAGCGCTTGTTTAGTGGCAACAATTCCACAATGTCCTTCATGAGCCACTTTAATTACTTGCTTTCGCAGACTTTCTGATATGACAATTCTTGAACCATGTAAGACAATGCCTTCTTGAGTGATGGACAGTTAATCTTTCACATTTTTGAACTTCTGATATTCACAGTCATGAGTGAGAGACTGAGTGAGCTCAGGGCTGGCTTTAGGGCAGTGCGAGCAGTGCAGCCGCGCCAGGTGCGTACCTTAGGGGCGCACTGTGTTTAGCAATAAAATGTGAAACTTGTGAATTAAAAGCACCTGCTGAAAAGTTCCACCTGCGTCTAGCCTTCAGGAAACAATTAAAATGTCAAGAAACATTTTGTGATTAAAGTTCCTACTAGGGAGACATGTGGGAGTTTTGTCTGGTGCAGCTTTCACCATAAACTAGCGTAGAGGGTTTTATGCCTGCTGCGAAGAACAGAATTTTATGTTGATAGCTGAGTGGATTAGTGAAGCCAGCCTTTACAGGTGCTTTAAAAAAATTGGATGTATGTGAAAGGCTGCCTATGGCAGTGGCCTAATGAAATTGAAGGCCCCTCCCCCCCCAGCAAAGTACCTGTAGGGGGCACTCTTCTCCCTGGACCCAGTCAGGGGCCTGCCACCCTTGCACTGTGTACTGTGCTGAGAGGGGCCCCTGGGGCTAGCCCCCCACACCGTAGGGGCTGCAGGGGCCTTTGTTACAACACTGGGCTATGAAGAGATGAGTGGCACATTTGCGTCGGGTGGCAGTGAGTGAATCCGCGGAGGTGCTTATGGGGTGGGGAAGCCAAAAAAGACTGTCGCACAGGGCGCCACCAGCGCTAAAGCCGGCCCTGAGTGTGCTGTTACGTTTCTGTAGTCAGAAAGCCCCACGTTCATGTCTAGGAGGTATCTTGGCTTTTCGATTGATAAAGATGGTAATCAATACTTGAAGCAGGTAGGGGTGACCCTACAAACAGTCCAGCAATACCAGTCCAGTCCAAGCCTAGGAGGTCAGCTGGTCAGAAGGGCAAAAAGCAGGAAAGAAATCCTGATGAGTCCTTTGTGCCTCCTAGAAGACACAAGGCAGCAGAGCAACAAACAGAAGGGCAGTCCAGATGAGTCCTTGGTGCAGTCCAGTAGCCCCTCTGGCAGAGGTTCAGTCCCGGTCTCAAAAGTGCTCTACAAATGTGGGAGACATCCCACTGTACTTATACTCATTTTGCGCAACCTCCACAAAGAGGGGGAGAAGGTGTTCCAACCAGCACTAACCGGTTCCAGGAATGTCCCCTTTCTCATCCAGCACTGATTCCAGACATCAGTAGAGGGTAAACGAGACCTTTGTGTGAGGCCAGGGCACAGCCTTTACAAATATAGGTGTGCCCCACCTCTACTTCTCCTAGCCCAGGAAAATCATTAAATATGCAGATGCACTCTTGTGACACCTCCACCCTCCCTGTGTACAGGCTGTCTGAAAATTATGCACAAAGCCCAGCTGTCACTCTGCCCCAGACATGGATTGGAGGCAAGCTGCAAAACACTAGAGTAATAAGCACAGAGAAATGCTCACTTTCTAAAAGTGGCATTCCTATAATGGTAATAAAAAATCCACCTACACAAGTAAGCAGCATTTCTCATTACATTACAACCATACCAAACATGTCTACGCCTCCCCTCATAGATTAGACAATATCACTCAGTAGTGAGAAACCAAATAGGCTGTCTGTCACTACTAGGACATGTAGTACATAAAGACTAAAGACATATGTCCAACCTTTTACATACACAACACCCTGCCCATAGGGCTAGCTAGGGCCTACCTTTGGGGTGACTTATATGTAGTAAAAGGTGAGTTTCAGGCCTGGCACGTAAATTTAGAGGCCAGATCCCTGTAGCAGTAAACTGCGCATGTAGGCTCTATGGTAGCAGGCCTGAGGCAGGTTTGAAAGGCTAGTTCTGTGAGTGGCGCAAGCTGCACTGCAGGCCCACTATTAGAATTCAAGTTACAGGCCCTGGGTATAGAGAAACCACTGTACATGGGACTTACAGGTAAATTAAATGTGCCAATCAGGTGTAAGCCAATCATACCAAGTTTAGAAGGGAAAGCACGTGCACTTTAGCACTGATCAGCGGTGGTAAAGTGCTCAGAGTCATAACGTCAACAAAAAGGGGTCAGAAAAAATAGGAGGAGGAAGGCAAAAAGTTTGGGGATGACCCTGTAAAAAGGACCAGGTTCAACAGAAGCTGTCAACTAGCACAGACCAGACTTGGATTGGAGACAGTATGTAAGGCATAGATGGCAGTAAGTGCACAAAAATGCCCTCTTTCTAAAAGTAGCATTTCTGAAATAGTAATGTAGAATCCAAATTCACCAATATGTAGGATTTCTTACTACCATTCCAACCATACCAAATATGACAAGGCTACTCATCCTAGATCAGACAGATCAGTAACTACCACTTAAAAGCATATAAGGGAGTTTCTAATGCTAGCCTATAAGGAGTAGGCTTCACAGTAGTGAAAAATGACTTTTTGTGTTTTTCACTACCAGGACATGTAAAACATATAGGTACATGTCCTGCCTTTTACTTACATAGCACCCTGCCCTATAGGTTACCTATGGCCTAACTCTAGGGTGACTTACATGGAAGAAAATGGGAATTTAAGGGTTGGCAAGTAGCTTTAAATGTCAAGTCGAAGTGAAATTGCACACACAGGCCTAGCAATGGCAGACCTGAGTCATGGCTAAGGGGCTACTTATGTGGGTGACACAATCAGTGCTGCAGACCCATTAGTAGCATTTAATTTACAGGCCCTGGCACATCTAGTGCACTTTACTAGGGCTTTACAGGTAAAGTAAATATGCCATTTGGGTATGAACAAATGTTACCATGTTTAGGGACGACAGCACCAGCACTTTAGTAGTGGTCAGCAGTGGTAAAGTGTGCAGAGTCCTAAAACCGGCAAAACCATTAAAAGGAGATCAGAACAATTTTCAGAAGGCAGGCAAGAATTTGAGTGAAGACCGCCCTAAGACTGTCAGGTCTAACAAGTGGCATTCTCAATTCCATTTTCGATTTTCTTAAACTTTGTTTGCATTTGTGTGGCCAGTAGAATGAAGCGTTCCTTTTTGTTAAGCTTCTTAATGGAACACTGACTTTGGCAAGGCCAGATATGGATCTGGAACTGTAACTGGCCATGGTAAGGGATGAACTATAATGTGCAAACATCTTTTGGAGGAGTGGTGGCTGACAAAGCTTGTACTTTAGCTGGCCCTGACATCATTCCCCTGTCAGAAAAGATATGGCCAAAGAATTTGAGCTGTGTTTTGTTAAACTTACATTTCTCAGCATTCAGAGTTAAACCTGCATGAGCAAGTAAATGACACACTTGTGTAAGAGCTTTATCATGTTCCTTTTGAATAGCTCCAAACACCAATATGTCATTACTGTAATTGAAAACTTTCATGAGAGGTTGCCTGATTCATTGATTGACATCTCGAAAAATGTTTTGCAGCTAATGACACACAGAAACGTAAGTGTTTACATCAGAACAAACCAATGTGGGTAGAAAAGGTAGTAATGTACCTACATTTTAATTCAAGTTCCAATTGCTGATATCCTTTGTTCAGATCAAGGCGAGAGAATACTTTGGCACCATTTATCTGTGTGATTGTGTCAGCAATCTGCAGAACAGGATGTTGTTTTATTTCAATTACCTTGTTAGCTAATGCTTATCAACACAGATGCGCACAGTTCCTTCATTGTGCTTTTTAGGCACTACCACTATGGACAAAACCAATGGAACTGGACCAGTAGATTGCTCAATGATATTATGCTTAAGCAAAGTCTCAAGCTCTTTCTCAAGAGCTTCTTATAGATGAAATGCAATTAGTCTATGTTTTTGAGCAACTGGACGAATGATATGCAGTTTCACTTTCATACCACTGTCAATAATAAAAGTATGGCACAACCATATACTTTTAGTTTGATCTTCGGACAACGTTTGACAGATTTTTGTGATTTTACTCATCCAATTTTCTTTGACACTAGTCTGACTGGCTGCATGCAATGAAGAATTGGTGTCAAAGAAAAGTGGATGAGTAAAATCACAAAAATCAGTCACACATTGTCCGAAGATCAAACTAAAAGTATATGGTTGTGCAATACTTTTATTTACCTTTACCTTGGGAAAAACATGTGACATGGCACATCCATCTACTTCACTGCCACTTGGCAATGAAGCTTAAGAGATTTTGGGCGAAGATTTAGATGCCTATCAACTTTATTTGATGTCGATTTTCTTCAGCTGATGTTGCTGCTTGGCCTTCTGGGAGTGTGTAGAACGTTGCTTCTGAAATGTTCTGACATCCATTTTGTTTTCTCATCATGATGCACTTAGCTTTTCCCTCGTCTTGCAAACCTTTAAAAATGGTTCTCCTTCCCACAGCTTTTATGTACTTGTCCAATGGCAGGACATTTGCCTTAATGTGGAAACAAAAATCCACACCTAAAGCACAGTTTCCTTCCTTTGGAACATCACATTGAGTCCTTCAGCTTTGTGTTTCTGCTTACTTTACATGTCCATGACTGACTCATTCTAGGTACCTCCCGCATCCATGTCAGCAACTTTTCAATCAGCACGTTCCTCACTCTGGCAACTATGAGAACTCGCTCCAGACTTAGGCCCAGATTCTGAAAAAGTCCCGCAGCACAGTGCAGCACCCAAAAAGCATGGAAAGAGCAGGAGATCACTATATTCACAGAGATAAGGCTTTCTCCTCCCCTCTCCCTAGCACCAGCATTGATTTCAGCTGCTGTGCGCCACGCACACACCTTAGCGCAATAGTGCTAGAGTATGTGCGTGAGTCTAGCATAGGTTTTGTACCTGAAGCATACCCTTCCTGTACAAAATACTATGCCTAGACAAGTGGAAATGCTTTTCCTACTCTGTATGTGTGCTGTACAGTGTGGCACACATGCAAATCTTAAAAGAAGGGAAAAATAAAATAATTTCTCTGTTTAGCACCTGCTTTTCAAAGGTGTTAATTTTTGGCACTAAATCCTTTCTTCTGATGTTTCAGAATAGGGTTTAGCATCAGAAAGCATGGGTATGCCCATGTGCAACCCATGTAATGCCCCCTTAATGCAAAGTAATGCAAAGCAGTGTTTTGCACTGCTTTGCGTTACTTTGCTACACAAACCAATGCAAATACCTATTTGCGTTGGTTTGTGAATGCATAATAAAGTTTAGTGTCAGTTTGGTGTTACAAAAGCAACACTAAACCAACCTTAAACCTTTGAGAATCTGGGCCTAATTGTTTCTCTCAGCAGTCATCGTCTGAATAAATCTGACAGACATCAGTCGATAATTTAGAGACATATGGCTTCTTCGTCATTGAACTCACAGTGTTTGACAAGCATATCAATGCTCTCTACAAATTCATTGATTGTTTACCAACTTTCTGTCACTACTGACTGAAATTACATCTTTCATAATCGACATTCGACATTGGGTTGAACTTGAAATTTAACTCTACTGTGATGTATGCAATTTCTTCAGTTTGTGGCAGTTTCTTTATTACCTCTTTTACCCCTGCACCAGCAAGATTTTTTTAGGTATTTGACAATCTTTCTGTGACCTGTTTCTTCCAGTGCATCGATAAAATCATCAAGAATTTCTATCCAAGCAGTCCATCGGTCACCAATATGTTGCTTTTTGGCAGTATCATCAAGTTTGATGTTGACTATTTTGGAAGATGTGGTTAATGTGGGTGTGCTGCAAAGAGAAAAGCTGAATAGACGACAGGTTTGAGGGATGATAAATATCAAGTACTAGAATGAATCCCATTGGTTTTGGATTCTGTGAGGGTTCTTGGTGTTTTTCCATGTACCCTCTGCATCACAGGTCTCAGCATCAGTCTCGTTGGATTACTATGATTGAAGAAATGCATTTAGGGGTTGAAAAATTGGTATGCAAAAATGTATTTTTTGGTGTGCAAAAAGGACATTGAATTCTGTACTCAAGAATCAAAATCGATGCTGCGTGGTACTGTTAAAAGTTTGAAATTGTTAGTAGATTACAGGGGAGATGCATATGCTTGTTACGTAATTTGCAATGACATTTTCAACTTAACGTTACTTAAGTGTAGGGCAGTTTAGTTACTGATTCCTCTGGATATTCTTGGTTCTGCATGTCTATAACTTGCACATTGTGATAGTGCTGGTTCTGCCCTATTGTAGTCCATGGACAACAGAGGCAGATTGATCAATGCCCATCCAACAAGCTCGGAATGGTGCACCAGAGGTGCTTATTTTGTAAATAAAAGCGTGCCGTGCCCAAAGCCCTCCTCTTAAACACGCGGCTGCTGCAATTAAATGTGCAGACACATAGGGCCTGATTACAACTTTGGAGGAGGTGTTAATCCGTCCCAAAAGTGGTGGTAAAGTGACGGATATACCACCAGCCGTATTACGAGTCCATTATATCCTATGGAACTTGAAATACGGCTGGTGGTATATCCGTCACATTTGGGACGGATTAACACCTCCTCCAAAGTTGTAATCAGGCCCATAATACTGAGGCAGCATAATGCTGAAGCCATCTCAGGCCTCTTCAATCCATTTAAAGCCACTCCCTGCCCCTTCAGCTCACTCTTGCAGCTTTTTGCGTTCTCCCATTGTGACGCTTTTTCGTTTTTCTCTTCCTCCGTCTTTCCTATATGTGTCTTTTGCTCGCTGCAAATGCATGAGGCAGAAAAATAAGTGCCGACCCTCAAATTAAGCACTGTGCACCAGCTTGCACTGAGTGAGCGAATGATGTTCATTGCATGCACCATGGGTGAGACTGCGCAGTGAACCAGTGTTTGCCACCAGCTGTGCTCAGTGCACGCATTATGTGTGAGCCAGTGCAATGCCACACGCTGTGCTCAGTGCAGCATGCCTGCCTTCCTGCCACAAGTTCAGGGTAGTTAGTGAAATGTGCATGCAATAAAAGTCCTCAGGTTAAAACACCAGTGCGGGTGCAACTGATTTAAGAGTGTTCAGTATAACATGCCAATGCATGTTGTGTGCCTGTGTTAGTGTGGCGCATGCTGGCTGGATTACATTTGTAATCCAGACCGCCACAGGAGCAAGGGAGGCGCTGTAAGGACTTCTTTTTTCTTTAGAAGAGAGACTATTTGAGCATCTGACACCTTCTGGAACAAGATATGTGAATACAACATATTGCAGGAGGAGGCAGGTTCACAGCAGGTAATCAGTGTGCTAAGAAGTGTCCCTTGCACAGAAGACCTGCACAAGTATTTTCAGTGTTTCAAACCTGGATGGTGTGCAGTGCAGGGACGAGGTTTCCCCATCACTCCTATTTCAGAGCACTTTGTGCCAATTATACATGGCTACACGCGGTCCCAAACACTCTCAAAATAAGAGGCATTTATTAGTTGCCATGCCGCACCCAAGAATAATTATTTAAACCTCAGCCAGCTTCAGTTGTAAATGATGAGCCAAGATTTTTATGAAGATAAAGACAAAAGAGTGCAGGAGTGTCTCTGCATGCACTGCCTGGAGATGGGGCAGGGTTTATGCACAACTCAGCAATAACTATGTTTGATGATCGTTGGTGATCTAGGGTGCTGGGTGTCAAAATCCAGCATCTTAACTTTGGCACTTCTGTTTTTACAGGCACATTTCATGACCTGCATAGATCCTATTTCATTAAGTGAAAAATCAGATTACGTTCACTTACAAAGGCTTGAACATTTCCGAGAATAAAAGATGGGCTTGCCTCCACTTGCTGTACCACTGCTTGATTTAAAATAAGACGAACATTTGAATAATAATGCTTATTTTTAAAGTATTACCTGGTGCCTATTTGAAAATTATGCAAGCGTTGTCGGATGAATAAGGAAGAAACTATGGGCTGAATTATTGAAAAGTGGCCCTGTATCCAATGTAGCACCACTTTTGTTTTGCCCTCCTTTCATCCCCCCAACGCCACCATGTGTGCGTTGTATTTAAGGTAAGGTGCACCATGGGGGTATTCGTATTTAAGATACGGCGCACCATGGCGTTATGGGCACAATAGCATCAACATTTTTGATGCTGTTGTGGCGCTTTGCTCCACTAGCATCAAAAATGTTGGCGCTAGTGGAGCAAAGTGCAAGGAGGCCGATTGATTCCAATGAGTGCGCCCTTTTAACAGCTGCTTTCAGCAGGCGTTAAAAATGACGCCAAAAATGGTGCAATGAAATCTTGCAGATTTCATTCTGACATTTTTGTGGGCATATTTGGCCAGAATGCCCCCTTTGCATACATTATGCATGGTGCATGCATAACGTGGCACAAAGAGTCAAAAAGTGGCGTAATACTTGCATTGCGCCACTTTGTCAATATGGCACTGTGATTTTGCAAGCCTAACGCCACATTAGCGTAAACAAAAGTACATCAAAGTGGCGCTAGGCCTTCCTAAATTTGGGCCTATGGAGATTATTACAAGCTCCTTGCGTCACTGTTGCGTCATTTTTTGTTTACACAGTGGTGGCGCAAAGAAGTCCCCTACTGTGCGCCACATTTACAAACTGGCACAATGGGACCATTGAGTCAGTTTTTGAAGCCTTGCACCACATTATACCTGTGCCACTTATAATGGATGCAAGGCAGTTATTCCCCTGTTAACAGCCATGCAGAAGTGGTGCAGTGAAATCGACAAGATTTCACTGCACCATTCTGCGTCTTCACAACGTCAATTTTTTAATGCCTGCTCAGAGCAGGCATTAAAGTGACACTGGGCTTTTTAACACTGGACCCCCTCGCATTGTTGGAGTGGCATCATTTTTTTTAGGCTAGTCCAGCAGTGTGTCAGTTTAGTGCCACAGATGCATCAGAATTTCTGACATACCTGTGGAAACATGCACCATGGAGCGCTGTATTATAAATACAGGTCTACCATGGCGTTATTAGGGGGTCCATGGCTGGCGAAAGAAAACTGGCGCATCAATTCCAGTGCACTAGTTTCCTGTAAATGAGGCGCTATGTATGTGATAATATTCTCAGACTTAAAGACCACCAAGATTAGGTGCAAAATTATGCATGTTTAACAAGCCTGCATGTACGTCACGCATACAAGTGTTGGAGCGAGTATGTATACTGTCTGACACCCGAATAAAAAGCTATCTTTGAAGGGCACCAGATACATCAAGTTCTATCAATGCATACCCATTTTATTTAAATGCAAAGTAGCCCAGGTGTGAATTAAACACTTTGGAAAACTCAATGGAAAGCGTTTTATTCAAAATTTAGCAAAAGCATTATGGTCAAATGCCATAGAGAGCTCAAATAAAGCACTGTGGAGAAGCACAGCACCAAGGTCTAATGGCTGGCTGGCATGAAGACTCCAAGGCCCATATTTATACTTTTTTGCGCCGCATTTGCATAATTTTTTTTACGCAAAAGCAGCGTAAACTTACAAAATACAATTATTTCTTGTAAGTTTGCGCCGCTTTTGCATAAAAGAATGTCCCAAATGCGGCGCACAAAAAGTATAACTATGGGCCCAAGTGTCTCCACTGTGTACTATAGATCATCCCTGGTGAAAGCCAAACATTTTTTTGCATCGTTCCAATTTTGCTCTTCACCAAAGAGGGTCTTAGAAAACAACTTGGCTAGAGGAGACAACATTGTGAAGAATCTGAAGTCTCCTGCACTGCACTATTCAGATTTCCTTGAAAGGTAGATTTGGGCGTTGGGTCAGCACTCTTTCCTCAACACGGTGTGCAAGTGTAATTCATATTTTCCTTCCATCCCCCACAGAATACATAATGGAGTAATGGGTCAGTCAACTTCAGCCACTAGTGCTCTTTGCTGTGAGGGGTGGCCCTTAACTAATGCATCTGTGTACAAGTGCCTAAAAAGTAGCCATTTCAGGGTCACACCACACACTACTTTCATTTCTGCATTTAATTCAGGTTTTTTCATTTTAGTTTTGTGATAGGTCGATTTTTTAATATCTTTACTTCAAACACAAGCCCGCTGTCTTTAAATGGAGGTATTTTTACTTTGTATTGCTTTTGCATTTGTAATGCTTTTGGATATGCTTGAGAAAAAAAGGAAATAAAAATCACAGGCTTCCCAAGGCCTGAGCTATTGGCTTTGGAAGTGCTTGGGTAACTCTGAAACTGAAGATGCTCCCCTCCCATCATTTGGTACCAGATATCCGCCGAGTATAGCATTAACACAGATGTCCACCATTGCAGGACTTCCAGAGAGGGCATCTGGGCGCTATGCAGCAGAATGTGTAAACTTTCTAATGAGTTCAACTACTTGTTTTGTTGAAATAGCGTAATTTGCTTTATGGTCCTATTGATGTAAAAAGATCAACCTCATTTGCTTCATAGTCACTCTGATCTAATGATATGAACATCATTTGCTTCATAGTCACTCTGATCTAATAATAGCAACATAATTTGCTTCATAGTCACTCTGATCTAATAATAGCAACATCATTTGCTTCATAGTCACTCTGATCTAATAATAGCAACCTCATTTGCTTCATAGTCACTCTGATCTAATAATAGCAACATCATTTGCTTCATAGTCACTCTGATCTAATAATAGCAACATCATTTGCTTCATAGTCACTCTGATCTAATAATAGCAACATCATTTGCTTCATAGTCACTCTGATCTAATAATAGCAACATCATTTGCTTTGTAGATCACTGAACTAAAATCATCAACATCATTCGCCTCATAGTTCCACTGATGAACAAACATCAATATCATTTGCTTAATTGTCCCACTGATGTAAAAACACCAACATCATGTGCTTCATTTTCTCACTGATGTAAAAACATCACCATCATTTGATCCATAGCCCCTCTGATCTAAAACATCAACTTGTGCTCCATAGTCCCACCGACCCAACCATATCAACGTGATTGCGTCATAGGACCACTGATCTAATGGTCACACTGAATTGTTATTTCTTTTAAGATGTGCATATGTGCAATGCAAAGATCATAAGAATTCTTGGGGGACTTTCACTGGTCCCCTCGGAAAGGTCAAGTGACGCTAGCTTGAAAAGTTTCTTCAAGTTACCGACTTTCACAGCCTTAAACACCATGCCCAAAATTTTTAATCTAAAGATTCTGTTTTTTTAGAATATACTTTAGCCAAAAATAATACTTACTGCTAGTATTATGGCCTATCTGCCTCCAATGTTTTTGTAAGCGCCTCGGATAGAAATGCTCAGATCTTACGTCTTTAACATACCAGACATTGTTATGATGCATTTTATTTTAACATTCTCAGGACCTTACACAGTTGACTGCATTGATCAACTGCTTTATCAAATTTTCATATTTTAGGGCTCATCTCTACCCTACTTTATATTTTTCTGCTTTAAACCATCTTTTGAGTGGGGGGACAGGATGCACGTCTACTAACCCTTACAGACCAAGGGAAGTAATCATTGTCACTCCAAGTGATTATCTACAAATCACTCTATCAACATACTCTAGACTAAAAAGTAATCTACCAAAGAGGACATCTGAGAAGCAACCTGAGTCGCAGCAGCCGGTGTCCTTACCAAAATGACTGTTCAGATATTGAACACTGAGATCTGAATACCTTGATATTACAGCATCTCTTCCTTCAAAGTTGTTGTGACTAAAGGCAGAGTCTGGTCTATGCAATGCAGCCTCTAATGTCCTACCTCCTATGATGTATTAGGAGAAGAAACTTTGGTTTTTAAATCACCAGATTACAGTATTAATTTGCTGTTGTTCTAAGGCAGTATGGAGTTGATTAATGATGTACAGTCCACAGTATCAAGTCAAGGGGCTTTGAAGTTAATTCATAAGGGTCAGATAGATGAAGCTGATTTATAGGGTATTAAGACATATTCTTAATTACGGTTTGATGAGCATTTCCTCCTATTACACCTGGGGCACACGTGGCAAGGTTTCCACTGGCTGGCGCTTCCATTATACCTTGCAATAAATAGGCCGGAGGATCAGCAGGCTAAGGGTGCCAATTTTAGGCACAAAAAGGGGGCACACAAAAAAGCTAAAATCACCTGGTGTTTTGTAAGCAGCGTATAACCCAGCACTTACCACAGCCAGACTGCACTTGAGTCTCAGAGGATGCACACACACAATTCTCACATGTAGCCTAAAGGAGCTACTGGTGGCAATCAAGAACTCTATACAACTATGTACAATGATATTCCCCTGGGATGCAAACTGCCATCAATCACACACTGGCGTTGCACAATAACCCTTTCCTTTTACAAACGAAAAAGTGCACTGCAGCAATGCATTTTGGGGTACGTAGCTAGCCTTGACCTTCCATAAAGGCAACAGGTTGGGCTCCCACATCCTTTAGAAATGGACCTTTACTCACCACTAGCCATTTCAGAATAGACCTTTGGTTAATTTATCATTATGGTTGTGTTTTTCTCTTCATTCACATTAGTGTTCTCAGAAGTATGTGTTTTGTCCTCCTCACACACTAGCAGAAGCCTTCAAACACACCTTGCCAGGGCAGAGGATTGGAAACACTGCTACAGAGCCTAGTATCCAAGACCCAAAGAGCCAAATCTGTATTTCCACACTATCACTGGCTTCTGGCAGTGGGGAACAGAGGAGGTGTCAGGCTAGAGCTATTGGCTTCCATGCTCAGGGCTATGGCAGCTCTGAGTGACTACAGGGAAACATGGTTCCCTGCGGCCTCACCATTTGCCCAATTCTTGCACAACATACAGCTGCAGAGAATGAGTGGAGGAATTTGTAACAATGCCTGGTCGGTGTCAGGACACTTTGCACTTCTTCAGGAAGTCAACAATTCATTGCCTTCATCTTTCGTCGCCAATCTTTGCAAACGCAGGTCTAGATTTCTGATAAATTCATGTAACGCAAAGCAGCACATTTAAAGTTTAGTTCCCCTTTGCTCCTTCTAAAAGGTGGCATATAACTACCGTAGTGGTCCATGCAGGTTCCCATCAGCCTGTCATGCTGCGGGCTTCCGTGGCATCTCCCGCTTGGGCCACGGTGGGGGCCGCGGTCCGTTTTTCAGGTCGCGGGGCCCGCCACAGCCCTTTTTTCCAGCCGCGCTCTGTTTTCTTTCCTGTGGCGAGGCCAGAGGCCCAGGATTGGGCGTCAGTCCTCGCCGCGCATAATGCAGGGTGCGGGTGTTGTCGCGGGGTGCCCATGCCACCCCCTCAGTCCTTCCACTTACCTGGTGCCCCATTCTAGAGCCTTCTCTTTTTCCTTCTTCTTCCTGGAGGAACCATGATTTCTCTTTCCCAGCATACCATTCTCCTTTCATCTTCCCTGCATGCATCTGTTTCCCTTACTACAATGGTGCCTTTTCCTATCTGGTTCTATAGCCTCTTTCCCAATCCAACATGGCAGTCCTACTTCTTCCTGTATGTCACTTCCTGTCAAGGGGTATATAACAGGATAGATTCTTCTTCTTTTTGAGTTGCAACTCTTCTCCTGTGGTGGTCACGCTCTGGCTGGTCTTCTATTGGACTCCAGTTTTTTGCTCCTGTTTTATCTCTGTCCATCTTGTGAAATTCCTGGCATCGAAGTTCTGATTTTCTTGTGTCCTCCTTGTGTTCCAGGGAGTTCCTGTCTGGAGGTTTTTTTCCCTATGGGGTTTTTCCTCTGGGACTTCTTCTGGTGGGCACAGACTGTGGTGGGGTACTACTGTCAGCAGCACCGTGGCTACTGGAAGAGGTCGCCCCTACCTCAGCCAGAGTAGGGCTTGCAAGAACCAAGGCCACACGCCATCACCATCTGGCCTGGACGGCAAGCCAAAGGCAAATCGTGACAGATTGCAACGCCCAAAACTCCGGTCGTGGTCCGGTATCATGGAGAATCCCTCCCTGTGTTAATAATATGGCGGTCTTGTTCCGCCGCAGCGGCCATGGCGGTCTGAACCGCCAAGTTCATAATGAGGGCCTATGTCTTTATTGTGGTGCTTCCGGTCATCTAATTCGTACCTGCCCCATTTGTCCGTCAAAGCCCTAGGGAAACGCCAACTCCTGTCCTCTGTGAGAAGCCAGAGGAGAGGCTGTTCGGAGATACCTTCCATTTGTTCCTCCAGAGAAGAAGTAACAGCTCTTTTCCTTTTACCTATCACCTTACAATTAGCCGATGGCAGAGAAGAAAGAGCATTAGCCTTGTTGGATTGTGGGGCCAGTGGTATCTACTTAGATGAAACATGGGCTTTAGAAAGAAAAATCCCTCTGATAACCAAGGACGTACCAGAGCAAGTTCATACAGTGCATGGTTCTCTTCTAGCCTCTGGGCCTGTCATTAATACCACTCCTACCTTGTGTTTACAATTCGGGAAACATGAGGAATATATCTCTTTCGAGCTGATATCTTCACCAAATCACGTAATGATTCTAGGTATTCCATGGCTAACCCGGCACAATACCTATACTAGTTGGGAAACTAGAACCATTTCACTTTCTTCCCAATTTTGTCAACAGCACTGTTAATTTTCAGGAACTTATTGGTCCCTGAAGAAAATGTTATTAACACCACCTAAAGTAGGTTGTTCCATTAACCTCCTCCAAGGAGTACCCAGTCATTATCTGGAATATTCAGACGTATTTCAAAAACCTGATAAACCAGTACTTCCACCTCATAGAGAATATGATTGTGCCATTCCTTTGGAACCTGATGCTGTAGTTTCCTTTGGGAGAATGTATTCTCTTACTGAACCTGAGAAGAAGATTCTCAAAGAATATCTAGAGGAGAACATACAGAGTGGGCTGATTGCCCATTCCGTTTCACCCGCAGGGGCTCCCCTCTTTTTCGTACCGAAGCAGACGAAGGACTTATGTCCTTGCATAGACGTTCGCGGATTAAAAAAGATCACTACTAAAGATCGCTATCCTCTGACCCTCATTGAAGATATTTTAGAAGCCGTCAGAGGAGCAAAGAGATTCACCAAATTAGATCTTAGGGGAGCCTACCATCTTTTAAGGATAAAAAAGGGTGATGAATGGAAGACTGCCTCCAGAACTCCTTTTGGCCATTATGAGTATCGGGTAATGCCCTTTGAACTAACCAACGCTCCCTCCATATTTCAGAGATTTATGGACGCTATCTTTTCTGACCTTTTACACCAAACAGTGGATGTCTATTTGGATGATATTCTTATATTCTCCACTCGTCCAGAACATCACACTAAACATGTACTCCAAGTACAAGAAAGGCTTAGGCAACATTATCTATTCTGCAAATCAGAAAAATGTGAATTTGATCAGACTGAAGTGAAATACTCGGGGTATCAAATCAACCAAGTAGGTATAGCTATGGACTCAGACAAGGTCCAAGCCATTGTGGATTGGCCACCCCCCTCCTCCATCAAAGAAACCCAGTGTTTTCCAGGATTGGGCAATTTCTATTGTCACTTCATAGCCAACTTCGCCCAGCAGACCAGTCATATCACGCAAACACTTAAGAAAGAAAACCTTTGGAAAAGTTTTTGTTGGACCAAAGATGCAGAAACTGCATTTCAAGCACTAAAACATGCCTTCACACAAGCTCCCATTTTACGGCATCCAGATACCACCAAACAATTCATTGTTGTCACAGATGCCTCAGAAAAGGCAATAGGGGCCGCTTTACTGCATAAACAAAGTGATGATGGGTTAGAACATCCTATATTTTACCTTTCCCACATACTGTCCAACTCTGAACGTAATTACTCGGTGTTAGAACGAGAACTGCTCGCCTTGAAGACGGCTTGTACAGAATGGAGACAATTTCTTATTGGATCTAAAGAACCCTTTGAGGCAAGAACAGATCACCAGAATTTGCAGTGTTTAAGAAACTTCCAATGCCAAAATAGTCGTCAAGCCCGATGGGCTTTCTTTTTCAGTCAATATGACTTCTATATAACGTATATCCCTGGTTCCCAAAACATTTTAGCAGACGCACTATCACAACGCTATCCTGAATATAGTGATTCTACTACACAAAACTTAATTGGACCTGATAGAATCATCGGGTTAGTACAATCCTTTCTTGACAAAGTCAAATCTGAGTATTCTAATCTCGATAAAACTGAAATGAATAAATTACATCCACAGATACGTAAGGATAAGGAATACTATTATCACAAGAAAGCATTGTGCCTGCCTACTAAAACAATCCAAACAGAGGCCCAACGAATGTGCCACAATTCCCAATCGCAGGTCATTGCGGTATTAAAACCACCCAAAATCTCCTTCTTCGCTCCTTTTGGTGGCCCACACTTAAAACAGACACTGAAAGCTATGTGACTACTTGTCCCATCAAGACACCTCATGATAGACCAGCAGGGTTGCTTCGTCCTTTACCTGTTCCACCAGCTCCGTGGCACACTGTATCCACTGGCTTCATGTGTTCTTTGCTTCTTTCAGCTGGGAATCGAGTAGTAATGGTGACAGTTGACTCATTCACTAAATTGGCTCATTTCACTGCTTTAAAGAAGTTGTCCACTGCAAAACAATTAAGTAAAATCTTTATTCAGGAGATCTTTCAGCTTCTTGGCCTCCCTCAAGTCATCGTCTCGGACCATGGTTCCCAGTACATCTCACGCTTTTGGAAACAATTCTGTGGAACACTCAAAATCGACGTGGCTCTGTCATCTGGCTTCCATCCTCAAACAAATGGACAGACAGAAAGTCTAAAACAAGGTCTTGAACAATATCTACATAGTTTCTGCAATGCTACCCAAAGTAATTGGTCAATGTACTTACCACTCGCCGAATTTTCGTATAACAATGCAGTGCACAGTGCCTCAAAGGTCTCTCCATTTTATTGCTCTTATGGGTTCCACCCTAAGGCCTTTCCTTTTACTCTCAGAGAATCATCTATACTCCCTGCCATCACAACGTGTGTTCGACGACTACGCGGTATCCAACGTGTTATACATTCTAATCTTCAAGCCACCATGATACTCATGAAAAGGATTGCTGACAAGAGACGTTGTGATGCTCTGTCTTATCAAATCAATGATAAAGTCTGGCTTTCCTCTAAATTCTTATCTCTCCGATTATCCCAAAATAAGTTCAAACCCTGGTATTTTGGTCCATTTCTGATTCTTCAAAAGATCAATCCCGTTTCTGTTCATCTTCGTTTGCCTCGGACTTGGAAAATACATCCTGTGTTTCATGTGTCTCAGCAAAAACCCTGTGTACCTGATCCTTTCCACAGACAATTCTCCTGTCCTCTTCCTCAACTGGTTGATGATGTGCCTGAATACGAGGTCCAGAAGATCTGTGACTCTCAGTTCTTCAGTGGACGTCTCTCAGTTCCTCATCCATTGGAAGGGCTATCCTATGCGTGAATGCTCCTGGGAGGACACCTCTTTGGTTCATGCCCCTCTTCTGGTCTGTCGCTTTTTATGACTTTTCCCTCACAAACCTGGGGCCTCGGAGGGGGGACTTACTGTAATGCCGCGGGCTTCCGCTGCATCTCCCGCTCGGGCCGCGGTCCATTTTTCGGGTCGTGGGGCCCACTGCAGCCCTTTTTTCCAGCTGCGCTCTGTTTTCTTTACCGCAGCGAGGCCGGAGGCCCAGGATTGGGCGTTGGTCCTCGTCGCGCATAATGCACGGCGCAGGTGTTGTCGCAGGGTGCCCGCGCCCACCCCCCCCTCGGTCCTTCCACATACCTGGTGCCCCATTCTAGGGCCTTCTCTTTTTCCTTCTTCTTCCTGGAGGAACCATGATTTCCCTTTCCCAGCATACCGTTCTCCTTTCATCTTCCCTGCATGCATCTGTTTCCCTTATTACAATGGTGCGTTTTCCTATCTGGTTCTACAGCCCCTTTCCCAATCCAAGATGTCAGTCTTACTTCTTCCTGTATGTCACTTCGTGTCAAGGGGTATATAACGGGATAGATTCTTCTTCTCTTTGCGTTGCAACACTTTTCCTGTGGTGGTCACGCTCCAGCTGGTCTTCTATTGGACTCCAATTTTTTGCTCCTGTTTTTCCTCTGTTCTTACTGTGAAATTCCTGACATCGAAGTTCTGATTTTCTTGTGTAATCCTTCTGTTCCAGGGAGTTCCTGTTTGGAGGTTTTTTCCCTATGGGGTTTTTCCTCTGGGACTTCTTCTTGAGGGCACGGACTGTGGTGGCGTACTACTGTCAGCAGCACTGTGGCTACGGAAGGGGTCGCCCCTACTTCGGCCAGAGTAGGACTTGCAAGAACCAAGGCCGCATGCCATCCCTATCTGGCCTGGGCAGTAAGCCAAAGGCAAATCGTGACACAGCCCTTGAATTCTAGGCCTGTTCTGAGTCCTGACTGTGGCTCCAAATACATATGTAAATAGTTTGGTTGGAGCATTTGAATTAAAACACACATGCAGCTTATTTATGAAATAGTTTTGCAAGGGACACAAGATGGGATAAATCAGACCCATCCTTCCCTGTGTGTCCTCAGTGACTGCTGGCCGTCTGTCCTGCATCGTGTTTTTTCTGATGGTGACAGTGCTCCCTGCCTCTGGCACTGATTTCAATGCTATTCCGGCTTTGTGTAGTTTCCATAACCTTTTCCTATTGAAATTGCTGTCTTTTGTCTGCAGGCCTTTACAATTTCTAATGCTGTTCTGTGGTTTGACCCACATTTTCCTACAGTTTACACTGTTTCTCTGATGCTGTATGTTTTGATTGAACCATAAAGAATTTAAGAGCAGTAATTGTTGTGGATTGACAAGACCAGATGTTCTCTGTTACCTATACATAACTCCACCTGTTCCCACTTTACTGGTTAAATATAAATGTTCATTTTGTACATACCTTCATGGAAGGACTTAGCTGGTTTCTTCTTAGGAGGGCTAGGTTTATCCATCAAATATGAGATTCCACTAGGGTTTTCAAAATGAATAAAAATGTGCAACTAATCTACACTGAGATAAACTATGTCTACATTGTTACGATGCGTAAATACTTTCACTTAACAAAATTTCGAATGCATTTTACAATTTTATAGATAATTGAATCCAGCATTAAATCTAAGCTTCCCAACTAGTTAATGTAAAGGAAATGAAAAATATAAAGCAATTTTTTTATTCGATCAATTGGTGGATCCAGGATTAGAACTCAGGTGAACAAACAAAGGCGTTGTTTACAACCATGTTTGTGCACGTATGTAGTTAGATCGCAAAAAAATATCTGCAGGCTTCAAGTTTCAAATACTGATTAACAGAATCAGGGTCTGTGATCATGTATGGACCCCAGTATTATGGATACTCGGCCGCCACACCAGAGTTTCTGTAGTTCTAAGTTTGGGATAGTACACACCAAGCAATTACTATAACGTTATAAAATGGCTCACGGTATGCAATGTGGATTAAAGAAAAAGCCAAAGTGCACTTAATGTTGGACAACAAAACATGGTAAAGTCCAAGTTACTACACGGAAAATTGTTCATTTTTGGAATCCGAGTGCCACCACAGTTCACAGCCCCCCGTCTACAGAATAGCTTGGGGACACATGAAGGCACAATTGATTTCCATCAGCCAATCAGAAGGGTGGAACCAAATAGATCCATTGTAATTGGTTGAGCACAACTAATCAGAATTGCAGAGACAGCAGGTTGATCTTCGATGCTGATTGACTGTCCTCAATCTATCACCAAAGTCCCTGGTTAACTGGTTTCTTGGAGACCCATTCACAATGTCCATGTCCCCACCAACCCATCTCATTACGGTCCTGAATCACAGCAGTAACCCAGTGAGCAATACACGGTGCTTGAAGGATCACTGGCGGATGCTCCTACTTTTTCAGTGTGCTGCAAAAAAAAGCAAATCTAAGAAAAAATAGATACTTGCTTCTGATTATTGCCTACTAAAATAAACGGCACAGCCCTATAAGGGGGCATGAAGCAGGCATGAAAAGCGTACGGCCATGGAATCTGCAGTGAACATCGATTCTCACCACCGTGAACGATGCAGGAATAAGTGCTTTCCAGGGTGGGACGTCCTGAAGGAGACTACACGAGAAAAGAGCGAGCAGCCGAAATCCAGCATCTATAAAATAAATGGTTATCATTGACTGAACGTCACCGTGATTAAAGATGTATAATTGGAAACATATTAAACATGAATGAAATAGGGCATACATACATACTGAATAAATATAAAATTGAATATGAGACTAGGATGAAAACATTTGGAAGTGCCTCGGTTGCTTACTATAGAGTGCTATGTCTATTGTTTTAATGACATTTATAAAATGAAATAAAGCAAAAAATATTTTTGATAAACGTTTGTTTGAATAGTTACATCTAATTGTTCAAACTTGCGAAAACATCTTTTTCAAAAAGGGTATTGATGTTTCATTAATTTACTCATGAGGGCATAACTCTGAAGTATTCGGTAAACTGATATGTAGCCACAGATTTGTGTTACTGAAACATTAATCCTGTGCTAGAGGGGCTGTCAGTGAAATAAATAATACATCCGTGGCACTGTTGCTTTCAACAGCTGTTGGAATAGCTGGGTAATACTGGCCTCCAAAGTAATTTAGCAAGGCTGCCCGAAATGAAACTCTACAGATTTATAAACAAAAGTTAGGATTATTGCAGTAGTTTGACAGTGACAATCACAGAGATGTGAATATTCAACCAGCAAGAAACAGGAGTACTTAGAAAGCAGAGGGACTGTTAGAATTCAACTAGAAGATGTTTGTAAGGCCAACATAACATGATGGAGGACGATGGACATGGAAAATTCTCCTGGTGACTCCACATCTTGTGCAACGCTCAACGATGCTTGGCCAACACATGTACAGTACTGGAGAGCGATCAGAATTCGAGCTAAACCAATGTAAGAGAGATGTGTAGGTTGCATGGGGCAAGGATGTGTAAATGTTTTGGGGGTCTGTATGTGGCACAGTTATCATTTGGCGCACCTTCAAATAAGTACTGTCTGAGCCCCCTCTGCCCAACCCCTGGCTCACCAGCCACACTCCTGTGCCTATTGTGCCCACTCCCTGGCTCATATGCCCCAATGTCAAACTCCCTCTGCCTAATTTCTGACTCACCTGCACCACTCCCAAAACACCAGTGTGTCGAAGCACCCACCGTTCTCCCCGAGCTCCCTCTGTCCACTTCCAGGCCTACCTGTCAAATCTTCAGTGCTGTAGCTGTGGCCCTTGCGGTGGGCAAAGGGGCAGAGAGACAGCCATCTGGAAAAAGGTCATGAGTTGGGCACAGAATGATGCTCAGAGCAGCTGATGGTCTGTGGTATGAGACCCCACTGCAAATATTGTCTCTGTGTATAGGACCAAGTGCTAAAATGGTAGCAGGGTGCACAGGCAGCTATCTGGTTCCAGAATGTGGACCGGAAAAGGAGATGACGTATGCACACATTTGGGCTCAGAATAGTCGATTGTAGTCTGTTATAAATGAGCATGGATGTGGCAAGTGAGTGACACCACTGCCGTCAAGACATACATCCTATAGAATAGAAGCAGGCCATTGGCATGAGCTTATTACACTCTTGGCACATTTGTTTCTGTCTGATATAGAGAACTGAAGTGACACCTGCTGCACACTGGTGCATTCCTTGCTCTCAGCTCCTGTGCTACAGCAGGCGCAGGATCACATTTCATAAATGATACTTCTTCGCCATATGCAAACTAATATTTACTCTCTAATCAAATGTTCAGCATCCATAAAGAGGAAAAACTCCATGGGCCTTGCCTTGAAGAGCTGTGTGGACACTGTGGATAGCCCAGTGCCTGTTTTTATGTGTTTGAGGTTTCTAAAGCTTTGTTCATGTAAGTGAAAATTTCCCTGACTTAAAGCATGGAACATAGACAGCACAAGTCAAAAACAGTGAAAATAGTGTCAATCAATCAATCAAACACTTATAAAGCGCACTACGCACCCTCGAGGGTTTCAAGGCGCTGGGAAACAAAAAAAGGGGGTGGGGGGTGCTGCTACTGCTCGAAGGGCCAGGTCTTGAGGTGTCTTCTGAAGGTGAGCAGGTCTTGGATCTTTCATAGGTCGGGAGGGAGGGTGTTCCAGGTCTTGGCGGAGAGGTAGGAGAAAGATCTGCCGCCGGAGGATTTTTGTCGGATGCGGGGGACGGAGGCGAGGGCGAGGTTGGAAGAGCGGAGCTGTCGAGTGGGGGTGTAGAAGCTGAGTCTGTTGTTCAGGTAAGCTTGTCCGGTGTTGTGGAGTGCTTTGTGTGCGTGGGTGAGGAGCTTGAAGGGGATCCTCTTGTCGACGGGGAGCCAGTGAAGGTCTCTCAGGTGGGGGGTGATGTGGCTGTGGCGGGGTATGTTGAGGATGAGTCGGGCGGAGGCGTTTTGGATGCGTTGGAGGCGTTGCAGGTGTTTGGATGGGATGCCTGCGTAGAGTACGTTGTCGTAATCGAGCCTGCTGCTGACGAGGGCCTGTGTTACTGTTTTTCTTGTTTCGGTTGGGATCCATTTGTAGATCCTGTGAAGCATGCAGAGGGTGTTGTAGCAGGAGGAGGAGATGGCATTGACCTGTTTTGCCATGGAGAGGGAGGAGTCGAGGATGAAGCCAAGGTTGGGTGCGTGGTCAGTTGGTGTTGGTGGGGTCCCCAGCGAGGCTGGCCACCACGAGTCGTCCCAGGCGGAGGGGGTGGGCCCAAGGATGAGGATCTCTGTTTTGTCTGAGTTCAGTTTCAGCCGGCTGCCTCTCATCCAGTCGGCGACGGCCTTCATGCCCTCGTAGAGGTTGGTTTTGGCGGTGTGTGGGTCCTTGGTGAGGGAGAGGATGAGTTGGGTGTCGTCGGCGTAGGAGATGATGTTGAGGTTGTGTTGGCGGGCCACTTGTGCGAGGGGGCCATGTAGATATTGAACAGCGTCGTGCTGAGGGATGAGCCCTGGGGTACACCGCAGATGATGTTGGTGGCTTCGGATTGGAAAGGAGGGAGGCGGACTCTCTGGGTTCTGCCGGAGAGGAAGGATGTGGTCCAGTCGAGGGCTTTCTCTTGGATCCCTGCTTCAAGGAGGCAGATTTTCAGATTGTGGTGGCAGACTGTGTCGAAGGCGGCTGACAGGTCTAGGAGTATGAGGGCTGATGTTTCTCCATTGTCGAGTTGGCTTCTGATGTCGTCTGTGGCGGCGAGGAGGGCGGTCTCGGTGCTGTGGTTCCGTCTGAATCCGGACTGGGAGGGGTCGAGGATGTTGTTGTCTTCGAGGTAGCGGGACAGTTGTGTGTTGACGATTTTCTCAATGACCTTCGCCGGGAATGGGAGCAGGGAGATGGGCCGGAAATTCTTGAGGTCCTTGGGGTCCGCCTTCGGTTTCTTGAGTAGGGCGTTGATTTCAATGTGTTTCCAGCTTTCCAGGAATCTTGCTGTTTCAAAGGAGATGTTGATGACCTTCCGTAGGTGGGGTGCGATGGCTGTGTCTGCTTTGTTGTATACGTGGTGTGGGCACAGGTATGACAGTGATCCTGAGTGGATTGAATTCATGGTCTTGCGTGTCTCTTCGTCGTTGATGCTGTTCCAAGAGGTCAGGCGGTTGGTGCGGGTGGAGTTCGTGGAGGGGGAGATTGGCGTGGTTGAGGTAGTTGGAGTGTTGAAGCTGTCGTGGATGTCAGCGATCTTTTGGTGGAAAGCGGTGCCTAGCGCGTCGCACAGTTCTTGGGAGGGTGGGATGTCGTTGACGGTGGCGCTGGGGTTGGAGAGTTCCTTCACGATGTTGAAGAGTTCTTTACAGTCGTGAGCGTTGTTTTCCAGGCGGGATTTGAAGGAGGATCTCTTTGCTAGCCTGAGGAGTTGGTGATGTCTGTGTGTGGCGTTCTTGAGTGCTGTGTGGCTGTCGGGTGTCTGTGTCTGTTTTTGGCATAAACTAACAGTGTGAGTGGCCAATCTATATAATATCAGGTTCATCTGATGAAGTCCCCGCATTTGGGACGAAACGCGTTGACTGGGTCTGTGTTTAAATTGGAAGATTTTTTAAAATAAAGAAATGTATAAGTACATTGGTTTGAAGACTTGATTTCTGTAGGAATTGATTCTACTACTTGACCATCCATTTGAAGTGATTGACAGTTCCCGCTACATGGACATTTGTGAAACTAATATTATATAGATTACCCTCTTAAACGTCTAGTTTATTTTGATTAGATTTAGGTCTGCTGGTGGTCTGACCTTTGCGAGTGTGCATCAGGTCTATGAATTTAAGCCACTGCAGTGCTCGATTGCCATTACTGCCATTTTGAGCTGACTTTCATGTATTAATTCAGATAAATTCTGAGTTAGATATATGAACTTTAGTCACATCAAACACAGTCGTGGCTCACTGCGCTCACAAGGGGCAGGGCGGGGGCGGTGAGCGGGGCTGGGTAGGGGTGTGGGGGTAGGAGGGAGTAGAATTTAATTTAAAAAATAAAAAATTACGCTTCTCTGCCTCTTGCTCCCATCGCTGCAGGCAGGCACAGGCCCCCAGCCTGCCCTGTGGCCAATCCTGAGGCTGCTCAGAGCAGGGTCAGTGTTGGCTGGGAGAGCCCAGCCAGGGCGCTCCCAGGCCGACTGGGCGCCTGTACCTGCTCTCTCCAGCCCGGCAACACCGTGCCGCGCTAGAGGGAGCTCAGTGCGCATGTGTGTTTGGATGGCTGGCCACACACAGATGCGCTCCAAGGGGAGTGCACAGTGTACTCCCCTCACTGCTCATCACCTCCAATGCCCCGCTGCTTTTACATTGAAAAGATGACAAACACAGTTTATTATCCTTCAGTTGTGAAAGGTTTTGCAGCTTCTGCTGCTGGCAGGGTGGGGCGGGAGAGAGATGACGCTCCTCTGCCCTAACGGAGGAACACAAAAACACAGACATTCGGTTCTGCCCTGACCCGGCACAGCTATTCATGTACAAACCCTTAAGTCATTACTGACATTTCCATGATTTATTGGCTGCAGGGTGGGCTAATCCAAAATTAGAATGACTTACAATGGCTGAGGAGGTGGACCCATTGTGTGTGTGTCTGTGTATTGTGTGTTGTTTGCAAAAACATTGAGAAACAGCTAAACCTGTCTCTAGTCAGACACGAAATACAAGTGCAAAGGCACATTTCCATCAGATGTACAACAGTAGATTGTCAAGTGGACAGTCACCAGGTGCAGGCACAAAGGAGTAGGAATATACATTGACATCTGTGATTTGAATGGCATTGCCTGTATGTTCCAAAGTGGCTTTGTGAATCCTTAAAAATCATAATTGTTCCCAAATGTGCCTTTAACCTTTGCTAGGAGTAGAAAAATGTGGTAAACATAAATCAAAGCTAATGAAAACAAAGTTATTAACTCAAGGTCTGGAATCAAGAAGCACATGTACACCAGGGAGTGTCACATTATTCCAGCATAAATAATGTTTTTCACACCTACAACACTTTTGAGAGACGAAAGTATAGCGATGCCAGAAAAGTTATTAAAGTAAACACACTCGATTAAGATTGTCATACACTATGTCTCTCGCACATCCTTTAAGAAGAGTAACAGACTGTATTTTTCTAAGGGTTTGTTTGCACTGATTGAAAACACATTTGGCTGCTACGGAGGATAAACCGAGTATTTGATTTATAGGCTCAAAGTGTGCCCTGGCAACTCTCAATGCACTTTATTTGATTCCTCTGTTGTGATGTTTTAACCTCTGCTGCAACCAACTCCAAACCAATCTTTCCTTTTGAGCTCATGCTATTATTAGAAGTTACACAGTGTCTGAGTCTGTGTAATCCGATTTTACCAAATTTTTATGTTGTTTTTTGTGTGTGATGGTCTAACGTGACTTACCTCTGTATTATACAGGCTTGTTCTGTTGATTTGTGGTAGAAATCTGTTTTGTAAACTTATTTTGGGCACTGGCACTTATTTTACTTCATCTGACATTTTCTGAGAGCAAGAGAGAGGGGATAAAACAAAGGGAAACGAAGGAGAAAGACAGAAACAATCACGAAAGAAGAAAGTAGGAACCTGCAAGAGTGAGATGAGGGGCAGGGAGTGCCTGGAAGTGGATTAAAGAGGTATGCGTTGGATTGCAGACTACGCAGGGTTGATATTCGATGCCCCATCATTTAATAGCACCAGTCTGGGCTTCTGAACAGAGCACAGGGCATTGGTACTCTTTCTTTTTCAAATTAAGCACTGGCAACATGTACTGCATCATAGGAAGACGCTTACTAAGTATGATCTGTGAAATGGGTATGTAATTGCTCTGCAGTATTTGTTGTGATATTTTTCGAGAGATCAAACATTTTTGTGTGGGAAAAACACGTAATAAAATTGTGGAAAATGACCGTCTTTAAGAATAACACATTATGAGTACTATCCAACTTGTACATATTTTTCTTGATGAACTCTATGATTATTTTAGTCAGGCTCTGTCTTCACTCCCTAAACTAGGTGGCTTGTTTCCATTGTGTGCTTGCCCCTTGCAAGTATGTTGCCAGTCTCCCATCTTCGCGAAAGACACACTCACAGCAAAACAATGGGACTAATGTTCATGCATATGATGGACCTATAACTCGTAACTAGTGCCAGAGGGGTAACTTTCCTTACTTGCGAGTTCCCCACAGAGTGCTTGAAAGTCTTTCCTATTGAGCGTGAAAGTCCGCTGCCAGCTGCCACTTCCACCCACATGCTACACTCTGGACCATTTTGAAGTCGCAGCACTTTGCGCTTAAAGTGCCACCGCGTGTTCTCTCACCACTCACCCTACTCCTGACTGCAGTGCTGAGAGTTTCATCAGCAACAAAGGTGAGTCTTCAGAGCATCTGTCCTCCTCCTGGGGGTGTATGATGGAACGACGCATGCTGGAACCACGCGTGCCTTTACAACACATTTTTATTATAAAAGCATGCCTAGTAAGGGCATGTGTGGAAACGGCATGCAAAACGGCATACGTGATTCTATCATACCACACCCCCACCCGCCCTGAGCCCCAAAACTACCCCTAATACTTAAACTACACCCACCTACCCTAAAAAAAACCTATCCCAACACCCCCATCCTCACCCCCATAAAATAAAGTACCCCGAACCCCCCACCCACCCTAAACCTAAAAAAAACTATCCCAATCCCCACCCCATAAAAGTAAACTACCCCGACACCCTCACCCACCCTGAGCCCTAAAAAAACAAACTACCCGACCCCTAAAAACTAAACTAGCACGACATTCCCCCACCCTCCTTGAGCCCTAAAACTTTGCGCCCTAATAAGTAAACTACCTCGACCCTCCCCAACCACCCTAAACCCTAAAAAAAATTAACTATCTTAACCTCCCACCACAGCCCCTAAGAACTAAATGTCCCCTAAACCCCCCACCCACTCTGAGGCATACAAAAAAACATACCCGACTCCACCCCTTAAAACTAAAGCTAAAGTACCCCGACACCCCCCACCCTAAACCCTAAATCTGCCCCACTGCTAAAAACTACCCACCAACCCTGTCCCAACCCCACTTACCTCACCACGTCCTCTCCCGATCCTTCCTCTGCTTCTCCCCTCCCTCCTCCCTTAAACATTCCCCCACCCCTTTAAAAATAATGTACCCCTCACCCTAAATAAAAAAATTACCCACTACCGCCACTAAAAAAAATTAATAAACCAACCCCTCACTCCAATTCCTTAAAAAAATACCCAAACCCCTCACCCCAGCCTTCACCTCAATCCTTTAATCCACCCCCCACTCCTGCCCGAGCCCCACTCACCTCACCGTGACTCTCAAGCCCCTAGCCCAACCCCCACCCTAATTCCTTGAAAACATACCCAAACCCCCACCCTATCCCTTAAAAACAAAAAATAGCCCGCCCCCACCCACCCCAATCCTTTAATCCACCCCCACCCCTGCCACAGCCCCACTCACCTCACCACGTCACTCCCGCCCAAGCCCAACCCCCCAACCTAATTCCTTAAAAAAATACCCAAAGCCCCCATCCCTTAAAAAAAAATAGCCCGCCCCACCCCACCCCAAGCCCTTAATCCACCCCTACCCCTGCCCCAGCCCCACTTACCTCACTGCGTCCGCTCCCGAACAAAGCATGGCTGTTTCTGTGCCTCAACCATGCATATGCGTAATTCAGCACATGCGTGGTTAAGGCACAGAAACAGCCATGCGTTGTTTAGGCAAGCGTGGCTCCGTTGCGTAGGAAACGTCCACGTTGTTTACAACGCATGGTTGAGGACGTTTCCCTCCTCCTGGGGAAAGCATCCATCCGTAGCAGCCAATCACCAAGGCTGTATTGAGAGTCAAAGAGTTTTGCAAAGGCAGACTGTGCATCATTGCAAGGTGGGCCAGAGTGCACATTGGGTGTTAATTAGGAGTCAGCCTACAACCAATGGATTGGCATTGATAAGTGATGAGATGCTATTGTAACCTTTTAGTTGGTCCCATGCACACCTTTCCCACAGCTTTACCTGCCTGCCTTGAGAGCAACATTGTTTGTGCTCTAGCTGTCTCTCTAGCCCTATGCAATAAAAAAAGCATAAATAAATATATGTGCATACATATTTCACAGAAAGGCTTTGGGTCAGCCCACTTCTTTCATTGGTCTGTTCAGCTGTCAACTATCATTCATATTTTAATTCTGCCCACCACGGCACATAGAAAGGGGCAATGGATCAGCCAACCTCAGTCACTGGCTCTCCTAGCTCGGTGAAGGACAGTATTGTGCTTGCTGTCGTGTGCACATCAGATTCAAATGAAGTGCCTTTCAGTGCCCGGGCTGGTGGGACGATACTTTACTTTGCAGGTGTTTTGTTTCTTTTAAACAGTTATATATTTTTTACTTTTTTATTTGTTTTAGTCATCCTTTTGTGTTCAAAGAATTTACTTATGTTGCAGTAATTTGGGCTAGCAAGAACCACATTGTCTTGCTATGACACTATAACCAAAAATAGTTTCTATGCCAGTTCTAAATTCAGCCAGCTGCTGGGAAGCACACATACCATACTACTAAAATTACATGAGAAGGGTAATTTTTATAAGCATATGGCACCACATTTAGATGGCAGCTGCATGCTCGCCTTTCCCTCCTTTTTCATAGCATATTCTTGCAATAAAATAAAAAGAAAACTTTCACACAAGATTGCCAAGGTCAGACCTATTGGCGTTGCCAATAAAATGTTTGTTTATTAGGCACTCTTGGGTGTCCTGTGATTTTCTGAATCCAAGGGGCAGAGGGATGTAGAGGTGGGATGCAGGGCTGTCAGAGGCATGCCTTGTATAAACTAGACATTCAGAACATTCAGTACAAAATGTGATTTGCTTCCAGATGCCAAATACAATAAAACAGGACAAGATAACTCAAGGTCTCACATTCCATTGCAGTTGTGGCAATTAAATAAGTAAAAAAGGATTTAAGTGTGATTAAGTGCACTGACTGCCTTTCAAGTTTCTGCTCAAATAATCCCATTGCAAGTGAGTGTGCTGTGCAAGAGGAAGGCTTATGGGAAAGCCAAGGACAGTATGTGCAACTCCTGGAAATTATTTGTGTTAATGAAATAAACCATAGAAGGGTACTATACCTGTATATCGAGTTTTACATACAGTTCCACAAGTATACTGTAACACACATATCAACCGCCAAAATACTGACAAGGTATGTATATGTAGGGAAATATGGGTTTATTATACTTAATTCCACATATGTGTACCGTGACGATATATGTACCAACATGATATGTAGACATGAATTTAATAATAGTAAATATATGTTTACCAAATGTACTTACAAGAATAATATTTGTTTCTCAATATTTTTATTTCAATATTCTTGTAGGACATTTACCTGAAGGAGTCATATTTCTATCAGTGTACATATACACACATGTGTTTCTGATATAGGTAAATGTAGCCTATATATGCACTGGTAAAATTATATTTCTCACTCTAAATTATATAAGACGTATTTAATGCCTCACCCACCATTTCATTCAGACAATACAGATGTTCTAACCTGCAGTGGTCAAATATAAAAATCTGTTTTAATACTACACAATGGTTTCAGTAAAGTATACTAACAAGTAGCATATATATATATATATATAAATATATATATATATATTCTTCTAAAGCAACAAGCAGCTTGCTGATTTTAAGTAATTTTGTGGGACATCTGTTGAGATGATGCAGAATTGGCTAGAAGACTTGGGATCCAGTGAGTTTTATCAGTATCTAGCTTTTCATGTGAAAGTAA
This sequence comes from Pleurodeles waltl, assembly GCF_031143425.1. NCBI lineage: Eukaryota > Metazoa > Chordata > Amphibia > Caudata > Salamandridae > Pleurodeles > Pleurodeles waltl. Next base: position 1,003,792,398 of record NC_090449.1, on the reverse strand, counting down.
AAGAAGATAAAAGGGAGATCAACAACTTATAAGCAAACATTCACAAAGCTAGTTGGTCTGGCTTTATTATGCTAACATACTGAAACATCATTTATGCATGACTGTATTTACAAGTGTTAGCACATTAAAGCCAGACCTATTGGCTTTGCCAGTGCATTCTTTAGGGATGTTCTACCACATTTCCACGATGGAAAGACACATTGACTTTTGCATATCTTTTGTGGGTATAACTAACTGCAATGTTGATGAATGACTCCTCTGAACTTTGGTCAGCGTCAGTTGCCCTCCCCAGCTCCTCCTGCTGCTATCGCTGCTGTCTCTGCCACTGGATCGAACTGAGAGCCTCCTGACTCTCAGTTCGAGGCCCTCCTCCACCTGCAGGCTTCTGCCAGCGCCTCATCCCTGGTGGCCTAGTGGCCTCCTACAAGTAAGTATCTCCGGTCTCTCTCTCTCTTTCTCTCCTTACTTCACTCTTTAATCCTGCCACCACCTCTGCTTTACATTGTGCTGCATTTTTCCTTTTTTCCCTTTTATTTTCAATGTTTCCTCCTTGTCTGTCCCCTTCTCCTCTCTTTCGGCCCATTTTCCCTCCTGTGTCGCTGCAGCCCCTGCGGCCCTGCCCCCACCCCTGCGAAGCACCTTCCCACCCTCCCACCTGACCAAACCCCTCCGCCTCCCTCCCCTTCTTAATGGCAGCCGCAGCGTGGGTGCACTGCTGGCACACCAAAGGCAAGCCAGTCTGCGCCTGTCCGCGCCTGGACTGCTCCCAGTGCCAGGAACCCTGGATCTCCGGTAAGCCGTTCTCTGGCCACCCTCCACTACGATGCCAGGACCCTCCATTGCCTCAACACCGGACATCTCAGCGCCTGCTGCATTGCATCTCCCAGGGACACCTTCGTACCTTTTTGCTGCCACACCCTGCATCCTCAGTTTCAGCAACAACAATCAGCCGGAACCCCCCAAACCCGAAACCACCGACACCCACCACAACCTCATCAACTGGCTCCTTCTGAATATACGCTCCCTCCATAAGCATGCCACTGAAATGTGGGACCTGATCAACTCTGCCCGACCAGAAATCGCATTCCTTACCGAGACCTGGACCAACTCTACGTCTGGGCCAGACATCACCATCGAAATGCCGGACGGATACAAAAGCCTAAGGAAGGACCTGTTGCGTAGGTTCTCATTATCCTAATGAGGCTACTGGATTTGGGCAGCAGAATCACCTGAAGCGCGGGGAACTTAGTCCAATTTTACACCAAGTGAAAACTGTCAGCCTAATCCGGGTTTTCTGGCTAACTAGCAGCACCTCACCTCTGCCCAAGAGCAGGGATGATTGTGGCAACCAGACGCATGACAAAGAGGACTCCTCAGGTTCATCGTGGTCGATCAGATCCCATCCTTTTCTCTCAGTTACATTAGTCTCACATATGGAAAGAGAACCAGAAGCAGAGTATGGTTCAATAAGATTTATTGAAGTAACAGCATCTTAGATAGTATGGCATGTATTGCAATAACTAGGATGATTCAACACACTAAAAGCAAAATAGTGACAAGAAGTGTGAAACACAATAAGATTCCCACCATAATGTCATTAGGATATTCCCTACCTAAGCTACGTTAGAGCACAGCATAATAAGCCCTAATTTGCCCACCAAGTTTCCCCCCCGGGAAGACATCATCCCCCATACCTGAGCAAGGAAGTCTGCAATCTAGGAAGACACCGTTCCCATATAGGAGAGGGATTCGGTAGTCTGAGCAAGTGGTTGTAACGTGGCAATCAGCATGCAGTCGTGGACATCTGGCTGGAATCTTCCTCTAATGTTTTTGGGACAGAAAAGTGTTTTATAATAAAACAACTGATGTTCCGAGAAAGTGTCCCCATGCAAGGATGTGTGTGTTTCTGTGAATGTCGGAGACACAGTGTACCACTTTAGCCGGCAACTCTATCTGACTGTAGCCTTGGTAAAAGCACAGAGTGAAAAATAATATCTTGCTAAGGACGCAGTGCTTTCCTAGGCTAAGGAATAGCTAGATAAGAAAATAAAACAGCACCGCAAAAGCTGCATGTATTTAGAAAAATAAACTGAAGCTGAATATAATGTAAATGGGCTAGAGTGCACAGCGCCAGGCCTAGGTGCTAAAATAACGTGTCTAAAAACAGGGCTAAAATAGCAATACAATAGACCGGCCCTCTCGGCTGGGCGGAGGACTGGCCATCGTACACAAGTCCTCGCTACGCACCACGATCAGTACAGAGGAACACTGCACCACAATGGAACACCTTCACTTCCTGATCCACGCCAACCACAACTCCTCCCACTGCGGTACCATGGTCTACAGACCGCCCGGCCCCCGCCCAGCATTCATCGATGCCATTGTAGACATCGTCACCCCCCACGCCCTGGCGTACTCGACTACCTCCTACTCGGTGACCTGAATTTCCACCTCAAGGACCTCAACAACGAAACACCACCTCCCTACTTGACAACCTCGCCACCCTTGGCCTCAGACAACACACCCATGATCTCCGCAGAACACACACTGGACCCCATTTTCACCTCAAGCAATTGGATTACCATCAAGAACATCTCCACCCCGGACTGGACAGACAACCACTGCCTACACTTCACCATCACCGCACCCAACAGCTCCATCCGCCCCCCAGTGCCCCTAAAGGAAATGGAACAAAATCACCGACGAGCAACTCACCAGGGCCCTTGCCAAATCCCCGCTGCTCCCATCTGACGACGCCAACACCGCAGCACGCAAACTCAAATCCTGGATCACTGAATGCGCCGATGCCCTAGCCCCCTCTGATTAACTTTGGTCAAGCGCATCCCAAGAAAAGCCAGCTGGTTTACCACCGAGCCCCAAGAATCCAAGCGCACCTGCAGGTGCCTAGAGAAGAAATGGAGAAACAGCAAAACCAGCAAAGACCTCGCCTCCTTCAGAGCTGACACCCACCACCGACACATCAAGAATGCGAAAAAAATGCACTCCATGAACGCATCAACTCCTCCATGCACAACACAAAAGAACTCTTCACAGTGATCAACTAATTCACCAATCCCCCCTCCGAAGCCACCAACATCCCGCTGTCGCAAGACCTCTGCGACAAACTGGCTACCTTCTTCCACCGCAATATCAAGGACATTTATGACAACTTCCTCCCGGAGAACCTGCCCAGCATCATAACCTACAACCGACCCAGCTCCCAAGAACCCACCCAAACCATCCACAGCTGATCCACTCTCACCACTGAAAAAACTGAAAGCATAATGACCAGCACTCACTCCGGAGCTCCCACAGACCCCTGTCCCCATCACATCTACAACAGAGCCAGTGCATCCATCGCCCCCAAGCTCCGCAAGACGCTTAACTGCTCTATCAACACAGCCACCTTCCCCGAAGACTGGAAACATGCAGAGGTACGTCCTCTCATGAAGAAACCCTCGGCTGACCCATCAGAGCTAAAGAATTTCCAGCCCATCTCGCTGTTACCCTACCGTGGCAAAGTACTGGAAAAGGATATCAACTCAGAGCTGCGGCAATTCATCGAGGACAACAACTCACTGGACACCTCCCAGTCTGGCTTCCACAGCAACCACAGCTCAGAAACAGCTGTTCTTGCAGACACCGATGACATCCACACACTCCTCGACCACAGCCAAACCGCAGCACTCATACTCCCTGACCTCCCAGCAGCCTTTGACACGGTCTCCCACAGCACCGAATGCACCAGACTCCACGACGCAGGAATTCATGGAAAAGCATTGCAATGGATCCACTCCTTCCTCTCCGAAAGAACACAGAGAGTCAGGCTCCCACCCTACACATCCAAACCAACAGAAGTCAGCTGCGGAGTTCCTCAGGGATCCTCCCTGAGCCCACCGCTCTTCAGCATCTACATGGCCCGCTTGCAGCCATCATTAGAGTCCAAGGAATGAACATCATGTCATACGCCAATAGCACACAATAGCACACAACTCATCATATCCCTCACTGAAGACCCGGATGAGGCCAAGAGGAACTTCCACACAGAAATGGAAGCCATTGTTGCCTGGATGATAGAGAGTTGCCTCAAGGTCAACTCAGACAAGACCGAGCTCATCATCTTCAGAAACTCCACTTCAGCCTCGGACGACTCCTGTTGGCTCACATCGCTCAGCGCCCCACCTTCTACGACTGACCATGCCTACAACCTAGGAATCATCCTCGACTCTTCCCTATCAATGACACAACAGATAAACGTGGTCACCTCCTCCTGCTGGCACACCCTCCACCAACTCTGCAAAATCTTCGAAGGGATCCCAATTGACTGCCACAAGGCAGTCACCCATGCCTTAGTCACAAGAAAGCAAAAAACATCAGGAAACTGCAGCTCATCCAAAATGCTGCCGCCAGACCCGTGCTGAACCTGCCCCACCAGAAACATATCTCCCAGCACCTGAAGACCCTCCATTGGCTCCCGGTGGAGAAACAAATCATTTTCAAACTACTCACCCACACCTATAAGGCCATTCACAACATCAGACCAGCCTACCTGAACCAACGCATCTCCTTCCATACCTCCGCCAGACCCCTCTGCTTCACCCAGCACTCACTAGCCACCATCCCACGTATATGGAAAACCACATCCGGAGGAAGGTCTTTCACCAGCCATGCAGCTAAGAGCTGGAACAACCTTCCCATGCACCTCAGACAAAGCCCATCACTCACCATCTTCAAAAAGGACATCAAGACTTGGCTCTTCGGATGAGGTCCAGTCCCTCCCACAGCATCTTGAGACCCTCACAGGTAAGTAGTTTTACAAAAACTGATTGATTGAAGTAGATTATATTTGCATTCTGTAGATTGGGCTCAATGTACATCTATGTTGCTGAGACCTACTCTTGCAGTATACTGGCCTACTTCTGAATCTCAGTAGTAAGCCAAGAGTAAGCCAGTAGCATTTTTGGCTTATCCCTGGAATTCAAGCATACAATAGTAACCCTAATGTAATGCCTAGCATTTAATTTTTAATTTGCCTACTACTTCTAGAGCTCACATCGCTCAGCGCCCCACCTTCTACGACTGACCATGCCCGCAACCTATGAATCATCCTCAACTCTTCCCTATCAATGACACAACAGGTAAACGTGGTCACCTCCTCCTGCTGGCACACCCTCCACCAACTCTGCAAAATCTTCAAAGGGATCCCAATTGACTGCCACAAGGCAGTCACCCATGTCTTAGTCACAAGAAAACAAAAAACATCAGGAAACTACAGCTCATCCAAAACGCTGCCGCCAGTCCCGTGCTGTACCTGCCCCACCAGAAACATATCTCCCAGCACCTGAAGACCCTCAATTGGCTCCCGGTGTAGACACAAATCATATTCAAACTACTCACCCACACCTATAAGGCCATTCACAACATCGGACCAGCCTACCTGAACCATCGCATCTCTTTCCATAACTCCGCCAGACCCCTCTGCTTCACCCAGCACTTACTAGCCACCATCCCACGTGTATGGAAAACCACATCCAGAGGAAGGTCTTTCACCGGTCACGCAGCTAAGAGCTGGAACAACCTTCCCATGCACCTCAAACAAAGCCCATCACTCACCATCTTCAGGAAGAACCTCAAGACTTGGTTCTTCGGAAGAGGCCCAGTCCCTCCCACAGCGTCTTCAGACACTCACGAGTGAGTAGTTTTACAAAAACTGATTGATTGATTGATTGATTGAAGTAGATTATATTTGCATTCTGTAGATTGGGCTCAATGTACATCTATGTTGCTGAGACCTACTCTTGTAGTATGCTGGCCTACTTCTGAATCTCAGTAGTAAGCCAAGAGTAAGCCAGTAGCATTTTTGGCTTATCCCTGGAATTCAAGCATACAATAGTAACCCTAATGTAATGCCTAGCATTTAATTTTTCATTTTCCTACTACTTCTAAAGCTCATTTGAGGCTACCATGTGGACTTGTTACACTGAATCTAGGGGTAAAGGGCAGTTTCCCGAAGCCATGCCTTACGTTTAGGGATGTTGGACAGGGTACTTTCAAGGCCTTGTTATTACAAGAGTATGTAACACTTACCAGTAGCAAAATCTTTGTGACCTAGGCTCTATATATATGTTGCTGAATGTTCACTTACAGGAGTATATGTAATCAGAAAATACACTATAATGGCAAATTTGCTAGAATAAAAAATCATCCATTTCATTTTCCATGAAACAGGAATGTGACTTTATCCTAAGAAATGTTCTTAGGTCTTGCGATAGACAGCTTTAGCTCTGACCTCAAACAACCTGTTGTGACAATATGAATACTCAGATTAGGGTCAGCCCATTGCTTAGCAGTGGTTGGTTCTCCTGTTAATTAATTTGCCTGCTTCTAATTCCATGGCTTTTCTTCCTCTTCTGGAGAATGGCTTCTTTGTCATCCTTTTTTGACTGACTTGTATCTTCCACTGCTAACATTCAGGTAACTTCTTTTTTAATACTCTTTTAGCACCCCAGGGGGCGCATGTGTGTCCTTCCACTCTCTCCCTGTGTGCCTCTTCCCCTTCATATCTCTATCTGTTTTAGTGGTGTTGCTCTTCCTCACCCCAGCTGATCATTGTTTCCACATTCTGTACCACTCTGTTTTTTTTTATAAAGCCCGTTCCACTTAGGCACTGGACACTGAATGAAGCAAATGCAAAAACAACAAGATGATGGGTGGATGTTTGAATTATTCTTAGCCACTGGCAATTGCTCAGGACTGCATCCCAATCCATCGTTTTTTGCCCACCATGCCATCTCAGTTTGGACCCAGCCATATGCAAATCAGTTGTGACCCAGCTCCTCATGGGTACAGTCCATTCCAAACTTCCAGGCCAGGTCCTCCCTCAACCGGAACACAAGCAATTTAGGAGCGGTTTTGCCCTAGTTAGGACTCTTCAGCCAGGAATATCTTGGTTCCAGTGGCACAGTGAGCCTCGGACCCACGCCTGGGTTACCCGGCACACTTAGGGTGACAAATGCAGGAAAAAATGATGGAATAGTTTGTGCCCCGAGCAATTGCCAGTGGCTGAGATTAATTCAAGCATTCAATCCATCAGGCCCACTTCGCAGGCAATCTTAACACGGTGAAAATTTCATACGGCCAGTTCCAACATGTCTTCCTAAGGATCTGGGTGGGTCTTTGCACGTTGAATTGCAGATTTACAATAAACAAAAAACAGGAGTTGCAATAATTGAGTACAAAAATCAGATAAACCCACGAGACCGCACTAGACCACAACAACCTGGTCCACGAGGCAAATGAATTCAACTAGAACTTCGCTATGGCAGTTTAGTGAATGCCCAAAAGGCCACATGCCAGCAAATATCTCTAGTAGAAAACAAACAAATGGGCAGAAGGAATTTCCAATAGGGAGAAGTGGGCCACCATAGGCACATTTGTTATTTATGGCGGTGGCTTAATGGCTTTTACTCAGGCATTAACGTCCTTGTAAATCGTTAATTGGCACTGACTTTGTTTATGCCACTGAGAGACAATCTGGCGGAGTTTAATGCTGACTCTAAACAGGGGCTCAGTCTGGAAGTAAGGCCCTTATACTCCATCATAAAGCAAGAATGCAGCCTGCAGGCTATAGGGTTCTTCTAAAGGGCCGCCTGCCGTGCCCTTCATCAGAGAAACAGATGTAAATTAAGACTGTGAGGTTGGCATTGCACGCGCTGAGAATGAGTGCATCGACCATGGTGAAGGAGTATGGCCATGAGTTCCGTAGTTTTACTTAGTTTTTGGAATTCTGAAAAGTCGCAGGGGTACCCTGTTGTCATTGCTTGAAATGGAAACATAGAAGTACCCTAGATCAGAGTACCTTCTTGCTTCTGAGAAGTGCCGGTACTCTCCAATTAAAAGTATTGTAGCTCTGCTGAGGAGTGCTGGTACTCTCCGGCTCAAATTAAGGAAGTGCAGGTACTCAGTACCTGACAGTACCAGCCCACGTAAAGCACTCCCTGGCGTACTGCTGTCAGCGCTAACACTGCGAATGCAGCGCAGAACTCCCGCATCCGAGGGTGGGTGTGAAAATGCAATTGCACATTTTTTTCTATAGAATTAAACTCAATCACGTTCATTATCCTCAACAAATGGAGGCGTTTTGAGCACTTTTCCACACTCGTTGCACGACTCATACTTCCTCAAGGTTGGAAGCCATTTAACCTACAAGACCACCCATTCATGAATACCCATGCAGTCATAACTTTCTGCCAGACATGGCTATTAATCCCTGCTTCTGCATGGCAGCAAATTGTGTACTCTTGGGCTATCCTTCTTACCGTATTCATCTGCTTTTGTTTGTGTGCCAGCAAGGATAATGCTTAGAAACAAACTAAACACTCTTAGGTAAGTGTGTGATCAGAAAATTGTACTGGAAACTAACACACAATGGTTATTAGGGAAACAGCACCTGGTATCACTGTCCATTTACAGATTGTTAAACAAGGAGAGCTTCATTGCAGTCTCAGTTCTACTGGCCCAAATTGTTGGACAGATTGTGTACACCCTACACCTTTATACTCCTATGTTCCGTTTTGTGAGATCATTGTAGCAGACTCACTACAGATCATGAACGCTTAACGCATTCATCTAGGACAGGACCCCGCGTGGTTTTCATTCACACATGAGTATGAGAACATCTTACATGAATGTCTACATGGGCATAGTTTACAGACAATGACTGTGCTCTTCCGTTGTACCTAACATTGAAATTGCACAATACACTAAGATCCCCATTACAAGTTGTACAGATTTGTGTACAGGTAAACAGGAGGCTGGAAGCTCTACTCTCATCTGATAACTCTGCACCTAAATCCAGCAATTACAGGTTATTGTCCCTAGGATGGAGAACAAGTATTTGAAAATCTGTTCGTTTTCCCCAATTCTGGGGACTGTGCCCCTGACACTTATCATATGCTCTGGGCAAGTAGGGTGTAAGGGCTTGGGTGGAGTCTGGAGGGACTCATGAGCCATGCCAGCCTGTGCCTGGCTGCTAGGAGCAGTTCCTGTTCTCAGGGCCAGCTTTAGCTCTAAAGGCACCCAAAGTGACTAGCTTTTTGGCACCCCCACCCATGACCAATTCCTTGGATTCCCTCACTACCACCTGGCAAAAGTGACCCTCATTTCTCCGTAGACCCTCTCTCACTTACATTTCATTTGTTTTAAGGAACTGGTAACGACTAGCTTTATTGATCCACTCAACGATCCACATAAAATACAGATCTGTTTTTGCAGCAGGCATATTCACCCTCTGCACTACTTAATAACGGGTCAAAACTCCCACTAGACACAACTACAATCTCTCTCTCTAGAAGGAACATTAGTCACAAGGGTTATCTTGACATTTTTATTGCTGCCTGAAATCTGGATGCACAAGGAACGCTGCAGTAGGTGCTTTTAAGCTCAGCACCCCTCCCCCCAGGTCAGGGCCCCTCCTCCAGGTCAGCGCCAGTGCAGCTGCACCAGTCACACCGCTCTAAAGCCGGCCCTGCCTATTCTCCCCAAGTTGATGGTGAGGCCTTGCCTGGGCTCAGCGTGTGCCTGGAGTTACTTCCGGAGGCCTCAGGATTTAAGTGTCTGGAACCACACTGTAGTAGCTTACAAGCAGCGTTGGCCGCCGCGCGTGATGATCGGATTTTCCGTGTCATCGCACGCGCGGCGGGGCTGCTCACACGCGGCTGCTTTCGAGTGTTCGGCGTTCCGTTCCGCGTTACAGCGCGAGGAATGCCGAACATTTGAAAGCGGCAACGGGCAGGAAGAGTGCGCATTCAGGAAAACGAGAGCCGGTTATGCTGCGCGCTGGGGTGATTTACTGGACATTACTTAAATTGAATTAAAACTTACGTGATTTCTACAACGTTGGTGTCTGGAGGTTTGTTCCCAGCTTATTATATGTGGCGACGAGCTGTGGAACTGGATCACCCCAGGCTGATACGACGAGGCCCACTCGTGCACCATTTGTTGACCTTCTGGACAGCTGAATTTACGGTGAGAGTGTCTCATCTCCCATGAACCTCGGGTCAGAAGGTGTGGCTACAGCAGGATGTCATTTTTGTGAAAGTATAGCGGCCATCTTTAAACGGCTACTTTCACCAAGGTTTTTAGACTATTATTATTAAAAATCTGTGGAGGAGTTGATGTAATTGATATTATATGGTACAGAGTGTTTTTATTTTAACATAAATACGGTCATGCAATCGGTCAACCCTCCGCCACCATTTTTGGAAACTCCTGGTGAGCCAGCCATACCATGGAAGCAATGGTACGATGCCTTTGAAACATATATGGGTGCCATTGGAGCGTCAAGATTCAGACCTGAAAGAAAGAAATGTTTTTTGCTGCATTCTTTAGGTTTTGAGGGTAGGTCGGTGTTCAAACATTTACCAGATATTCATGTGGAAGAAGGCGAGGAACTTGATGAATTTGAAGATGCTCTTAAGAAATTGGCCGCCAGATTTGACGCACCTCCAAGTTTGGTTATTGCAAGACATAAGTTTTTTAAGAGAGAACAAAAAAATGGAGAGGATGTCAATAACTACATTTCTGCTCTGAGGAAACTTGCGTCTGAGTGTTTCTTTGACACATTTACTGATCAGTTAATACGTGACCAATTCATTTGTCACTGTGCGGATAAATCAATTAAGCAAAAGTTGTTGTCCTTAGGAGACCCATCTTTGTCAGACTCTATCAGAATAGCTAAAAGCATTGAAACTGCAATGAGATCTGCAAAAGAGCTGGAACGTGCACAGGCGGAACATGTGAATGTAGTACAGAGATCTGACGACAGGCGCAAGACGAAAGTTCCTTTGTACAACAAAGTGGAAGTGGATAAATCCAATAGTTTTTTCAAGCAGACTAACGTTTGTTTTAGGTGTGGCTATCCACCACATGTAAAAGGAGGAAAAATTTGTCCGGCAAAGAATGTGCAGTGCAGATTATGTGGCAGAACAGGTCATTTTGCAAGAGTGTGTCAAAGTAACAAAAGTGGTAACACAAAGGTTAATGCGGTCATGGATGATGGTGATGACAGGATGGATGACTTGATGAATGAAATGCAAGAAATGATTCTGACTGTCGGTGACCGTGACATAATCACTGGCAATCCAGTGGACTGCGTTGATCCGTATGTTTTAATTCAAGTAGGTGACAAATTTTTAAAGTTGTTGGCTGATTCGGGGGCTAGAATCACTATGATTACTCAGGAACTTTACCAGCAGAATTGGGGCACACGAAAATTGAATCCTCCAGATAGGACTCCGTTTTCATATGAGGGAAAGAAGATTGACTTAGTTGGTTTCTTTGAAGACATTTTAGTATTCAAGGGACGACGCATTGTTGGGAAAGTCTATGTTGCTGTAAAAGGTTTGAACATTTTAGGGTGGTTTCACCAAGGGCTGTTTGGAATGGTGTTGCGTCCAGGTACAGGTGAACAGGTGACAGCTATAAGAGACATTTCTGATGTAGAGAAATTACTAAATGAATTTCCCAGAGTTTTTTCGGGTGATTTAGGTAAAATACAGGGCTTTTCACATAAAATAAAGGTTAAGGACAATGCTATTCCCGTTAAACATAAATTAAGAGGGGTGCCATTTAGTGTCAGGGATGAGTTGGAGAAAGAATTGGAAAGTTTACAGATGAGGGGAATCATTGAGCCCATTGATTCTTCGTTATGGTTATCTCCGTTGGTGGTGGCAAAGAAAAAAAATGGGGAATTGAGAGTCTGTGTTGACTTGAGGGCACTCAACAGAGAGATCTGGGTCGACTCTCATCCATTGCCCAAGATTGGAGAGATGCTTTCTTGTATCAAGGGAGCAACAGTTTTTACTAAACTCGACTTGGCCACTGCTTATCACCAAGTAGAATTGACACACGAGTCGCGACACTTTACGGCTTTTGTCTCCCCGTGGGGAACGTATCAATATTGTCGTATGCCTTTTGGACTGGCGTCAGCAGCGTCAGTATTCCAGAGAATAATGTCTAACATTCTCAAAGGTATCGAGAAAGTGTGTGTTTTTCAGGATGATGTGTTGATTCATGCTTCTGATCGAAATGAACATGATGCGATTCTGAGGCAGGTATTGAGTAAGTTTGATAGTGCTGGTGTCGTATTAAGAAGAGAGAAATGTCAATTCCTCCAAACGTCTGTAGAATACTTGGGGCACGTTATCACACCGGAAGGGGTGTATCCCAGACCAGGTCTTGTAGAAGCTGTTGCAAAAGCACCTGCACCTCAGGACAAAGTTGGTGTCAAATCATTTTTGGGTCTTTGTGAGTTTTATTCTAGATTTATTGAAAATTTTGCTACGCTTGTCAGACCCATTTCTAGTCTGTTGAAATCTAAAACAGAGTTTTTGTGGAATGCTGAGTGTGCGGAAGCATTTGATACTATCAAGCAGAAACTGAGTAGTGCCAAGGTTTTGCAATTGTACGATCATAATTTGAAGTGTTGTTTGACTGTCGATGCCAGCAAGTTCGGTCTTGGAGCAGTTTTGACGCAAAGTAATGAAAGGCAGGAGTATACTATTGGGTTTGCGTCAAGAGTGCTCAGATCTAATGAAGTGCATTATTCTGTAATCGAAAAAGAATTACTAGCATGTTGGTGGGGTATAGAGAAATTTAAGTCTTTTCTATGGGGAAGACATTTTCTGCTCCAAACAGACCACAAGCCATTAGTCTCTATTCTTAATGGTACCAATCTTAAAGGTAGCTCACCAAGAATTGCAAGATTTGCGGCCAGATTGCTTCAATTTGATTTTTCTGTGATACACATCTCGGGTGGGAAAAATGTGAGAGCAGATTACCTTTCCAGGTATCCAGTTTCTGAAGATATTGGAGAGGAAATGGACACTCAGGATGAAAACTGCTTCATTGCTTCTGTCGAATTAGAACGTACTGGTTCGTTTTCCGAAATGATGTGGAAAGAAGCGTCTACAAATGATAATGTACTGACTAATGTTTTAACGTATGTTAAGAAAGGGTGGCCGCATGAAAAAAGTTTGAATTTGAGCACTCAACCTTTTTTCAAAGTGTCTGACGAACTATCAATTGAAGATGGTGTACTGTTGAGAAGTGATAAGATTGTGCCTCCTGATGTTATTAGATCCATTATTATGGAAAAAGCACATGAAGGTCACTTGGGTACTACTCTTACAAAAAAGTGGGTTAGGCAATACTATTGGTGGCCGCAAATGGACAGAGACATCGAAACTTTGGTCAACTCCTGTTACATTTGTTCAACCAGTGATAAAGTCCTCAAAACGTCAACTCCTCCGCTAGTGCCAATAGAATGTCCGGCAGGTCCTTGGGAAAAGATTGGCATCGATTTGTTGGGTCCCTTCAATTCTCTTCCTCCTAATTTACGGTATGCTTATGTAGTAATTGATTATTTTTCCAAATGGCCTCATGTGAAGTTTGTGAGTCGTGCAGATTCCACGTCTGTGGTGTCGTGTCTGAAAGATGTATTTTTGGAAGAAGGGTTACCCAAGGAAATTGTGTCTGATAATGGGGTCCAGTTTGTGTCTGGTGAAGTTGAATGTTTTTTGAGAGAGTGTGACATCAAACATTTGAAGAGTTCTCTCTATCAACCGCAAACGAATGGTTTGGTTGAACGGTTTAATAGAGTGGTTGGGGAGTGTATTCAGTGGGCGTTAGCTAATGGGTGTGTGGTTGATGCTGCTGTAAAGAGTATGCTCTGGTTCTATAGAACAACACCCCACACTAGCACGGGGATTTCACCATTTGAGGCACTTAGGGGAAGGAAGCCTGCCACTTTATTTAGACCAGCTTGGTTGTCCAAGTTTCTCAAGCAGTCTACATGTAAGGATCTCATTTATGCAAAGGTGGGTTCGAGTATTAAAAATTCTCAAGAAAAACAAAAGTCATATTATGACAAGAAAAGAGGTGTGAAGGAGGTGCAGTTCATGGTGGGCGATTGGGTTCGGGTTAAATTACCGGGGTTTGTCGTGAAAGGTGATTCTAAGTTTTCAGAACCATTCAAGGTTGAGAAAGTTTGTGGGAATGCTGTGCGAGTTGATGGACGTAACTGGTGGAATGTGGGGAAGGTGGTAAAGGTTGAACCGAAGGGTGTTTTGTTACCTGTTCACAAGGAGGGGGGTCACTCGTCAGAAGCACGGGATTGCTTGAATGTACAAAAATCTGTGGGGGTTAAGTCCTCGAGTTTGAAGGAGGTGGATTCGTGCTCCAATCTTGGGCCTGTCAGGAGGAGTGATAGGGTGCACAAATTACCTTTAAGGTATCGTTAAGTGAGATTACCTTTATGGTATGGTCAAGGATGAATCGCTTATACGACGTTTAATGAGTAGAGTTTGATTGGGTTATACACAACATGTATGGTTACTTTCATAGTTTAGTTCTGCAAGCGGTAAGAAAGAAATAATGGTAATTGTTTCGTTGCTTGTTGGTTATTTAATATGTTAAAAGAGAAAACTAAAAATGTAGTATCTTAATAGCAGAGGTGCTGCTCACACGCGGCTGTATTTCATGGTTGTTTTTTTTAAAGTGTTAAAAGAGAAAACTAAATGTAGTAGCTTACAAGCAGCGTTGGCCGCCGCGCGTGATGATCGGATTTTCCGTGTCATCGCACGCGCGGTGGGGCTGCTCACACGCGGCTGCTTTCGAGTGTTCGGCGTTCCGTTCCGTGTTACAGCGCGAGGAATGCCGAACATTTGAAAGCGGCAACGGGCAGGAAGAGTGCGCATTCAGGAAAACGAGAGCCGGTTATGCTGCGCACTGGGGTGATTTACTGGACATTACTTAAATTGAATTAAAACTTACGTGATTTCTACAACGTTGGTGTCTGGAGGTTTGTTCCCAGCTTATTATACACACCCATTAAAACGGGGCCCAACAGGCAAGGCTGGCCTCACTAGGTATTTCCCAGGAAGCTGGAGCCTGTGAAGCCCAGGGATGAAGTCTAGGGACCGATGCTGGTGCCTGTGTCCTTTTGTTTCAGGGCCACAGTGGGGACATCAAAGAAGAGCAAGAGGGAGAGAGAAGGGAAAGAGAGATAGAGGTGAACGAAAGAGAGAAGGAGGAAAGAGGGTGAGAGGATGGAGAGAGATACATTGGATGGAGAACGGAGAGCGAGGAGAAAGACAGAAAAGGAATGGATGAATAGAGAAAGGGAGGAGACGGGAGCTTGGCTGGTTTGAACATTTTTGCCAGAGCTGCTGTTGGTTCCCAGACTGGCTTGTGGGTCCAGTAGTCTTGTACCCAGGAATCATGGGAGCACCAGGCCACTTGTAATCTGACAGAGCTGTACCCCTTGTAGGTATCCCGCTCCCCTGGACTTATATTAGGAAAAAAAAAAAACCTTATTATGACTCTGGGGGTCTTCTGACCGCTAGGGCCACAGTGGCGGTCTCACCGCCGACGGGCTGGCGGTGAAGACCGCAACATTATGAGTGTGGCAGGTTGGCCTCTGTCAGCCCGCCACATGCCAATCTGTACCGCCAGGGCGGTTGGACCCGCCGGGCCAGAGAGAAGCATCTCTGACTCGGCGGTCCAATGAAGCCTGCCGGTGGTATTATGAGCCGGCTTTCCACCAGGGTTTTCCGCATCTGTAGCACCGCCACGAAAACCCTGGCGGAAAGGCTACTGGTGATAGGAAATGTCTTTCCTTTCACCAGCAGACAACTCCTCCACCCCCTTCAAGCCCAATAAACCCCCCCTACCAGAACAGCACCCCCCACCCCCTTCTAGTATAGCACCCCCCGCATACACGCACACAGACACCCACACTTACCCTGCATACACTCATTCATGCACCCCGTATACACTCAATCACCAATACTGACATACATGCATTCACTCACAAGCATCCATACACGCATTCACTTCAACATTCATACACTCATACAGTTCAACATTCATACACACATTCACTTCAACATTCATACACGCATACACTCCAACATTCATACACGCATTCAACCACGCATACACACTCGCATACAAACATGCATACACACTTACATTCACACATGTAGACAACACCCACTCACACACACACATAACACCCTCCAACGTACCACCCCCACTCCCATATCAGACGATCGACTTACCTTGTCCGGCGAGGAGGTCATCCGGCAGTGAACGGGAATGGGAGCTTTCATAGCCAGCAGCGCCCCCCTTCAGGACACCCCCAGGCCATATTACAGGTCAGAATCCTTTTGGCGGACGACTACTGGAGGATTTCTGCCTAAAATGTGGCAGAAATCCTGCAATATGGTGGTCGGAAGCAGCCAGCACTGGCGGTTTTCTGGCACGCATGGCTTTGGCGGTCTTGTGAAAAGACCGCCAAAGTTATAATAAGGGCCCAAGTGCTGTCTTTGCTTTTGCACTGAAATTACAAAGCAGAGGTGCGAAATTATCCAAGTCCCAAAACATCCAGGAGTAGCTGAAATTTCTGAAGTCATAAAGACGTATTTGACATTTTTTACATACAGGAAAACTGGTCTCCAGTTATCTTCAGGTTACGGGGACAAGGTGGTAGCTTGTGAGCACCAGGCCAGGATATACCGCTTGTGACCCCCCCCCCCCACCACCACACACACACAAACGACCTGGCCAGCAGTAAATAGTGGCAGGTCAGAAATGATGTTTAAAAGCTGTAATAACCTCCAAATGTGCATGACATGGGGGTTTAGAGCAGAAGCTGGTCTGCACTGCTAAACAAACAGTTCTAGTGAAGTAATGCTGAGGTTGTCCTTCCTTGATAAAGCTGCTCCTTGACTTCAGCTATCAGAAGGAACTTGAGGTGGGAATCCTAATAGCTAGATATTAACATACTGGACACATGTGATGCATGCATTTTCAGCCCTATTGCTCTATGACATCTCAAGCTGAAAATCTATTTCCTGTAAAATAAGCAACATATTTAAGTTTAATTTAGGAAAAATGTGTGTAGTTTACTTAATCAGGTGCATAAGTTGCACACACTTTGGGGCACATTTACCAACACTTTGTGTGGGTTTACATAAAAAAAAGTGGCACAAACCCAGAGCAAAATGTAGAATTGGAATGTTCTTTCTAGCACAAATCTGCACTGGAAAGAAGTCCCAAAGTAAAGCAAAGTAGCGCTTTGTGCTGCTAGGCGTCAAAGTGGCGTACCATGGGTGGCACATGGGCACTGACATGCAGCCATGCACAGATTGTGACGCAAATGCCTATCTAATAAAAAAAAGTACACAGAAATTGGTGTGAAAAAATGTACACCTCCTCAAGGTGGACGCAACGTTGGAGGAAAGTATTCTGAAAATGTTTCCAACTTTTCTTGTATGCTGTAATCTACAGCAAACATATAAACTTGTAAAAGTACTAAACTGTTTCTAACCATAGTATTTTATACTAGAAATCTTCCAGTACAAAACCTATGCTAGACATCACGCAGAGACCTTCGCACTATAGTGAAGGGGTGGGTATGGCGTAAGGCGTCCAAAAGTGCGCCAGTACAGAGGGAGAGACACAACACAATTCCTTAGTAGATGTAGCCCTGTATTGCTCTCTACCATTGACATTATGCCAAAGTTGCTATACTGCATTGCATCAATTGTTAATAAATCTGCTCCTCTGAGCACATTTCATAGACAATCAAAAACAAGTGGGCATTTAAACATCACAAGCTTTCTCCTGTGACTTGCGTAGACTTCCACATTTTAGCAGATAGTTCACAAAAACGTCCAGGAGAGCACGTGGAAATCTATAAAGCTTATTCCTTCATAAAAACTAATTTTCGTATGTAGATACGTCTGTGGCTTGGCTGCAGGATTTAAAAATAAATCTGCACAAAGAAAATATTTTTCCATGAGAAGAAACTTAGGCCAGGGCAGAATTTCGATAACACCAGAGTAATCAAAGTAATTTCAGTAATTCTGTGTTACTCTTTGATGCAGAATTAACACAAATTACACAATTACTCCTGCTTGTGTGATTAAGTGTAATTTTGGGGGGGAAACCTACTGTAGGAGCACGTTTTGCAAGCATGAGTGGCTAACCATGCTCGCTATTCGCGTTCTGCTGCATTTAGCACTGTATCTTAATGCAGAATGCATCCTCATGTCCGTTTTGGCTGGGAGGGGTCATTTTTTGCACTAAGAAAAAGCCCTAATTACAATTCTTGCATAATTAAAGCATAAACTCAGGGAATTCTTAGATAACTCCAAATGAATATGCTACACAGAATTACGTGAGCTACACCCGTGCCTCAAGAAATCTTTTCCCCTAGAACTCCATTAAACATGAGGAATTTGAGTAAATTTTCAAACCAAGGTGCATACTAATAATTGGTTTGGGCCATGTTAGCGTCAAAACGTTTGACGCTAACACGGCAAAAACTTAAAGTTAACAGCATTTCTAGGATGCGTGAACCCACCCATGGCCAAACACCATGGAATGGGCCCACAAATGACCACCCCAAGCCCCAGCAACACCCACACCAGAGGGAAACCAGAGGATGAGGGACCCCATCCTAGTTAAGTATAGGTAAGTATAATAAAAAAAAATTCTATGCCATTGGGGGCCCCTTACATGGGGCCCCCTGCATGGCACTGAGTCTAATGGCCATGCCCAGGGGACACTGGTCCTCTGGGCATGGCCATTGAGGTGGTGGGCATGACTCCTGTCTTTACTAAGACACAAGTCATTTTTGGGTGCTATTACGTTAAGATATGACGCTAGGCTGGTTAGTGCCATATATATTGGAGGTAATCAGCCTTGCATCATTTCTGGTGCCCTAACGCCACTTTCCCCTACCGCCACCTCCTCCCTGGCTAGCGTCTTTTCTTTTGACTGTAGCCGCTCCTTAGTGCTGGCTTGGGCCACTCCAAATATATGCACTCAGGAATGGCACTAAGGTTTTTGACGCAAAACTGCGTTAGCACAGTTTTGCGTCAAAAATTATAAATATGCCCCCAAATTTACACATTTACTTCAACTTTTTTATGGTTCCTTTATACTTGTGTGAGATTCCAGTGGTGTACCAGAGTACTGATCAGGGAAATCACATACAAGTGTAAAGAATATTGTAAATGCAATTCTCACATTTCAGTACATGTAGGATCAACCTGAAAATCCAAGTTCCTGTGCTACTCAATAATAGGAAAGTGCACCATTTACCTCAGTTTTCACGGGTTTTAGTACTAGGTACCATACAAATAAAATAAAAGCAATTTCAAAATTGTTTTTTTATTTACACTACTAACAGTAAACTGTTTATTTTTTGCCGTGTGTGAAATGAGCACTCACAGGTTTAGGAAAACAGGATTAAGTCACTGTTTCATCCAGAGCAGTAACTTAATCCTGTTTCTTCCAGCATGTAGAAATTACACTGCAGAAGGTGGGTAGTTTTGTTAGATAGGAAAAGGTACAAAACTTTCTCTTACATGAAGGCTTTGGTCCCTTCAAAGCATTAATTACATCCTTTTTGTAAGTACAGCCACGTAGACAATGTAGCCCATGGACAATAAATACCAAACTGACTGATTGGCCAAATGCTCCATTTCTTGGTCCAACTCAAACTCTTCCCTCTTCCTTAAATGAGTGGCCCTCCTCCGCTCTCACTATGAGCCTGATTCACAAAGGTAACTTGCATGGAAAATGAAAGTTTATGTCCAAATTTTCCTTTAATGGCCTGCCAGAAATCCATAAAGGGATTCATGCCATGTGTAAATGGCTTTAAGAATGCTGAGAAATTGCAACTCATAACTCACACTCAAGGAGTTGGAAATGAGTGATCCAAAGCATGGTTTCCCTTGGACGTTTGAGTACAGCCACAAAAAAGAGAATTTGTGGGCTTGTCCAAACTTCAATCCTACCCTTTCTCACTATGGAAGTGGTAGCAGATTTACTCGTTGAAGATCTTTATACTCGGGGAGAAATGTCCCGGTGCAGAGTTTCAGAAGTACTATGGGGAATAGGGTCAAAAATAAAAATAAATACATTCTGCACCCACACATATATGTACATTTATAGGTGGAGATTTAATAATTTGCTCAGCAGGTCCATATTTACACTCTGAGCCCTTTTATTGCAATTCATTACTATGCTTCATTTTCTGCTTTTTTTTGTTTGTGAAGTGGGGAGAAATGACTTTGCTTATTAGTTTACATAATAGCTGCCTTTGGTTAAGAAGTGGCTCTTTGGCCTTTTTACGAAAAATGTCACCATGATGCAAAATGGGTGTAACACAAGCCCCTGCAGGCCCTAAGGTGCAGAGGGGCTCCCAATAGGGGGCTCCCAAATCTTCAGAGCGCCCCCATTCAGCCCAAGACCATGAACACATGTGAGATACGGGAGACTCAAGAGCCCCTCATCAGATTCGGCAGGAGGGCCCCATCGTTTTGCGTTACATCATTGTCTTGAAAAGTAGCTATACAGTCCAAAAGAGTATGGCAGACTGCTGAGAAGTATTGAGACAATCCATGAAATTTTGGGGTATATTTATGATGGCCCTAGCGCCACCTTGCGCCACATTTACATTATTTGTTTAAATGCAAATGTGACGTTAAGGTGGCATTTTCCACGTGCCATATTTACAAAGTGGCGCAATGCAAGCATTGAGACACTTTGTAAACCCTTGCACCACATTATGCCACCACCAGGCATAATGTTAGCAATGTGGGCGTCCCCACGTAGGGAGGCCCAGAAAAACGGCGCAGGGAAATTTACTACATTTCACCGCGCCATTTTTAGCGTCATTATTAATATCTGTCTAAGACCAGCCCCTTGAAAACAGTCGGCCTCCCTGTGCTTTGCTGCATTAGCGCCATAATTGATGGCGCGAAACCAGCAAAATGCCACATTAGCACCATAAATTATGACACTAATGTGGACACAACCGCCGTGGTGCGCCATATTGTAAATACCGCGCACACATGGTGTCGTTAGGGGGACGTAATTGGGCACTAAAAATGTGGCGCGCCACTTTTCCATAAATATGCCCCCTTTGTGTTGAAAATTGGTAGTACAATCCAAGAAATTGTAGCAGCCCTCTTCAGACCTGTCCGTACCGCTGAAGAAAGATGTAGCAATCCTGATGAGAAGAGTAATACAGGCTGCTGTATTGAGCATCAATGTCACCTAGCAAATTCAGGCCCATCATTTCTAGCAGGATCTGCAAGCGACAGGTTAAAATCCTGGCAATGAAACCTCACTCTTTAATCCTTCTTAGGTAAAAAAAAAATTGGCTATCATTATACTGGGTTATTCAGAATACGTAGAAAGAACAGACACCACACTGTGTTCTACTACAGACACTGATACTGTGTCTCTGCTGTTAGAAATGTGGTCCTGATGAGCAATGGTGATCTGTCAAAAAATATAGAGCCATGCCAAGACGTGGTGGTGATAACTTGGTGGGCAGGATGGATGCTAGAAGTACATTTTACCCTGGCAGTCCATCAGATGCCTGAGGCGTAAAGCTCCAGTCACATCTTTCAAATCCCAAACCACTACCCCCACCATAGCTAGTTACCAGAGTACATTGCTGCATTTACAGCACCGCAGACCCTGCAGTTCCATCTGTCGCAGTCATTTTACAGCAGTTCTTTGGTGGGAATAAAATTCTAATCATTTTCGCAAATGACACTGACTAAATGTGCTTTAAAACACACTATTTCCAGGCAATTTTCCCAAAAAGTACTCTGATAACTAGTTATGGCCAAAGTTATTGGCCCAGGGCGCTTTAAACCACACAATTTGCCACATGTTTCTCCTAATTTTTCTTGAAACACAATCCCTGAACGTCCTTGTTAAAATTGTGGTTATTTTCTCTTCAGAATGTTACCATTATTGCTGGCCTTATGTACTTTAAAGCAGACCATTTGGAAAAGTCCCATGAAGTTCGTTATCTATATGAATAATGCTTTAGCAGCCACTTCATCCACAGCCCTGGAGGCATTTGACTGGTATATACTCATATTTCCCGATACTAATCCATCACTAATTCTTGTTGGGTTCTGGAGTAGCGTGCTATTCGCCAAAAAGCACTCCGACGCCTCGTCAGGGGTAGTAAGTGCTATATAAATACTATTACAATACAATATACTGTAAAATAAACTGGACACATAGAGAATGTAAGCACGGAAAGTTAGTCAGATGACGTTTCATGACTTAAATATCAGCAAATTGTTCGCAGTTAGAAGGGATTTAAACAGACGTCTTTAAGGCCCTTCTAGAAGAGAATAGGTTAGGTTCCAGTATTAGGCACTAGTAAATACAACACAAAAGGCGTTTTGCTAGAATCCCAACTTCTACCAAAATGTATGCACTCTTATTGAATGGGCATCATTTAGTAGTGGCTCAGCGTTGCGCTGCACCAAATTTGGCAGCGCCACGTCACTTCAGAAACGCAGGGATGACCTGTATTTAATACTGTATGGTGCACCCCTGTGTTTCCCCTAGCGCTGGCGCTAATATTAGCTGCCTAGCGCCAACGCAGGCACCTTTTCACCATAGTGCCAGGGTGGCTGCATTGAGGGAATGATTGTTTATGTGCAGGAAGGTGCCCCTTCCTGCACATAAACTATAATGGAGATTTGTTATTCCTATGTTTGCTTCACAATGCAGCACACATAAGAGTAGCAAATCATTATTATTTAATGATTGTTTAAGTGCAGCAAGGGACACCTTCATGCACATAAACAATCATTAATGTAATTTTGCTCTTCCTACTCTAGTCCACCCAAAGCTGTAATGACGGCGTGAGCTGCAGGTATTATTCTTTTTTTAATGTATACTGACTTATTATGCACACTTGTTTTGCTCCTCTCAAAATTAGACAGACAGTGCCACTATGTGGCGGACTGTCACTGGAGCTGGTGCTGACAATTAAGCGCTGGTAAGGAGCACAGGAAGCCACCTGCTCAAATTAAGCAGTCGTCTGCTGAGAGGCCACCTTGTGGTGCATAGTTTGCCCCCGGTTGATACCTCACTGGACCCTTTAGCCCTCAGTGGAGTAAAACTATACTTTAGGGCAGATGTCACCTATGTGTATAATACTGTGAGAGTGCTACAGATTTTCTTGTGAGCACTACAGACCTACTAATGGTATTAGGCCTACCTTAGGTCAGCACCAATCCTTCCAGAGTCTCTTCTGCTCCAGGCTACCTGTGCGCATTTAATGGGGGGGACGATCGTAGTCTCACATGTGCAGCCCCCACACATGTTCACATGTAACCATCCTGGGGTCCTCTACCCTAGCTACGCAGCAGTGGCCTTACCTTTAAAAAAAGACAATAGCAATTAACATGCACAGTCCAATTTCCATGCATTTACCATGAGTAAGACTCAAGTAGGGAGATTCACACACAGTAAATGTCCAAAAGCAGAGAAGTCAAAAGCAAAAATCCTGCCAGGCTAAATGGGCAGAACGCATCTGCTACTGTTCTCTACTGAGTTCCCACACTGTGGTGGCTGCTTAATTTCCTTACTAATATTTATGAGAGAGTAAGCTGCATATGGAATTAGTTTGATTCTCATTCTGTGTTTTATTTTGTGCACTACATGTCTCATTCCCTAATGTATTTTTAGTAAAACTGTTTTAGGTCCTATCTGGGGGTATATTGTTTAAATTCGAGTCCTGATCTAGTACACTCAGAAGAGGATGGCGGTTAATCACTCTTTGCTCCTTTTTATCTCACTCAAGCTTTTGGCTGATTTGGACTATTTTTACTTTCTGCCTGTTCCACGGCAGAAATGTTCCTCAATTTAGTGGCCCAGCTGTTTGGGAGCTGGTGCAAGGGAAAGCCTGGCAAGAAATTCTTGGCTGATGCACCAATGTGTTGCTGATGTGCCGAAGGCTTACGGATAGCCCATCCATACTTGCCCACACTAAGGGAGCAGGTGGATTAATATGATAGAAGAACTTTATTGAATTTAAATATCTATTCCTGGCCAATTCAAATACAGCCCACCTCAATGCAATTCACCCCATTCCAAGCCACCTCGCTCCAGTCCACCCCAATCCAATCCAACACACCCCACTCCAATTCAAAACCCCCAATCCAATCTATCTCACTGCAGCCCACCACATCCCAATCCAATACACCCCACCCCATTTCAATTCACCTCCTCCAATACTCACGCCATCCCACCTCAATCCACCCCACTCACTCCAATCCATCACACTCTATCCAAATCCAATCCACCTCATCCCAGTTCATCCACCCCACTCCAGTCCAATCCATCCAGCCCACTCCAATCCACCCTACTCCAATCCAGTCCACCCCACTCCAACCCAGTGAATCCAATCAATCCCACTTCAATCCAATCCAACCCACTGCAGTCCAAACTAATCGACCCCACCCCACCCCACCCCAATACAATACACCCCACCCTAGCCTTATCACTCCAATCCAAACCACCACCCCAATCCTGTCTAAGACACCCAATCCAATCCACCTACCCCATTGCAATCCACCCACTCCAATCTAATACACCCCACACCAGTCCACCCCACCCCATCTCCAACTCCAACCCAGTCCTCTCCACCTCACTCTACTCCAATCCAATCCACCCACTACCTCAACCCACACTCTACGACACTCTCTGACACTGAACCATTGACCTGTACTCCCCTCTTCTCAACTCTACGGCACTCTACTCTCCCTACTCCACGACACACCAACAAATCCACTCTATGACACTCTAATCCCCCACTTCACTCTGACACTGCATGCCACTAACTTTTAGCCATGTTGACCAACCACCACACTGGTGTACACCATTGCAAAACACATTGCCAACGGAAACAGCTCTAGTATAGGTGAGACCTACTGACTTTGCCAATGGATCATCTGATCTCATCTGCCTTTCTCTTTGCCCCTCAGATCTCGTTATCTCGTCTCATTTTCTAGTTTTTTTTTTTTATTCCTAGTGCTTTTTCCCTCCAGTTTGAGATTCCTTCCTGCAGACACCTACCTCCAGCATAGGAGCCTAGAGCCTACTAGAAGGCTACCTGTGGCAGGTCCAGTGAAAGAAAGAAGAATTTTCCTTGAGCCTAGCTATTGACAGCCATTCTTCTAGCCCTCACTGTTGCTGGGTGCAAAATCGGTTGTATTGATCTGGAAGTTCTCGTTTGCCCTGGAGTTCATAGCCACTTGTTGCTTTATATTGCTAATAAATTGTATCCATGATCTAGTACAAGTGTGTGGGGGTGTCAACATGCACCTTTGTTTCATGGTGTCATTCCTGCTCTAGGCTAGTTTTCTTGACTTCGGTTCTGAGGAGAGGGTGGATCATAAAATTCTATCATTAAAAATTTGGAAGAGATTCCATTTATTTGGATATATAAATACTCCAGGTCAGACTGAAACTCAACCCTGGAAAGAATGTCCAAACCAGTCCTTCACTGCAGGAGCCCCCAGCTGGAATGGACTCTCAGGTTGTGATGATTGGATCATAGAAACCCACCCTGTTCTGAAAGTAGCCCTACAGTATGCAGTCTACCACAAAAATTCCGGATTAATGGGATGGCCATTCTACCCTTGTAAATGCTTAAATACCCAATGTTTCGTAATAAATAGATTACATCACAAAAATGCCAGTAAATAGTTAAGTGGAGTTGCAAACAGAATCCACCTGACATCTCAGAACAACATGGAAAATATATATTATCCAATGGGTTCCATTAGGTGGTTTGAGGATAATTGGAGGCTTTTCAAAAGAATTGTTTTCTCAACACACTTTAATCAATAGCAGTCTTGAACGTCCTGGCTCTTATTTGTGGCTGTTTTGGTTTTCCTGGCCAAAATAAAAGTCCAGGAGGGCTGTTCTGAAACATTGCTTCTTCCTTTCCAGGCATTATTGTTTTTGCATGAGTTAAGTTGTTTGACCTTTGTACAATGGCATCTTGGATGTGTTTAGTGGGTTTTCCTATCAGTTTCCATGACTGTTCAACTGTTCAAAGTAACCTGACTTGCTCACTTCAAATTCTCTTCTCACCTTAACTCATTGCTTTCAATGGTTCCCCCTAGCAGGACACATAAAAATCAAACTCTGCTTTGTCATCCATAAATCTCTCAAAACCTCCAAACTGGACTACTACCTTTGCAAGTTGGATGATCTACCTGAAAGTTCACTCAGCGAGAACTCCTAAATGCTCGAATAACAGGATTAATAGATGGACATACTATTAACCTTCAAAGTTCTTAAATGAGTTGACATCCCACCTAAGGATGTGCCCTTCGTTCATGCAGTCCAGGGAAGATTGAAGAACTTTTCAGGTCCAACAACCCTACTAGGTTCATATGGGCTCCACCGCTGTGGGAAACCTGTAGCACAACTAAGGATTCCTGAAGCAGCGCTCTCCCACCCCAGGAGATGTTGTAAATGGCCAATGGATCTTATTGTATAACATTTGCTATTCACAGTTTTCCATTTCCCTGCATGATTTCTTTGCAATATTGTTCAAAGCATCTCAATGTACTTCTTGCTTTTTTCTGCGCTTTGGAGCCACAGAAAGAGAATCTGTGATTGCACTTAAAACCTAGGTAATGTGCAAGCAAAGGAGGCAATTGCACTCAATTGACACAGGAGTTGCCATCATTTGTAACACCCTGGCAAGAGATGTCTCTCAAGTTGCAACATAATGAGGCCACCTTCTAGATTTTCTTAACACAGAAATCTGAATGAAGATTTACAGAGGTATTTGGATGCCAGTGATGAAACTGAAACCCTGCCCCTGGTGCTGCGGCATGCTGTTAGGGCCATATGAATGAAGAGCAGAGACATCTCTTGCTCACTCTTTGGAAGCAGATCAAAGTGGGTATTTTAAACTCTTTTACTCACCCTGAAGGCTGCCAGCATTGAAGTTAAGAAACTAATAGATATGGCGTTAATATAGCTCACACAAATAGATACCCAACATACCAGTATACAAGTGCTCACGCACACACACACTCTCTCTCTCTTCTCTCTCTCACTCTCTCTCTCTCTCTCTTCTCTCTCTGTCTCCCTCTCTCTCTCTCTCTCTCTCCCTCTCTCTATTCTCTCTCTCTCTGAATATATATATATATATATATATATATATTCACTGAAAAACCAAAGGTTAGAGGGGCGTTATAGTTAGGCTCACATTTCAAGCGTACAAAACCATAGAAATTCAGCAGTTATAGTTAGAGATACCTCAAGTAACTATAACTCGTGCCCTAAGGTAACTAGTTTATTATTATTTTTTTTTTAAATGCCCTTTACGGGCTACCTGACAGTTAAGGAGAAACCTTTGGGCTTCCCCTGCAGTGCCATTGCTTCAGCAAGCACGGAGCTGCTTTGACAGCAGCTCCCTGCTTGCTGAAGCCTTTCATGTCTGTCCCTGCGTGCGTGCATGCGTGCAGGGGACAGAGATGAAAGCTCTGCTGTTTGACAGTGGGACCTGCTTTAACGGTCCCACTGTCAAACAGCAGAGTGTTTGCTGTGGCTTGGCTGCAGCACTGTATTCAAGCTACAGCAAACAGCTATTTCCCGGGTGTGGGCACCCCTGGGACATAGCAGGAACCTGCCCTGGGGGGAGTCCCAGGGTCATCAGTGGCCACCCTCCAACATGAAGATAGCCCTGGGGGTGGTGGTCCCCAGGGTCTGGGGGTCCGAAATCGATCCCCTTTCAATTGTTTTCTGTTTTTCCATAGGGGGTGGTGCCCCCTTGGCACATATCTATAGAAAAGCCCTTGAGGGTGGTGGTCCCCGGAGCTAATAGGGGTCCCAAAGGGACTACCTATTCTTTTTTTTAAATATTTGCCCTGGTGTGTGGTGGTCCCCAGGATACGGGGAGGCCATAGGACCCCCTGCATATCATTTCTTAAATGCCCTGGGGAGATAGTGGTCCCCGGGGCACTTGGAGAGGGCCGGGCAGCCCCTTGCATATCATAACAGCCCTAGGGAGGTGGTGGTCCCCAGGGCAGCGGGGGCACACAGCCCCACATAAACAATATAAGCCCTGGTGAGGTGGTGGACCCCAGGCCAGTGGGAGGGGCCAGAAGGCCCTCCCACCCCAGCATTTCAAAAAAAAAAAATGCCCCTGTGTCTTGGCCCACCTAGGGGCTTTATGATAAGAAAGCGTGGGACCACGTTTCTTTCTTTTTTTTATTTTTTTATTTACAGCAGGTTCACAGATGTGCCACAGATCCGACCGCAAAATTTAAAAAAATGCTTTTTAGCCCTGGGGGAGTCCGTTTGGGACCCCACCACCAGAGCGAAGGGGTCAGGGTGTTCGTACTCTGCCCCCTTTGTATTTTTTAATATTGTTTTCTGGGACTCGGCTTCAGCTGAGTCCCAAGATGGCTGACAACACTTCTGTTGTTGAAGTGTTATCAGCCAATTAGATCTCCGCACGAGATCGGGAGGGGTGGTGAATCCTTCGTGTCCCTATATATACAAATTTGGATTTTCTTAAATTTCTCGGAAACTCCTGAACAGATTTACACCAATTAACAAAAAGGGCTCTTTCTGGACCAAAAGCTACCTTTCTCCCAAACGTGGTGTAATTCCTTCCAGTGGTTTTTGCACAATCACTGTTCAATTTTTCCTATGGGAATTAACATTGGAAAAGCTGTAAATTTCACCCTCCTTTATCTCGGCCCCTTCTGATGGATCACCCCGACATTTTCCGGACAGCAGCTCACCTGACTGACAAACCTTTTGAGAAAATGTTTTGAAGATTCGTCAAGCGACGTCAAAGATATAGGCAAGCAAAAAAACACTTTTTCTATGGAAACTAGGTCCTAACTATAACTACATAGTGGCGACCGCCACTAGGTAATAAATATATATATATATATATATATATATATATATATATATATATATATATATATACAAAGATATATATATATATATATATATATATATATATATATATATATATATATATATATATAATATATGTATCTTTCTCACACACCGAGGACTTTAGTGCAGACAAGTAGTGCCCATCAGGCAAGGGCTCGCAGAAGGTGTATCATCCAAAACCCCTTAGGACTTCAGGAAAGTAACACTTTAGGTCACACGGATTATCAGAACCAACATTTTAAACAGTAGCAGTAGCATCAATGACAGTTCAGGGTGAGATGGTAGCTTTGGAGAGGTTGGAGAATGCTGATAAGGTGGTTAGCATTGTAGTGTTCCAGGTACATTGGGATAGACTTGGAGACACTATTGCCAGGCTAAAGCTATCTGAGTTACTACAAAGCAAATTACAATCAATGGTTTTCGTGGCAACTGGATATCTTGCTAAGAGTTCTTGCTGACACTTTATTTTGCACTTGGCCTTTAGATATCCCTACACTTTTTGTTATCTCTGCTTTGGCTCCCTCTGCATAGATATCCTTCTTCTGTGTTTTTTGGATGGCTTCTGCACTGGTTGATTTCTTTATGCTCCTCTATACCGCTTTACTCATAATCTGTTGAACTGAAGAATTCACTTTCTCCCAGGTCATGGTAAAGTCTTCTATTCACTCCACGCTCAGCAAAGCATGTTTGAGAGGAAATTGGTTTGAGTGCTGTTGGTGGTGTTTATTTGCTGATATCTTGTTTACAATAGTTTGTCATGTTTTTTTTCTCTATTTGACATCCTGACCACTGAAGAGTGGGCTGCAGCGATTCTTCAGCTGTGTAGTGTTTTGTCTGTTCTATGCCCTTCCTTGTTTCTTCCCCTGAGTAACTCAGGCCTTTCCTGTTACGTATATTCAGGCATAGGTTCATGCAGGAGGGGAGCTTTGGCATTCACCTCAGTACATCGCATTTCAGATTTCTGACTGTTTGCCAGGCCCATTGTTCGTGATTAATCCAGATGTGAACCCCCTAAAGGTACTGGTGGTCACTAAGATTCAGCCAACAGGCGACTCAGCAGGAGTGAGGTTTCCTCTTAGGTAAAATTAATCAGATTACAGCTTGATCGGATGATTCCCAATTGGGCGCTTTGTCCCTTATGCCTGGCTCTGAAGTCACTAGTCATAGGCGGTCATTACAACATTGGCGGTAAAAGCCGCTTACCGCTGTGCAGAAGACCGCCAACACACCGCTGTGGCCGCAGAATTCCGCCACGGCCATTATGACCCACTGCTCGGAATCCGTCAAAATTCAGACACCCACACAAGTCCGCCACACCAAAGGTCAGTGATAAACTGGCGAAAACAAAACCTCCACCGTCATGCCAACAGAAATACGCCCACACTATCACGACACACGAATCCACGGGGCGGTCTTTCAACCGCGGTATTCCATTGGCGGTACACACCGCCGCGCTCAAAATACACACACATTTCCAAAACACAGCCACATTGGGCAATTCGAAACACACACACCTGACACGAATACACCCACCACACCCACACACCCAATACAATATAAAACACACCCCCACATCACCCACAAGCCCCTACGACAAAAATCCCGAACGAAGGCCAGAGAGAGACACCACAAACAACTAGCAAGCATCCACAGGCACACAATACCATCACCCACAGAACTTCCATGCACCTCACACAACACACCACTAAATATCACTCCACTTATCACTACACACACCACCCCACACATCACCCACACCACCCCATGGCACGGCAAAGTCACCCCAGGTTCTCTGAGGAGGAGCTCAGGGTCATGGTGGAGGAACTCGTCCGGGTAGAGCCACAGCTATTCGGATCACAGGTGCAGCACACCTCCATAGCTAGGAAGATGGAGCAATGGCGCAGAATAGTGGACAGGGTCAAAGCAGTGGGACAGCATCCAAGAAATCGGGATGACATCAGGAAGAGGTGGAACGACCTACGGGGAAGGTACGTTCCGTGGTCTCAAGACACCACCTTGCGGTTCAGCGGACTGGCGGCGACCCCCACCTCCTCCTCCACAACTAACAACATGGGAGGAGCAGGTCTTGGCGATTCTGCATCCTGAGGGCCTCGCAGGAGTAGATGGAGAAATTGACTCTGGTAAGTCAAATCTTAACTATTACATCCCCCACCCTACCTGCATGCCATCACATACCCCCACCCTCACCCTCACCCCCATCACTCCTACTCCTCACAAATGTTCCACTATCACAACCCACACATCCCAACACCAAGCCCCGCATGCAACAACAAAGCATGGACACCGATCACCAAAGCATGGCCACTGCACATACCCATACACCCCCCTAAACCACCATCACACAAGGTCCTACACAGAAATGCAAGCACTGGGGTACACGGATACCCACCCATTGTACACCATGGCACACACAGATGTAATAAACATCCTTTTATACCCCTGAGGACCCCTACCCAACGTCAAAGGACAGGAGGGTCCACACATGTCCACTCCACCCACAGAAGAGGCCCACAGTGATGACAGCAGCTCTGTTCAACTGGATCTAGATGACCAGCCCGGCCCATCGGGGACCTCTGGACAGTCGGTTCCCCTCACACAGTCACAGGCCACCACAGAGCTTCCCCCCTCTGGAAACACCAGCACAGCACCCACCCAGCGGTCCCATACCTCTGTCCCCAGGACACGTCAATCAGCAGTGTGTCCACCACTACAGGGAACCCAGGCTAACCCACCACCCCAACAACAACAGGGACCTGGGGGCAGTGGTAGTGGGCACACGGTCCAGGGGACGGAGGCCCAGGAACACAGAGGAATTGGGAGGGCTGCTGTGCGACAGGGGGAGGACAGGCCCAGGGAACCCACTCTCCACGAGGCCCTCTCCTCCATCATGGGAGCCTACCACCACTCCCAGGAGACGATGGCAACGGTACTGGACAAGTTTCAGGAGACCCAGCGCCTGCAGGAGGAACAGTATTTGGGCTTCAGGGAGGAACTCAGAACAATCAATTCCACCCTGGGCACCATCGTAGGGGTGCTGAAGGAAGTACTCAACACCAGGAGGGACACTGTGGCACAACAAGGGGCCCCTGACACTAGCATGGACGATGAACTGCCCACCACCTCTGCCGGCGCTAGTGGACAGGAGGCACCGCCGCAGGACCACCACACCAGCACCCCACCCCCTGCAGAGGGAGAACCACCCCACAAACGGTCCCTGAGATCCAGGACAAAGACAGAGAATGATGCCAAGACCCCTGCCAAGAAATGAGACCACCCTGAATGTCATCCTTCTGTCCCACTTTGTCACCCTGTCCATCCTTAAACTGCCCCAGCTCCACTTCCTATGCGTATTTGGGCAATGCACCTGTGAGACTAATAGACTGGACTCTGCCATGGACATTCCTCCACCATCAACCCTCACCATTTTGCATCCCCCTCCAATATTGAGCACTTAAATAAACACCCTTGAAGCACAAAACAATCTGGAGTCAGTCTGTGATTTCGGAATAGTGTATTAGCAATTACTGTGGCAAAATGCTCTTTCAATTGTAATGTCAACATACCTATGTCACACAGCTGTAGTCCATGGGGAATCAAAGCAGATGTCACACAGTGGGACCCACATCTGTGAAATCGTAAGGGAAAGTGACAACTCAGTGACCATACACTGGGTGAAAAAGACAGACAGTAAAGAGGTAGTAGTGTAAAAGTACATGTAGTAGGCAGGTTTGTATTCTTACCTGTGTCTCACTGGAAATATTGCTGGATCACTGAGTTCCTGTTGTCCATGTCCTCTTCTTCTGCTTCCTCGTCTTCACTGTCCACAGGCTCTACAGCTGCAACAACACCGCCATCTGGACCATCCTCCTGCAGAAAAGGCTCCTGTTGTTGCAAAGCTAAGTTGTGAAGCATACAGCAGGCCACGATGATCGGGCACACCTTCTTTGGTGAGTAGAATAGGGATCCACCTGTCATATGTACGCACCTGCCGAAGGTCCGCTGTATTATCCTCCGAGTTCGCCCATGGGCCTCATTGTAGCGTTCCTCTGCCCTTGTCCTGGGATTCCTCACTGGGGTCAGTAGCCATGACAGGTTGGGGTAACCAGAGTCACCTGAAAATGGCGAGGGACACACTAACCTGTAGGGATATCCCCAGACCGAGACAACCATTCCCACTGACTTGCTTCCAGGTCCTCACCTAATAGCCACACACGGTGCCTCTGGAGTTGACCCATCACATAAGGGATGCTGCCATTCCGCAGGTTGTAAGCGTCATGCACTGAGCCAGGGAATTTGGTATTAACATGGGAGATGTACTGGTCTGCCAAACACACCATCTGCACATTCATCGAATGATAATTCTTCCGGTTTGCGGGGGGTACCAAAGCCACATGTGTCCCATCACTGGCACCTATGATGTTGGGGATATGTCCCAGGGCACAGAAGTCTCCTTTCACTGTAGGCAAATCCTCCACCTGAGGGAAAACGATGTAGCTCCGCATGTGTTTCAGCAGGGCAGACAACACTCTGGACAACACGTTGGAAAACATAGGCTGGGACATCCCTGATGCTATGGCCACTGTTGTTTGAAATGACCCACTTGCAAGGAAATGGAGTACTGACAGCACCTGCACTTGAGGGGGGATTCCTGTGGGATGGCGGATAGCTGACATCAGGCCTGGCTCCAGCTGGGCACAAAGTTCCAGGATTGTGGCATGGTCAAGCCTGTAGGTGATGATCACATGTCTTTCCTCCATTGTCGACAGGTCCACCCAGCGGTCTGTACACCGGAGGATGCCGCCATCTCCTCACATGTCCCAGCGGACGGTGCCTATGAAGGACAACAGCGAGCAAAGAGTCAAACAACTCAGAGGTACGTAAACACAGCTTACACCGAACACGAATCATAATCCGATATTTGGCCTGTATGTGTGTTGAGGCCAGGCCTAAGTATGTGTGACGCAGTTAAAAATTAAGCCATGTGGGCCCCTGAAATGGCGGCTGCTTGACCTGTATAGTGGGACAATGGGATTTGAGGTAACTGCACTGGCGTTGTACACCGTCGCGGTACGCGGTCGAAGACCGCGGCACAATCCTGCATTGGTTAACATTGGACCCTATGGGTCCCAGGAGCCAATGATGATGTACGCCGGTGGTGACGGTACGCATCGCCGCGGACGTGACCGCCATTTTCTATCTGTTCAATCACTCGATACCTGATCTTCGACAGGAGAGGACCTACACTGCAAGTGCTGGTGTGACCTCAGTCTGGAAGAGACAATGGCTCGTGCGACTGGGGAAAGGGCCCCTGCCTTCACATTGGAGGAGTTGGAGAAACTCGTGGATGGGGTCCTCCCCCAGTACACGCTACTCTATGGTCCTCCAGACAAACAGGTAAATACACTGGGAGCATGCTGTATGGGCTATGCCTGTGTGGAGTGGGGTGGATGAAAGATGGGGGGGGAGATTGAGGCGTGCATGAAACGACGGTGAGTGCATGTACATCATGGCAAGGGTAGGGATGGGGGCCAATGACTGTGACGGTGCATTTGGTAATAACTTTTCTTTTCGCCCTGTACAATTCATGTAGGTCAGCGCCCACCAGAAAAAATATATTTGGCGTGCCATTGCCAAGGATGTCCGGACCCTGGGGGTCTACCACAGACGGAGCACCCACTGCCGTAAAAGACGGGAGGACATTCGCCGCTGGAGCAAGAAGATGGCGGAGGCCCAGCTGGGGATGGCCTCCCAACGTGGGAGGGGTGCCCGTAGCACCATGACCCCCCTGATGTTCAGGATCCTGGCGGTGGCGTTCCCAGAGTTGGATGGGCGCTTGGGGGCATCACAGCAGCCACAAGGGGGTGAGTACACTCTCATTCTGCTGAATTTGCACGCAGTGGAGGTGTCTGGGTGGGGGAGGTGGGCTGTGGGTTTCCCTAGGCCAGGGCGAGTTTAGGAGGCAAGGTCCCCTTGTCCTGGCAGAGCCTGTGGCACCCCACCTGTGTACAGTGCCAAGTACACCTAGTCAGGCTCCTGTGAAATCGATGTGCGCAGATGTCATCCATAGCCTTGTAGGCCATGTCCCAGGGATTGAACAGTGGAGGCCAAGTGCGCGGCCTAGTGCAGGGGGCTTCTGTGTCTATCGTGTCCGCCAATGGTAGCGGTAATGCATGCACTCAACATGTCTTTCTTCTGTCGTCGTCCCCCTTTTTGTTGTCTCCCTGTTCTTGTGTGCGTTAGCATCATCAGGCGGAGGAGCAGTGGAAACGGAGCAGGAGGGAGCTGCATCCCACATGGCCCTGGAGTGCGAGACAACGGAGTTGAAGTACACCAGTGGGACGGAGGGCGAGGGGAGCTCCACGGCGGGGACAGGAGCTGATACCAGTGACATGGACTCGTCCTCTGATGGGAGCTCCCTTGTGGTGGTGGCAACATCTGTGCCCCCAGCATCTACAGGTACAGCCGCCACCCCCCCTACCAGCACCGCCCTCCGAGCAGCCCCTCAGCCTTTGCCCCGTGCCCGCTCACCCAGGAGGGTGGGCATCACCTTCGCCCCAGGCACCTCAGGCCCTGCCCCAGTCACCCCTGCTGCCCTCAGTGAGGAGGCCATTGACCTCCTCAGGTCCCTCACTGTTGGGCAGTCTACCATTTTGAATGCCATCCATGGTGTAGAAAGGCAGTTGCAACAAACAAATGCATTCCTGGAGGGCATTCATTCTTGTCAGGAGGCCCTTCAGCAAGCTTTTCAGACTCTGGCCTCAGCACTGATGGCAGCCATTGTCCCTGTCTCTAGCCTCCCCCCTCCAACTTCCTCCACCCAGACCCAATCCCCTGTACCTCAGCCTATCCCAAGCACACCTTCAGACCAGCATGCACACACCTCAACACACAAGGGAAGCGCAGGCAAACATAAGCACCACACATCCCACAGCACTCACGCAAGCATCACACACATGCAGACACACCAACATCGACTGCCTCTACTGTGTCCCCCTCCTCCTCGCCTCCCTCCTCCCTCCCAGTCTCGTCTATACTCACACCTGCATGCACTACCTCTACAGCCACTGCTGCCATCACCAGCACACACGCCACCACACCCCGCTCACATGCAGTCACCACCCCCACTGCCATTCACACTTCCCCTGCGTCCTCTCCCAGTGTGTCTGTGACGCCACCTCCCAAGATACACAAACGAAGGCACCCACCCAACAGCCATCCACCTCACGACAGCCTCCAGCCCATGCACTTTCACCCAAAGTCACCAAACCAACACCTCCTACAACCACAACCTCTTCCTCCACTCCCAAACCCCCTCCAGCTACCCGTCCCAGTGTTTCCCAAAAACTTTTCCTGTCCAACCTTGACCTCTTTCCCACACCTCCCCAACCCCGTCCGCCTCCTAGGGCCCGACTCTCCAGGTCCCATTCTAGCACCTCAGCTACAACATCTCCGGGACCAGTGGTGCCTGTAGTCACCGGAATCTGGAGTGCACCGGCCACCAGGGCAGCCAGTGTGGCACAGAGCCACAGCACGGACAGTCCCCCACCAGTGAAGCATCTACAGTTGGCCAGTGCCAGACTCCAGCCACCAAAGCCGCTCCCAGAGGTACAGGTGGGAGTGTGGAGTCAGCTGCGACACCTTCCAAGGTGGGGAAGGGCCACAAGAAAGTCAGCAGGTCTGGGAAGAGCAGCACGGCGGAGAAGACCGCCATCATCCCTGCTGCCCAGGATCCCACCGCCATCATCCCCGCTGCCCAGGAGCCCACCGCCAGCATCTGCTGCCCAAGAGGCCACCGCCAGCACCTGCCCTGCTGCCCAAGAGGCCACCGCCAGCACCTGCCCTGCTGCCCAAGAGGCCACCGCCAGCACCTGTCCTGCTGCCCAAGAGGCCACCGCCAGCACCTGCCCTACTGCCCAAGAGACCACCGCCAGCACCTGCCCTGCTGCCCAAGAGGCCACCGCCAGCACCTGCCCTGCTGCCCAAGAGGCCACTGCCAGCACCTGTCCTGCTGCCCAAGAGGCCACCGCTAGCACCTGCCCTACTGCCCAAGAGACCACCGCCAGCACCTGCCCTGCTGCCCAAGAGGCCACCGCCAGCACCAGCCCTGCTGGGCCAGACAGGACCGCCAGCACCAGCCCCGCTGGGCCAGAGAGGACCGCCAGCACCAGCCCCGCTGGGCCAGACAGGACCGCCAGCACCAGCACCAGCCCCACTAGGCCAGACAGGACCACCAGCACCAGCCCCACTGGGCCAGACAGGACCACCAGCCCCGCGGGGCCATGAAGGACCGCCAGCAACTGAGTCACTGCAAAGGACACCACCGCCACAAGCACCGCTGAACAGGGCACCGCATCACATCCACTATCTCAGTCCTTAGCAGAAAGAAGCACTCTGGGCACCATGCCCCCTCCAGAACCAGTGGAGACTGTCATCCACTTGTGAGACTGTGGCTTTGCACTCCCCAGGATGGAACAGTGGGCAACCCACCCACTGTAGAGACTTGAGAAACTGTGTCTTTGCACTCCCCAGGATGGAACAGTGGGCAACCCACCCACTGTAGAGACTTGAGAGACTGTGGCTTTGCACTCCCCAGGATGAAACAGTGGGCAACCCACCCACTGTAGATTTCTTGAGAAACTGTGGCTTAGCAGGAAGAAGCACTCTGGGCACCATGCCCCCTCCAGAACCAGTGGAGACTGTCATCCACTTGTGAGACTGTGGCTTTGCATTCCCCAGGATGGAACAGTGGGCAAACCACCCACTTGTTAGACTTGAGAGACTGTGGCTTTGCACTCCCCAGGATGGAACAGTGGGCAAACCACCCACTGTAGAGACTTGAGAGACTGTGGCTTTGCACTCCTCAGGATGAACAGTGGGCAACCCACCCACTGTAGAGACTTGAGAGACTGTGGCTTTGCACTCCCCAGGATGGAACAGTGGGCATGTGGCCCCCTCGTGGATTTGGCGTCATGCACTCAACCGGTTGAGGTGCCCCCCTTTCTCTCCCCCTGAGGTGCCTGTTTTCTTGCTCTATGATGCCCCTGCAGTGCTCTCTCCGTCATGGTCAGGGATCTTGTGTGGGCCTCGCCCATACCGTGTGGGCCCAGTGTTCCGCAGACTTCATTGGAGCACTACCTGGACTACTAAGCTTGGTGTATATTTTGTTTATAGTGTATATATATATATATTTTTGCGAACTTGATTTTAATATATTACAATGGTTACACTCATTTTCTTTTGTCTTTGCATTCTGGGGTTGGGGGGTGTAACTATAATGTATCATGCTGTATTAGTGTGTGTGTTGTCGTGAGTGGGGGTGGGGGTGTTGCGTGGTGCATGTGTATGTCCCTGTTTTTTCCCTCCCCCCTCCCCTGTGTCGTAGGTGCAGTACTCACCGTTGTCTTTGCCACCAGCGTTCGTGCTCCTGGTAGAGGAGCAAGAAGATAAGGGCTGGCAGTATCTGCAGCTCTGGTTCCTTGGCGTCCGGATTCCTCGTGGGGTGTGTAGAGGTGAGCGTTTTCCCTTCGAAGTCCTGTTTCCACCGTGTTTTTGTCCGCTGTGAATCCGCCCTGCAAAAGGTGGCGGATTGGTAGGTTGTGATACTGTGGGCGGTACTTTGTCCTCTGCCTGTCTGTTGGCAGTGACCGCCACGCTGTTTGTTTGTACCGCCGTGGCGGTCGGAGTGTTAAAGTGGCTGTCTTTGTTGGTGGTTTCCACCACGGTCGTAATTGCAATTTTTTTACCGCCGGCCTGTTGGCGGTCTTACCGCCGCTTTAACACTGTCCGCCAGGGTTGTAATGACCACCATAGTCTGGAAAGAAGATAGAATGTCCCAATTAACCCATCAAAGGTGGAGGTTTTGGCATCCATGAGGTGGTATCACTTTATTCCCTCCAGAGAAATACTCTAGATACCCCACTATGTTCAAGTCTTTCCTGGAACACTTTATCAAACATTATTTGATCCTTCCAGATACTATTATCTTATCTTATCAAGGATGCCATGGTTTAGTCTACACCATTGGGTACTTAACCATAGCCTATTGGCCTGCAACTACGTGGTATTCCTTTATCACTTTAGGGTAGTCCTTGAACAGCAGCTAATGATTCAAGCACCACATAGTGGCTCTACGACTCTGTCAAAGATCCCAGGAGTTGTTGCAGTACATTAGCCATTTTTAACATCTCGTGTCGTCGGCAGCTTAGACAGGCTTTAGCAGCATTTGGTCCGGGACTCAGAGAAGATCTGCAGGATACATTGTCCATGTTCATGAATTGCTGCAACTATTTCTATTGATTTATCATTGCAGAGGTCTGCGCCACATAAAAATCGCCATTCAGAAAAGAGTCAGTCCAATAGGAGTTGCTTAGCCATAGCATCAAGAAAAAACTTTAATCTGAAGAACCAACAGAGGAAACCATCAGTAGGCCCTGTTTGAAGACCTTCATCAGCAGAGTAGAAGGACAGGACAAGAAAGGCTGGGTTGTAGAAAGAGCGGTGATAATGTGCAGAGCTGCACTTCGTTGTCGGTAAACAGGTCTGCTTTGCCTTGAATGAGAGACCCGGACCGTTGCAACCATTTCCCTCAGATCTATCAATCTAAAGACTCATTTTCATCTTCCCATTTTCTCAATTCCTCTGGTTCATTAAAGAGTTTTGCTTGATGGTTTCTGCTGCTTTATGCTGTCTCATGGACAGCACTTTTCTGAAGCTGCAATCTTTGCCAATCCAATTAAAGAGCCCATTGGAGGCATTGCTGACACAATGTTAAGCTCTGGAGATATTATGAATGAAGTTGCTCTTCTTCTCATTCTCATGGATACTGCAGTGGTCACCTATAGAGGCTGCAGTTTGATATAATTGATGTTCCCTCATTTTCCATTGTTCTTGGTACCTCTTTGCTCTGACCACATTATAAGATGATAGGAGCAGATATTAGCATTTACCTATGAATATTGTGTACATACCTGCTCACCGCTCCTGCAGTGCCAGTCTCAAACATAAAGTTGTTTTGCTGTGCAGAAAATAGACAATTCTGCCCTTCCAGCTGAGAATAAGGAGTTTGAAGACATCACTAGAGCTAATACTTTATCACCTCCTTGAGACTACGATTGCTCTCAATATTTGATCCCTGGATCCAGTGGTGGCTGGTGACATTTGAAAGTCGTGGGGCGTTAAAGGTGGGTATGCTTTTACATAGTAAGTGAAGCAAGCACGCCTAATGGACAAACATGGGGTCCAGGGTGGGTCCGCCTCCCAAAATTGTTTTGAAAAAGATGAACAAATGGTGCATGTGAAAGACAAAGAATTTAGTGAGAAATTAAGGTTTATAAAGCAGTGCAAATGTATAGCCTTGAAATATTAAACACATTAAAAACTGCACAATATCTTACTGAAATAATAAGTTCAACAGTTATTTTAATGTGCAAATTGTACAGCATGACAACTTCAGGCCCCTTAAGATGTATGCTTGTCCAGTGTCTTGAACTGCGTGCAACATCAACTTTGGAAGAAAATGTTCTAACCAGGCATTGGGAAGCATCCAGAGCTGCTAGCTGCAATCAGCCATACAGAAATATGAGCAGGCAGGTATTTAAGTGGGATGCAAAAAGTGAGGGGTCTCCTAAAAGTACATGTAAAATACATGTCTGTTCTTCCCTTAGTGTACCACCCGACCTGTATTTTGGTTTCTCTCTGAGATCTTACTGCATCCAGAAATATAACACAACAACTGACGAACACCTAAAACTTGTCAGTCCTATTGGCTTTGTCAATGTTATTTGTTTATGCTAAATGAGTGACAACAATGACTTGTTATAAATAATTAACATTGGAAATGTTTCAATTCTGAAATTGTGAGACTATAAATTATATATTATTGAGGCCTGTGGAAGGAGTATGGCCTTCAGTTATGTGTGCTTTATGTTAGATATGTTTGCCCTTTTTCTCTGCACATCTCATCCATCAGCACATTTCCAACATCCTCTCTTTCCTCTTCAGCACCCTCTTTTCACTCTTGCCTGAATTCACTTCCTCGCATCGCCCTCATTTTACCATCTCAAATATACACTGCACTCAAACACATTGAAGCACTTTATTTCCTTTGGCTTTCACCTTCTAAATATTTTGACCTCTTTGCACAACCTTTGCACACATTTACACTGAATCTTAATTGTAACTGTATTACATGACCATTGTTTTGTGTGCTCTACAGAGGCGCCAACCAACTGACAGGCACTGTGCTTTGCCAGCTTCAGTCTCAGCGCCAGCCCGCTTAATCAAAGCCCTTCATAAACACCTGGCAAAAGTCTTCATTATTGAAGAGTAATACGAAAAAAATACAGAAACACAGCAAGATGAAACAGTTAACTCTCTTGGGGAATGCAACATTAAATAAAACATGAAAAAAAGAGATGAACAAAATCACTGACACACATTGCCTTTGCGTTTTTAACATTCATTGTTCGCAAATCAATCCATGTTTTTGGCATCAATGTTAAGGGC
Source organism: Pleurodeles waltl (assembly GCF_031143425.1). Lineage (NCBI taxonomy): Eukaryota > Metazoa > Chordata > Amphibia > Caudata > Salamandridae > Pleurodeles > Pleurodeles waltl. The sequence continues at coordinate 1,003,751,034 of NC_090449.1, read as the reverse complement.
ATGAAGATAGGGCCAGTTTTAATGCCACACAGCAGATAACTACCTTTCCTATAAGCACAAATTTCTGCCTTTGAGCTTGACTCGGATACTTGGATAAACATTGCAAAGGGAATTCAGAAGCATGCTCCTTTTTTGGAACAATTTAGCGGGGGAACAAATATAGCAGCTCCACTTCTGAAGGGTCTAGCGATCTGCAGACATGGCCTGGGGTGCCACAGTGGGGAGGCTAAGGTGACAGGGTTACAACTCAATATAAATAACTCAAGATTAGCATTATAACGCTTACCACTATCTAAAACAAGACACCAAATTACTCGTGCTTGCCTTCACTCATACTGTGTGACGAATGGGAAAGGATGGGATCTACGCCTGTGAATGAGGGATGGCTGCCCTCATGCAGAGAAGAAGACTCTAATGCATGAAACCATAATTCTAAAAGCGTCACTGGCCTACAGTGGATAGCAACATAGACCACAATGGAAACAAATGGCTTTAGAAAGCTGAGCCCTGCATCATGAGTCACAGTGCAGAAAAGTTGATTTACTGCCTGGCTTCTGTCTCCTGCTTCAAAGCGGGGTATGTCAGGCAGGAAGCCTAGGAATGACAGCCCAGAGTTAAATACATTGATTTGTTTGAAGGTACGATCATAGCTCCAAACAAATTGATCTGTTTTTTAATGTAGATGTGCAGGAATATCAGATGGGCAAAGCCCCTTAGCCCTAAGGGAGAAACTGCTCCTGTCTGGATCCAAGATCCCCGTGGCAGGATTCACTCTCCTTGGGTTCTCATTACGAATTGGACAGAGTTTGCAGCGGAGACAACAGAGGTTTGAAATTAAGTTTACCACCCAAAATCACTGCTGCAAAGTCTGGCCATTGCACTCAGATTTATCAGGTGTTTTTCCAAGCAGTTTTTACAATTTCCTGCGAAAAAACTGCTTAGCTGTTCCGTCTGCTCTGACAAGGTAGCAAATGTCTGCAGTGCTGCAGGTGGGGCTGTGGGGTTGTTAAATGCAGGGGTGGCTATTGTTAGGAATAACTGGTGGGTCAGTGCGTGGAGCGGGGTGGTGCGTGGGGGGAGACAATAATAAAAAAAGAAATACACTTACCTGCCACGCCTCCACCGCTTCCGCTACCTTGGTGCTTGCCTTGCTCCTCCGCACCCAACCCAGATGCTTCTCTCATGCTGTTACACAGCATGAGAAAAGCGTTGGGATTGGTCTGAGCATGCTGAAATGCCGCTCACAGAGGGAGTGGGAGCTTGTGCATGGTCTCCACCAGGCTGTGAAAGACAGTTCTAAGTGTGCATGTCAGTTTGGTCAGCCTTAGACAGCCAGTCAAACTGACATGCGCACTTAGAGTGCACCACTACCCTTCTCCCTGAGGATGCTTGCCCTGCCCCACCCTAGACTCAGTGGAAAAATAAAATGATAATTAATTATTATCATTTTATTTTTCTGCTGATTTTTAGCAGTGGGGCATCGCTCCTCTGCCATAGTGGAGGGGCCGCCCCTTGTTAAAGGGTAAGGGAACAGCGATGACAGATGCACTTGTGCCTGTCTGAGGGAAACATTAATTGCTCTACCCCAACTGCAGTAGGCAGGGCTGTCGAATGATGCTTGTGCCAGCCCTAGCCCCTGCAGTATACCTTAAAGGCCTGGGATTATCAGGTCCAGGGATTTTCACTGATAATTCCAGGCCCAAAACACTCATAATTGTGATTTGTGTTATTTCACCTGGAGTTACCACTCGAGGTGAAATAGCACTACTTGTAATAAGGGCCATAATGAGGGATTTAAGCCCGTATTTATACTTTTTTTGCGCCGCATTTGCGTCGTTTTTTGATGCAAAAACAGCACAAACTTGCAAAATACCATTGTATTTTGTAGGTTTGCGCCGTTTTGCGTCAAAAAGCGGCGCAAATGCGGCACAAAAAAAAGTATAAATACGGGCCTTAGGCGCATATTTATACTTTTTGACGCAAAACTGCGCTAACGCAGTTTTGCGTCAAAAAAATTAGCGCCGGCGGCACCATTCTGAAGCGCCATGCGGGCGCCGTATTTATTGAATGACGTTAGCCGGCGTTAGCCGCCGGCGCTGTCTGGTGTGCATTAAAAAAAACGACGTACACCAGGCAGCGCCGGCGTAGGGGGAAAATGGCGTGTGGGCGTCCACAAATGGTGCAAGTCAGGCTGAGGCAAAAAAATCGCCTCAACCCGATTTGCGCCATTTTTTTTTCACTCCCAACCCCCATTGAAATGACTCCTGTCTTAGCAAAGACAGGAGTCATGCCCCCTTGCCCAATGGCCATGCCCAGGGGACTTCTGTCCCCTGGGCATGGTCATTGGGCATAGTGGCATGTAGGGGGGCACAAATCAGGCCCCCCATGCCAATTTTTTTTTTTAAAAAACACTTACCTGAACTTACCTTAATGTCCCTGGGATGGGTCCCTCCTGCCTTGGGTGTCCTCCTGGGGTGGGCATGGGTGACAGGGGGTGTCCCTGGGGGCATGGGGGGGCACCTCTGGGCTCCTTCAGAGCCCACAGGTCCCTTAACGCCTGCCTTTTGCAGGCGCTAAAAAACGGCGCAAAAGCGGCCGTACGTCATTTTTTTTTACCTGCCCACTCCCGGGCGTGATTTTTGCCCGGGAGTATAAATCCCACGCACATGCCTCGGAGTCGATTTTTTAGACGGGAACGCCTACCTTGCATATAATTAACGCAAAGTAGGTGTCCACGCTAAAAAATGACGCTAACTCCATGGACTTTGGCGCTAGACGCGTCTAACGCCAAAGTATAAATATGGAGTTAGTTTTGCGTCGAAATTGCTTTAAAAAAAAACGACGCAATTTCGGCGCAAACGGAGTATAAATATGCCCCTTAGTGTCTAAGAGGATGAAGTATTGACAACCTATTTACTAGTAAATAAAAAGTTTCACTAGACACTCTACCTCTCCAGTGGGGGCTCTGCTGTTTTTGATCCTGAGCTGAATATACACCTTTTGTGGACTACAGGGAATTTAATGCAATAACCATATGTAACTAGCACCCCTTTCCATTGCTAACTATATTACTTGTTTAAGTGAAGAGGATAAAAGTGTCCTCCATGTTTGATTTGAGAAGAGCGTGCGGCCTAGCAAGAATCAAGAAAAGTGATGAGTGAAAGAGAGCATTAATACAGGGTACCAGTACTTACATACTAATGTTTTTTCAGTTTGATAATACCCAATGGTATTTAGCTCCTGGTTAATTAATCTTTTACAGACATACTAGATGCCTTCCCTGTCACCTACCATCAGGTAACCTGGAACTGCATCAAACGTAACTTTGTTAAGAACTTTCCACATTAAAACAGGATCATCTTTGTACAAAGTGGGAAAAAATCATTTTCAAAGTTTCTAGTGTGGCCTTCCTAAAATTTGTTACAATGGAACAAGGGCTAAGTGTGCACCCAAGAAACTTTGTAGCAGTATTGGAGTGTCCAAGACTCCAAAGCTCTCTAATATTTTCCGGGTTTGCAAACTGCAATGAACATTTTATCCCCAATCTTTAAACCAATCACTGATCTGATTTTGAAACGAGTTGACTCCTTGTTGGCATACGAAGAGGACTTCCTCAAGTTTTATCAGATGCTTGCGTTGAGTCCCATTCTACAATATCCTTAAATACACCTGCCCTTCAGTGTCTAAACCGATGCATCTTCCTTTGCCATTTGGGGTGCTCTGTTGTGACGTCACACAGATACGGGAGCTGTGCATCAAGTTACATTCCTTTCCAGAAACTTTACCTCGGATTAGAAGGATTTACACAGTGGAATCACCATTTGGATGGTCTTTACATCCCACTGTAGTGTGGACCGACCATCTGAACTTAACCTTTTCAAAATCTATGCTGTGTTAATCCCAGGCTCGAAAGTTGGATGCTGATCTTCTTTCGGCTCCATTATTATAACATAGAATTTCGACCAGAATGCAAGCATGACAGGTGCCTTATCTCTTCAGCAGGAAGGAGATGAACCAGAACCTCCTGCGCCAACAGAACCCTGGAAGAGGACACAACACATCGCAAAGAAAATATTATTCGAGGAACAAAGAATTGACTCTCGACAATGGATCAATGAGGAGTCATGGCTTGGTAGTATACAGAAACCAATTCTCTACATGGATCAGTGTATAAACATTACCAGTGAGAATTGACAAGAGCAAGGGAGAGAACATGCTCATTGTTAGTCTTCCAGGAGTGAGGAAAACCCTGGATTTGGTGCCTAGTCATTCCTGTAAGTTGCACCCCTCCACTCAAGTGTTCACAAAAGTGCTTCATGCGGACAGGCGAAAGCATCATCATAACCCCCTATGTCTCCATCAACCATTGTCCAACTCTGAGACAGACACGGTTCCTAACCACAGTGGATTTCATTATCAACCCACCCAAGCCTATGTGGTATGTAACTATTGTGATGGTTTGGGATTACTATACTAAGGTTGGACACTTATTTCATTTCCTTCACTTGCTAAGGCGTTTCCTGGCCTAGATCTTCAGGTTGCACGGTCTTCCTGAAGGGTTACATAAGGGATCTCAATTTATCTCTAGCTTTGGGTGGAAATGCTGAAGAGGCTGGAATAGCCTTGTAGCATCTTCAGACAGACTCCTAAACTTCAGTAACGAAAAAGACGGTCATCTTGCGCCTCCACTAGGTCCCCCAATCAGTGCCTTTCACGCTGTAAGTGACCAGAACCCCACTAAAACTTAGCTGCGTGTTGCTGCACCCCAAAAACTAAATCGAACGCAAACGCGGCTCAAAATAGTTGTCCATTATCCCATGCAGAATTACAAAACGTCATATTCATTCTCTGCCGCAGTTATCCCGGGATGCTATTGATGAATTTAGACAACTAAAGTCCTTCATTTGAAAAGGCCAATAAACTCTGCCACACTCTTTTTTTTAAGATTCGTACCTATTCTTATATAATAATACAAAATTAAGCAACTAGATCAATGTTTGAAAAAATAGTCATAAATGAATCTTCAAGAGCCTGCTGCCACCTGGTGGACAACCTGCACCAACTCCTTAAATAGCTATCTCCGGGTAGCAAAATAACTCGTGCTAATTTTTGCTGGGTAGTAACAGCTGCCACGGCTTTTTGTCATCTCAACAAGTGCTGGCAAAACTTTGTTGATAAAAGTATAACCTTTAATGTACAGACTTCTTTCAGCTCCGTCGAACTTTTCAGCCAAAACAGGATTAAACATCTTCGGCAAGTATATATTCCACATCCTCATTCAAATAATTCTACAACCTCACCTGCCCCATCCACCCCTGCTCCTCCACAACACTCTGCCTTCTCTCTACCACCCTTTACCTGTCTGATTCCCTCCCTGCAACTCTGTTACTCTCACTTTACCTGGTATTGGGAAATCTATGGAAATACTTACAGAAATACCACACATATTACAAGGAAGATATTTTTGTTGATGACAACCAGCACTTATTTTGGGTAAAATTACACTCACATCTTATAAATTACGACTCTTATATATCACTATATACTAATTGTACGAGCTTTTTTGCTTTTAACCACCAAAATAATCAGATTAGATATTCCCTTTAACTGTTTGCGCACTAAAAACACTTATTGAATAAACCCCAAACGTTGTCATGTTTAGTAGAATTGAACTGAGGATCCCATTATAGCTGTCTGATCGATTATGTCAACGTCCTCCATGGTTGGGTATGATAGTAACAAGGTATAAACCATGTTTGTGTAAAGAGTAACATTTACCCAACTAGTCTTTAATGAGGCCATGATTTCTGAACCAGCGATTAATTCTCATTGATGTGAAGCAAGAGAGCATCTCCTACTGATGATATAAAATACTTGTGTGTAAGGCACAGAGGTCATAACCTTCACTTGTGGTGAACTTGCATAAACATTAGAAATAATCTCTCCAGCCGGATGATTTTCCAGTTTATTTCCTGATTTGCCTGATACACCAACTCCTCACAAAGCGTGCTATATGTGTAATATGCTCTGAGTGATACCAGTTGAGGAAAGGGCGTGGCTTTCAGATTATTCGCTTGTCACATTTTACCTGCCCTTTTAGTGCCAAGAGATTCTTGGGGTGGTAATGCCCTTTATAGGTCTTGTTTTTTAAACATAGCTTAACAATATGTGCACCTTAAATGAACGCCTTTGAATGTGTATGAGAAGGCAAAAGGCAAGGTTGTCTGAAATATTTTCAAAACTGAAACAATCAAGGCTTATACAACATGAAGTTATGAAAATCACCATAAATGAAAAAGTCTGCCTGATGCAAAGGAGTGCCAAGTAAAATCTGCGAAGAAACCAGATCCCTCCATAGAACTGTTGTGAATTCCACACATCGATTTGCAGCTGTTCTCAGTTTCATCGTGGTCAGTGTGGGGTTAGAGGCGTTCTAAGCATCACACACCAATAATAGAAGCAATGCCTGTAGGAAAGTACCCCCAAATACTGAATGCCTTCATTTGCATAATACTTGCTTGGCTCTTCAATTCCTTGCCAGCCGCCAATTGCAAAACTTTCATATCTGCATCCCAGGTCCAGCTCCCTTCTTCTGGTAAATTCCTACAATATTTTGCATTTTGCAGGCTGAAGAGGTGTTAAAGCCTAACCTAACAATGATCTAAGCATTAAACCGTATTACAAAGCATCCAATCGCGGGAGAATGTACCAACGAGCTCCCTATGGATGACGTGTCTTTGATCAAGGACAGGGACATTGATCTCAGCCTCAAAATGTTGAAAACAGCTTGTCTTTTGTAACATTTCAATACCTGTGAGCCACCTATGGGTTGTGTGTTGCAAGGGGAGCTTATTGCTATTGTATTGCAAATAAATGTAAAACATTTAAGACATTTTTTAAAAACACGGGACCCTCTAAGTGGCTTCCTGACAAATAACTTGGAACATGCATTTTCTCCATTAATTTCCTGTTTTTTACTGTAGGTGTTGGAGAGCTTTAAAAAGACTGAAGAGTGATCCCATGAATATTTTGTACATTTCTCAAAGACTAACATTACTTCATGTTTGTATTTTTTTGTAGCTCATTATCACCCTTGGGTTTCTTGATTGTAAGAGTGATTAGTAACATTATTTATAGAGAGATCAACTATATTTCCAGTTCTTGTATTAATAGGTAGGTTTGGGGAAATTCAAAGGTCCTGTGTAAGAATACTGCACAACCGTGGAGACCTCACCCATCATGCTCAACTGAAGCGAAGCAAGAGTATCAAGATGGGACCAGCTTTGTTGAACGGGTGACGGGCGCCTTAGTGTACTATCCTTTATTTTCAGACTAGTACTGAGGCACAGGTCATGGATATTGTGATGCACGTCTGCACAAAATCTTACAGAAGAGATATCATTCATCATCCAAATTCAGCGATGGAATTTCATGGTGGGGGGGGGGGCTTTTGCTCCTCAATATTAATCTTGCTGCTCTGAGGTGGGTACTGTGAATACAAGGAGTTAGTTTAGATCTCAGACCAGACACCTGTTTTTGTCTTTAATAGCACAAAAGGCTGATCACGTGAAACTTCCTAGAGGAGTTGAAGGTCTCAGGTGTCCTTGATTTGGTGCTGAAGCAACCTCACCTGGTCGTTCATCCTTTGCTTTGGGTCAAAGAAGAAACCCACTAATTTTCCCTGTATCTACAAGACTAGTGAGCTTTCGCCCGCCGCCACACGTGAATAAACTCTGACAAGGCCAGCAAGTTCTTCCAGGAGTTCTAAAACTCCAAAACCAAATGAATGTGGTTGTTTAATGTGCAAGAAGAACAATGTTTTTAAGTCGCTGATTCCCCGACTAGGAGAGTAAGCTTAAGTTTAAATCGATCATCCAGCAAAGAATACTGCAACTAACTTTCGAAGATGGTACTAACTTTCGAAGACGGTACAGCTTTCGCGATTAGACTGGAAATTGTCTCAATCCTGCATGAATATTATATACACCATTGTCTCTACAGCTTTGTTTGTGCTTGGCTGTTCCTCATATATGTCCATCTTTTATGAAGACTTAATTTCAGTGGTTCCATGTACTGGGGATTTAGGATGTAGGATGAATAAAATTAGCTCTCCTACAGGTACACTTTGCCACTGGTACAAGAAGACATGGCTTCATCTAACTGTATTTGTGCAGATGCAACCTGAGGGATATCTTTAAGGAACACACCTCTGGAACCTGCCTGGATGCTGCGTCCCAAAAATAGTACATCGAGTAGTGAGGTTTATCTCTGACGCTATGAAACAGCTTAACGTCGTGCTTATATCATTGTGGCAAAGGAACTTGTTTTAAAACTGCAGCCCAGACTCACAAGAATCTGGTGCATCAGTACTGATGCACCAGATTTCTTGCGCCCACCTAACCACAACGTGGGTACGCTGTATTTACAATACGGTGCACCATGGTGCACATTAAGCCAATAGCATCAAAGTTTTTATGCTATAGTGGCGCTTTGCTCCACTAGCGTCAAAAATGTTGACGCTAGTGCAGCAAAGTGCAAGGAGTCCCATTGATTTCAATGGGTGCGTCCTTTTAACGCCTGTTCTGAGCAGGAGTTAAAAATGAAGCTAAAAATGGCAGAATGAAATCTTGTAGATTTCATTGCGCCTTTTCTGTGGGCCTCCTAACGCTAGAACACCCACCTTGCATGCATTATGGCAGGGCGCAGGCATAATGTGGCACAGCGGGTCACAAAGGGGCGCAATGCATGCATTGCACCACTTTGTAAATATGGTGCAGCGATGTTTGCCTCGTTGAGCCACATTAGCGTAAAAAAATGACGCTAATGTGGCACAAGGAGGCGCTAGGGCCTTATAAATCTGGCCCTATAACTTATAATGTGAGCGCAATGCTTGTTGCAATGCAGTACGTAAAATCGTATTGAGAGACTTTTAAAACCGTTTGTAATTAATATACTTTTAGCGTTTGAATATAAGAGGCCATCCCTTTTGGGGAACTGTGTGCTACAGGGTTTTAACTGCACAGTAGTATTTTTCCTTTTTATGTTTTAAAGCTGTTATATGAACAGCGCGACCCGCTTTTTAAAGCTCACAATAAAGGCAATCTAGGAGTGTACGAGCTTGACACCTCCCCTCTACATATTAATATCTGAGAGTATAAAATGTGTCAGGGTAGACGCTGGGGTCTCCAGTCCTCGAGGCTCAATGTCCATCAGCTCTTGAGTGCTCTGGATGGTTGTGCAAATAGAATGGCTCAGTGAGCTGAACACTTGCTGCGGCAAATGTGGTGCTCTGGAGACCAAGACTTCAAGTTCTGGTAAGGCAGAAGTAGCCTGCTATTGTGTAGGTCGATAAGTTTAGTGTTGCAAATTGGGTAAAAGTAATATATGTTATTTGCAATGCTTATAAATAGCAGAAGTGCGGTACTGAGCGCTACATAAAACAACTTAGGGCCAGATTTAGAAGAAACTGGCGCATCAGTACAGATGCACCAGTTTTTTTGCGTCACCCCTGCCCAACGTAGCGACACCATGTGTGCACCATATTTATGATACGGCGCACCATGGCACACTTTAGGCCAATAGCGTCAACATTTTTGACGCTATTGTGGCGCTTTGGTCCACTATCGTCAAAGATGTTGATGCTAGTGAGGCAAAGTGCAAGGAAGCCCTTAGGTTAATATGGGTGCGTCATTTTAACACTTTCTCTGAGCAGGGGTTAAAAATGATCTTATAGATTTCAATGCGCCATTTTTGCGGGCCTCCTAATGCCGGAATGTTCCCCTTGCATACATTATGCGTGACGCAGGCATAATGTGGGGCAAGGGTTTGCAAAGTGGTGCAATGCATGTATTGTGCCACTTTGTAAATATGGCGCAGCGAAAATTGATTCCTTGAGCCATTTAGCGTTAACAAAATGATGCTAGTGTGGCGCTAGGAGGCACTAGGGCCTTGTAAATCTGGCCCTTAGTATCTACCATCAGTAATGTGAATAGAGCTTCTAATGCAATATGTAGTAACAACTTAAAATGCGACAGTGTAAAATAAGTAACTTAAGGATGAATTTAGAATACCAGGATACTGTCCTGGAAACCTCTTGAGGAAGCCTGGTGCCCGTTGAGTTTAGAGAACATCTGTGCCACCTGTAATCCGTACCATGAATCTAGTTGTGCAATCAGACTGGAAAAAGACTGTGGACAACGTGTAATTGTAAGTCTAATTATTATATACATTATTAGAAATATTACAAAATCTGAGGATTTGTTAATCGTCCTCGAGTCTTGAAGTGATGCTAGTGACAATGGCCATGTGACATATGGAATTGATGCACATTTTCCTCGTCACTCAATGCCATATTGCCTGTGTTGTATATGGATTCTGTGTCTGCCCACTTGTGGTCTACCTAGCTAATACCTACTTATACCTAAAACCTGGCTGGATGCAGTGTGAGAGACACATACACACCTGCAAACGTGCATCTGCGCCCGCACACACACACACGGCACTCACATAAACGCACACATACCACACACAAAAACACACATCAAATTCACAAACACACACACCTGATATCGTTTACATTATTTTCGAGCAAGCCATGATTCATAGCATATGTGTGAAAAAACATTGATAAATGACAAGGGTCAAGGGAGCAGTCTTGATCTGAGCTTTGGAGGACTTTCCACCAAGATAAAACAATCTCAGTCCATTCAGTCAAATTGGTACCTGTGGGGAGTACCTGCTTACCATTTCTGGCCTGGAACAAGAAAATGTACATAATGCATGTGCCTAACACTAAAACAAAACTATAGTTAACAAATAGATGACTTGGGTAGAGAATAATAGAATGATTGAAATGACACCAACATGAAGAAAATGAAGTTATAGAGTCCTTAAAAACCGAGAACTCTTCCCTAAGGAGCTAAGTGAACTCAAAAAGCAATTAAGTCAACAGTGTGTGATAGAATGGGACTAATAGTGGATTGAACAAAGGTGAAATGTGCTAAGCCCCCTTTGGCTGGTCTTTTTTATCTGGAATATCCAGGTGCACCCATTACCTAGACCGCTGTGCAGGTGAAAGTTCATGCAAATGCAAATGCTTACATTTTTATCTAAAAAGTGCATTGCAATTCACTCTGTTTGTCTTCTTGCTTTGCCTCAGCTGGCACGGCCCAGGGCAGGGTCATGATCCAGGACGCAGGCAGGAACAGGGGTCTGCGGGGTGCGCGTGATCTGAGGGAATAGTCGCTCTTCGAGTAGATTCCCCTTTATTTTAGTTATAATGGAGTCATCTGGCCTGCTCCTATTAGGGCAGGGTCAAGACTGATTTGCCTATGGTTGTGTCCAAACAAAGGTGGCACGGTGGGCAAAAGAACGATGGACTGGAATGTCACTCCAAGCGATTGCCACTGGTTAGACTTATCACAAGCATTCCTCCCATCACGTTGTTTGTTTGATGTTCCATCCTTAGTGGCAACGGTATGGCCAGACATTGGTCCTGTGACCACTGTGCTACTGAAGCCAAACTGCACATGAATGATGCACCCCAGTTGGGGTAAGGTCGGTCTTGGGTTCTTTCCAGTCCAATCCAGATAGACTGGTAAAGCATGGCTAATCACCAGTGAGAGTATCCAGGCGCTGATATCTGGTGCTGCCGGGGCTTCTTCGAACAACCAGGTTTTGAGTCCTCCTCTGAATTCCAGTAGGGAGGGTGAGGTCTGTAGGTGAAGAGGGAGGTTGTTCCAAAATTTGACAGCGTGGTAGGTGAAAGAACACCCTCCACTGTTGCTACGATGAATGGGGGGGTTGTGGGTGAGGGAGACGGAGCGCATCTGTCTGGAGGGGAGCTTTGTGTTGTGTTTCAACCTGTCCCAGCCCCTTCAGGCTCGACTGCTCATAGTAGAGCAGGGGGAAGACTGATTTGCATACAGCTGGGTACAAACATAAGTGGCATGGTGGGTAAAGAAGGAGGGGTTGCAATGCTACTGTGAGCAATTGCCAATGGTTAGACTTATTACAGGGCTTCCTACCAAGCTAATAGAGGTGTAGCATTTTTTTATTTTGCCCTACATTTAAAAGAAACATATACATTCATTTAAATTAATATATAACATAAAAATTTTGTACTCATTTTTTCAAGTTTAATAAACTTTTTTAATTCTCCCAATACATTATGATGGGGACATCTCTGTCCAGGTGGTGGAAATCTCTATATGATAAGTATAGGTATAAGTAAAAAGCGTGCACAACAATGTTATGTTATGATATGTTATGTGAATTTGTAAAGCACACTATCACCTGCGAACGTGTGTGTGTGTGTGTGTGTGTGTGTGCTGTGTATGGTAGGTTTGTTAATTGAAAAGCCATGTCTTCAGCTTCTTGCAGAATCCAAATAGAGAAGAGGAGGCTCTGAGTGGGAGGTGATTTCATGCTTCCGGAGTCAGGTAAGAGGACGGCTGTTCGCATGAAAACAATCATGCATACATGCTGAGGCTGAATGAAAGGTTCTGAGACTGCAGGAGAAGTCTGCCCAGAGGAGCTAGGTCACCATGCCTAAGTACAAGGGACCATTGAGAACTGCAGACTGGTGTGGGAGAGATACACGAGCCAACCCGTGTGCTGGAGTGGGTCTCCCCGACCCCCCCAGTTGCTGTTAAATCACCATTGGCATGCTGCTTCCAAGAACAGGGAGAAGGAACAAAACAGGAGTTGACCAGAGTGCTGGAGTGGGTCAGCCTGCCTCCTGATCTCTGTTTATCTGGTGCTTTGTGCCAATCAAAGAGAATGAGAATCTGAGGGAGTGTGGCCATGTCCAAGGTCTCCAAAGACTTTGTCCAATGCCTGATGTCCTGTACTGATTCTTACAAAGAGGGGAGGATGGTCAAAGACTGAAGTATCACCTGCAACAGTGGGATTAAGTTTTCATTTCTTTGGGAGAGAAACGTTTGCTTTGGGCCTGCTCCCCTATGGGCATAACAGAGGTTCTTTCAGAGGAAGCGAAGGTTCTTGTACCCAGTGGGGACCTTGCAGCTACTACACTCAGGTAACCCCTGCACTGTTACCCCTGTGCTCACCAGACATTGGAACTCTTTCGGCTTCAATTAGAAAAATATATTGTAAGGAGTGACAGCAACAAATGCATTGAAAGGCTGACCTATGGGTCACCAGCACAGAAGTCTGCTTACACTAATCATAATGAGCATACTCCTGTAAGATTACTCTAGGCCTGATACGTTTTTGCCCATTCTCCCTGCTGTAGAACCCTGTGTCTTTGAGTTTTTTTATTTATTTTTGTATAATAAAGTACTTCTTTTTTATGAAAGGTAAGCGCTGGATTGGACAATCATTATTGCATGCTATTTGGAAATTGCTGAGCTCTGAGGGGCTTGGTACGTCACTGCCAGTGTGTCACTTTTTGTGATGCACCGGTGGTGGATAGTGCAGTGTGTCACTTTTTGTGATGCACCGGCGGTGGATAGTGCAGATCCATATCGACAAGACCACACAAGTCCCTGTGTTGCATTACACTGCATCAGGGAGGCGTACCATGGGCATTGTGGTGGGTGTTCCCATGCAACACCCATAGGTTTTGACACATTCCCAGATTTACAATAGTCCGTAAACCTGGGAATGCGTCAAAACTGTACGCCTCCCAGGGCAGGCACAACAAGGAGAAATATCTTTATTGCTCCTTACTGTTTCCTCTTTCATTGTGTGCTGCATTCTGCAGCACACATGGAAAGAGGAAATTGCCTCTCTGGATTGTTTTTGCGCAGGAAGATGGCCCTTGCATTTACAGTGCATTTCTACCCTTTCCCTGTGGCTCAGGACATTGCAGAAGTGTCACTTGCTGTACTGCCCTGAGCCACAGAACTAGTAAATATGCCCCTGAGTCTCTACCTCCTTGAGAAGCCTTCAACTGCTCCCCCTTAATAAATATGAGGCTCAAGTACTGAAAGGTGTACTTGGTGTACAGTTTCTAGTACCATAATAGGCCAGGTGGTAAAAACTCAACCACCACCCTGCTGTGGCCCAGTAACTCCTGCTTGCCCTGAGGCCCCTGAACAGATCCGACAAGGCTCAACACTAGTTAACAGCCTGAGGTTAGGTACTGGGCTACCAATTCTAAGTAAAATCATGAAAATGTTGGAGTACCTCAATAACAATCTTCAGTAGCAACTTATTTTTCCTCTCTCAATTTCGTGGTGTTGAACTTTTTTTGCGACAGAAATAGCATTCCCAGGCCTCTGGAACGAGATCCTGAGTTTGGCCACTGACGGGAATGCTGCTTTTCTAGTTTTCTGGGACAGCTCAACTGCTTTTGATACTGTGGAGCATCCATTATTTTGGAGATGATGGCCAAATTACCTTCACACTATCCTGCCCTGGTTTAGCTTGTTTCTAGCCAACCAGTGGCAGTAAGTCAAATTAGGCCTCTATGTTTGAAGAGGTTACTTAGAGACCCTGCTTCATCCCCTGTGTTGTAGGTCCTCTATACTATATCCCTAGCTATCTCTAGCAATTTGCAGGTAACTACACAACATGATTCAACGGAATGTAGGTATCTATAAAAGTAGCAACAGTAAGCTATCTTTACTAAACTACAAGAGTTCCTGCTAGCTGTTGCTGAACAGATGGTCTTTACATGGCTAAAACCAATGATGCTGATCTTCAATTTAGAGAAATAAAAGCACACATCCTTCTCTCGAGAAGCCTTGTAATGATATTCAATTAAAAAAATATATTATTTCAGACTATGCTGCTTAACATTAAATTGTTTGTATAATCTGTCCCCTGACTCCTTAAGGAATGTACAGTCCCATATATATTCCATCACTCAGGTGCTCAAATGAAATCCTGGTGGTCTTACCTACTTTTTAGCTAACCACTAAAGGGAGTAGACAATTCTCTGTGGTAACTGCCAAGATTTGGAATAATCTTCCACAGAACCTGAGATCAGAAACGTATTAAGAAGACTTCAACAATCCCTAAAAAACTATTTTGTCTACTTTACCGGTATCATCCTTTTGCGAGATTTGGAGCGTTGATCAGGATCTAGGGTACGAGGTGCTACATAAATACAGTAAGTGGTAGTAGTGTTAAATGCTATTGTTGATATAGGGGCTCATTCTGAGCCCGGCGGGCGGCGGGAGCCGCCCACCTGGAGGGAGCCGCCAAATGGCCGCTCTGCGGTCGAAAGACCGCGGAGGCCATTCTGGCTTTCCCGCTGGGCTGGCGGGCGACCGCCAGAGGGCCACCCGCCAGCCCAGCGGGAAACCCCTCCCCACGAGGAAGCCGGCTCTGAATGGAGCCGGCGGAGTGGGTATGTGCGACGGGTGCAGTGGCACCCGTCGCGTATTTCAGTGTCTGCACAGCAGACACTGAAATACAAAGTGGGGCCCTCTTACGGGGGCCCCTGCATGGCATGGGCACTGCAGGGGACCCCAGGGGCCCCACGACACCCCTCACCGCCATCCTGTTCCTGGCGGTCGGAGCCGCCAGGAACAGGATGGCGGTGAGGGGGTCGGAATCCCCCATGGCGGCGCAGCAAGCTGCGCCGCCATGGGGGATTCCCAGGGCAGCGGAAAACCGGCAAAAGACCGCCGGTTTTCCTTGTCTGACCGCGGCCAAACCGCCGCGGTCAGAATGCCCTGCGGGGCACCGCCAGCCTGTTGGCGGTGCTCCCGCATCCCCGACCGCCGGGGTCGGAATGACCCCCATAATCCCCTATTCTAGTGATACTTGGAGAAAAGAGTGATGCCTGCGGTCACCAAATCCGGTCACCAGATCAGGTTCACCAGATCAGGTTTGCAAAATGGGGCAATGGCCTACTTGTATGAAGTCAGGTTTTAGTTCCAAGTCTAACTTCGTTTGTCATTCACTTCTACCGTGTTAGCCTCACTCTAGTCTCAGATGAGTGGTTGACTCTGTTTAAACACATCTCTTGGAGGCAGTTGTCGTTAATGTTGAGAATGATGCAGAACAGGTGATATCTCCTGCTGTATCCTCGAAATACGGAGATACATTTGCATGTCTAGAGGCAGAGTTAAGATAGATACTGAATTCCCCTAAATGCCAGAGGTGAAGTAAACCAAGTCAATAACTGGGTACAAGCAGGAAGACACTGTAAGAAAATCGTATGGTGGTACAGTTGTCCATGTGGATCTACCAACACATCAGAGTTATGGTGAGGTGTCATATAAGAGACTGTAGAGATAAAGGGGGTGATTCTGACCCCGGCGGTCCTTGACCGCCGGGGCCAGGGTCGGCGGGAGCACCGCCAACAGGCTGGCGGTGCCCCGCAGGGCATTCTGACCGCGGCGGTTTGGCCGCGGTCAGAACAGGAAAACCGGCGGTCTCCTGCCGGTTTTCCGCTGCCCTGCTGAATCCTGCATGGCGGCGCAGCTTGCTGCGCCGCCATGGGGATTCAGACACCCCATACCGCCATCCTGTTCCTGGCGGTTCGCCCGCCAGGAACAGGATGGCGGTATGGGGTGTTGTGGGGCCTCTGGGGGCCCCTGCAGTGCCCATGCCAATGGCATGGGCACTGCAGGGGCCCCCGTTAGAGGGCCCCACAAAGAATTTCAGTGTCTGCTCAGCAGACACTGAAATTCGCGACGGGTGCAACTGCACCCGTCGCACCTTCCCACTCCGCCGGCTCCATTCGGAGCCGGCTTCCTCGTGGGAAGGGGGTTTCCCGCTGGGCTGGCGGGCGGCCTTCTGGCGGTCGCCCGCCAGCCCAGCGGGAAACACAGAATAACCGCAGCGGTCTTCTGACCGCGGTGCAGTATTCTGGAGGGGGGAACTCTGGCGGGCGGCCTCCGCCGCCCGCCAGAGTTAGAATGACCCCCAAAATGTCTTTAACAACAGGGCACCACCAGAAAAGCAAGATATGTAATAACCTGGTCAAGGTAAGTAACACATGTAGGTTTCCATTGCAGGTAATGAAGAGTGGGAATTGACACTGTTGTACCAAATGCTGGAGTGGGGAGATCCCCACAATTAGCTATAATGTCATTAACCAAATAGTTGAGGAATTACAGAGTGCAGGTGGCCACCCTTTTCATTTGGTACCTTAGCCAAATAACAAAATTCATGAGCTCCCAGCTAGTTGCTTGCAATATGTCAGCTTGCTTTACTTCCTCCATTTTATATCAGTCCTCTGTTCCTGCACTTTTTAGTGTATGCAAATCCAGCTCCCTTGAGCTTGTCTACCTCCCTGATGCAGTCCTGGATATGCTGCAGTTCTCTTTCTTTTGAAGACTTTTCGGTGTCTTCAGTGCTTAATTTGTGCCAGTGGTTTCCAATGCAGAGCACCGGCACTTATTTTTCTGCCTCAAGCATTTACTGCGAGCAAAAGACAATTATGGGAAAGACGGAGGAAGAGAAAAATGAAAAAGCCTCATAAAGGGAGAAAGCAGAAAGTTGCAAGAGTGAGCTGAAAGTGCAGGGAGTGGCTGTAAATGGATTAAAGAGGCCCGAGACGGCTTCAGGATTACGCTGCCTCAATATTTTGTGTTCGCACATTTAATTGCAGCAGCTGCGTGTTTGAAAGGAGGGCTTTGGGCACCAGCATGTTTTTTACAAATTAAGAACTAGTTTACCCTCTTGCACAGGAGTCCAGCAAGAATCACCTAATGTGCTTGGGAACACTGCAGTGCATGATTTTACATTATTGTGGTAATAACATTTCTATATGTGTACTGTTTTAAGGTTGCATTTGCGTGTAATTTTCAAAACACTTTCCCCCCTTTATTTTTTTATTTTTTTTATTTTCAGGGTAAATTATTTTATCGTGCAAAAGGTTCAGGTAGGTAGTCGATTTGTGAAGTCTTTCTCTTTTTTTACTGAAGAAAGGTTGGGACTGACTGTTTCATTCCACCTGATCTGCATCACCCTACTCATAGGTACAGTCCTGCTGCTGATCTTTGAGGAGGTTCTAGCCTGCCTTGTAAGGTGACCAAGCCAGGATCACCACCTAATCTGGGGTCCAGAGTTAGCTCCAGAATTCCAAGATGTTGCCCAATGTAGAATGGATGAACTAATTGACATAGTTAAGTGCAGGCAAGACACCCTGAGCTCAAGCAATTTGCCATCCTGTAGCTCCTAAACATTTAGGACAGCAGGCATGTGCTATTGTGACTACCTGGAAGATGGTGGACAAGTAATCATCCAAAGAAAACTTTGAGAAGACGAAAAAAAAGACGACAAAGGAACAGACCATAAAGCCATCCTCCCTTCCCCAAAATGGAGAGTGAAGACGAGTCACATCATCGCCTATACAATGGAAGATTCACAATGTAAAAGGACAAATCCCTATTACAGAGAACAGGTAGAAAAATAGAAACAAGCATCTTGCAGTGTATTCATAGTAACATTTCCCAAAGAAACAAGCGGACCCTTGTGATTCAAGCCCATATGTCAGGGTCCATAGCATCCACTGTAAAGCATATGTCCTATTATGAAAGTCATTCACTTTTTACTTATTGTGGGAAATGTTGCTACACTTTGAGATTGAAGAGCTCCTCAGGCTGACATGTGCACACAGCTGCAATGGAGATCTTAAAGTGCACCCAAAAAAACAGAGTGGGAATTAACAGGCATATTAAATCCTGTCTGTGAAATGAGGCAAAACCCACAATACAAGACCTGGGATGAAAAATACACAGCGGCTGGCCTGAACTGTACATTTTGTTGCTCAAGACGCCGTGATAGCCCCAGGTGGAGCTATCGACTTCAAGGAACTGTATTGTTAAGTTAAATCTTGCAAAATTCATATCTTTATTACTGTATGTCGGATTTTTATCATTTTGGTCTTGTTTTACACAGATAAATAAAGGATATTTTTCTAAAACTGGTGTGGTGTCCTTTTGTAGTGTTTTCACTTATTACTGGGTGTTCTGTGCAAATGCCTTACACATTGCTTCTGAGATAAGCCTGACTGCTCGTGCCAAGGTACCAAGGGGGTGAGCAGGGGTTATCTGAGCAGGCATCTCCCTTATCCTGACTAAAAGGAGGGTCCCTACTTGGATAGGGTTCAAACCAGCTGCCAACATGAGACCCCATTTCTAACACTGGTAGTCAACAGTGAGGATGGGACTTGCATTTGCATTCCACCTACAGTGATTGGTGTACACTACTACCATATCGCAGACCACTACGTGCCACATACAGATTTTAGTTTTAAATGTTTTCTCTTTGACCTATTTTTGATACCAAGTCGAACTTCCAACAACATCATGTCTCAGTCAAGAGCATCATCAGTTGCATCCCTGGATTTGGTTTTTGAGCAGGATAGGTTGGATCCCTACACCATGAAGGAACTGAAGGCGGTTTGCAAAAACCTCAATGTCCAGGTCAGAGGCCTCAACAAGAAGGAGGAGCTACAAAAGGCGCTGAGGGCCTGGGTAGCAGCCAGAGCTGCCAATTGGGGAGGCCGTGGAGCCAAGTCCTAGGGAAGATGTGCTTAGGGTGAAGGAGCTGTTCGGGGGGGGAGTTCCCCCCGGATCAGGCAGCAGTGGTGGTTCTAAGGGCCTGACTCCAGAGGAGCTGGAGGACAGGAGAGAAGACAGAAGGCACCAGATAGAGTTGGAGAGGTTAAAATTGGAGGATCAAAAGGAGAAGTGGGTCATGGAGGAAAGGAAGATGCTTTTAGACCATGAACTCAGAATGAAGGAGCTGGATCAGAGGAGTAGATCCAGCAATGATGGTGGCAGCAATAACTCAGTGCAGTCAGATAGAATAGTACACATTCCCAAGAATTTAGGAAGAGAGTACAAGAAGGGAGATGATATCCAGAGGTGGTTTCAGGGATATGAGGCATCCATCCACATGAATGGGGTCCCTAAGAATTGGAGGTAAGATTGTGGAACCTATGCACACAGGAGGGGAGGGACACGTTGCTAGCTTTGGATAAGGGGTACGCTGACATGAAGGAAGCCAATCTCATCAGGTATGGCCTCACTCCTGACAAGTACAGGGAGCAGTTTAGGGGGAGTAAGAAAACTGAGTCTCAGACATGGTTGGAATGTGTAGATTCATTTTGTAGAGCACTGGATGGGTGGATGAAGGGCAGTAATGTGACAGATGTTCAGGGGCTGTACAACTTGATTGCGTGGGAGCACTTGTCTAGTCTGTGTTTTGCAGAGCTGCACCAGCACTTGAATAATAGTAAGCTGACTGACCCCAGGAAGCTTGCTATGGATGGGGACCACTGGGTGAGTACCAGGGTCCACAAGAAGGCTTATGAGGGGGACTCCACCAAAGGTGGGCAGGGTTCCCAGCAGCAGAGTGGGGGTAGAGACAAGGGTAAACAAAAAGAGTTCTCCAAAGGGCCCCAATCTGGTAACCCGGGTAAGAATTCCCACCCCCCAGGAGATAAGAAACCATGGGCCTCTTCAGGAAAGCCTGCAGAGGCGGCACCCCATAAGTGCTTTGCTTGTGACCAGGTTGGTCACATGAAGGGGGATCCCAAATGTCCCAATTGGACACAACCACCAACTGGTGGGCAGACCAAGGGGATGGGCAGTGTAGCACTTGGGGAGGAGTTGGTCCCAGGTGGGTGGGAGAAACCCACAGAGATGACCCTTGTCTCACAAGGGGACAGTGAGATGGTCCAACGAAACCTAATGCCTGATAACACTATGAAATACAGGCAGTGGGTGACCATCAATGGGCAGAGGGTAAAGGCTCTCAGTGATACTGGAGCCAGAGTGACCATGGTTCGGTGTCACCTGGTGTCTGAAGAGCAGATAGTCCCTGGTGCATTTCCCAATTAGTTGCAGTGGACAACTCTGAATGCCAGTGCAGAGTGGCACAGGTTCCCTTTGAGTGGGGGTGGTCTCAGGTTCCCTGAGGGTAGCTGTGAGTACCACCATGCCTGTCAACTGTCTGTTGGGCAATGACCTGGAGACTTCCGCCTGGGTGGAGGTGGAGCTCAGGTGACACTTGGGGATGTTAGGGTTGCCATAGTGGGCGTACGTGACCACTAGGTCCATGGTAGCTACTCAGGGTGATCAGACAGACCTGGAGCATGACACAGTGGCCCAGGTGACTGCCAAGAGGAAGAGCAAGGGGCATAGGAAACCCGCCCCTGAAGTTCACATGGTCCTCGAGGAGGCTGACCTCCAGGGGAACAAGTTGCAGAACTGGGCGACCTACCTGAGCTGACCCATTGGCAGCAAGAAGGAGGTCCCACCAGGGAGGAGTTCTGCACCAAGCAGAAGGTGTGCCCCACTCTCGTAGGCCTTAGGCAGCAGGCAGCAGGCAGCAGGCCGAGGACCAGGCAGCTGGTGCTGAGCCCAAGGATCACCTGATCTACTGGGAGAATGGTCTCCTGTATAGTGAGCTTAAGACTGCTGAGCTTGGGGCAGCCTGAGTGCTGGTGGTACCACAGCGCTTCAGAGCCTTCCTACTGGGTTTAGCTCATGATGTACCTCTGGCAGGACATTTGGGGCAGGGCAAGACTTTTGACAGTCTTGTCACCCACTTCTCTTGGCCCCAAATAAGAAAAAAATCAGATGTGTTCTGTAGAACCTGTCAGACTTGCCAAGCAAGTGGCAAAAGTGGAGGGAAATGCAGAGCCCCCGCTCTAACCCTTTCCTGTCATGAGCACCCGTTTCGAGCAGGTGGGCATTGACATAGTAGGGCCTCTGGACCCCAAGACAGCCCTAGGCAACAGGTTCATCCTGATCTTGGTGGACCATGCCACCCGGTACCTGGAAACTATCACTCTGAGGAGCGTGACGTGTCCCTTGTGGCCCAGGCACTGATGGGGATCTTTACCTGGATGGGTTTCCCCAAGGAAGTGGTATCTGCCTGGGGTACCAACTTTATGTCTGTGTACATAAAGGCCATGTGGAAGGAGTGTGGTGTCAACTACAAGTTCACCACCTCTTACCACCCCCAAAGTAACGGGTTGGTGGAGAGATTCAACTAAACCCTGAAAGGCATTATTAGGGGTCTGTCAGAGTCCATGAGGTGTAAGTGGGACATGCTCTTACCATGCCTTCTGTTTACCTACCAGGAAGTAGCACAGAAGGAGGTTGGCTTTAGCCCCTTTGAGCTATTGTATGGGCACCCGGTCAGAGAATGTCTGAGTCTGGTGAAAGAGGGTTGGGAGCAAGCTCCTAGGAAGTCACCCAGGATATATTTAGCTACATTCTGGCCTTCAAAAACCAGATCACCATCTTCAGGAAGCTCGCACAGAAGAACCTTGAAGCAAGACAGGAGGACATGAATCGCTGGTATGACCAGAATACTACTCTGGTTGAGTTTCAGCCTGGCCAGAAAGTGTGAGTCATGGCCCCAATAGAGTTGTGTGCTCTACAGGACAAATGGACAGGGCCATTTGAGGTGAAGGCGCGCAAGGGTGACACCACTTACTTAGTGGACTTGTAAACTCCAAGGAACCCCTTGAGGGTCCTACATGTGAACCGCCTCAAGCCCCACTTCAAGATGTCTGAGTTGACAATGCTTCTGGCTACAGATGATGGGGCGGAAGAGGAGGTTGAACATCTCCCTGACCTCCTGTCTGCCCAGGAGCAGGATGGGCCAGTAGAAGGTGTGGTCCTCTCCCCTTCTCAGAGCAGCAGAGTGACTGTCGCCAGGTACTGGGACACTTTTCATCTCTGTTCTCACTTACTCCAGGTATCACCCATCTATGTGGACACTGGGGACAGCCTGCCTGTGAATCACAAAGTGTACAGGTTAGCTGACAGAGTGAAGGCCAGCATCAAGGACGAGGTGTCCAAGATGTTGGCTTTGGGGGTGATTGAGCACTCCTGTAGCCCATGGTCCAGCCCCATGGTTTTGGTACCCAAGGCTGTTGCACCTGGTGCCACACCAGAACTCCAGTTCTGTGTGGACTACCGGGGACTCAATGCAGTCACCAAGCTGGTCACCCACCCCATCCCCAGAGCAGATGAGCTCATTGATCGGTTGGGGGTTGCCAAGTTCCTCAGTGTGTTTGATTTAACGACTGGGTACTGGCAGATCGCCTTAACCGAGGGGTCCAAGAAGGGGTCGGCATTCTCAACACCAGAGGGGCATTTCCAGTTCTGGGTCATGCCCTTTGGATGCCCATGCCACCTTCCAGAGGTTGGTCAATCAGGTCCTGGCTGGGCTTGAAAACTTCAGTGCCGCCTACCTTGACGACATTGCTGCTTTTAGCTCCCGTTGGGAGGCCCACTTGCACCACCTCAGGGAAGTGTTGAAGGCGCTGCAAGATGCAGGCCTCATTATCAAGGCCAGTAAGTGCCAGATAGGGCAGCGGTCAGTGGTGTACTTGGGACACCAGGTAGGGGTGGCCAGGTGGCAGCCCCTACAACCCAGGATTGATGCCATTCGGGCTTGGGCACCACCCAAGACCCAGACAGAGGTGAGGGCCTTCTTGGGCCTCACCAGGTACTACAGGAGGTTTGTCAAGGACAATGGCACCATTGTTGCCCCCTTGACAGAGCTGACTTCTAAGAAGCAGCCTGGACAGGTGATCTGGGCTGAGGCATGCCAACCAGCATTTGACACCCTCAAGGAGACCATGTGCACAGCGCCTGTTCTGCTGGCCCCTGACTTCTCCAAGGAGTATGTAGTACAGGCAGATGCTTCAGATCATGGTGTGGGAGCAGTACTTTCACAACTGAACCAAGAGGGCCTAGACCAGCCTATAGTCTTCCTTAGCAGGAGACTACTTCCCAGGAAACAGAGGTGGAGTGCAATTGAAAGGGAAGCTTTTTCTGTGGTCTGGGCGCTGAAGAAGCTAAGACCCTACTTGTTTGAGTCTCATTTCCGGGTTCAGACCTCACATGGTTAATGCAGATGAGGGATGAGAGCCCAAAATTGTTGAGGGGGTCATTTTCCTACAAGGGATGGACTTTACGGTGGAACACCATCCTGTCATAGAACAGGCCAACGCTGATGGTCTGCCCAGGGTCTTCCGCCTTAGAGAGGACAACTCACCAGGGGTTGGATAGTTACCCCTACTCTCAGCCGGAGGGGACAAGTTTTAGACCTGGCAGCTTTTTGGCATTTCTCCCCTGTCTTTTTGCCTTCTGGCCTCCTCTTTTTATGGTATACTGGACTCAGTTTTTGCTGGTTTATTGTCTCTGTGCACTTTACCACTCAGATCAGTGCTAAAGTGCAAGTGCTCCCTTTGTAAATTGTACTGTTGATTAGTTTATCCATGATTGGCATATTTGATTTACAGGTAAGTCCCTAGTAACATGTGCTAGAGGTGCTCAGGGCCTGTAAATCAAATGCTACTAGGGGGCCTGTAGCACTGAATGTGCCTCCTACATGAGTAACCCTGTGAACATGTCTCAGACCTACACTGCAGTGTCTGTGTGTGCAGTTTTAAACTGCCAGTTCGACCTGGCAAGTGTACCCACTTGCCAAGCCCAAACCTTCCCCTTTTATACATGTAAGGCACCCCTAAAAGTAGGCCATAGGTAGCTCCATGGGCAGGTTGCAGTGTATTTATAAGGTAGGGCATGTGCTGGTGTGTCTTACATGTTCTAATGGTGAAATGCTGCCAAATTCGGTTTTCACTGTTCAAGGCCTATCTCTCATAGGTTAACATGAGGACTGCCTTTAAATATCATTGAAGTACAGATTCCCTTTGGGAGCAGATAAAGATGTGGAGTTTGGGGTCTCTGAACTCACAATTTAAAAATGCAAATTTTAGTGAAGATGGTTTTTAGATTGTTAGTTTGAAAATGCCACTTTTTGAAAGTAGGCATTTTCTTGCTTAAACCATCCTGTGTGACTCTGCCTGCTTGTGGATTCCTCGTCTGTGTCAGTTTGACAGTTGGGCTGTTGTGAATTCCCTCTAAACAGTGACACAAAGGAAGCTGGGGGGTAGCCTGCATATCTTGATGAGCCATCTGAGCTAAAGTGTAGGGAGGAGTGGTCACTCACACCTGAAAGGGCTGTGCCTGCCCTCACACAATGCAGTCTCCAACCCCCTAATATGTGTCTGACCTGGCCTGGCCAAAGAAGGCTCTTGCAAACAACTGAGACTTTCCTTTGAAGTTTGCCAACTACAAAGGCAGAAAAAAGTATTCAACCCAAAACCCCAGACTTGTAGAATCTTTCTGGAATCAAGAGGAACCCCTGCCAAGGAGAAGAGCTGAAGAGCTGGAGAGGGAGTACTATCCCTTTGCTGTGTTCCTTTGCTGGATTGGCCTGCAGTTCCTGTTTCTACCGTAAAAGAGAGCAAAGGGTGAACTTTGCTGTGTATCCTGCTTGAGAAAGTTCTCCATGGGCTCAACGAACCCACTGACCTGCACTGTGACCTGCGGACGCCACACTGAGCCGCTTTGCCCCGCTGTGCACTGCGACCCTGGTCTCACCGAAGGCGTCATCGGACGACTTCACCGAGCTGCTGCTCCCCCTCGACTTGTGGCCCCCACACTCCGGCATCGCCTGTTCACACCGAAGCCTAGGTATCTCCGACGCCGCCGCTCCTGCTGACACTGACGCCGCTGCCTGCACCGTGGCCTGTGAACACCACTCGTGAGGAGCATGACGCACCGTCCCGTACCGCACTGCAGCCCCGGTCCACCGACGACAGCACCATAGACTCGAGTGTTGTCAACAGGTGTCCCTGTCTGCAACGCGACCCGTAGACTCCGCCCAGAGCAGTCCGACGCCGCACTGCCGACTTGGGCCTACCGACGACAGCTCTTCAGGAACGCCGGTACCGCTGCCTGCACCGTGACCTGGTGACACAGCACGTCGTACCACCCCACTTCACACCGCAGCCCTGGTCTCACCGATGCCACTGGACGCCGTCACCGAGCGGCTGCCTCCATCGTGACCTGTGGGCACCGCATGTTGCATCATCCCGCTTCACACCACAGCCCCAACGACATCCACTCCAGCGCTCATGACTTCACCAGCCCAGAGTTCAATCTGCAACGCATGTGACTTCAAGTGCCCAACAACCCCCCCCACCGACTCTGGAACCGACATAGCGATGCCAGCGACGCCGCTCTCCGGAGCTCACCGCAAGGATCACGTCGCCCTGCAAATCCAAGGTACCGTTTGCTGGTCTTCCCGACACCTAGCTGGCCCATGATGCTGCAGCCGGCCTGAACTGCTGGTTTTGATGAGCACGACACCGTGATACCCCCAGGTGGAACTACTGACTACAAGGAACTATATTTTGGAAGTTAAATCTTTCAAAATTCATATCTTTATTACTGTATGTCAGATTTTTAACATTTTGGTCTTGTTTTACACAGATACATATTGGTTATTTTTCTAAAACTGGTGTGGTGTCCTTTTGTAGTGTTTTCACTTATTACTGGGTGTTATGTGCAAATGCTTTACACATTGCTTCTGAGATAAGCCTGACTGTTCGTGCCAAGCTAGCAAGGGGGTGAGCATGGGGTTTTCTGAGCGAGTAGCTCCATTATCCTGACTAGAATGAGGGCCCTACTTGGACTGGTTTCAAACCGACTGCTAACAAGAGACCCCATTTCTAAAATCCCCAATTGTAAACATTCACCTTTCTAAGAGCAGGAAAAAAGATAAAAGCCTTTTCACTTTGCTCCTGGCTCTGTCCAAGTTCCCTTCTTTGGCCAAAAAACTCTGTGACTGTAATTCATAAACATTTTCTCAGATTGTTAATCCCATGTGTAATTTACTCAGGTAGCTTGAGGAAATGTATGTGAACTAGCAAACACAAATTACTCAAAATACTCTAATCCTTTGTGAATTTAACTTTAAATGAATACAGCTGTACGTAATTAAAGTTAAAGATCAATGACTCTTGTGCAAAGAGGGCACAACATCTACAATTACACAGAATAAACATAAAAAAGCCCATCGTTTCAGTGTATTTTCAGTCTATACACCCATCTTGAAAGGCTCACACCTTCCTGTAATTCAGAAATGAGATGAAAATTTGTCTCTTCAAGGAGCGCTATCCCAATCCCACGCACAATCGGAACCTGAAAAAACAGCCTATGTACCTGATCCTAAATTGTATCCAAGGCTCATTCTCACTGTGCAGTGCTCTGTTGCTCTTCAGCTAGGGACACACTATATACATACCACCACAGATATATGTCCCATCTGCCTTTTAACATGTTGAACCTCACTGACTTAGTGATGTGGGTTTCAGGGTGCACAATATACCAACAATTACATTTTGGTAGTAATAAATGGGAGCCAGAGAGTCCTAACTTAAATTTTGGCAGACAAGGTACTCCATCACAAACGCAAGAGAGAACTCCTTACACCTAACCCAGGGTCCATTGGCCTCATTCTGAGGAACACTTCCTCCAACTTCCTAACAGATTAGGGGCCCAGAGGAAGGACTATACACTGTCTGCCCTATTTAGGATAGACAGTATAAAGTATTTTATTCCTGTGCATCACCACCAGGAAAAACGTAGCGGCAAAGGGATAGGAAAAAACAACAATGATCTTACTTCCTGCAGGACAACTCTCAGCGCTCAGAGTCATTTGTTTTATTCTTTAAACAAAGCAAACTTTCAAACAAATAAACAAACTTCAGTGGCAGGTAGTCATGGCAGATGGTACCATCTGTCAAACTTTTCCTGCACTGACAGAAACCACCTTCAGAGCAGTTCCTGTCAATGTAGGGACTTGGGCGCAGGGTGAGCACACAACTCAGGAGAAGTTCCATCAGTATGGCGAAGGTATTATCCACCACAATCCAAAAGGAGTAAACTCCATCTGCCAAATTCTAAAGTAGGCCCACAGTGCCTCATTCAGAAAGAAATAAGTGCACACACCCAAGGTTTTTCTTAGAAAGTGAATCACAACACTGCAGAATTCTTGGATTGATGAAAACCCAGACTGTAACCTTGATTCCACCTCAAGACTCTTTCTTGCAATATCTTGCAGGTTATTTTTCCAGACTTGCCAACTTAAAAAAAGTCCCCTGTTGAGGGGCAGGGGTTCCAGCTCACCTTACGTGCCAACATGTCATATTGGTTCTTCACCAGGTGACAAAGCTAATATGGTACCGCATGAGCTGGCACTTCTGTTTTTTATCCCTGCGTTCTCCCTTTATCACTGTTTCCTATCCATCTCAAAGTCTGATGATGAAAAATAAGTCCTGGTCCCCACAAATGAGTGTCAGTACTCATCACCTGGCACAAATTGAGCACATGTCACACAAACGTATCCAAGTCTTACATTGCTAATTACAGTTAACCAGTGTTGACCTCTTACTATAGACATGTCTTGGCCCTGTACAATTATTACAGATGATAATGCAGCATTCTGGTAATCAATGGGCAACCAATGCTTACTTTGAGCCGCTGGTTTCCAGTGGTCAACACCTGCACTTAAATGTTACCACCGGAGATTATTGCAGTCTGCCACATGGTGGCGCTGTTTGTCTAATTTACAAAATGGGCACAAGAATAGGTGTTTATTATTTGACTAAACAATAGAAATACCAATACCTGCTGCCCAAGCCATTCTCATGGCTTTGTGCACCTGGAACAGTCTGAATTTTCACACTTGTAGGAGTGTCATGGTTAGATTTTTTGGTACTGTAGTTGGCCTCTTTTGCAGAGGCAATGAGTGATGGAAACTGCAGTGGCCTCCTGACAAGGCCCTTGCGTTTATTTTATGTTTTTTACAGATTAAGCACCATGGGCAGCTAAAAAAAGGTGAAAGCTCTTTTGTCCTCGAGCCCAGACTCCATGTCTCCCTGTCTTGAGTTAGGAACTTTAATGAGGGGTAGCCCGTGGCAGCTTCAGCTACCCTTGGGTTGTCCTTTGCAACGCTTGGCACTGTCCTTGCTAAGGGTCATGGCGAGAGTGACCTAATTAGAAGGTAGAGAGGGCTAAAATAACTATTTGAGAAGGGAAATAGTGGCCTCTACTGGACAAAGTGAGGGACGAATGCTTCATAATTCTAAATTCAGAGATAGATTTGTTTTCTAACACTCACTATTGTACTGGATTTATTTTCAGTGTTTCTGTGTACATTGAATGGCAGAAGCCACTCCAATTGGTAATTAAGTGCAAGTTCCTTTTGCTTGCATTTGTTTTAATGGCCAGTGAAAATGTGGAACAAGTCTGTCCCAAGTCTTGCTTTTCCCAAAATGTCCTGCAAGGGGAATGTCATGTGCCAGGGTCAATAAGAATTCTTTAAACATCTGAGGTATGACCAACCTCCTGGTAGCACCAGGCTTGGGGTCCCTAGCCTCAGAGAAAAGGAGACCATTTTCCTAGTAGATCCTGTGGCATCCATAGACATCCCCTACCTCTTCTGCAGCAGCCTGCTGCCTGAGACTTTCAAGAGAGAGGCAGGATTTCTGCTCCAAACTCAGTTCCTCTCTGAAGGGACCCCCTGCCCTTAAGAGTTCTGCCATGTCAGGCCCAAGTTCCTCTGGGACAGTTGCCTCACAAGGGGTAAGATTATCTCCCTGAGACTGAACCTCACTGGGAGTGCTGGAGGAGGATAACTGATTTCCCTTCCTGCCTCTCTTTTGTGGGAGCAGTTTGCACCACTGTTCCAGGCTCCATTGCTCCTTATTCTCCTTGTTTCCTGGGCTCTAGTGGCCACAAACACACTATCAGGGATGCCTAGCATGGCTGCAGGGGCCTGCTACTCCACTTCAGCCCATGCTGAAGTCTCCAAATCATTTACCCATAAGATACACTAACAGCATAGCTAAGGACACCAGAACTTTTTTTGGGCCAGCACCCCTCTCTCTCCCCCCCCACACACACAGCTGAAATTGAAAACTGCCTTGGGATGGCTCTTAATGACGTTGTCAGGATTGGTCACTTGGTACATTTGTCCAAGTAGGATTTGCTCAGGTGACATCAGTTTTTCAGTCACCATGGTGACATTTTGAACCTGTGTCCCGGTAAGCATCTGGCTCAGTACCATTACTGAGGGGCTGCTGCCTGTACTTCCTCATATTAGGAGGCCAGGCAGCCAAAGTGACCAGTTAAATGCCACCCTCTGATACCAGCCCACCCTCAGTGGTTTCTTTGACTAGGCTAGAATCCACTGCAGTACCCAAGGTGAACCTAGCTACCCCCTTGGTACTGGTACTACTCCCAGTGCTGCTGCTAGGGGCACTAGGAAATGTAGTAGTAGTACTCTTGGTGCTTTTCTTAGGACAACTGGGGCCAGGTGTCTTACGGCCTTTTTCCTTACAAAGAAAGCACCAGGGTTTCTTATTAGGGGAATATAAATATTTAGACCGACCCCAGAAGAAGATTGTGGACCTGAGGAAGACTCTTTTTGTCCTTAGGCTTCTCCCCATCCTTCTCTTGGGACTTAGAAGTATTCTTTTTTTTCCTGGCCATCCCCACTATGAGTTGTCTTACTCACTCTGTTGTGGAACCACTTGTCTACCTTTTTTCCCAGGCCTTGGTGAGAAGTCAGCACAGAGACCACCAGGTATTGGTGCAGTTTTTCAGACACACAGTTCTTAAGGATGTGCTCTTTCACGATTACATTATACATCCCTTTCTGGTCATCTGCATTACTACCATGTAACTGTCCTTCCAGAGCCTTAACTGCATTGTCCACAAAATCATCCCAGTCTTGAGAGGACTCTTTCTGGGTTTCCCTGAACTTAATCCTGTATTCCTCAGTAGTAACCCCAAACCTATCAAGCTGCGCCTCTTTCAAGATCTGTTTGTTGTTTGCATCCTCTTCTCTGACTGACAAAAGTTTGTCTCTACCTTTGTCTGCAAAGGAGAGCCACAGAATATCTGCCCAATGCCTCTAGGGGACCCTCTGGACTTTACAGGCCTTTTCTAAAGCAGTGATCCACTTGTGGATGTCATCCCTAGATTTGTAAGGATGGACTATCCTGTTGAGATTCCTAGAATCAAAGTCATCTTCCCTGACTCTGGA
This sequence comes from Pleurodeles waltl, assembly GCF_031143425.1. NCBI lineage: Eukaryota > Metazoa > Chordata > Amphibia > Caudata > Salamandridae > Pleurodeles > Pleurodeles waltl. The sequence continues at coordinate 1,003,720,176 of NC_090449.1, read as the reverse complement.
CTCTCTGATGCTGCCACTATGGGGTTCTAGCCCCAAACTCTATCTTTCCCTTTCCATTTCTAAGACCTCCTTCTCAAGAGATTGTTGCTGCTTTTTCAATTTGAGTTTTGCTTTCCCAAGTCTCAGCAATCTGAATCCCCTTTCTAAGGATTCCTCTTTTGCAACAGTAAATTAACCCAGCATAAGATGCTGAGGCATGGGAAGATGAGAAAGATCTACTCCTTTAGAAAAAACAGTTTAACCATCCTAGGGGAGAAAAAGTGGGGCTACTATTGTGACCCCCTTCTTGTACTACCAGCACATCCCCCTTTAGGCTCAGGGTTGCCCCCAAGGATCTCCTATGAATCCTTATTGTCATAACCAGTGTGGCCACGTGAAGTAGCGGGTACCTCCTTGTCCAGCACTGCTGGTTCACCCTCCTCGTCTAGCTCTTTCTCTCTCCCAGGGATCTGGATGTCATCCTGGATAAGCATCTCTAAGAGCATAGGTTTGGTAGGATTGCTACCTGTCTTGAGTTTCCTAGCTGTATACACAGTCCTAAGTTCTTTGAACCTAAGAACCCCATACCTAGACTCCTGAGTCTGGTCAGCTCCCTCAACTAAAGGCATGGTGTTAAAGTGGTGTATGTGTACCCACCCTACTCTAGAGTTCTAAACTTCTAAAGGATTGGAGAAAGGGCTATGGTGGACCCCTGACTACCCAAGCCAAAAGGTTTAGAAATACCTCAGGTTACAAGTACAGTATGTACCCAAGTCAGTAGTGATCTTTCTTATGGAAAGTCACTGATGACCAAGTGGCAAAGCAATGCAAGTGTCTATCCCACTGTTGTACCACCAATGTTGGAGGATGAGTCAGCTTATGGTGTACACCTAGATAACCAACGCCCTCTAGAGGTAGCAGCTAAGACGTATCAGGGAGGAGTGTAAAGCATTTGCAATAACAGGAAATTGTCAGTGATGTTCACACAAGAAAGAACCACATCAACTGTAATAAAAATAAAGTAGTCTTTATGATAACACAATTTCGTTCCTAACTTTGGTATATCTCCATTTGGAGATATGTGCACACAACAAATATACTCAGTAACAAGCAGGAGATCATAGAAATACATTGGGCCCTATGGGGGGGGAAACCATGTACTAGAAAAATGGTATAAGAACGGACGTGTCAAACCAAGGAGAGTGTGTTAGGATCCTAGGGGCTGGGGAAGTACGAAATTACCAAAGGTAATAATAGAAACCCCCCCAGGCGCCTGTGTGCAGAGGTGTTATCTAGCCATGTGTCCTATATGCTGACACAGGACCTTCGTGGTTGGAGTTTTTAAGATTTAGGACCATTCCCACAGGACCACGAAGTAACCAGTTGGCACAGGGAAGTTCGATAGTGCCCCCACCCATGGATACCCAGGAAAGTGGAGTACCTACACAAGTGCATCAGTGTGAAGTGAAGTCAGAAACTTCCATTGAAGTCAATCGGGGCCTCGATTGCCCAGCTGCTGTCATCACCCGTGGACCAGGTCGCTGGAACCCAAGGGTGGATTCCAGACAAGAAGAAACTGAAAAAGAAGGGGACAGAGTCCAGACCACTCGGAGATGTTCAGGCAGTGCAGGTAAGCAATGAACACCTTTCTTCGGGGGAAGAAGTTCCTGCTGGACGGTGATGGAAGGAGCACAGCTGCGAGTCCAAGTGATGGAGGAAGATCCTTTGAGTTGCCCATAAGCTGCCCCACGTTGATTACAGGATTGGAGAGGGGTAATGCAGGAAGGAGCTTGAGGGAAGTTTGCAAGTGTTTGGGGACCAGCAAGGTCCAACGGACTCGACCCTTGGAGGGGAGTCAGGACTGTCCCTCAGTAACAAGAAGTGCCAGAAGGGATCTTTGGAGCCCCCATGAGGACCCACTGGCAGCAGGCACAGAGAGTCACAGAGAGGCCTCAACTGCAGTTGCATGGATGACACTGTTCTGGAGTTACAGAATGCTGGAGGCCGGGGCTTCTTGGAGCTTGAAGGTCTTCGGAGTGTCCCGTAGGCTCTCATTATTCTAATGAGACTACTGGATTTTGAGCAGCAGGATCGTCAATGGTGTGGGAGACTGAGTCTAACCCACTGCGGGTGACACCTGTTGCTCTAAATCCGGGTTTTGCTCCGGCCACCTAGCAGTGCCTCATCTCTACCAGGGGATAGTGATGATTGGGCAGCCGAGCGCATGACATATTAGGCTTCTCAGGAAGTCGTGGTCACTCAGGTCGCATCCGGTTCTCTCATTTACAATTCGGTCTCATATACAAATGACAAACAGAGGCAGTATATGTTGTAATAATGGGTTTAATAAAACAACTGCATCTTAGATAGCAAAGCGTGAGCTGCAATAACCAGGACGACACAAAATGACAGCATTAAAATGGTGAAGAGAAGAGTGAAGCATAAAAACAACGCTATCATATTGTCACTATGATGGACGGATTAATTCCTATCCAAGTCATAATCTGAGCACAGCATGTTAATCTCTAATTCTCCCTTTCAGGTTCCCCCGGGAAGACGTCAACCCTCATACCCGAGCAAAGGCTTGTAGTCTGCGTTAGCATCTGTAGGGAAGCATTCAGCAATCAGCATACAGTCGTGGTTCCCTGGCTGGAATCTCCCTCTAACAAGTAATGGGACTAGGAAGTGTTTTTATAACAACACAGCTGATATTCAGAGAAAATGTCCCTACGTAAGGATTTGTATTTTCTACGAATGTTGGAGACTAAACTTCTACCACGTTCACCGGCAATGTACCAAACTGTAGCCTAGAATGAAGCACAGGGTGATCAAGAATGTCTTGTTTAAGAACACAGTGCTGGGCTAGGCAAAAACAGTTAGATAAAAGGAAAATAAAACAAGACCGTAGAAATGGTTATTGTAAAAATAACAATGCAAAGCTAAATAAAATATATCTAGGTTAAAGTGTACAGCGGCCAAGTGTGTTAAAATAATGTGCATGGAGCTATAACTAAAATGGCTACACAACACCCTCCTCTTGTTGGTTGAAAGTGGTTCAAAGCCAAAGCTAAAATTGTATTGCTAAAAGCTCGACCTAAGATATATATAAAAACCAAGTCAATTTGGACAAGTTAAAAGGACACACAAGCATCCTACATGTCAATTTAAAACATGAGCATGTGACTTATAACCGAATTAAAAAGACATGTCAATTTAGAAAAGTTCCAAACTAGGTATGAGTCATGGAGAACAGGAGATCTTCCACTTTGGCAGATGTCAAAGCCAGAAAGTCCTCACCAAAAAGGATCAAGGAGCAGGTGTGTTCCATAGCCCCAGTGTCAACCAAGGTGGCATCCCGTGGAGTGCCCATTGATGAGTTGTGAACAACTTCCCCCAGGAAGGTAACTCATAATTAGCTTTGTGCAGAAAACGCAACCTCAATGCGCATGTCCGGTAATGAAACCTCAGCGAGAACATCAACAGATCAGCATCTACTGCAGGCAAGTCTGCTGTGAAAGGCAGACCTCCAGTGCATGTTCGAAAGGGCACCAGATGCACTGAAACACGGGCTGCACACAATGCAAAAGTGGTCTAAATGACAAAGACCAGCCACACTCCAACTGCTCAAGGAGTGTTGCTCCAAAATACTGCATCATACGCTCACGACACAGCTGCGCCGATGGAAGCACAGTTGTTTCTCCTCATTGTGGCGGGACAGCCATTGAGCATAAACAACAGCAACAGCAAGATACCAGCTAATAAAGCCAAAGTTATTGGAAATCCCCAAAAATACTACCAAAAATTGAGTGAATAGCTGAAGGTATCAAACCGAATATGGAGGAGAAGGTGTGAACAAAACCAGAACCAACAGCTTTTTAAAAATGTGCAATTCCAGTTGTACTGGACGCATTAAATATTCGTCCCATGAGTTATCCAAAGTGTCTCGGAAAGTTTGTATTTAACAGGGACTCTATTTCTGCTGACGACCTTGCCACTGAAAGTGCGTAGGTCTCGCGCGCAAATGTAAGAGCCACATGCTTTTGAAACAATAAAGCCTTGAGTCTGCTTAACTTGTCAAAATTCACGTTTGAAGTAGCAATGTGAGGCCAAATATCAGCTACCTCCTTAAATTTAGTGGGGGGAAACAGTACATTCCCGCAGCATGTAACGACCTTAGAGACCGAAACAACATTAACTATTCCGGCCCGCATGCCACAACATCCTTCACCATTGAGGAGGACGTAGCTGCCATTTGAAAGCACCTGGAACGTAGGTCTAATCAAGGGGACTGGGACTCCCTTCAGATAACAAGCCAAGTTTGCAGCAGAGGCGTTACACGCCCCATGCAAGGACAGCTGTTTGCAAACTGCCGAATGGCTGACTGAAGTCTTGCATTCACTACTGCTAAGAAAGACCTCTTTCATGCCACTGAAGCATTTATACGAGAAAAAAAGCTCACACACCTCACAAATGTAACTACCTCCCAGTTTTTCATATCTGTCTACCGGAATGTGTTTTAAACAGGAGGTGAATTGTAGTGTAGAAATAGGCAGATTAATAACCCCACATATTAACCACTCTGCAGACGGTATTTCGGCCACAGTGAAAGGCAACTTTTCTAATTTCGTGATGTTAAGCATGACATAAATCGCTTCCTTCTTAGCCATTAGTTGTTGTTGTTGCGTTAGATTTAAGGAAGAAAATATCTCCCTTGCACTGACGTACTGCCATGGAACGCGAACCCCCTTCAATGTGTGAAGCGTCCAACCCAACTGCATAAAGGACCTGATCTGACTCTGTCCATGGTGTAAAGAAGATATATCTGATTGCATAATGTCTATGGCAGAAGAGACAATGCTATTTATGGTATATATCCGGTCGGACAAGGTGTTAATCCCATTATCCACAACAGCTAATGCCTTTTTTAGATTTTCCTGATCTATTTGCCTTAACCGGGCAGCAGCATTGTGTTGGGAAAGTTTCCAAATCTCATTATATACTGCATTTAAGAAACGCTTTCTACGTGGTGTTATGGGGCCTGACAAGAAATCTTGTAAGTCAGTGGAGTCTGAGGTGTTCTCTAACCTCGTCTAGTGAGGATGATTTTAGCCACTGCTGGCATAATTTTCCCACACTATATGTTGTAATTATACCCACATGCTCTGATGATATATAGCGAGGGTCTGGCCTACTCGTCCTAAAACCCCCGAGGAGTTTATAAAACGTTGATGACACCCATTGGTATCTATTGGCTACAATAACCACCCGCCAGGACGTGTCAGTGATGCATTAAATGTACCATTCTGGAACCACTCATCAAGCTCATTTTCAGTTCCATTTGTATATTTTTGCCATTTATAAAACTTTGCAGGGCAGGTATACTGGGCATGTTTAATTCCATAATTTTAGCTAAGCCTAAACAACTTGTCTTTGTACTGTGTCGTTTGAAAAGATCATTTGTACAGAAATAAGGCATGATCTAAACAAGGCTTCCTTTCCCTTAATTTGCCAATTTCTTGTTCTCCACCCACTTTTCAGATCAATTGATTTAAGCCAATATTCATAGCCTTCTATCGATAACCGGGAAGCAAAGGATTCCGAATATATGAATTTCGTATTAGTCATTAACAGATGTACATCCTTGGTAGGTGGTACTTTAAAATAATACGACTCAGCATTCTTTTGATTGTGCCCAGAAAAATATGCAAACTTTTCAGAATCTGTTTTGGAACTCTCCTGTGGCAGAGTCGGGCAATGTTCCCATTGCGTATAATTAAAAACAGTTCTGGGGCTGCTCGCTCTATGTATGAAATGGTGCCCATAATAATTATAGCAAAACATACCACCATAATTTTCTTTAAATTGGTAAACATCTTTGTTCTCAAAGACAGTATAGTATTGCAATTCAGTCATCATAGAATCAACTGTTCTCCCATTCCAATCATCAGAAACAATGCCTGGTATTACTATATCATTCATTGAAAATTTGAACACATACAGTATTTGAATAACTTCCGTGGGACCATATATATCAAACATTACTTTGTCCCAAACAATCCCATCAGGAATTGGCACTGAAGAAATGTTTACAAAGGATAAGTCTCTTCGGACTTTATGTGATGAAAAATGTGGCTTTAAAACCTCCTCCACCAGTTCAGCTGTTGATCTTTCAGGAAGAAAGTGATCATGTATTAATAAGAAAAAGGTGATGACAAAACCAATCCAAAGTACAAAGGCTAAGACAATCAAAGAAAGCCATAGATAGTTCCATGTAAAAAATAAATACGTTTCTTTAAGCCAGTTTGTTAGCTTACATGCACTTGACAAGTCAGCTGTCGAAGAGGCGAATGAGTCTGAGAAGTCATCGTTGAAGTCGACATAATATCCAGAGGCAGTTCGTGCAAATGGTGGAGCCGTTGTCAGTGGTGGAGTTGGTGTTTCCTGCGGTGGCACATTATAGATAGCACCATCCGTTTGTGTTGGCGTTGAGTTAACTTGGTCAAATGTTTCTAAATTAGTTGACGTTAGTGGAACTAATACAAGATCATCTTCCACCCTCCCCAAGTTCGGAGAGGTGTCGGTGTTGGTGTAAACAACTTTTAGAGGAACTTCTTCACCAGTAGCAAGAGGGATTCGGGAACTACTGGATGTTCCTCTTGGTTGGCTGTGCAGGATCAGCCACATGGTGTAGTTTGACATTGTCAATAGAGACAAAACGATTTTCTTTGGCACCTGCCAACGGTGGTAGAATTACAGTTCTGATACCGTGTATCCCTAGTACAGGGACCGGTGCTCGATAAGAAGGGCCAAATTCCTTTTTCACAGTGACTTTCTCACGTACATGATCCCCAACTCTGGGAATCCAACCGGTAGATGTTACAGGCACATCCTTAATTCCTGTGCAGGCGGCACTGTTGGAAGAATTATCATCACAGAACTGTTGCAATTCCTGTAAGACAGTGACACATTCATTTATGCCAAGAGGTGTTTCTGCTGCCTCCACGCCAGGACCATCAAGATCCGGAACATACATTAGAGTTCAGAACAGGCACTCATACGAAGTACGACCCCCCCGGGGACCTTCTAGGCAGATTATTTAGTGCTCTCTGGACTCCATACAGGTGGTTAAGCCAACTATGACCCGCAACTAAGACTCTGGCTGTTAAGGATTGTTTTAAATCACGGTGTAATCGCTCCACAACCCTATTTCCCTCTGGATGAAATGGAGACAGGTACTGGAGTTGGACCCCCAGCTAAGCCATGGCGTCCCTGAATGCCCTTGAGGCGAAAGCAGGGCCCTGGTCCGAATGGAGAGCCGCAACTGCATATGTACCGATAAAGACTCGCAAATCTTTAATAACAGTCCTAGCGTCAGCCGAGCGTTGTGGCCACACCCATATAAATCTGGAGCATGAATCAACAGCGACTAGAATATACTTGTATGCACTATCCAGTGTTAGGGGACCGCAAATCTTTAATAACAGTCCTAGCGTCAGCCGAGCGTTGTGGCCACACCCATATAAATCTGGAGCATGAATCAACAGCGACTAGAATATACTTGTATGCACTATCCAGTGTTAGGGGACCGCAAATCTTTAATAACAGTCCTAGCGTCAGCCGAGCGTTGTGGCCACACCCATATAAATCTGGAGCATGAATCAACAGCGACTAGAATATACTTGTATGCACTATCCAGTGTTAGGGGACCGCAATGGTCCAAGTACACACATTGTAATGGTTTGTTAGAAATTAAGAGGGGGTGTTTGTGGCGGGCGTTTGGCAGTGGAAGCTTTAATTTGTTGACATGTGTCACAACAAAGGACGTACTGCTTGGTCTCTTTATAGAGACCTGGCCACCAGTAACGGGCCTGCAATGTTGAAATCGTAGCTGCCACGCCAGCATGGGCAGATGCTACCCCCTCATGCCCTGCTGTAATCAATCATGGTCTCATGTCTTTGTTGGGGATGTCCCTTACGCCTACACCTGGTATTCTAACTTCAGCGTTCAGGCGATCCCCCATTCGATAGGTACATTTATTAGGAAATCCTTTAGGATAGGGCTTACCATCAGCCGTAGCTCTCACGGCAGCCCAAATGTCTGCGTCCGGTTTGGAATTCGAGCGAGTCACTGCAGCTACAGTAGCTACTGCCACTGCTGACTTTGCAGCTTCATCAGCCAGTGTATTTCCAGCAAAATGTATTCCAATGCGCTGGTGTCCAAATGTGTGTACTACATGGACATTTGGTAGCGTCTCTTTCAGGTCAGCTACTTTCCCCCACAGTAGACTGTGTTTAATGGCGTTACCTTTGGAATCTCTGAACCTATTCTGGTGCCAGTAATGCAGGTATTTATTAAAAGACTGGACTCAGTGGTACGAATCACAAACAATCAGCGTAGGCTGTGCAGGGTCCGTGTGTTCCACTGCCATCAGCAGAGCTTTTAGTTCTGCCAATTGTGCTGTGCAATCCCCTAGGGTTTGTGTAAAGGTATGTAGAGGACAGAATTTATCGCCCTCCATGTAGCCACTTACGACTGCGCAAGCAGCAGAATATTGATGTTTACTTCTAATTGCAGGTTGTGCTGAGCCATCGGTGTACATGACTCTATGATATTGTTCAATAGGCAATGTATTTGCTGGAACTGGGTATTCTATTTCATATTGTAAAAATTCTGGAGTTTGTAACTTTGGGTCAAAAATGTAGTCTACATTAGTGGCTGTCAGAGACGTAGCCCATTGTATACAATGTGGATGTAATGCTTTTGCATTTGGAACGCTAGCTTTTGTAACAGCCTCTAGGGCTGGGATCGGAGACACAACAATAATGCGTTTTCCTTGGGCAAGAGGTCTTTCTTTAATGGCAGCCGTACAGCAGTGAGAATTTTCTCAGTGGGAGCAAAGCATTGTTCTGCCGCTGAGTATAAGTGCGATTTGTATGCAATCAGGACTGTCTCACCTTCATTAAATGTCACATAGGTGAAACAGATGGCCCCAGCTATTACTCTGATGACCAAATGTGTTTTATTGTCCCTTGTATGTAAGTGTTGTGCTGCAAGCATATCTGTCTGCAATTCTCGAAGAATACATGTATGTTCAATTGTCCAGAATTTACTTGAAAAATCGGGACGTATTAAATCATATAAAGGTTTTATACATGTAGCATAATCTGGAATGTAAGTTCTGCCAAAATTTAGGAAACCCAATACTGATTGCAGTTTTTTAATCGTATTTGGTGGTTGTAACTGTGCGCATTTCTCTAAGAATTGTGGCGCTAGGCTCTTCCCTTCCCTTGACAGCTCATATCCTAGGAACAGGACGCTGAGGAAGGCTATTTTTGTTTTTTTTTAGTTTAATTTGTAGCCAAATTCAGCAAATCCGACAACAATGCGGGCTACCCGTCTTAAATGTTATAGCAATTCATCATCCGTAAGATAGATGTCATCTACATAGGATAATGCATCAGGGTCAATCTCGTGCAAAAATGCAGTAAAACGAGCTGCGAACAGTCCTGGGCTATTCTTATACCCCTGAGGTAAACAACAGAATTTTTTCTGGGAGCCTAGTGCACTGAAGCTTGGTAAATCTCTACTCTCAGGAGCTATATTCTGGCAGAAAAAAATATTCGAACTATCCAGTGTTGTTTTGTATTTTTAACACACTATGTTGCTCATTAGTGCTGTGCTATGCGAGTTTTGGATAGCATGGGTGCGTGTATGACTTTTTAAATGTCTGTAGTCTAATACTATTCTATATGAATGGTTTGGTTTAGCAACGGGGAATAATGGGTTATTCATTGGCGAGACACAGGGTTCAATCACACTCTGGTATTCTAATTGCTGAGTATGTCTCTCACTGGTGCTTTTGCTTCATGTTTTATAGGACACTGCGGTTGTGGCTGAAGTTCACTTTTAATTGGAAATACACGGTAGCGGGATTCTTTATCCCATCCTACGTGATTTCTGTATAATGCAGGTGTTTGTGCTAAAGCCCATTCAATGGAATAGGATTCAGCGAGTTGCTCTGGAACAAGAGGCGAGAAAGAAGGCTTAATTACTTCTTCTCCATATGGGCAGGTACGGACAAAGTCAGGTGGACAATCTTGTTCGGCCAACAAGACATCATATACTTTTACTACACGATCCAAAAAGATTGCGTCTATTATGCGTTCAATGTCTCCTTCTAATTGTAACATTACTTTTTACACCCTATCAGGCGTGGAGACACGCATGCCCGCAGTCTCTACTTGTATGAAGTCATCAGTTGCTTTCACCTCCAGATGCTCTAGAAGATTCCGGCAAACTATTGTGACCTCTGCCGCGCTGTCTAGCAATGCTAGAGCCCAATTCTTGTTCTTCAAGAGGACCCTCTTCCTGAGTGGCATGTCGGACTGCGACTGCTGACACTTTTTTCTTTTTAAATTGTGTTTTTTGTTGAGTGGGTTTTTCTTCCTTTCCTCCGAAGAGTGTTGTGATTTCTGTCTCGGTTTCACGTACTCTGTCCTTCGCTCTGATCGCCCACCTCTCTCATTTCTTTTTTCCGATGACTCCTGAAAGGAACGGGATTGGCGTGTATCAGTATACTGATATCTATCAGGCGTTTTTATATTATCTCTATTTCTGAGATTATAACTATTCTGTGGGGTCTCCATACGCGGAGATTCTCCCCTCTCTTTTTTAGGAGTTTGTTGCTTTTTATCCCAGCATTTCTTATTACCCTCAGGTGCTTGCTTGGGGGTATCTTTGTTCGATTTACCCTGAAATTGTGGTTTTTGCGGTCTGGCCCCTAAGCTATCTCGACCAATACTTGAATAGGTCTCTGCGATTATTTTAGGCAGCTCTCGTTCCTGATCCTGTTGTGGAACGTCATGGAGCTGCGTGCGCACTACAAGCGCCACCGCTTCCCCTTTAAGATTACTTAAAATTACTGAGTATACAGAGGCAAAATTGCCCATCAATTGCATCCCCAAATCTAGGGCTGGGGCAGCCCCGTATCCATCTTGAATTTGTTTCAACACCTCCGGTAAATTGGCAAGTGTCGGTGTTCCATGTGCGGTTGTATAGAGCGCAGCAAACACCGTGCCCCAGGTATTACAGCTATCTACTGTAGGGACAATCCCAAAAGGCAAGCACATTGTTAATATTCTATGTTTATCCTGAGGTCCCGTATGGGGAAATACTGCCTCCAGCGCATTAATTTTCTGTGCTTAACCAAAATGGAGTTTCCTCTCGTTTGGTGGGTACTTTACCCATAATCGAATGTACAGTCGCAGGATTTATACCTGCCGTTACTGCATGTGGATGTGCTGGAGCAGCACGTGCTGGGTTTGTATTTAGTGTTTGCATCACAAATTGTACGAATCGTCTATATATCGCTACTAATTCAATAAATAAACGACGAACCTCAGCTACTGTTATATTTGCAATCGCAGCATGTGGTGTATAGGTGGCCAATAAAGGCCAGGTAGGACCATCATTACTTAGTGGACCTAGCCTTACTGGTAATATTGTGTGGGGTAGGGCGCCATCAAGCCAATTATTATGTTCTTGATTAGATAGAGGTATCTCTAAATATGCGTATGCTCTGTATTGTCCAGGCGCATTCGCAGGTGTGTATTGGTGAAATGTATTTGTGTTCCCATCAACTGCTGGAAATGTGACCCAAGAAAAGAAAAGTTCTGTTCTATATGCTGCATGGGCATCCACCACAAATGTCACTGGACAATAATGAATAATAAATGTGCAGTTAGAGGTTGTCTCATATTAACTGCTATTTGTACCTGCTGTGGATTCGCCATAATAGTAACACTATGAGTTCCGAGAAGGCACACCAAATAGGGCTTTCCTTTTAAAGTTCAAGCTTGAACAAACTCCAGCTGCAGTAGGATAACCTACGCAGCTGTGGTGGAAATCCTCAGTACCATGGACGTCTCTGCATACGGTATTGAGGTGTCATTATATATAATGAGACATAGATACTCCGGAGGACCCGACAATTAGAGCCTGACCAAACGTTGGTGGCGCCATGTCACGTAGGCTCTCATTATTCTAATGAGACTACTGGATTTTGAGCAGCAGGATCGTCCACGGTGTGGGAGACTGAGTCTAACCCACTGCGGGTGACACCTGTCGCTCTAAATCCGGGTTTTGTTCCGGCCAACTAGCAGTACCTCATCTCTACCAGGGGATAGTGATGATTGGGCAGCCGAGCACATGACATATTAGGCTTCTCAGGGAAGTCATGGTCACTCAGGTCGCATCTGGTTCTCTCATTTACAATTTGGTCTCATATACAAATGACAAACAGAGGCAGTATATGTTTTAATAATGGGTTTAATAAAATGACTGCATCTTAGATAGCAAAGCGTGAGCTGCAATAACCAGGATGACACAACATGACAGTATTAAAATGGTGACGAGAAGAGAGAAGAGTGAAGCATAAAAACAACGCTATCATATTGTCACTATGATCGATGGATTATTTCCTATCTAAGTCATAATCTGAGCACAGCATGTTAAGCTCTAATTCTGCCTTTCTGGTTCCCCCAGGAAGACATCAACCCTCATACCTGAGCAAAGGCCTGTAGTCTGTGTTAGCATCTGTAGCGAAGCATTCAGCAATCAGCATACAGTTGTGGTTCCCTGGCTGGAATCTCCCTCTAACGAGTAATGGGACTAGGAAGTGTTTTTATAACAACACAGCAGATATTCAGAGAAAATGTCCCTGCGTAAGGATGTGTATTTTCTACAAATTTTTGAGACTAAACTTCTACCACGTTCACTGGCAATGTACCAAACTGTAGCCTTGAATGACGCACAGGGTGATCAAGAATGTGTTGTTTAGGAACACAGTGCTGGGCTAGGCAAAAACTGTTAGATAAAATGAAAATAAAACAAGACCGTAGAAATGGTTATTGTAAAAATAACAATGCAAAGCCAAATAAAATATATCTAGGTTAAAGTGCACAGCGGCCTAGTGTGTTAAAATAACATGCATGGAGCTATAACTAAAATGGCTACACAGCAGGAGTAAGAGTCTCCAATCCTTGGTAACAGCAACAGATGTGATGCTCTGGAGTTCCATTCCAGTGGCTGCAGCAAGGGCCCACCATTTCCCAACTTGGACAGAAGACAAGTTGGACCTGGAGAGGGCCACAAAACCACCACCTGTGTTATTGACCATTTCGATGTCTGTGGGACAGCAGGATCTACCAGCCAGTAGTTGTCATCGAGGTGCCTGCAGATGCAGGGGAGTGACTCCTTCACTCCAAGGGAGATTCCTTCTTGCTTCCTGACGCAGACAGAGTCCTTGCAACCATGGATGATTCACAGCCACAGATGTTGCAGAATTCCTGCAGGAGTTGGAGAAACAATGTCGCAGCAGGAGCCCTCCTACTTGATACAGTGTTGTTTCAGTTCCTAGGGCAGACCAGCAGCGGTTCTGGAGACCAGGTTGCAGAAGTGTCTTTCAGAGAGTTCTTTGTCGAGTCTTTCTTGATGAATGTGGGATTGTACCCACAGGGGAGCTCTTAAGTAACCCAGAAAGGGGGTTGGTCACTGTCTGCGGTGGCCCTCCTATCAGAGAATGTCAAGGACATCACCTAGCTGGCCTAACCAGTCAGATGCTCCCAGGGGCCTCTGCCCATCTTGTTTCCAAGATGGCAGAATCAAGCGGCCACCAGGCAGATCTCTGTGCACCCCACTTGGGGAGGAGTTGGACAAGGGGAGGTCGCTCCCCTGTCCTTTGTGAAGTTTCACACCAGAGTGGGAACCAAGAGTTCCTGTGATGGTAAAAAACTGTTTCTGTAAGAAGAGCACCAAATGTGCCCTTCAAAGCAGTCTGATGGTGCTCAGAGACCACCCCACCCCAGCCCAGAGACACCCTTTTTTTAAATGGAGAGGTGGTCACACCTCTTCCCTATTGGAAATCATTTGTTCTACCTTCCCCTGCGAGTTAGGCTCATCTGGAGGAGGCCAGAACAGTATCTAGGGTCAGCAGCAGCGAGGGTTGGCATGCAGACCCTGCAAGGCCGTCACAGGCAGATCTGGGAGATTCTCTAAGGAACCCCCAGAGTACATGGTATCATGCCACTAACACTGAAATCGGTGTAGTTGCATGATTCCAACATGTTTAATACCAAACATGACAAGGTTTGGGGATAACATGAAGTAGCTGGACATCTTGTGTTGACCAGTGTCCAACTACATACCTTACAATGGCTTCTCTGCACTTCCAAAGCTCAGAGAATGGAGTCTGAGATTGAGGGGGTGCCACTGCTCTTGTGGGGGTACCCTCACACTTGGGACCATGCACCACACCCTTGGGCTGAAGGGCCTACCATAGGGACAACTTACAGTGTCCAAGCGCAGTGACCGCAATATAAGACAAGCCTTATATCTAAAGTAAAGGGGCATGCACCATTTCACACAGGCTTCACTGGCAGCGCCTTGAGACCCTCACGGGTGAGTAGTCGCACTTTACAAATACTGATTAATTGATTGATTGATTGGCAGGCCTGCAGACACAGTTTGCATGGGCTCCCATGGGTGGCATAATACTTGCTGCAGCCCATGGGAGACCCCGGGTGTACCAATGCCCCGGGTACCTAAGTACCACTTGCCAGTGGCTTACAGAGGTACCCCAGTATGCCATTTGTGGGTGAAGGAGTCACTTAGCAAGTCAATTTTAGGGGAGAGAGCACTGACACTGGGGTCCTGGTTAGCAGGATCCCAGTGCAGTACAGTCTAAACACACTGACACCAGGCAAAAAGTGGGGGTAACTATGTCAGAACGATCCTACATTCCTACGGCAAGCACAATGCGAACAAAAAAAAAGGAAATTGGAAAACAAAGAGGTGACAAATGTGGGTGTAGGAGACAAGGTGACAAAGAATCATAGTCAAGATATAAATTTGATAGAGAAAGGGTGGAAGGAGAGACAGGACAGGGAGGTTAGAGGGAGATTGGGGGGAAGAGAAGGGCAGGACGTAGACTAACGAGAGAGGAGGCAGCATGAGGGAAAAGGTGGAAGAGAGCAGAAAGGGATAAGGAAAAATGAGGGGGATAAGGAGGAGCAAAGAGAGAACACACAATGTAAAAAGGGAGGAATTAAATAAAGACAAGCAAGAGATAGAGTGGAAGTGGAGAGGGGTGAGAAAAGGTGCGCGGAGGAGATTGGAGAGGCATGGATATAATGAAGAGAGAGGAATAACAGGCAAAAGATGCAGTGGCACTAGTGTCTGGGGTGCAAGGAGTCCACTGCACCCCTAGAATGCGTACCCTTTAAAACTAACCCATAGGAGTGAGGTCAATTTTCTCTGGTTTGCATTAGGGCCCATGCCACTCTTGCTATGCCACTGATTTTGGTAGCTTGCACATTGCATGTGCTTACATATTAAGTTGTCGCTTGTCTTCAGTGCACACAGCCTTGGAAGTAGCGCACAGATCAACTTTATTGCTGCTCATAGTGAAAACATTAGTGAGAACATTGCTTCCTGTACTGGTTTTTGGTCTTTGAATTCTGGTACTTATATTCCTATTTTTACTGTAATAAGCCATAACTATAGGTGCTAGAATGCAAAGAGAAAATAAGATGGAATAGAAAAGCCACTCATAGTTGGAATAGCAAAATATAGTTTGTGAAAGCATCCATGTCTTGGTATTTCTTTGTATGCTGATGATTGTAGACCTGCTCTTATAAAGAGAACATTTGTAGTTAATTTTAACTGTGGCATTTTTCACTCTACCTCTAAACATCACCATTGAAACAAATAATTTTAAAAGGTGTTGTTATACTTTCAATCACGAAACATATCTAGACCTCTAGACAATTATGCCTTGTGCTTAGCCTGACTAGATGCCTGATGTCAGCGGGACACCACATCAATTCCTGGACTTTGCTTTTAAAAAATCAATGCATTCTGGGAGTTGTAGTCTTGGTTCATTCTAATTCAGCCAATTGGACCAATACATCTGATAACAATGATATGTAAATGTAAAGTCCACAAATGGGAAAGTTGTGTCCTGGTGATCCATCTGGTCACCCTACCTGTGCTTAATACCCAGAACATAAATTATGACAATAGGCAAATCACACATCTTTAATCCATCACATTACACACTGCTTCTGCAATGATATAGTGCATTTTCATGATCAGGGCTTCCAAGACATAAACCACAGCAGTCTCTCTATTTGTTACTTCTGAAGAACAGATCTTCATATATTATATAAATCATTAACTGCTGTGCATGTACACAGGAAATGGAAACTGGAAAACTATGCTGGGATGGAAATGCACCCCTGCTCCGAGGGCCCAAGCTGCAACAATATCTAGATCCCTGGTGCTGATGTTTGTTGTGATGGGTGAACACCGATCATGCATGTGTGAAATGAAATAGTCCTGTCTCATTGATTGTGTTCTTGTTGGACCAGGAGGAACACTGAAAGGGCTTCGCTCATAGAGGCAAAAAGCTAATGCTTTTACCTGGGATTGAAGTAGCATGAGCGCTGTGGTGGCATCATACAGTGTAGTGATCAATAGAAGTGAACAGTCCTTTTTACCTTCGCCACTGGAGTGAGGCCTACAGGCTCACTCATTTTAAGTTCTGCTGTTGTGTGCATTACTCATCCTTGGTCTACATCAAGTTAGTATGTAGGGCTGTGTTGCAAGCGTGTGGTTGCATATGTGTGCTGTGCATATGCGTGCCTGTGAATAGTACAATACATGGAATACTGGGTTCCATTTTGGGAGACGTGGAACTGACTACAGGAGCATGAGGAGGTAGAGGAATCCACAGGACAGATTTGTGGATCTCTGCATTCCTGCGAGCTGTGTGAGGCACACACTGGAGGAAGGAGAGCCAGGCTCTCCGGTACACTTTAAAGCATGCTCTTTAATTCAAGTAAAGTTCACTTGAAAGGGGCCTGGGCACATCTCAGGAAGGAGATTGGGCTGGAGCCCTAAGGTAACCTTTTGTTGCACATATGACTGTAACGGACATCCAGGTGATAACCTCTAGCCACTCCCATGGCCTTTGTTGTGGGGCTATCAGATTTGTAGTCTTTCTTACTGTAACAGGCTGCTTTCTGGAGGAAGGGCAAGACTGAGGAGTGCCCATTTCAAAGGAAAGCAGCCCCAAAGACAAACTTCAAAGACTCAGACCCTACTTCACATGTGGAGTCTGGAAATGGAGTATAAGAAGGGGAGCTCAAGGTCCCCAAAACTGCCAACAGTCAATCAGCCAGCTGGACTGTATGTCAGGGAGGAGGGTCTCTGCAAGACTTCTGCCTGGGACCAAGGCTGGAGGCTATGGTCTGTCAGTCTCCCCCATGGGTGAGGTGACATCACTGAGGAAAATCCAAGACCACCAGCCCATAGAGCCTGGGACACCAGTGCCTGCCTGCTTGCCAAACCAGTGTGCCCTGTGAGGAAGAGGAGAGCGCATGAAGGGAGTGTGGTCCCATGGGGAAATCCTAGTGGGGGAATTTCTGTAGTGAGGTGTGAGGAGATGGCTGCTGCACCAACAGGGTCATCACTCATGTGCAGATTCAGGTCGGCGACTCCGTATGCCAGATTGGGCCACAGTGAATTTAGCCGTGGGTGCACTGCTTGGGCCATCTCCCATGTGCAGATTGAAGATGGTGACCCCATATGCCAGAGGGTGCTGCAGTGAAGATTGAACGACTGTCTTGCTGATCAAGCCCTAGCAGGTGCATGGAGTGAAGTCAGCGATCCTGTATGCTGAAGGCTTCTGTGAAGATTAAAAGACTGCTGTGTGGATTGGGCCGTCATCCATTCATGGAGTAAGGTTGGTGACCCTGAATGCCAGAGGGAGCCACCATGTAAGACAAGAAATGTGTCTTGGTTCCGCCGTCATCAAGAGGAGAGGTCGCCATAGTTACCTTTGCATGCTCAGCTGCAAATGAGGATTGTAATCTGAGTGACTGCATTCCTCGTCCCACCTGTAAGAAGGATCAAAGGAACTTACTGGCTTGCCAGAGAGCACTATGGATGCAAATACTGCCCCTGTAGAGCCACGAATGCTACTCACCAACAGCAGCCACTGCAGCCCTCTGCGAGGTCAGAGAATGAAACGCTCTCAGGGACTACAGTAGCGCAACCCCTCAGGAGGAGGTAGGACTGTTCACAGGGTACCACATGGTGCTTCAGGTGCTGGTACACTATTGACTTTGAAAGAGTTAGAGTTAGAGTCAGACTCCTGAGACTCGGACTACTAGTGGGGCGTAACGTAAATGTCACCTACAGGGAATGGCGAATAATCACTACTGTTAGTGAGAGAAAAGTTGGACTCAGAGACCTGCCTATCGAAATACTAGAGCCCCCACCTCAGCAAACTGTGTGTATTGATTGTGTATGTCATGTTTTACTTTGTGCTGGCATATAAATACTCCTTTTTCATCAAATCAAGTATCTAAGTGGAAGATTGTTTATTGCATTTTGAGTTATGAGCCAGTGTTCACCCCACTGCACCTACTCCTCCTTCAGAAGCCGTGGCTTGCTCAACCCCGAGTCAAGTGCAAAAGGGTTTCTTGGCCCAGACCCACAATAGGTCAGGTCCTTGGTCATTAGGAGTGAAAGACCTCAACCCACACGTTTGAGTCCAGTAGCTGCTCCTTGTCCAGTGTCCCTCTGAAAGGGGTTCCGACAAACTGTAAGTACAAAAATGCAAGGTTATCCCTAGTAACACCCCTGGACTGGGAGAATATCTCACAATTGAGATTCAGCACTTGACCGTTTCCAGGTCCAAGAATGAGTAGCTCATCTAAAGCAGGCCTTTTTCTTTGCATGCTGGGATTTGTAGGATCTGATGTTGATGCATGGACCTTCGAAACTTGAGAGCGTTGGGCATGGATCAGGGTGATAACTCTGAGTCTCGCCCAGTGGCAGCTGGCAGCTTTAGGATGGAGGGGGGCGGGCGGGAAGCACACACACACTCTTTCTTTAACACACGCACGCACACACATCCATTAACACCATTCATAACATTCAAACATGCACGCTCACACCAAACATTTTAAAAGATATCTCTCTCACTCTCTCTCACCCCCCCCCCCCCCTCCCCCACCCCCAGAGCTCCCAGGAGGGTTGGGACTGCTGCCTTCCCTCATTGGCTGACCTTAGCCAATGAGGAAAGGCAGGAGTCCCAGCCTCGTCACAGAGTGGGATGGGGTCAGTGAGACTGCTGACCCCTCCCCACTCTGTGACGAAGTGACACTGATTGAGACTCGCCCTGGGCGCTTCAGGGCTAAAACCTTAAGTGCCCAGGTCGAAGTCAATAGGTGAGGCTTTCCTTGTCACCCGGGGGAGGGCCTCGAGGCACCTTTGATGAGCCGCAGAGGTCACGCCCATAGGAGCTGTGACCTCCTCAGCCCAGCAAAGTTCAGCTCAGGCAGCCAGGGGTCTGCGCAAATCGCGCATGTCTGCTCCTGGCTGCCTGACCTGAACATGAAGAGTGTCTGTCGGGGTGACCTTGGCTCAGTCTGACAGACACTCTTCATGAGGGGCAAAAGGTGGGGGGGCTGGGCCCCTCCGCCCTAAAGGACGGGCCACGCCTGGTCTCTACATTGAGTGATAAAGCATTTTGCTCTCCTGGGACACACTTAAGACATAGACAAGCTTATGTCAGTGAGTGTGCCTCTCAGTCAGTGCTGTTTTATCCGGACAACACTACTAAGAGTGCTGCAACTTTTAGGCCATTGCTTATAGTGTGCAGTGCTGTTGACTAATACACAGGGATTGGAAAATGTCACACTCATGCAGTGCTTAATTTGTGCTTGTTGTTGCCGGTGCTGAGCACCGGCACTTATTTCTGAGGGCCGGGGCTTAGTTTTCTGTCTCAAGCATTTACTGCGAGCAAAAGACATGTGGGAAAGACCTTGGAAGAGAAAAACAAAAAAAGCGTCAGAAAGGGGAAAAGCAGGAAGCTACAAGAGTGAGCTGAAGGGGTATGGGGTGGCAGTAAATGGATTGAAGAGGCCCGAGAAGGCTTCGGGTTTACGCTGCCTCAGTATTGTGTGCTCGCACTTTTAATTGCAACAACCCCTTGTTTAAGAGAGGAGCTTTGAGCACTGGTACCTTTTTATTTACAAATTAACCACTGCACTCATGGCATCGTGTCAATTAACAGCTATAAAAACCAGTCCTTGACATAACCCTGAGCGGCATGAAACATCGTTTTACCTAAGCAACATTTCGGCACTGATACTGGTTTGCTGTTGCTTGTTACAAGCATTTTATGCGCATATGCTGAATATTCATACTTAATATAACTGCCAACTAGACCCATTTCACAATTTGAAAGTATTTCGTTTTTACACAAATTTCATGATGGATTCTGGGCGATGTAGTTTAGATAGTCAGTAAGTTACGGGTCTGCAGACCGCAACAGCCAGACCCAGCAGTCAGAGTAGAATGCTGTTGAATGCAAAGCCTGGCTCGGGGGACTCCCATCATAAAAAGGGGCGGTGGCTTCTTTGACCCCATAAATTAATACAATTCCTGCAAGTGAGCTAAGTTGAAAAACAAAGAGAATTGCAAATCCCAGAAAGCACACCCAGAACAAGCTAGTAAACAGAGTTACTGCTGAAACAAGCTGCTGAATAGAGTGACTGACATCCATCCATACTGGCTATTGATAGTGCACCTAGGACACTCGTTGTGCAAGTATGGACGTTTATCTTACAAATGAAGGCATTGTAGGAGTTGCAGTTGCATTGCTATCCGTCACTTGGTATCCGAGCGACATAGAGTGATATGTCCACCATACATTGTCTTCAATAAAAGTGGGTCCCATGTATTGCATCACACTTTCAGTAATTCTTCCCATGAGAAATGTCTAACTACAAAGCCCAGAGGGTAAATCTTTTTTGGCTCAAAAATGAGAACGAGCGGACCCTTTCTCACATGACATGTGGCTTTTTGGACACCAGAAAAAACGGCATAAGGATGGTATCACACATATCTATCTGGCCAATATTACACAAAAGACCAAAGCTCTCAAGTCTCCCCACAACATTCATTACTAGCTCATCAGCTTGACTTTTACTTTGCACTCTGAAGCTCGTGGGCCTGATTGCGTAATAGTAGTTGCAGGACTACTGATCCCAGAATGCAAAGCAAGGACTGGACTAGCTACTGGCACATGGGCCTGGGAAACTTGCGAGCTCTGGATGACCTACAGTGCTTTGTCCGATATATATGTTAATTTTTTAATACAGTAACAAATCAAGAATCGCATGTCTTATTTGCATAAATGAAGTGACCGTTCAGTGTTTATTCTTTGCCAAAAGACCTGACTTCCCCACGCTTTCAAGAAACGGAGCCAGGAGTATATTACGATGATTTGTGCCTTTAAATTTTAGACCAACCACTGCCACACCTTTTAAACAAAAAAGCGAGTGAGTTCGTCCCTTCCCCCTTCAGTGTTGTTTGGGAGGGCCGAGAGAATGTTTGCTCCTGACTCGAACAGCTGGGAAATGAGCCTTTTTAAGAAGCAGTTTTTAAGCGCATGGCTGTTGAGTACGCACTAGGAGGTATTAAAGAACCACAGCGTTAGGATGGATGGATTGTTTTGAGACGGTGTGAAGATTTAACTTATTTTTTTTTTAGCAAAGGTCTTGTAGAAATACTCAGGGAACACCAAGTCTTCTGACCTGGGTTCCAATTCAAGGCCGGGCAGGGATCTAACATGGTGGTGCCTGACTGAGAGGGGTCAGAGGGCAGGTGAAGGGGAGCCCGGGAGTCCGTCATTTTCCTGAGCATCACCTGCAGGAGAATGTTCCCGTGCTGTGGGCCTCTCAACACCGCCTCCTAAAGTCTTATGGACTCGCAGCCATGCTGCGCCCGAGTCATTTCCGGTTGTGCTTCTGCTTCTTTTTGGCAGTCCTGTTCATCAAGGGCTTGGCTGAGAAGGAGAAGGCTGCAGGCCTGAAGGGCCTGGCCAGAGTCCCCGCCCTGCCTCTGATACAGGTGCTCTTGGAGCAGCTCCCTCCCAAGCCCAGGGTGCTGTGGAAGAGGCAGGTCAGCAGCCAGCATCTGAACTACATGCTGAACCTATACAGGAAATCCGCTGACAGGGATGGCAGGCCAAAGGTGAACCGAAGCGTTGACTCCAACATGGTGCGCCTGGTGAAGCCCTTTGACACGGCAGACCTCTATGTCCAAGGTGAGATATGCAGCCATTGTGCAAAAAGTGTACATTTCAGCAATATGCGTGGGCTTTGCATTGTGTTGCAGCATTTATATAGCACTTACTATCAATCAATCAATCAAAAAAAATGTATAGAGCGTGCTACTCACCTGTGAGGGTCTCAAGGTGCTTGGGAGGGGTGGCAAGAGGTGGGGCAAGGAGGGTCACTGTTCAAATAACCATGTCTTGAGGTTCTTTCTGAAGAGCAGGAGGTCTTTGGTTTTGCAGAGGTTCGTGGGGAGGGAGTTCCAGGTTTTGGGGGCACTGACGCATTGGCCTACATGCGCAGTAAGCTCTGCCATGCGAGCCATATGGCTGGAAGGGTGTTGTCCTTGTTTTTTGATCCTATGTGGGAAGTGTTACCATGTTGTGTGTGATGACCACCGAGGTGTGGTTATCGTGTTATGGGAAGCATTGGTTAGCACAGTGGTGTAAGAAAAGCCCATGCAGCCCCTGTGTGGTGGGTTGAGGGGGTGTGTGAGCTCCAGGGCCCCCCCTCAGCAAAACTGGTAGGTGGTGGGCGTGGGAGGAGGTGGCCCCCTCCATGTAATTTTCAGTGGGCCCCTTCAAGTTTCGTTACACCTCTGGGTTAGCAATGTAGTAGATGAAGATGTGTGAGAGAGAGAAGACTAGTTCACGGTTTAAAGTGAGCTGGCACCTTAGAGCTTCAAGGATGGATGGTTCCTCTCTGTTGTCAGGGCAACGTGTTCCCAGTCAGGATTTCATTTGACAGCCTAATGTCTTCTTGGAATACTGATCTTGACTAGCTTCCATGTCTTGCTTTTAATTGGACTAACTGATCCAATGACAACAATTTGTAAATGGAAAGACTACGAATGAAATGTGATGTCCTAACGACATGGAGAGAGTTGGCAATCCTATATGGAAGCTTTTGAAGGTGGTTGAGTTTGTGTAATATGTCAGGTGAGTGGGTCAAGAGGGTTTTCTGTCCGTTTTTAGGTATAAGTTTGCCAGATAGCTCTATAGCACAGGGCTCATCAAGTGTTAGCTCTGTGCGTTCATTTATAAATTCACCTACAACAATTGTAATCTTTATTTCGCCTTGCTTGTAGTCTAGTACCATTATACATTAGTTTGTAGGAGAACATGCCAAGACTCCACCTAAGACGTCCAATGACTTTAAGTCATCTAGCAATCCTATAAAGAAAACTGGGTGGGTTTTGGTGTTGGACACAAAGGCGTTCTAGTGGTTTATCTGATGTCTCTGGTTTGAAATTGGGGTAAACTTTCTGTGACGTACCAGATATGAAGGTCAATGCATCTGGTTTTAATCTCTTTGTTATGGAGATACGTGGGATTAGTGTTGAATATGATTAGAGGGTGGGCTTTGGTAAGGTCTTGGCCATAGAAGCCTGGTATAGCAGTATTTAACATCTTGGTTGTGGAAGTATAGGCGTAATTCTAGGTCTTAGATATGAAGATGGGGGCTTCTTTGTGACAGATAATGTGTAACAGAGCCTGTATATTCTCTGAGTGGCCGTTATGGATTGATGGCCAGGTAGTTGGCTCTTTGCATAAGATCTTGTGTAAGAAGGCAGTATGGGCATTGTGAAACTAGTTGGTGGTATTGGTACAAATTCTTGGTTATAGACTCTGTGGGGCCTTTGAGTATGGTCTTCAGTATGTCTTTATCAAAGGTTTTTTGGAAGGCTTTGGGAATCGGGTTGTTGTTTTGTTTGCATTGATTGCAATTTTGAATAATACTTTGCATATTGTTGTTATATTTTACTTTAGTCCAGAACTTACTGTCCTTGGAATGGAATCTGAGGGGGCATTGTCCACTTTTGGGACCTCATGCTAGTGGAGTCAATTCAAAGTAGTTATTGACTTCTTCTCCTGTTAATTGTCGACCAGTGGGGTCCAGCCTCCTCCTATCGTCCATGTCTCTGGGGAACAGACGACAGACTTTTGCATGAACCTAAACAACACTATTATGCATATGTATGACTACCATGAGAAGCACAATACATGAGGTTGGATTTGAAATCCAGTTATTCACATCCCTGACACAAAGAATTGACAAACAAGCTCAGTGTTTTAGTTTTTCTATGCTCAAACTCTTACATCATAGCAGTGAACCACTGATTTGTTTTTCCTAATGCAGAGCAGGCGTTGATCTAGGACATCCCCTCTTGTCCAGAGTCCATGTGGAGGTTGTGAATTGGGAGATGATGTCTGTCATCTCCCCCCACTTCACTGAGATATCCACAGACCTGGGGGTGCAGGTATTCTCCAGAAATACTAACTCTATCTCCCCTGTCAGCCACAGATCTGCTTAGACTCCTGCCCTTAATAGGATTTGTCTCCACCCCTGAGGGGTTCAGGCAGATCTGCACTTTTCTCTGTGCACTTATAGATCTGTACCAAGTATGCACACTGCCCTCACATCAGTGGCACAGAGAGAGACAGGCAGGGCAGGCAGCACACAAGATACAATTGTTTTTGTTGGGAAGTGGAGGTTGCTGAGGGAGGTGGGAAAGGGTGTCAGGACCTCCCTTGCTTGTGTCAGTCAATGAGTCAAACCCTCCATTTTGTACAACCTCATACCATGTCTCTCTCGCACTATCTCACCCCGTCGCCCTCTCCCAACCAAGGTCCAACTTCTATCACCTGTGAAATTCCACCCCCTCATCTCTGGTTCCCACTACACCTCTCCCAATCACCTGTCAGGCCCTTCCTCTCTCTTGTGCTACCTGTCACATCTCTCGTCTCCCTCTTCACTTTCACCCTTCCTCTCCACCTAGTCTTGTCTCACTCTTGTCTGTGTTTCAGCACACCTACCCTGCCCTGCCTTTTACCCATCCAACTCGCCCATAATCTCACAACCACTCATCTGGCTTCTGGATTTCAAATGGCCATTGGAGCCATGTCTTGCTCTGCTCCTTTCTCCAACTGTCCCGCTACTTCTTTCCTCATCTTGTTCAGTGTCTCTCAGTTTTGGACTTCCAGGTTGTTGGTGCAAAGTGGACATGGCACTCCCATGACTCCTCACTGGTGTAGAGAGCTGACTCCACTTGTCGTCGGAATTAGGTAGAGAGAAGACTTCCCAACTATGACATCAATGCACAGCCCCGCACACTTTTGGCAAACAGAAGACTTTTTTCAGCTGACTTGGGCTCTCAGTACACCCATGAGTGGTCACAGCCAATGATCCGCAACTTGGGACCATAAAGGGAAACCCCTAAATTGTCATTTGAGAATCAGGAGTGCCCAATGTAGTTCTAGTTGTGCTTGATCTCTGCAATATCCTCTGGCTAGCAACTGACGAATACTTTCAGCTTGGGTTAATTGTATATAAATCTATTATATTCATATATCCTGAACATCTGGCATGGAACCAGCCTTCTTAGACCTGTTAGACTGTTCTGCTGTAAAGCATGTATCAGCATGAAATAGACCACCACCTCACTTTCACAACAGAGGAAAGTGGGTCAAATCCCACAGAGGTCACCTTCCTTCTGTCTGAAACCTTGAGTTCCACCTCTTCCAGGGAATACCTGACTAATGCAAAGCATGCTGGCAAAATGCTGCGTCATCGTTTGTCTCCGCTGTTCTAGATCGAATTGTACTTGTAAATTTATTTAGGGTTATTTAAACTGTATGTAACAAAAATAATTATCAAAACCTATGGTTCAAGGACGAACCTACCGCCTCCGCTCTCCGGCTTACAAACCACCACTTCTGAGGTAGCTCCAAAGTTTAATTTGTCTCCTTAAAGGGCACTGCCCACCGGCTCAGATTCTAATCCTTCTCTATGACAACAAAGTCTCTCCCCCGTTGTAAATCCTAACAATTATCCTAAACTTGTTAAGCAGTTTAATCTAAATCACACAAATCCCATTAAAGAGAAGGTGCAATTTAAATTGGTACTGGGTCATTTCCAACACTGTAACTTGCTTTAGAATGCAATGTTTGATTTTGCCAAATTAATATAATCCTACATTGTTCAAATTTTTGCAGTAACCATGCATGTCACCAGCTACAAATTTTAAAGGCAGATTTATGATGCGAGTAGCTACTAAACATACCAGTAGTCGTGCATTTAGTTTCTCTTTCATTTGTCCCACTGAGCATTTGTCACTTTGTGTATTTAAATCTGGGAATAATGCTACTTCTTATCCTGTGACAATTGCTTGTGCACAGATGTTTCACCCTTATTAACAGAGCAGGGAGTCAGTGTATCCGGGATGCACTTCCAAACAAAACGCAAGATGCCTGTCACTCCTCGCTTAGCGAGAATCTTTTCAGAAAGGAGAAGCACAACAACTTTGGGTTCAGCAGATGGTTTCCACGTGTCTTTATCCCCTGCTTACAACACATCTTTCTCACCATGTTTTGCTCAACATTTCTCTGACTCTTCTATTCCACCTTCCCCTCCTCTCTTACTCCCTTCTTCTGTCTTACCCATCTATTTCTGTCTTACCCATCTATCTCTCGCATCCCTTCCTGTTTTATCTCTGGCACGTGTCTCACTCCGCCTCACTTTTTCGCTTCCCTTTCACCGTAGCCAATGCAACTGTTTCAGAACTCTGTTTCTCCTCTTTTTAGTCGAGTGTGTGTTTCGTCAATTTCCATTCCAGGAATCTAGCACATACTCCTCCATGGGGCTATTGCCTCGTTTTATATCGGTATTCCCAAAATTTCTTAACCTAGTCTTTCTCCATATGCCTCTTTCACATTCCCTGACCCACATGGTTCTTTTTTTCCACACCTCACTCTGCTTCCAGCTGTTTCTCATCAGTTCTCGCTCTACGTGGCTCTTCTGACCTATCTTGCTTCATGTCTCACTCAGTCTAACATCATGTATTTCTCTCTCTTGACACCTTCTTGTTCTGTGTTCCCACGCTTCCATCTATGCATCCCACACATTTTCAATGCCTTGCTGCCCAACTCATTTTTGAACCTTCGTGTTCCTCATTCCTCTTTCTCAAATTCCTATTGTTTCCTCCACCTCACCCTTACCCCGTTGTATCCCAGGTCTCTCCAGCATCAAATGGCTCTTGTACCATATTGCATTCTCATTAATTGCTGTCAGGATGGCTCAGTGAGGGAAAAAACCTTACAGTTAGATGTTCTACTGGTCAAGAGTTTGCCTCCCAGGAAGGCCAAGTCGGTCTTCAGAACTTTATGTAGGTTTTCATGCATGGGTTGTTATTTAAATAGTGCAGGGGTCTCCAATTCCTCCTTACTAAGAGCTACTAACGTTCAAAGTAACTCATCCTGAGCTACTAGTATTATTAGCGCTATAATAGTGACCACATCGGACAATATTGTTGGTGTCACCCGATGCAAGATTACAGCAGCAATCACCTCAGTGGATCAGGCAGGCTTGCCAGAAGAATTGTGAGAAAGATTACTCACTTCGGAATGCCTTTCCAAAGTTAATACATAGGATCCATACTGGTACGCTCGTGGCACCAGAGTAATTATAATAATGGTGATAAGTCTCACCAATCACTCAAATATCAGCTTTAAAAATATTTAGGAAATTCAATAATTTTTTCAAGAAACATCAGTTTGAGTTCAGAAAATCTGCATGTTTTCGTCTCAAATACACACTTTTCAGTTTTCCAACAAATATATTGATTGAACCAAACAAAAGGTTCAACTTTAGTAGGATATGCTGCACATTAGAAGATATACTTAGCGGTAGCTAGAGAGCTACCAGTAGCTCATAAGATACTCGTAGGCGAGGCCTGATTTAGTGAATGTAGCTGTGAAGCAACAGAGCGGTGTACGATTCCTGAGGGGTTGGAAGACAATCTGCAAGATCGTGTACATCATGTCTCGATTATACAAATACAGTTTACACACATTTTAGGCACAGCAAATTAGGAGAATGTTTGGTATGTTGATTTCAATGGAATTGGGCAATAATAGCTTCATTTATTGAGATCTCATAGAGATGATAATACTGTATCATTTAATACTATTATTAAAATTATGATGACGAGGATTGGGATTCTGCTATAGAGCTAAGAGGTAATGGGAAAATGCACAGCTCTGCCTTGGACCTTGCCTTTAACCATCCCTTATCCCAACAAATCATAGCAGTTGTTCTATCTAATGGACTGTGAGAGCAACTCATGTTTGAGTTCACAGCATTAGCGTTGAGTTCCCTGTGATCCAGCATCCTCTTAGGAACACCACAGTACGTATGATTGAAGGTTTTTCTATATTGAGTGATAGGTTTGCAGCCCTTTTCTTGAAATGCTAGCCACAGTCTAACCTATATGAGCTATCTCCCTAATATTGTCTGCTCCCTGACATCCTTAAATACATCTTTCCTGGTCTTGGTTAATCAGATGATAGTAACACTGTCTATAATCTTTGATGTTTGTGAAAATATTAACGTAAAATTTAAGGAGAGCATTTAGGTCTCTATAATTAGCGGTGTGTGGTGTCTATAATGGGATTAGGTAGAATCAAGGTGGTAACCGCTGATGGCGATTCACCAAAACACCATGATTATCAGAAGTGTCATCACACTCTCTTTAACTTTAAGAATATCACAG
This sequence comes from Pleurodeles waltl, assembly GCF_031143425.1. Lineage (NCBI taxonomy): Eukaryota > Metazoa > Chordata > Amphibia > Caudata > Salamandridae > Pleurodeles > Pleurodeles waltl. The sequence continues at coordinate 1,003,691,456 of NC_090449.1, read as the reverse complement.
GAAATGACATCAGATGACCGTTGACCCTGAATTTTTCACCAGTTGATGTCACATGACCATAACTCTGAGAATATCACAGAAATTAACTAGGTGTGGGCATATTTTGCTTTAGCTTAATGATAGCAAAATTCTGTGAGATTACTTAGAATTAGTGCAAAATACACTCTTGCATAAAAAATGGTCCTGAGGATGCATTTTGCGCTAAGAAAATAGTACTAAATGCAACAGGACACCAGCAGCAGCAGTTCACACTCACTTAGTTAATTATTCCTGTACTCCTGTGATATGATTTTGTGCCAGATTACTATTAATTATGCAAACGGGCATAATCATGTTAGTTCGGTAATTTTGTATTGAAGAGTAACGTGGAATTACCAAAATTACTCTGGCATAATTAATATTTAGCCCATGCCCATAATTATTCTCACTCATTTTTAGTGACTCACTCAGGAATTCATTCACACTCCCTCATATGGTTACTCACTCATGCTTTCTCTTAGTCTTATCCTCTCGTTTTCTCATTCCTCTCACTCAGTTGAATGCACCGTCACTCATTCTCATTCACACATTCTAACACTCCCTTTACTCATTCTTATTCATTCTCACTTACCCACTCTCACTCGCAGTCACTCTTACTCTCACTCTCTGACAGTCACACTCTTTCTCAATGCCTGTCACTGACTTTCACTAACACACACACACACACACAAATACTCTCTCACACATACAAACACATAGAGCCTCATTATGAGTTCGGCAGATGGTTTTGCCCATCTGCCGGAAGTCCGACGAGGAGGTTGCCGTCATAGTGGCTACCTCACCGTCTGGCTCATTAAGAGTTTCCGGCTAGGTCAGCAGGCGGAAACCTGAGTTTCCACCCCCAGGCCTAGCGGGAAACAGCCTACAGCATTGCTGTAGACAAGCACCCTCGCAATGCTCATTGTCTGCAAAGCAGACGGTGCTCATTGCAATGGTGCTGGCCAGGGGGAACCCTGCACTGCCCATGCCGAATGCATGGGCAGAGCAGGTTCTCCCCTGGCCCCCCCCTGCACCCGTTCTTCGCCAGCCTTTTCATGCCGGTGTTACCGCCATCAAAAGGCTGGCGGAGAACAAGGTCCTAATCCCCAGGAATTAGGACCGCCGCAACAGCCGGGATCTCTGATACTGGTGGTCCCACAGTGGCCTGACTGCCACAGTTAAAATATGGCGGTCGGACCGCCGCGTTGGCGACGGTCCAACAGCCATCCGCGAACCTGACTATCATGAGACCGACAGGCTTTCTCTTAGGTATAACTTTTCTCACACAAGCGCACCCGCCCGCACGCATGCAAACAGCATACATATATAAATTCCTTTTTTAATTACCTCCGCTGCTAGGTAAAGTCCCATTCCAGCTCCAATTTTTATCAGACTAATGGTAAAAAATTGATTGCCATTCTTTAATAAAATAAAAAAAAATGTGTTATTAGCACTCATTTTTCCTCCCTTGAAGGCAGGCATTACAAAGGAAGTGTCTGGTCGCAAGGAGCACGCCAGGAGTCACACATGAAACTAGGTGCGGCCCTCAAATACATCTATCCCCCCTTTGTCTTTATAGTAGGTGTCTTGGAATTCAGACACCAATTGTAAAGCTCACTAAAACGGCTGTCAGAGAAACGGGCCGAAGGTTTTGTAAAATTCCTCAAAATACTTATGTAGTACATTAATGTGCTTTCTTGTCTAATGGATAACAGCACTTCTCTTTACCTACGGAATCATCTAGGGATTTTAGTTTCTGTTAGTTTGGTCAGTCATCTAGTCCCTAGGTATTGCATACTGGACTCCAAGAGCAAGTTCTACTTCATATAGTGTTTGGTAATATTGATGGAACATGTGCAGTTTTTCTTATTCTTAGTTTCAGTATTCTCAGTAGTTAGGGGTTTTGGGATTTTGCTTCTGTCCTTCTAGTAACCCTGCCAGAGTTTCAGCATATACTGTTCTACCTTATCTTTTGCTCAGGGGTTTGGCTGCCCCATCATTGCTATTGCTTTTTAAACAGAGTAGAAGACACCTCAATTGCCATAATCGAGTATTGACTAATATTATAGGGAATCAAAACAAGGTGCATTCATAAGTTACTTTGTGTTCAGAAAATGGTTTTTACCCACGCTACAAAATATAAACATGAACATACATAAATGTGACATACAAAAATAAGAGAAATGAATCGCACAAAAATCAAAAGGAAGTACAAACGTAAGAACAGTGTTTCGTTAGTAAGCATAGAGAGTTTTTCAGTCTTTACCCTTTATAAATCAATAGCTATTAGTAAAGTGCACATTCACAGCTTTGTGATTCTTAGTTAGAAATTGCACTCGCCTTTGAGGGCTTTTAGGGACTGTACCTGCATGTTTCTGTTCTGAGACTATTGTAGAAAAGAGAAAAATAGGTATACCTCTTATACATGTTACATAGCAAAAAAGATTTCAAACCAAATAATGTTCTTGAATTAAGATCGTATAACAAAAAAATAAAAATATTGAAAAAGAAATTAGATGAATAACAAGAAAAAATGATTCCATATAAAAAACATAAAGTGTGTCGGCATGTTTGCATCATCAACACAAGGCTTCTTGTACATCTGATAGTTCTTCTTAAACGTCTGATAAATTGAAAAGATTCACGTTTCTTGCATAGAGTGAATCAGAGTCGAAGGATATTTTCAACTCCTCCTGTTTTTTTTAATAAACAACTCTGGTACGGTGTTGCTAAAAACAAATGGAAAAATACCAATTTAGTTCATATCCGAGGCCCATGGGGGGGCATCTGGTCCCCTCGCCATTACCAATTAAACAGCATACTGTTTTTTTTTTTTCTTTTCATAAAAGGAAATCTTTAAGTGCACTAAATATTATGGGTCACGTTGTCCATTCTTGCACTTCAACTCAGGTTAAAAAAAAAACAAACATGGATTTAAGTATTTCAAACACGTTACGCAAATAGCACTACATTACAATTAGTATGATAGATGCTCTTCCTTATTCAACTCTAATGGGCCCACTGTTGATAATTTCTCTATCCAGTATATCATACTTTGCAACATCAGATTTTAAACATCTCTACACATAGTGGCAGGGGTCATTTTTCAAAGATTTGGTAATGCACTTGGAGGATTTTATATTTACTAAGACTAGCCCTAGACAGATGTCAACCCTTCAAAACTAAAAGTCAGATTAATTGTTTGGGAGTTTGGCATATGTGTTTGCTTGTATTTTGTTTGTGTGTGTGTGTTTCTTTGTTTCTGGGCTGATGGTGTGTGTGTGTGCTAGCGTTAGGTATAGGGAAGCTCTGACAGTATGGTCTGTACAGTGAATGTCGGTGTGTATGAGCAGCATGGAAGCCAGGTTCACAAACTTATTGGTGGGGCCCAGTTTATATGAGTGGAGGTTGGTGCTTTGAGAGTAGTGAGGCATAATATTTGCTAAACAAGGGGGGGGCCTAGATAGTGGTTATATTTTCTCCAGATGCATCCTGCGACCCTCGTTATGGGTATGATGGAATTTGGTTTGGGGAGACTGGTGTGCTGGTATCTACAATTCTGCCATTCACAGAGGCAGAACTGGTGAAGAAATGTTTCCTTTCAGCAGCTGAATTTTTGTTTGAAAACTATAGCAACAAAGCCAGGATTGTAAAAGAAATCAATGCAGTACAGCTATCGGATTCCACTTGTGCGCGCAGAATATAGGCAATGGGTGAAAATGTCCAGGAACTGGTGATCAAAGCAGTCAGAGAGTCACTGTTCTTCAGCATTGCCATGGATGAGTCCACAGATATAGGTGATGTGGCCCAGTTATTAGTTTGTTTGAGGTATTTGGACCAATCGTTTCACCCCAAAGAGGAGCTCCTGTGCCTTCTACCACTGCAAGGGCACTCAAGAGGAGCCGATATACATGGCAGCATCTGCAACTACTTTCACACATATCACATACCTCTGGACACTCTTATCAGCATCACAACAGTTCAGGCTCCTGCCATGGTAGGCCATGACAGAGGCTTTGTATCTCTGCTTAAAAAAAGCAAAAAAAGCTTACCGTACAGACTGTGGTAGAAGACCTGAATAACGTCCTAAAACTTGCAGTGAAAATTGTTAATTTTATTTGTGCCAAAGCCCTTAACCATAGACTTTTCATAGCTATGCTGCGGGATTCCGAAGCTATATACAGACCGCCTGATGCACACTGAAGTGCGATGGCTAGGCAAAGGGACATTTCTGGAGCGGTTCATTGCTTTGCTTCCTGAAATTGAACACTTTGTAAACAGTAGAAGTCAATCATTCCCAGAACTAAAGGGTGTGAAATGGCTTTTATTGCTCCATTTTCTTTCAGATCTATTTGCACACTTCAGTGCTCTCAATTTGATCCTGCAAGGCAAACAACAGCTTGTGTGGTCCATGATGAATGGTATTTACTCATATGAAAGTAAGCTTGTGCTATTCAAAGAACAACTGGATGTTGCTGACTTCACCCACTTCCCAAAACTGTTGGTTGTGCTTAAGAGGTTTCCAAATGCACAAGAAATGCTGCCAACGCAAAACCTTGGTGCATATCGCGCGGAAATGTCTGAGGAGATGAAAAGGCTATTTTCTCAATTCAGAGCCCTCACCCCTCTGTTCCGGCTGGTTGAAAACCCCTGGATGGTGAGGGCACGAAATCTTGATATGGTTGAACTTCTTGGCATGAAAAAAGCGCAAGCACAAATGGAGCTGATAGACATGCAGCACAATTCAGCTCTCGAAGCATCTTTTTTGGGGCAGGCACCAGAAGAATTCTGGAACATTTTGCCTTCTGACAAATGTCCTGTTCTTTTTACAGTGGCCCAGAAAGTAAGTTGTATGTTTGGGTCACCATATGTTTCAGAAAGTTTGTTTTCCACAATGGGACTATTGAACAGTAAGCTCAGAAATGAGCTAACAGACGTACATCTGGATCAACTCTTAAGGCTTTCCGTTTCAGATATTGTACCAGATTACAGGACACTGATAGGAGACATGAAGTGTAAAATATGTTCTTAGTATATCTTTCTTTGATGTACCTATTTTTTGGTCTCAGTTAAACCTGTGCTGAATATCCGCTTAGGAAGGATTACCATGCAATGCCTCTTAAGAATGCTATTGTATGATAATAAAAATGTATTGTCAAAATTTCTAGCTTTGTACTTACATCTGGCTTCGAAATACAGCATTGTCTAGTAAATTTGTTTACACCAGTAGATTTCCCCCCCTTCACCCTGCCCACACCCTACAGGCCCATCAGTGCGGCCCTCGGCCCCAAATCAGAATGTAATTTTGGCCCCCGGTAAAAAGTTTGTGAGTACCCATGTCCTAGACAGTTTGGAGGCAGGAGAAGGGAAAGAACAGACGAGATCCAGCTATGGGGGGTAAGTCATGGAATTTCCCCACACAAAGGCTGGCACCAGGTATAAATATGCGACATTCAGAACCTCGGAGAGCGCTCCTGGATTTGTGGAAGATTAAGAAGGAATGCCCTGCTGTCTGAGGAAGCAGGACTGCACTGCTGCCTGAAGAAAGGATTGGACCTCCTTGCCTTGAACCCAGGCTACCTAGAATGACTTCAAGGGTCAGTTGGCTAACCTCCTGTGAGAGCTGCAAAGACACAACATGCTTCCAGAGGCCCTCCTGCAACTGCCTAGCTGACCAGCAGCATCTAGACCTGACTTCAACCTGCTGTTTTTCTCTGCTGGAGTGAGTCCTAACCCCCAAGAGGTCCTGGAACCTTGGCTGGCATCAGTGAGAAGTCCTCCTGAAGAAAAGGTGAAGCAGCAGATGTTTTGGGCTCCCCGCGACCACACAGTGGCCTTTTTGTGCCAAGAATTGGCTGCTCGTAATGACTGCAAAAGTGATGTTCCAGCTGCACCTACTCTTCACACTGTCAGCGACCGTCCCCAATGACTGACAACGTACCGACAGCGACCATCTGCAATGATCAACCAGTCTGAAACTCTAACAATGATTGTTCTTTGCACTACAGCAACAACTGTCCACAACGCTCAACATGCTCCTCACGCTGACAGCCTCTTCCTTGCAGCCTCTGCCAACAGGAATGGCACCCTTCGCACCAGATTTGAGAAGCTAACATTTCAGTGGGACTAACCTGGTCCCTTTATCCGAACCGCACTCCCTCATGGTTGGCCTCAACTTGTGATCTTCACCAGGTCTAGCGCGACCAGATAACCACAAGTGACACCTTTTTTCTATTTTCATCTAAAAATGTAAAAGTCTCATACCTCCAGTTCTATTGATTTGGATTTTGATTGTTTTGGTACTGTTTCTTTACTAGAATGTATTTTCTTTTTCTAAATTGGTTGCATAAATACTTTACCGCCAGCACGAAGTTCCAACGGGATCTGCCCTTTGCACCGACAGCAGCCATCGGCAAAGACCTATAACGCGAGACCTGTACTTGGCATCAATCAACCAACAGAAATATCCAGTGATGATTGGCTCTTCACACTACACACCAACCATTCACAATGACTGCCACCAACATGAACCCCAGATTTTCATCAAACTTAAGATCCTCACTCCCTCACGGGCAACCTGACCTGTGATATTCACCTGATCTAGCATGACCAGATAATCGTGACGGTGCTTTGTGCTTACTTGGTCAGTTTTCACCTAAAACGTTAAAAACTCATGCTTTCTTTTCTACTGATTGGATTTTAATTGGTTTTGTTTTGTTCTATTTATTAAATTTAGCTTTATTGTTCAACATTGATTTGAAAGTTTTCTTGATTTGTGTTTAACTTTAGTACCATCTGTGTGCTGCATAAATTATATACACATTGCCTCTAAGTTAAGAGTTATTGCTTTGTGATTAACTACCAGAGAATGAAGGAAATGTTGATTTAATTACTTTTGTGGTTAATCCATACATGGATTGTGTTTTTATTACTTAAGTTAAACTTTCCCCTCTCTCAACTAATAACCCAGTTTCTTGCACTTTCGATTGATTAATTGATTAGGGTCTGCTGCATAGTTTGTGATTAACTATTCCTGTTTTTTTTATAGTATAGCTCTTCAAAAATTTAAAGAGATGGGATTGTTAAGAATCTTGATGTGGTTTCTGCTCATCTAGGAGGGTGTTCCATTCTATAGGTCGGGCTGTGAGCAGGTGGCCTCTCAGCTTGCCAGCATTGAGGCAACGTACGTCAACTGACTAGTGCTCAAGGTTCAACCAGTGAGCAAGGTGGCTTTGCCACAGGTATTCTTGGCATTGCTCCTGATTGCAGGTAGGGGGATCCCATACAGAATGCTGAGTCAAGTTCAGGCGGCCATCTTCTTATTTGTTACACAACAGGATAGTTTAGTTCAGACCTTTCTGTTTAATTTAGTTATGTTCCAGACCAAATATTACGTTAGGAAGCTTACTTGCCTTTCTGTCTGTTTCTGATGATACTTCCCAATCCATTATGGCAAGATAGTACTTTCTTTTCATCTTCTGTTTCCTGTACCTGGTCAGTTCTCTCTGGGAGAATAAAAGGGAACTAATCAGCCTGCCTGCTACTTCACCACTGTCCTCTTGACTAGTTGCTCGCTGCTGGAAGCTTCTATTATTCCTGCCCTTCTGCTGCAAGGATTCTGACTGCTGCTCTTCGTCTGACTGCATTCTTAAAGGTTTTTTACTATTGCTTTTCTTCTCTCTAAAAGTTGATATTTTGTTCAGTGTGCCACCATTTCCCCTTGTCAGCCAGTTACCATTCTGTACTGAGATGTGTAAATAAGAAGCTGCAGGCCATATCTCTTTGAACTAAAATGAGTGCTGAAGTATGTTTCCAAAGATGTTCTCATAATAGAGATATTCAGAAAGATTTTTACAAACGGCCAACAGAAAATGCAAAGTGTATTCAAAGGCAAACTCACACCAAAAATTGGGAACAAGAGACAAATTCAATAAATGTATATTTCCATACACTGCAAGTGCCAGTTGTGCAGTTCAAGTAAGCCAGAATTGTTATTCTCAGTGTGATAAACTCTCAGTGGTGATTACTGATTCTATTTAGTACCCTCAAGCTACTAATTTTACAAGCTGAATCTAGGACAGTAGAAGTATCCCTCAGTGTTCATTCCGCCATACCCTGCCATAATTCCAAATATAAGCATATGTGCTATTGTATTAAGCCAGTGCGTCCCACAACATTTTAGAACCATGACCACATTTTTGGAAAGACAAACTTGTGCGACCCATTTAGCTTTAATGGACATGAGGCAGGGCAACTTTTTGAAATGTAATAATTTTTAACACTGTTTTGGTTTTTCAAAAAAAATATGCTGCCTCCAATAATGACCCGAGCTGGCTGGTACACTTGGCAGCTGCGTGCAGTCTCAAGGGAGTTGTGCTATGGTGCAATCATGCAGTGTGGTAGAACATAATCAGATTATTGAGCCCCAGAGCCTGTTTTCATTTTTTGTTACAGACAATTTAATACAGGTATAGTTTGCTTCAGACCCCTGTTTGTCAAACAGCTGTAATTGAGCTCCGAGAGATGATTTAGATATATATCAAACCTTGACAAACTTACAATATCTGCTTTTCTGTTATTTTTCCAAACCAATATCCTCAGGTTGCAGGCAACAGTGTCTTGGTCTTGTCAGCTTCAGAGCCTGATGGAGATTTGGCTATGCAGACAACTTCACGTAATTACTAGTGGACCATGAGATAGGACCCCAAATTGAGGCCATTGGTACCACTCGGGGATGGGTTCTAACATGATATTTTTTTCCAAGGTAGAGATGGAAAATGTGACAACAAGTCATCACTCTTTGCCTTTTGTCTGATTATTATTGGATTAGCAACCATAGCCATAAAAAAAATAATGGTTCTCATATTTTTGATAAATAGCATACAAATTCATCATAACATGTGGAAAAATAAATCTAATTCCACCAGATTGGTTAAATTCAATATAATAAAAAAATAATTATCATTATTAATTGTAATAATAACAATATAGTCCTTAAAAGAACAATAAAACTTCATTGTATTCCTCATGTATTGATATAGATTATATGCATATGGTTCACTTACGATTTCAAATAATAGCTGTCCCATCTTACACAGGCAATGTATGCCATGAGTGAACATAAACAACATTTTATCATTCACATTTGTTGTTATCTTCTTCTGAATAGGTGTCATAATTCCCTGCGCCTGTTTAATTTTCACAGGCAGGAAGTCTGCACATGTTACTGCACTTGAGGTCATTTAGACATCAGACACGTTTGCAGTTCCTAATGCAGTTGCAAACTAGTAGTTCTAACACAGCATGAGGTGCTGGCTACCCCTCCATCCAGCCACTACCAGTTTCTCTGCTCCCTTGTGTTTTTACAACTTCCACCCTCTCCCAATTTGACTAGGTGGATCATTCAGAAGACACCTCTTGCTTATAGCTGGTTGATTATTTGCACGTTCAACATGTTTCTTCAGACAGTCCCTGCAAGGGGGAAGTTGAGGACTACCTATCTCTGCCTTCTTTGCGCAGAATATGTGATATCTCAATTCATTCATGTGATGAACCAAGGATTTTGGAGCACACGGCGGACACAAGAATTGGTCCTATTTGTCCATTAGTTCTTTAGAGATCCCATTTGTCTCTGAGCTGTGAAAATGTTTCCTGTGTATGTCTGTTGGCAGACAGGATTTTGAGTGCACTTACTTTTCCTTTTCCCTCAAATGCGGTGTCACACCCAGTAAACGTATGGAGACCTGTCGTAGCTCGACAAACATTTTCACCAAGAGTTGAAGCTATTTTCCCAATGTCAAGGAGTCTCATGCATATTTTAGTGCCACATTTCAGAAACAATTTAGCCATGATTCGGTCATGGAATCCCAAGTTCATAATCAACACATTGGTGTAATCTGAGTTTATCATTACTGCCTCATAAGCAGCGTGTGCAGCATGCAGCAACAAATGACCATCTGCTTTTTTTGTGTGTACTGTTAATATCGGGCACTTCGTGGCTCCCTTCAGATGTGATTACGTAGCATTTATCTTTACAGTTCATGAACAGTGTTTGTTTTTTTTCTTAAGTTTCGCAATGTACTCCGGTTTCCTTCATTGGTTAACAAGAAATAAAATGAGAGTTGTTTTATTCCTTACGTGGCTTAGGAATGTCCTTCACTGTCTGACAATCTAGGAAGGTGAGATGCTCAGTAACTGGTGACCGAGTTCTTTCCCTCTGATTGTCTTTTCATTGTTCTCAATAGACGTATTGTACACATCAAACACAACATCGATTCTATTACTTCTATTTCCTTCCCATAAAGCCATGGACAAGACAGATGTAGCCACCTCACCAAAGTTTGATTCTTCTCCTTTTACTCTTCGAACAAGAACCATACCATCAATCAGCATGGCTGAATTTCCAGATATTTCTTCAGCAGGGGTACCATTTTTCTGCACGTATGTTGCTTAAACAGTTTTGTTTGTCTTTTGCAACAAACCATCTGGAGTTGCTAAAGTCCAGGGTAAAGGTCCTAAGTGATGAGAGAATACATCCGCATTTGAAGGTTCCGATTCTGTGCGGTCACAATCATTCAACCAAATAGTGCATTGTCTGCTTTCATGATAATTGTCCTGCCATTGCTGTTTACTGCCTTCTTCTTGAACATGTTAGTGAAGGTTTTTAGTTCGTTTATTTTCATTGGGTCATGAAACATCTTAATAGGTGGATTGCTCTCAAGTCGCTCAAGTTTGTAGTTTTTTTGCACTGTCCACCTATTTCACAAGCCTTCATTATGTCTGATACCATGTCTTGCGATGCCTGTGTTTTGCTGTGGAGAGACTGAGATCCTGTGGCCCAACAAATGGGTTTATCCAGCTTTGAACCAGACTAACTCGTAACGTCTTTTTCAGTTTGTGACTTATGTAGGTCTACGCGAGTAAGATCTTATCTGTTGTTACGAACCATTTCCCTTATCTGACCTAAGAAGTCGCTTCTGTATTCAGCCGTCATATATTATCTTTTCACAGCACCCTCCTTTGGGTTGAACCTTGTTGTACCACCCAGAGTTTGTGTCTTTGACTGTTACCGCTATCGCTTGACCGGAATTCGTCCAAATAGATTAACTTCTGACACTTAAACTGAAAAGCATCCATTGATGAAGTTGTGGTGTATCTCTGAAATTTTCACTGCATGTAATGTCATTTTGGGATAGTACACAGGAAGATATCCAGAGTAGTTCATCCTGTCAGACACAAAACACCATTCAATCATAGAGCGTATGGCAATAAGATGTAAATGCCAATTTCCTTCTCGAGCAGCACGTAGCAGAGCCGGCAAGACATTTTCAACAATATCCTCGTATGACATCCAAAGGCAGCATTCTGCAAGAGGTCTTCTAAACTCTGTTGGCATAGGTCTTTTGCAAAGTCATTAACATCCTCAATGAAGGAGTAGACTACCTGAATGTTCTCTTCATAATTCTTCCCCATCCATGGGTTAAATTCCAACCAAGGCAGTCTCAACATAGCTTCATACGTGCACGTGTTTACTCAAACTGCATGACTGTACATATGACCTTTAAGTGCTAATGATATTGATCCTTCTGCTATCATGTCTGCTTCAATGCAAAGTCTGCGAAGGCCAGCATCTTGAAAGCATTTTCCAACAGTGGACATGACATTGCAAATGGTGTGAAAGGTGCCCATTCAAAGAGATTCTGTGGTATGTTGCTTTCTGCTTCCACACAATCTCAGTTGCTTTTGCCTAGAGAGCTTGATACATGACAACTACAATTTTCACCAAATGCAGTGATTCCCTTATCAGCTCTGACAGTTTCAGAATTTCAGAAACAGTTGTAAACTCAGTTGCAGGGGCATTAATGGTGAGGAAGTAGCCAATGGAATCATGTGATAAACTAACTAGGTGTCTAGTACTGATGTTAAATCCTGTCCAAATTGGTATAATCTGTGCGAGGCTTGTCTTGTTTTGTAACACACCAGATTATGTTCCTATTTTGTGCAAGCTTCAATTGGGCAACACATTCTGGCATGACTTTGGTACTTGTCAACAATGGCTGAGGCCCAACTCATTCATCAGAAGCATACATGAACAATTCTTCAGTACTTGTGGTGGTCAATGTTCTTTGCTTTTGTTTCTCAGTGCTTGGGAGAGGAGTTTTAAGAATTTTTGGTCCAAACAACTTGGACTGCACAGCCATACCGTTGACTTGATTAGTTGTCCCTTTACCAGTAAGAGTCTCTTACAGACTATCAATGTTATTTAATGCTAAGTTAGGGAAGACATGGGTATGAATGTTGGCTGGAAGAACATTTTGCTCACTTAAGGTATCAGTAAGTTATTGAAGACAGAAGGCGGTATCATTTTCCTCCAGTTGCAAGTATGAAATCCCTTGACCAGGTCTGTTTAGAATGAATAATTTCAACATTGCCTGTCAGTGTTTATATGGTGTATGGGAGCAACAATTGTTTGGAAGGTTTGTACTGGCAATTTGTGACTGCATATATAATGTCCTGCATAAATGGTTGCATAAGCAAGGTGACCCTTTTGGACGGCTTTGCGTTTTCTGGATCTCCAGTCAGGAGTCCTAATAGGAACTGTTTATGGTAATCGGGCACTGTAAATGAATCTATCTGGTTGAGCCAATAATTTTCCTTGGTTGCCCAGGAATATGTGGAGGCTGTCTCTGAACTCTGAGTCTGATTTTTTTCTAATATGCTTCTTTGTTTTATCTATTCCCTGTATTCCTCTGCGTGTCATGAGGGTTTCAAGCCTTTCAGTGAGAGTTGTCACACGTATTACCTCTTTGTTAGCAATAACCAGAGTTCAAATGTATTTAAATACTTCATAATATGCTTAATCTCTCACATTTTGGTAGTAATCATTGGTTACTTGCATGATTTTCCTACTTTGCTTTAGCCCTGGTATAGTTCCTCTAACAAGATGCAGGATAATGTGCTTCTGCAGCACCAAAGTCCCTACTGCAAATTAAGATCTTTGATTCGCAATTAATGGTTGCACACTCTCTGAGCCTTTTGTCAACTCTAAGGTCTGTGGCTTTCATTAATTTCTCACGCGTTGATATTCCCTTGTAGCATTTTATCTTTCTACAAAATATACATTCTTCGGCATACACATTTGACTTTAATGATGTTCTTCTGTTTAAGCATTTACTTGTGCGCTCACTCATTCCAGCTTCATCACTGACACTTGCTTCAGCTTTACGCTTAATTGTCTGTAAATCTCTCTTCATATTAAACAGACTCCTGCACTTCCTGTGGTAAAATACTAGGAGAACCGTGTTGCTTTCCACATTTCTCACAATGTCTAACAGTGGAATGTGATTCCTTACTTAAGTTGCCTCTAACAAAGTTTTCCATGGAGAGTAGCCCTGTGAGCTTGTCAGCGTAACTCCATGTTGGACATTTGACCATAAATGAATTATACACTGGGGATCAGAGGGACAGGATGTGCTTGTTTCAGTCTTCTTCATGATGCTGCATGGTCATTCACCACCAGCTCGGGAAAAATAAATTAGTTTAAAAAAATTATACATTTTATTTGGTGTACCTAATATCATAATTACTATAATAATTATCAATGTATAAAATCACATTTACTGTAACTGTAATTTTTTAATAATGTTCACAAGAATAACAATTATGAAAAAATGTCCATTTACTTCAACGTACCTCGGAGTGGAGTGGTAACTCACAAAAGGCAAAGTTATGACTTGCTTTCACATATTTTCCATCTGCAGGCATACATACCTTGCCCATAAATGATATTAGAGCCAATCCCCCCACGTGGTACCAATAACATGGTTGGCTCAAGGTCTACAGCAGGTCAGTCCTGCTTGATGGCCAGTAGGACCTAGTCAGTCATTCATATTTAAAGCTTGTACTTTATTTGGAATTCACTTCTTCTCAGTCCTAATGGTTAAAATGCTTTATTTACAAAGTAAATGCAAAATGACACCAGCAGACAGACATGCTTGTGTTCCAAGTGATGTGCATTGTCCTATCCAAATAATGTTTACATCAGATTACCGACTGACGTATTTACATGTCTCCATCTTCAAGCACATTCACTTGTGCTCTCTTCGAAGACTGGAAGATGTAAAGACGTGGAAATATTTTGGTGGTTAATCTGCTGTAAAATGGTTTAAATTGGACTATGCCGAGAATAAACACATGACTGGAACCCACTAAAAATCAGCTGCGCCCCCCAACATTTTGGCGAATGCTGTAGTAAGCATTTTGCTTCATAGCATGTTAATCATGTATTGCGCCTCTATTTTGTCTAATAGCTTACCTCTACATCTATTGCCTGGTCTCCATCCCAGCACGTAAAGCACCATTTCCTATATTAGTTTCCACATAGATGTAGAGCCAGTGCTCAATTTGGCAACAAAACAAAAATATGAATTTTAAAAAATGTGCCTGCTCGCATCTCAGGAGGCCACCTCGGTGTGCACCACCCATTGCCACTGCCAATGACTGTACATAGACAACTGCTAACCAGCACACTGCTATAAGTTTGACAATTCGGACTGTTGAAGGTTGCCAAAGCTATACGAATGGCTTGGCAGAAGGTATTTGTTGTTTTAAATGCATGTTGCAATGCTAATCAACTGTTGTTCTGCTTATCTTTAAATTATGCAAACAGTGCCACCATGTGGCAGCTGTCATAAGTGCCAGTGTTGACAATTAAGTGCTGGCGTAGAGCCCCGGAAACCACCGGCTCAAATTAAGCAGTGTGTAGAACTCTGTTGGGAACCTGTGTCACACCTGAAGCGCTCTTGTCACTTCTTCTTTCTTGAACTATACTTGCCTGCCTCAACCTCCAGCTCAACCTCCACTGCCTCTTCGATCCCCACCTCACCCTCTACTTGTTATCCTTCATTGCCTCCACATTTTCCCCACCTCACCATTTGTCATCTCCTCCCTCTCATTTGTATTGTATTCTCCTCCTCCCTTATTATATCCTTTGCTTCATCCTTCATTTCCTCTTCACCTTGTTCTCCAGTCTCTGCCCACTGCTGCCACCTCCTCCTCTGCGTGTTCCTTCCACTCCTGATCATTCATTCTTCAGTAACCTGCAGACCATTTACTTCTCTGCCTCTCGTTCCTTTAGAATTTAGATCAGCAAACGAGCAAGGAGGGAAGGCCAGGGTCTTCTGGGGAATTCAATATCAAGTGAGTCAGCCCACAGCTACCCCTGATCTTCACTAACTGTTTCCAGTTAACACAATACAATCCACAGTGTCCACCAAGTAAGAAGTGTTGTAAAGCAGCGACAGCCACGTACGTCTGCTTGTGTGTGTGTTTTAGTGTGGTAGTGGCTGGCTCCTTGGCCCAGCAGCCCTGGTGCACCGTCTTGTGCAAGAATTTTCGCAACCTAGGCTAAATAATTTTTTTGCATTTGGGCGATCCCTTTCGTCTGAAAACCAGACCTGTTCTGAGGCAGGTTTTTTTTTTTTTTTTTTTTTTTTGCAATTTAGCACCCTCTGTGGTCACTTCTTGTGGCACTGTAGGGCATTGGATTGCTGTCAGTAGCCTTACAGTGCAATAGGTCCTACTGGGGTTACTGAACGCCCAAACCCCTGACCACGCAGCCCCATGGAGAAAGCCTAGCTTGCCCGATGCAGACCTCCATGCCACTGGGCTGTTGCACTTTAGTGTTGTGCCCAGGAATAGTGGTGCAGGCTTGTTTAATTACTTCTTACACCATCCTCGGGCGCGGGGGAGATGTTCAGAAAGCCACTAGATGGCGTACAAACATCACTACTGCATTCAGTATATTTCTACTGTATCAATAGTCGTGCATAATGAGAAGGGCTGTACGTTGTTGCACATTTTATATTTTTGCTAGTGGCACTTACAAACTATATTTTAATAAGATCTGCTTCCAGGCCTTTAATGGAACGTAAGGCAAAACCATCAGTGTTTATTTACTAAGTTCGTTATTTGTGAAATTAAACCAGTTAAATGTTCTAGGGCAGTGGTTCTTAACCTGTAGTCCGAAGACCCCTTGGAGTCCTCATGGTCTGCTCAGTGGATCAGCGACTGTTTTACAAAATTTAAATAATACTGAAATTAATACAGTAAATACAAACAAAGAAGCGAAATTGAAAGTTTAAAAACCTTTTCTATACTTGGTTGTGAATAAATCAAAATATTGAAGTATTTGAGTATTTCATTTGGTGTGCGCATATATATATATATATATATATATATGTGTATATATATATATATATATATATATATATATTTTTTTTTGTGGGGTTGGGGGAGGGCGTTGTTTTGAGGAACAAATCACAGAAATTGCGTAGGCGGGGCGTCCACAGCGTCCAGTAATGTCTTGGTGGGGATCCTCGATTCACCAATGAGTCGGTGAGTGTCGACAGAAGTCAAAAGGTTAAGAACAGCTGTTCTAGAGAAAGGTCACAAACCGCAGGGTCTCGCTAATCTTAGGGAAACGCTTCCTTTTCACAGCGTAAATAGACAGCAGCGCCTAGCTCTCTGCCGTGGGCCGAAAGTGTCGTCAGAGCGATTTCTGGTCTCGCCAGCCTGGGGACGAAGTACATGATGTGGGCAAATGTACAGCACGTTACTGGGTCACAGCCATGGACAGAGAGAGTAACTAAAATGCCAGGGGAAGCGGATATGACGTCATGCACCATTTGACACCCGAAAACATAACCGGCTTCACCCACTGTCCTCTTTGAGGCCCTCCGCTGCCTTTTATTGGCTGGACTAAGGGAACAGCAGGGGGTGGAAACTGCCACAGCCCTGGTGGCTTTATGCAGAGTTGCAACTTTTAGCCGAGTTTGAACTTTTTTAATGTGCAAATCGTAAACCGTTGCACAGAGGTATCCCTATTTTTCGTGCCAAAGTGTTGCTCTTTGGGCGAATTTAACATCAAAACGTGCAAGTTTTTTACTACTCAGTGTCATTGAAAGTGATGTCATAGCCACAGACTCCCATCTCGACAGAAATGTTTCCACCAAAGTAGTTGGTCCACTGAATGGCAAAGAATCAATAGAATGACATCTTCAACACAGGTTTCAGATTCAAAGTACTTTGTACCTGGAAAACAAAGACTGGTGAAAACAGCTCTGTCTGCTGAAAGCAGTGAAGCCCTTCGTCCCATTCACTTGAATGGAGACCATGGTCTACCCAGTGGCTTCCCTGACGCCACTTTAGCTCCTGTGAAAGGCATCCTCCCTACATGAGCATGCCTTTTCAAAGATGCAAAGAAGTCCAATTACTTTAATCCTGGGATTCACCACATATAGTGGTATATCGGAGGAAGTAGATGCATATGCTACATACTTACTGACATGTAGAGACATACAAACTTCCGGGTCAAAACAAAAGAATGTTTAGGGCCCAGTTCCAGAAAAAGTTTGTAAAGTCCAAAAGTTGTCCATCCTATATCTGCTTCTGATTTGCTACGATTTCTGGCCTTTCAGCCATTCAGAAAGAAGCACTTGAGCAAACATGAATTCTGTGTATGTTTTCAGTGTCTACGCACAAACATCCGAGTAATCCAAATTTGTTCTCAAGAAACACGTTTTTACCCGGGGGAAAAACATTCCCTTGAATTCCTCATATACAGTGGTGTATCTGATCAGGCAGATAGAGGGTTACCCAGGACGGAGGACCAGTTACATGGTAATGGATTAAGTACATTGTCTCCATATGTTAGATACATGGTTTTGGATCCATCCATACACCGGACGTTCTCCTTCCTTTGATGGGGTGCATGGTACAAACCTAAGAAATGTTGGATTTGTTCTCTGGACGGTTTTCCAAGTGGAGGTGGATTTGTGTGTCATCAGAATACATTTATATGTTCAGCAGACACTGTTCAAGGACCTGTGCCAGAGATCTATCTTTCCATTGAAGGAGACCGAGATATGAAATTTCAGGTGCATGGTAAGACCCTTGAAGTCTTGGCTGTAGGCCAGGCAGCAAGGTTTTGCACATCGAACTGATAAATAGCATGTGTGGGTTGTGAGTGCCTATATACCAGAGAAATGCTACACAGGCACTATATAAGTGTTATTTCTAGGATATTTTTTTTCCTGAACAGACCTAGAGCTCCATCATCGTGTGCCCCATATGACACATGCATAAAGGATCCACACTTCTTTTATTTATCAAACCGCTGACACCTGTTGGTGGCAATACCCACTAAGACGCCCACAATACTTGCGAAAATGTGCCTTCTTTATTTTACTGATTTCTTTTAAAGTGCACAAATGAGGACAAAATAGAATCTTGTTAAACTTGTATAGCTCATGATCTGTAATGTATTCTGGAACTTGCCAAGCTCATCATTTAAGTCCCAAATCACAAACTGTTGGCACAGCCAAATGAAATGTAGGCACCCGTAAACCACAATTTGTTCACCCAGAAACTCTTCTGTGTGGTGGCTTTGTAGTGTAAGCAAATGTGTGTTTTGGTCAATTATGCACATGTTCCAGGGTAGGTCTGTGTGCAAAAATGTGGTAGCATCCACGAAAACCAGCTAGTAATTACATTACCTTTGCATGTGGTGTCATGACCCTAAGAAAGGTTGTGGCGTTTTTTCCTTTTGATGGCAAAGGTAAACCATTGTCATTGAAGGAAAAAGGACCTCTCATGAAACTGGTGTGTGTGGGAGAGGAGTGTAGAAGGAGTTTCTCCAAAAAGAAACCCGTTACAAATCCACAAGCAGAAATGTACACGCTATTTTTCATTGTGCGTAAATCGACATGCCTATGAGTACTTGGGATCTGCAACAATCCGACTCCCTCACAGCTCCTGGAATTCGTTGTGAATTCTATTAAACTCAAGAATTTCCTCAAAATGTAGTCTTAATCCAACATGAATAAATTCTTGACTTTCAGTCATGGCTATCTGGCCATTGCATAAATATCAGATTAATCACAACATTTTCCATTTTTATTGCGACAGGGCTGAAGGTTTTCCCAGAGGTTTGCAAAGGGCTACTAACTAGTCGCTGCACAGGCTGTTTCCTGGTGGGCGCCTCTCATCAGAACCTTCTGTTCTCATTTGGTAGGAAAGCCATGTGACTAGTCTTTTCCCCAATCTTTTCTAAAGGGTGAGGTATCCCTTCAAGATCGAGCATGTGATGCAGGACGATCGGACAACAGACACCTTGATTTGGCGCGAAGCACATGGAAAAAGAGGCTCAACAATTAAACCACAGGTTGAAAGCTCTGGATGGCAGTTGTCTAAGCCTCATCTTACAGCAGAACATGCAAACCTACCAGACAGAAAAGGGGCAAAACAATCCTACTGAAGGGCTTGACCTTACATATTTCTAAAATTCCAACAAAGAATAATACTGCCTTGTTGTAACCGTACACATCTTTCTATACATCTGGCTCCAGGAGGCCACTCCATGACTGAGGGGAAGTCTAGCTTAAGAAGGAAGTGCAGCTAAAGATACCAAAGGCAAGACCAGTGAGAGGTATTATGTTTCTGAGACACCCGTCCAACATCCTTGTGGTAGAATGCACATAGTAATAGGGAATCCTTCTTTCAAATGCAGAGCATTTGCTTTATATTAGCATAACTAAATTTACAAGAGTTTTTTTTTTTTTTTTTAATTGCCATCAATTCACGGGGGAAATCATATCTAAGTACATTAGACAAATTACACATATCATTTATTCCTAGGAGGTCTACCTTGACATAAATTTACAGATATGCTATTATACTTGGGAGGGGTTAATGGATAAAAGAGGGGGAAGGCAGTTTTTGCTTCTTCTGGACACATAGCACAGGGGGTGTCAGTCCAGTCACCTTGAATTTGTAGAACATCTAGCTCTATGTTCACTTCACCATGATCCCCATTTCACAGAGCCTTTGGGCTTCAGGCTCAAATTTTACAAAGCAATCCCAATCTATAACCAAGATTACACCAACGCAGTTCCAACATTGTAACCTTTTCAGCAAGTTGAGTGGTGTAATGATGGACTCCATAGTAGTGATGATAACGAAACTGGAAAAGGATCATGCCAGTCTCACAAATTATCTTTCAGTTTCGCTTTTAACCCTAAAAGGTATATTCTAACCAAAGATATTTAGTAGCTACTAGATTTCCTAGAGGTAAATTAATACACCCAGACAACTCATTGTTTTTTGGAAAGCGGGCTTTCATGGCAACAATGCCAGAACTTTGTTACATCATTGAGCAAGATATAAAGGTGAACTCACTTGTTGACGCTATCTCTTCAAGCACAGAGAAAGCCTTTAATCGGGTATCAAGGACGTTCCAATTGTGAAGCCTTTAATGGTACTCCAGAGTCAGTCAGGAGACTGTCTATATGGTTATGGTTGGCTTGAAGTGAGGAACTAGAAGTGTTTGGCATCTCTACCCACTTTTATTTGTACTTGTACTTTAACCACCATTGATTTTAAAAAATAGCATATTCCCCTGCTTTCTCGTGTGTCTAGATTGCTAATGAGATATTTAATTGTTACCCTCAAAGAAGATGCGTACATAGTGAAGTTACTAAAATAATTTGGAAAGCTAATACCAAAATAATACATTTACACTACATCCAAAAAACAAACACAAATTTAAAATGTCACACTGGGACATTTGTTTTCTCAAAATATCAAGAAGCTACCCAAACAGCAACTCTGCACAGAATGTGGGACATGGTGCCAGGAGAGGGGGGGAGAGAATCTAATTTGGTGGGGATGGAAGGACGTAATTAGAACGGCAATTGTTGTCATAATCAATTAAATACTACAAATTGTCCTAAGAATGTCTCAACATTTTATTTGTAAACAATAGATTTTATCATTTTTGATTTTGAATAGTGTGAAAAAAAAGTCTAGAATAATTTTGTGCAAGCAGTGTCTTGGGAAAGAACTGCTGGCATAATCTTTGCAGTCTACCAGCAGCAATAAATACTCATTCTTCTATAGCAAAGTTCTTTATGGTTTCTGTAGTCTGCTTTAAGTGTGCCACACCCACTTTATTTGTAGGTGAAGAAAGTAATATTTCTTCCTGGAGAGATCCTTTAATTTTTAAACAACCCCTGCTTTTGTGCGTATCTCAAAGGTTTTGTGGCCAGGGTTAAAGTAGCCGTGGATCTTCAAAGCAAAATTAAATTAACTAATTACAATACACAGCAAACTGGAGAAATGAAAAAATGAGAACTAAGCAAAAATCACCAGACTGGAAGTCCTAGAAAGAAGTGAGAGTTAATAAAAACCAAATCAACTCCTTTCTTTCAGTTAGACGCAAGCATTATGCAAAAGTATTTCTGTAAAATACATGTAAAACAAAACTGTTAAAGAAAAACTCAGAGAACCTGAAGAAAGGCAGTTACACTTTAAAGGTCCACCCTCTTCCTTTGATCTCCAACCCATTTGACTACCCCAGGGGCAAAAATGTGGGTATGACCTTTTAAAGCCAATATGACTGTTGCTATTGCACCAAACATCTTAAAAATGCATAAACAGGGTTTCTTCCCCTCATGTTAACACTGACCCAGTCTGGCACAATTTGATGATCTGATAGGTATGCTTTATAATAGTTAAGCTTGTAGGTCAGATTTTGGAAGCTATATAGGTCTTTATCACTTATATTGTTCTGTAGCAATCCCAGATTAACCCAACCTTGGTTTGTTTTAGTTAATTACAATGATTGTTTCCAACTTGATCTGTTGCTATCTTCAGCCGTTAAAGGGCAAAACTATCACAGTACGCATGGCGGGTGTGTTTTAGTTATCTTCACAAATGTGACTATATTATCATTGGAAGAATACGTAACACTCAGGGCCTGATTACAACCTTGGCGGATGGGATACTCCATCACAAACATGACGGATATCCCGCCCGCCATTTAACAAGTTCCATAGGATTAAATGGAACTTGTAATATGGCGGCCGGGATATCCATCACATTTGTGATGGAGTATCACATCCGCAAAGGTAGTAATCCGGCATTCGGTGTCCACTTATTTCGGGATGCTTTGTCTAAATAGTTGCAAAGGGTTCAACTACTGTAAACTTATCAACAAGATTGGATTTTACCCATGCTCCACCAATAAAGGTTTGGTTTCTTATGTCTGTTTGGTTGGGCAGGGTTTCTGTTTTTTTCGTCTGGTAGTTGGCAGACTAGCCCAACCATATGGGGTGGCCGTTCTCTTAAAATCTTATGCTACAACGTGATAGGTAAACTCAGATTGAGTCCACCTGTTAGTGGAATAACTCCATGTTGCTGCGTCATAGTCCTTTTAATAATATTCAGTCAATATTTTCTCTAGCTTTCCTGTTTTTCTAACTATTGATTTGTTGATGTTATTTTACGAGGCAAATATCGAGAATTCGGACTCTCACCCATGTGGGGTCATTGCAACTACCGCAGAGGTTACTGACTTAGCAAGGCAGTCTAAATTTAGAATTTCACTGGTAGTGGTCAAAATAATCCGTAATGTGTCTCGCTTCTTTTGTTGGTTTGGAAATATCAATAGAGAATTCAGATTTTTTTAAAAGAGCAAATTATCCATATATAACATTAAGGATCCATGGCTCATTGACCAAATGGAATACAGCAGCAAGGTCCTTATTAAATAAGTGTCAGTGTGAGACACTCCAATCATAGACACAATATTTTAAGGCAACCACAACTAAAGCTAGCTTTGGGAAATGTTTGTAAATGCTGATCTGAAATTAAGCCAACCCATAGACTAACCTTAATTAGGAACTTGATACTTAATACATCATGTGGCACTTAATCCACTTTGTCAATTGAATCAAAATTCACAACAAAATGTGACTCATTCCAAATAGGAGTGCTTCTGATTATTTTTTTTGGCAAGTGCTCAAACATCCAGTATTGTCTGTTGTAAGGGACCAGTGTTGACACCTATCCACCGCTTTGCAAGTGTATCTGCAATTGTAGGAAAATGCCACTGTTGGCATGGTTACCCCCTAACATTTTGCCTTTTGTTGATGCTAGTTATCATTGAAAGTGTGCTGGGACCCTGCTAACCAGGCCCTAGCACCAGTGTTCTTTCCATAAAACTGTACCTTTGTCTCCAAAATTGGCACAGCCCTGGCACACAGATAAGTCCCTTGTAAATGGTACCCCTGGTACCAAGAGCCATGTGGCCAGGGAAGGTCTCTAAGGGCTGCAGCATGTATTATGCTACCCTGGGGACCCCTTCCTCAGCACATGCACACTGCCTCACAGCTTGTGTGTGCTGGTGGAAAGAAAAAGACTAAGTCGACATGGCACTCCCCTCAGAGTGCCATGCCCACAACCCACTGCCTGTGGCATAGGTAAGTCACCCCTCTAGTAGGCCTTACAGCCCTAAGGCAGGGTGCACTATACCACAGATGAGGGCATAGCTGCATGAACACTATGCCCCTACAGTGTCCAAGTCAATTCTTAGACATTGTAAGTGCAGGGTAGCCATAAAGAGTATATGGTCTGGGAGTTTGTCAAACACGAAGCCACTCTCAAGGACAGGAGTCATTGGCTACTGCCCCCCAGACCTAAACGCACCCCTAAATTGAGTATTTAGGGGTGACCCTGAACCCAGATTCCTGATGACCTACAACAAGGACTGCTGACCTGAAAACCCTGCAGAGACAACGGAGACGACAACTGATTTGGCCCCAGCCCTACTGGCCTGTCTTCAGACACAAAGAACCTGTACAGTGATGCATCCAGCGGGGCCAGCAACCTCTGAGGACTCAGAGGACTGCCCTGCAACCAAAGGACCAAGAAACGTCTGTTGACAGCAGCTCTGTCCAAACAGCAACAAAGAAACCATCTTTAAAGGGACTCCAGCCTCACTCCGGAAGCGTGAGTCCCCAACACTCTTTACCCGACGCCCCCGGCTCGTCTCCAGAAGAACCAACACTGCAGAGAGGACCCCCAGGCGACTCCAACAAAGTGGACACCCTGAGACGACCTCCCTGCACCCCCACAGCGACACCTGCAAAGAGAAGCCAGAGGCTCCCCCAACTGTGACTGCCCGGTAACAAAGAACCCAACCCCTGGAAGAAGCACTGCACCCACAGCCTCCAGGCCCGAGAGAAACCAACTACTGGTGCAGGAGTGACCAGCAGGCATCCCTCATTCTTGCCTAGTCGGTGGCTGGCCCGAGAAGCCCCCCTGTGCCCTGCTTGCATTGCCAGAGTGACCCCCGGGTCTCACCATTGGTTTCAACGCAAAACCCGACACCTACTTTGCACACTGCACCCGGCTGCCCCTGTTCCACTGAAGGTGTATTTTGTGTGCCTGTTTGTGACCCTCCCAGTGCTTTGCAAAAACCCCCTCGTCTGCTTCCTGAGGCTGCAGGTACTTACCTGCTAGCAGACTGGAACCGGAGCACACTTAGGGCCAGATGTATCAAGGAGGCCTTTTGCGAGTCGGAAATAGCGATTTTTAAGAAATCGCTATTTCTGATTCGTAAAATGCAATGTATCACAGTTGCGAATCGGTAATAGCGATTTCTTAAAAATCGCAAATGCTATTACCGAATTGCAAATTGCAATACCAGCCCCATTCGCCTCTATGGGCCTGTAGGCCCATATCTGCTAATTTTTTGCATTTCCAAAATTGCGATTTCTTAACCAGAAATCGCAATTTTGGAAATGCAAAAACCCAGGGTGCTGGGGGGCCTAAGGACCCCTCTGCTGCACCCCAAAATAATTTTTGGCAACATGTAAGGTGCACACATGCCAAAAGGGCATGTGTGCTTTACATGTAAATTATAAAAATGCATTTTAAATGCATTTTTAAAATTTGCACATGGTTACCACCAGGTTCAACCTCGTGGTAAATAGCGATTCCTAAGTGCCCAATTCGCATTTAGGATTTGCTTCTTACATGTGCTTAGAAATCGCAAATAAGGAATCCTTATTTGCGATTTTTTATTTAGAGAGTCGCAATTTGCGACTCTCTAAACAGGGTCGCAATTTTAAGGACTCGCTATTTTAGCGATTCCTTAAAATTGCGTTCAGAATGTCTTTCATACATTCTGAAATGGCTTTTTGCATTCGCAAACGGGCATTCGCACAGTTTGCGAATGCAAAAAGCTTTCATACATCTTGCCCCTGTTCTCCATAGGCACCCATGCTATTTGGACCCTATTTTGACCTCTGCACCTGACCGGCCCTGTGTTGCTGGTGCTGGGTGTTTGGGGTTGACTTGATCCCCCAACGGTGGGCTGCCTATGACCCGGAGACTGAACTTGTAAGTGCTTTACTTAGCTGAAAAACTAACAATTACTTACCTCCCCCAGGAACTGTGCATATTACTGTTTTAATTCAAAGTTCCATATTCACCTATGCCAAGTAACTTACAATTTATGTACTTGAATTCTGAATTAGTATTATCTAATTTTGCCACTATCAACCTCTAAGGGGAACCCTTGGACTCTGCACACTGTCTCTCGCTTAGAGTTAGCATTTACAGAGCCAACTTCCTACAGCAATCCATATAAAAAGACAGCAATATGGACTGCATGTGATAGGGGTTAATAAAATTGAAATACACATGCCTGGATAATTACATTGAAGAAAATTGAGTTGTTTAATCATTCTATTGATTTCAAAATGTCCACCAAACTTCCTCCTATTAAGACACTTAATTTCATGGCCCCTAAAAATAGTAAAATCTGCTACTGCATCTTCTAAGGCTTACTAGATACTTGTATGCTGTGTTTACAATAGAACACAACGTTTAGTCTTTCAAACAGACGTTAACAGTTCTAATGAATTTTATACCCCTTACCCTTAACAATCCAGTTTCGGGTATTTTATAAAATAAGCATCTGATATCTTTTGTAATAAACATTATATTTGCTATATCTGGAGCATTGACTTCTGAGGCTATCCAAAAAGATACAAAATAAAAAAATAATTATTGACAGCAATCAAATCAATCAAAAAGGATTTTTATCATTAGGCCACTCCATTAAGAGAGAAAATGCCTTATTAACGCCTCACAAAATTGAGCGGCTAGGATAGCTCTTCAGCCTAATACTCTTGAGAAACGTAGAAACAAACTCATCACTTACTATCTACATCTTATTTTTTTTTTTAAATACTCAGAAAGTTCTGACTTATGAACATTAATTGTACCACATGACACACCCATGCAAAACAATGTTGTAAGAAAATATAGTAGTTTAACTAGAGTAGCCTCCAGCGGTGTCATTTTCCATTCCATGCACCAGCGCATCCATTACTTTCATGCAGGCCTAAATGCCTAACTTGTTCCTGGGTTCAGGATTCTCTAAAAAGATTGGGAGTCCTGATAACTGCCAAGATCCTTTGACATTTTCCACGCCAAATGCTGTAGGTAGCCTGAAACTATCATCCCCATCACTTTTCCCTTTCAGGACCAGATAATTCTGAACATTTGGGAATCTGGATCAGAACCTCCATACACATCTACAGCAACATCAGAAATTAGTACTATCCCGACAATGCCAAAGTGATTAAAAAACAGAAAGGCTTTACTTCTCCTGCCTTATGTCAAATCTCTCCATCATCACGGTAGAACGAAAAACCTAACTCGCCATTTATGACTAGGTCTGAAGAAGAGGATCTTCTGCCATTGCTCCCAGCAACAGTCTCTGTAATATTTTGCTGTGTGCCTCAATATGCCCAAAGGCTTACACCCATCTCTGGAGAACCCAGAGAGACACAGTTGGCGGAGTTAATCCAATGTCCAGCGACCCTCTAGCTTACATCCCAAAGTTATCCTTCGTTCCAATCTACTGCTATATTTGATGTTCCTGGAAGATACCCCACTATCACTGAAACTTAGTTTTTTGATAAAATGCTACTTTTTTGGTAAATTCTGCCAAATGTGTAAACTCTGTTTTCCCTAAACGTTTGGTGTACTAGACTGTTTCAACACTTTTCGTCCTTAACAGCACTGAATGCCTGATGTTTTCCCTCACTAAAGTTTGACAGTGAATGTACTTTTGAGCTGTTCTATACAGTTTTGGCGTCTAGAAAGACAAAGGGAGAGCCAAGCTCTCTCTCCATTCATAAAAAAACAAGAAACTGCTTGCCTTGTAGTTGCCTATGAAGACTTTTTCTTAGTCTCTAAACCCAGATTTTGTTATTACTGAAGTGTCAAATTGTAAAGATGAGATATTTCTTAATTGAGGCCCCTGAAACAACTGCTCCAACTAACAGATGCTGTGTGACTTAATGCTTGCTAACAAGGTTCTAAGCCCACTAGCAAATGATGCATGCAAACAATTTCTAACACATCTTCCCCTTTACACAACCATCAATCATTCTCGCAACTAACACCCATTCACACACGAGACCCCACAGAAAACAAATACAAGTATAGCCAGGCAAATGAGTATGAAGGACTATACAAAATCAACACACAAAATTTTGAAATTTCTATGGACTACTTTTCCTCCTTTCTGACCGCTGCACTTGAGGAACACACTAATCTGAGGAGCTACAAGCGCAACGCGACTCGGGAAGAACAGACTGCCTCCTTGTTCCACTTGTTATCATCCAGTTTGACTGCATGCATCTCCACTGCCGCTACCATTTTGGGATCTGAAAATCTGGATACTTTTTTGCAAACAAAACCAGGCAATCTCACGTGACAAATTCACACCATACAAACATGGAACCAGTGATCTGGACATTCCACATATTTTTATTATGAAGATTTTTTATTTCTGCTGGTACATTTCTTAACTTTATCCAGAGATATGGAAGCTTTATCCAGGTCCTGATAATTTTAGATGAAAGCACTGTCGTGCTAAAGTAAAAGGGTGAAACATCTGTAATGGCCTTTGGTGTAGTGTGATTGGCCTAAAACAGTTTCCTCATTTCCTGAAAACAACCTAAAACATTAACATTAGCACATTGTTCTTAATCGTCCTGCTGCACCAGTCATCAAACCCATTGATTTTGAGATGTTCCAAAATGCTTAGTAAACTGGCCCACTGCCCCCTGTCCATTACAATTTTAATACTGCCACTTGGCTATCATGGGAGTGGATTTGTTTGCCCTTTGGGTAAATGGCATATTCGGATACCCACATGGGCTA
The DNA here is from genome assembly GCF_031143425.1 of Pleurodeles waltl. Classification (NCBI taxonomy): domain Eukaryota; kingdom Metazoa; phylum Chordata; class Amphibia; order Caudata; family Salamandridae; genus Pleurodeles; species Pleurodeles waltl. The sequence goes on along the minus strand of NC_090449.1, from coordinate 1,003,663,355 downwards.
AATTGGTTGACTTCCCACCAGCAAGCCAAAGCTTTTCACTTTATGATGGAATAGTAGGCGTGTTTGAATGTATGTATTTATTTAGTTTCTTTATTTTGTTTAGTTATTGGGTTTATTGAATTTCTTTATTTAATGAGTTTCTTTCTTTATTTATTGAGTTTCTCTGTTTTCTTTCTCTTTCGTTCTTTCTCTCCCTTTTTTCTCTCGCTCTCTTTTTCCACCTCTTTTGCGCTCTCTCTCTCTCTATATATTTGTGTGAACCTTCCCCTCTAGCTACTTCAGAGTTGAAAGACAGTTTTTGACTTAACACAGGATAAATATTGCTGTGTTTTGGTCCAGGATGTAGCCATGTATTTAGATGTTTTTTTAAATTTCAGCGAAGAGGATTCCTCGTGCAATTCCGGATACTGCAGCCACTAAAATGGATCTACTGCACAAAGTTATTGGGGTGCATTCAAAAGATTGACATTTTCAGACCTGAGCTTACATGTAGGTCCATAGAATGAAAATCTGTTAGTTAAAGGATGAGGGCGTGGACCACGAGGTGCTCTTTATGCACCACGTAGGATGATTTCAAATTTTTTTCTTTGGCAGGCTGAAGGCCAGTGTCGTTTGTTTTACACTGGCAGCTTTATTTCCTGATGTTCAAAATCAATCTGAACACTGTACTCTTTGGAGTTTACGTGTCATTTTTCCCGGAAGCTTCAGAGGAAGAGCATCGTAGTAATCCATGCTGGCAGAGACAAATGCATTCATGATCTAATTCTTTCTTTGTGGTGAAAGAAATAATTATTCATTTCAAAGTCCTTAGTTGGTAGAAGCATGACTTCATACAGAACTAACGTATGTATGGCTCTTGTAGATAGCCTCTATCGTTTATTTCAGTATCTAAATCTCGTAACACACTGCTGTGACATAGCAACAATTGATAACAAAACACTTTACCCACTGTTGTGATGTCCTAAAGGCCTTCTGGTAGGGTACTGATTGTAAGAAAGCCCTGGAACCAAGAAACTAAGATGTCTTGGACCCCAAATCCCTCTGGCATTCTAACAACACCTGGTGGTTCCCCTTGACCTGCATGAGGCAAACATTACAACTTCATCTACCCTATTCCTTCTCTGGAGCATTATGGAACCAAGATTACGCTGGATGGCATCCATCACTACCAAATAAGGATCACATGAATCTAAGGGTTTGAAAGGTGTGGCATTAAAACTTGTAGTTTTACAATTCAAATTTTGTCATCACATCCTTTATCCCAGACTAATCTTTTAATCTTCTTGAGCACTTGGTGCATGTTCTGTACCTTCTCAGCAGGCTACAGAATAAAGAGACAATAGAACTCTAAAATGCCATGTAAATACCTTAATTCTCCTGGTGCGACAAACTCTGTGATATACTTCACCAAACGCATTGGGTTCAGCATCATGTGCAGGCAAATGGTAACTTATATAATCAACACTTAGGACACCAAATGTACATTTCTATACCTTTAATGGGGGACTGAGTGTTGGCAGGATGAGCCATCTTTGCAGGATTAGGGACTGTGTGGAAAGTCCAAGCTTTGACTTCAAAGACACTACCTCAGCACACAAAGAACTTCACTTTAGCCTTTTGTGACCCCAGTCCCTGTGAAGCCCACGCAGGAAACTTCAGACCGGAACCAACCTGCTCACCAATCCACCCAAAGTACATAGTCAATCGGCCTAACTCCATTGTAGCTCCTGGTCCATCTTTCTCTGCAACAACAAATCCTGTTCAGCGGCTTCTCTTCAGAAAGGTATCCAGGCCTCGTGGACCCCTTGCCAGCTACCAGCTGTAGCCTTGTCTGGTTGGAGATTTCTGACTTCCAAAATAGGACTAAGTCCGAATGTAGAAATGTTCACCCAGACGATGACACCTTCTCCTCTGTCACCACCAGTTGCCTTGCCTGCTGAAATTTACTCTGACATTTCACTCTGAAATTTCTTCTTATTCTGAAGGTAAGCGGAGCCAGGACCCAATCTACTATGTATAACTGAACAACGCTCCATAGTGGGCAGCCATAACTTTTAACTTTGCCCTGAACTCATAAGACTAGATGTCCACAGTTGGCACTTTGATCTTTTAGGCAATAGATTTCACTAAAAGCTTTAAAAATTCATAGCTGTGGTTTTATTGATTAGATGTTTGTCATTTTTTGTGTGATAAGTAATTCAATGTTACTTTTTTTTTTCTAATTGGCATAGGGCTTTTCTTGTGTTGTGTTTTCACTTTGTTGCTGTCTAAGTACTGCATAAATACTTTATACATTGCCTCAAGTTAAGCCTGCCTGCTTTTTTGTGCCAAGTTCACTTCGAGTTAAGCACAAGTTTGAGTGATTTTTTTGTGGTGGTTTAGCCTGACTGGGATTGTGGCTGTTGCTTAAGAAGGGCTCACACACCCCTCCTAACAACCAACAACCAATTTTTCACGTTGATGTTCAGCGGTGGGATCCAGTACTTGTGTTTGTGTAGAACCATACAGTGATTGGTGCTACACTAAAATCCCAGATAAATAACTCCTTAGTTTATGATTGGCTATCTTTTTCTTGTTCCAATTTTAAGTTTATATTGCCTCCTTTTGCTACAATGGGGATGAAGTTGATCAAGATTGATAACCTCTCTACAAAGAGAGGGGGCTGAATGTGGAGAAGAGGGTCACCAAGGAGGATCTCCAGGTAGCCATCCATGCCTATGAGGAGGTCAAAGGGTGCAGTGCACCCCAGAGCAGCAAGAGGATGACAACCTAGAGGAGAAGGAAGTGGGCTTACAGGAGGATGAAGGGGGTATATGGTCGTTGAACCCTGAGCTGCAACTCCCTGAGAAGAAAGAGGAAGAAGGCAACATACCTGCAGAAGAGGAGTCCCTTGCCAAAACCAGAAGCAGTGTGTGCTCCCACAGCTTTCCCCCTGAGAAATTTGCAGACAGGCTGTGAGGGAGCTCAGGCTGCAGCTGGACAGACTTAAAATGGAGGAGAAGCTGGCTCTGGAGGAAAAGAGGCTGGCTCATGAGAGGAGCCTGAGGGAGCTGGACATCCAATCCAAGCAAGCAAAGTCCAGCAACAACGGTGGCAGCTTTAACCCAGTGTCCAATGGAGAGTTAAGACTCTGCATACCACAAGACCCGGTGCCCAGCTGTGTGGTAGAAGACATGGACAAATGGTTTTCTGCATATGTAATAGCCCTAAGAATGCACATAGTCCCAGGGTGGGGATTGGGGAGCAAGCTTGTGGTAACATAGGCGCACAGTAAGGAGTGACATCCTTCTGACACTTGAGGTGGGGGACAGATGCAGTATGCTCCTATGAAGGCCTTTTAACTTTCTAAGTTTGGGCTGGCCACTTAGAGGTACCCCCTCAGGTTCAGGGACAGACATGAACTCCCAAACATGCCTTGGATTACTCCAACAAGGCATTGAGTGGTTGGGTGAGGGCGGCAAAGTTGATGATTATGCAGGGTTGTACAATGATTTTGAGGCGCACATACTCAATACGTTTTACAGAGCTGCACCAACACCTTGTTGCTAGTAAGCTCATTGACCACAGGGAGCTTACTAAGGAGTCAAGCCTTTAGGGCAGCAGAAGAGCATTCATAAAGGCATCTGGGAGAGATTCCCAAAAGGGTGGATAGGGCTCTTGCCAGAAGGAGGAGGAGTAAAATGAAAACAAGGAGTTCCCTCAAGGCCACCAAAATAGCTCAAAGGGGAACTAGTCCCAATCTGACAAGAAGAAAAATTAGCCTGTAGATTAAAAAACAGGACAGTTTGTTCACAAGTGCTATGAGTATTAAAAGTATGGGCACACAGAAGGGGACATAAACTGACTGCCCAAAAAGGGCACAGGCCCCCACTGGTGGGCAGACCCAAGGGTTAACCCATGTAGCGCTTGGGGAGGGGGGGGGATTGCCCTATTTAGTATGTGGGGACAGCAAGGGTTGCCCTAGTGTATGTTCATGAGTGACAGCGATGGTGCTCAAAACCCACATACCTACTAATATTTATAAGTGTCTGACATGCGCAATTCAGGCTTTCCCAGTCATTGCTGTCAGACAGTTGGGTAACCAGACACACACGCCCACCAGTTTTGGATGCAGCGCTATGTTAGTCTGTCCCAGCCAATCCTCTCAGTGCTCTTATGCTGTTTACTATTATAAAAAGCATGAGCATACTGCTTTCATTGGCTAAGGTGTGAGGTACTAGTTTCCCCATGCCCAGCATGCACAGCTCTTCAGTGGAGCAGTAGGGAAGCCCCAACCACTCGTTCCCTTTCTGCAATTAGTCTGGTGGCATCTGTCCACTTGCGTCCATTCCCACCCTTGTACTAGAAAAAATATTTGTATTGAGTAGTGCAGATTTGAACATAGGTTTTTGATGCTACAAAAGCACTGAATGCCGTAAAAATGTAAAGGAGCAAAACATACATATCTACGCAGCCCCTAAGCTTTCAACACGTGGTCCAGGGATACAGCCTGACGAGCATGTCTTGCAGAACAAGGTTAATGTGAGTGTGCCAGCTGCCTGACCACTGCCAAGCATCTGGGTCAGATAATAGTGCTATAAAACAGGCCACTGCAGCGCTGAGAACGGGTCTCAGGCCCAGGCATTCCCTGGCAGACAGCTGGTCTCTTGGGGTTTAAAGAGGCTTGAATGCCTGGTCTACAACCGCAGACTGCAAAACAGTCTGTCTAGGGGTGCTTTGGTTTAGAAATGGGAAACACCCAAATCATGAGGGTTCAGTAAACCAGAGGTCAAGCACTAGTGACAAAGGTGATTGCCAAACCCAGCAGATTCGGTTGTGTGTAATAAAAGTGCTGGTACTCACTAGCCACAGTACCTGTTTGCTACTGAGAAGTGCGGGTGGGTGGCCATTAAATGCATCGCAGCAGTGCTGACATGTGCAGGTGCTCACCCTTGCACATTAAACATGTTCCAGGTACTCCGTAATGAACAGTACCTGTCCACGAATTGCCCATGTACTGGTCGATCTGAAAGAGTTGGCCCGCTGTGTGGAAAGAAGATAAGGTAAGATGATTTTTTTGTAGTATTTGAGTACTGTGTAATGTAAATGGTGCTCATATAAGGCACTCCCATACCCTCAGATGGAGCTTATGCTAGGTAAATTCTGGGGGGAAGAAACATTTGTAGCAGTGGCATAATGCTTCTAATGGCCTTGTGACAACAAATATGTATCCAATGCATGTCTCAATATTTTCAAGAGACACCAGCTGCCACTGGTTTGCCATTCCATTTGAGTCCTCCCAAGCTCTAAAAAGAAAAGGCAGAGTTCTGACGTTTTCTCTGCTTGTGCTTCCAATGCTAGGAATGCTAAATGTCAAAGCTGCCCATTTACCTAAAATGAGCTTTTTATAGCCAGTGCTTAAATTGTAGCCACAATTATCTTGCTTCATAAAACTATTAATAACCTCTTTTGTTTCTCTATCTCAGTAGTACTAATACTAGCACTTGCTGGTGATGAGGGCTTGGCTGACAATTCTGCAAGTGTTGGTGGTGAACCATTTGTAGATCTGCTTGAGCATCTTGAGTAAGTGGAGGCAGGAGACGAAGACTGCAATAACTTGGCCAGTCATGGTGAGTTGGTTGTCGATTACTAGTCCAAGGTTCTTGGTATGGGTTCCAGGATGGGTTACAGGTCAGAGTTTAGCAGGCCAAGAAGTGAAGTCACAGAGTGAGGTGCCTTAGCCAAAGATTACTTCTTCTGTCATGTCTGTGTTGAGATTGAGGCAGTTGGTTTTCATCCGTCTGTCAAGTTCGGTCAAGCAGGTGGAGAAACTGGTCCGAGTGTTTGGTTTCTCATCGGAGATTGAGGTCGTCAGCATAGGATAAGATGTTGATTCCATTGGACGGATGATGCTGGTGAGTGGGGTCATATAGGTGTTCAACACAGTGGGGCTGAGTGAGGATCCTCGTGGAACTATACAACTGAGATTGACTGGGTGTGAGGTGAAGGGTGTCAGGCTGACTCTTTGGGTGTGGCCTCTCAGGGAGGAGCGAATCCAGTTAAGTGCAGGACCTTGGATGACGGTTTCATGCAGCTGTTGAATTCAGATGGGGTGGGAGCCGGTTTTGAAGTCTGCAGAAAGATCCAGAAGGATGAGGGCTGTGGTGTCCGTTCTGTCCACGATCACCCAGATGTTGTCCTGGTGGTGATAAGGGAAGTCTCTGTATTGTGGTTGGGTGTCTCTTTAATGTGCTTGGGCCTGTATCCAGATTGAGTGGTGTCAAGGAGGGTGGTTGTCAGCAAGTTGGTGGTCAGGACATTCTTCATTTTTTCCATGACTTTTGCCAGGTAGGGTAACAAGAAGGTAGGCCGGTAGTTGGTTAGCGTCTTTGGATCTGCTGAGGGTTTCTGGAGGAGGGGAAGAACTGTAGTGTGTTTTCAGGTGTCTAAATATAGGTGGCTGTGATGATTGATTTATTCAGGATCAGGGTGAGGGCTGCGACAATGGGGTCCAGTCCTTTGACAGACTGGACACATTTATTGTCAACTTTCTATAAATAAACTTTGGCAAAGCCAAAAGATCTTACGTTTGGAACATATTACCTTTGCCATTATCTTTTGTTAGTGATTCTGTGTAGCATGGGCAACAGTGGAGGAAAAAAAGAAAATATGACACAGTTGCATCATTTCGTTAACTGTGCTGGCTTTCTCCGGCCCGGCAGCACAGTGCCAGGCTGGAGAGACTTTAACCCCTTCGCTGCCAGGCCTTTTCCCCCTCCTGTGCCAGGCTTTTTTTTGCCTATTTGGAATAGTTCTCGCTTAGGCCCTCATAACATTTTGTCCACATAAGCTACCCATGCCAAATTTGCATCCTTTTTTTCCCCAACATCCTAGGGATTCTAGAGGTACCCAGACTTTGTGGGTTCCCCTGAAGGAGGCCAAGAAATTAGCCAAAATATAGTGAAAAGTTTGTTTTTAAAATAAAAAACTGGGAAAAAAGGGCTAGCAGAAGAAGGCTTGTGGTTTTTTCCCTGAAAATGGCATCGACAAAGGGTTTGCGGTGCTAAAATCACCAGCTTTCCAGCTTTCAGGAACAGGCAGACTCGAATCAGAAAACCTAATTTTTCAACACAATTTTGGCATTTTACTGGGACATATCCCATTTTTACGATTTTTTTGTGCTTTCAGCCTCCTTCCAGTCAGTGACAGAAATGGGTGTGAAACCAATGCTGGATCACAGGCACCTAAACATTTCTGAAAAGTAGACAAAATTCTGAATTCAGCAATGGGTGATTTTGTGTAGATCCTACAAGGGTTTCCTGCAGAAAATAACAACTGAAATAAAAAAAATATTGAAATTGAGGTGAAAAAAAACAGCCATTTTTCTCTATGTTTTACTCTGTAACTTTTTCCTGCATTGTCAGATTTTTTAAAGCAATATACTGTTACGTCCGCTGGACTCTTCTGGTTGCGGGGATATATAGGGCTTGCAGGTTCATCAAGAACCCTACGCACCCAGAGCCAATAAATGAGCTGCACCTTGCAGTGGGTTTTCATTCTATACCGGGTATACACCAATTCATTTGCTGAAATATAGAGAGTCAAAAATAGGTATCAAGAAAACCATTGTATTTACAAAATGGGCACAAGATAAGGTTTGAGGAGCAGTGGTTATTTTCACATCTCTGAATTCTGGGGTGCCCATTACTAGCATGTGAATTACAGGGCATTTCTCAAATAGACGTCTTTTTACACACTGTCTCATATTTGGAAGGAAAAAATGTAGAGAAAGACAAGGGGCAATAACACTTGTTTTGCTATTCTATGTTACCCCAAGTCTCCCAATAAAAATGGTACCTCACTTGTGTGGTTAGGCCTAGTGCCGGCGACAGGAAATGCCCCAAAACACAACGTGGACACATCCCATTTTTCCACAGAAAACAGAGGTGTTTTTTGCCACGTGCCTACCTGTGGATTTTGGCTTCTAGCTCAGCCGGCACCTAGGGAAACCTACCAAACCTGTGCATTTTTGAAAACTGGAGACCTAGGGGAATCCAGGACGGGGTGACTTGTGGGGCTCTCACCAGGTTCTGTTACCCAAAATCCTTTGCAAACCTCAAAATGTGGCTGAAAAAACACTTTTTCCTCACATTTCGGTGACCGAAAGATTTGGAATCTGAGAGGAGCCACAAATTTCCTTCCACCCAGCGTTCCCCCAAGTCTCCCGATAAAACTGGTACCTCACTTGTGTAGGTGGGCTAAGTGTTTGTGACAGGGAAGAGCCAAAAACACGTCGAAATTGAGGGGGAACCAAAGTGGGTCCAAAAGGGCAGTTTGAAAAAAAATACATTTTTAGGCTGACAAGTGAAGCAGAAATGTTATCGGTATAGATGAGACAATGCTGGGTGGTAGGAATTTTGTGGATTACTGCAGATTCCAGAAGGTTCCATCACAAAAATGTGGGAAAAATGTGTGCTTTCCAGCAAAATTGCAGGTTTGCATGGTATTGTGGGTAAGGAAATGGTGTGAGGTGCATGTGAAGCACACCACCCTGGAATCAACTAGATGTTTAGTTTTCAGATGTGTCTAGGTCTTGTGGATTTTTCTACATGGCAGCGTCCCAAAGCAAAAAAAAAAAAAAGTGCATCCCTCACCATTCCAAGTGGGACGATTCTGAGAGTTACCAAGCTCTCATGGCCCAAGTGTAAAACAAAAAACAAAAATAATCAAATGTCCTCTTGCTTGCCATGGGATAAGATGTTTTAGTGTGCGTGGGAGAGCTGAAAGACTGTTAGCCCCTTCAGGTGGGGTGGGGGCATAACCAGGCCCATACTGGTTGGTAGCCACCAACCCACTATTCTTTTTTTTTTTTTTTTTTTTTTTTTTTTTTATTCCCTGGCATCTAGTAGACTTTCTGTCTCCCCCAGGGTGTGGATCGGGGGGATAATTTCCCAATCTGCCCACTGGTGGACAGAACAACTTTGGCCCCATTTTTTTGGGGTGCGGGTATGGCCATACCCCCAACCTCTTATTTTGAAAAGAAAAATCTTCCCTGGTCTCTGGTGGGCTTTCTGCCCCCATTGGGGGCAGATGGGCCTTCCAAAATAGGCCAGTCTGCCCCCAAGGGGGGCAGTTATGGCCAACAGTAATGTGCCCCCATGGGGAGAGACCCTTGGCCAAGGGGCTGCCCCCTCCAAACAGAACACACACATACACACACCAATCCATGGTGTCTAGAGGTTTCTGCCCCAAAGGGGGCAGATTGGCCTTACAAAAATAGGCTGATTTGCCCCCCAGGGGAGCGACCCTTGTCTAAGGGGTCGCTCCCCATACATAAAAACATAAAGTAAATAAAAAAATATATATATCCCTGTTGTCTAGAGGTTTCTGCCCCCCCCCCCCCGGGGGCAAATCAGCCTAATTATATTAGGACGATCTGCCTCCAGGTGGGGGCAGAAAAGGCCTAAAAATATTTTGCCCCCACCCCCGGGGAGTGGCCCTTGCCAAACGGGCCACTCCCCTTATGCGTTAGTATAAAAAAAACAAAAATTCCCTGGTGTCTTGTGGTTTCTGCCCCCGGGGGGGGCAGAAATGGCCTAGTAATAATTTGCCCTCCGGGAACGACCCTTGCCTAAGGGGTTGCTCCCCAAACATAAAAAAAGAAAAGTAAATAAAAAAATATACATATCCCTGGTGTCTAGCGGTTTTCTGCCCTCCCCGGGGGCAAATCAACCTAATAATATTAGGCCAATCTGCCCGGGGGTGGGGGGAAGAAATGGCCTAGAAATAATTTGCCCCCCGAGGAGCGGCCCTTGCCCAAGGGCCCGCTCCCCTTATTTTAAATAGCCCACACAAAAAAATATTCCCTAGTGTCTAGTGGTTTCTGCCCCCCCCTGGGGGCAGATCGCAAGGACGATCTGCACCCAGGGGGTGCAGAAATGGCCTAATAATGATTTGCCCCCGAGCAACCCTTGCCCAAGGGGTCGCTCCCAAAACATAAAAAAACTATTAAAAAAATTATCCCTGGTGTCTGGCAGAAATGGTCTAGAAATAATTTGCCCCCCCGAGGAGCAGCCCTTGCCCAAGGGGCTGCTCCCCTTACTTCAAATAGCCCACAAAAATATATATTACCTGGTGTCTAGTGGTTTCTGCCCCCACAGGGGGCAGAAATGGCCTAATTTGCCCTCCCTGGAGCGACCCTTGCCCAGGGGGTCGCTCCCCAAACATAAAAAAAAATAAAAAAAAATAAATAAAGAACATTTTCCCTGGTGTCTAGTGGATTTCTGTCCCCCTGGAGGCAGAAATTACCTAGAAATAATTCCCCCCCCGAGGAGCAGCCCTTGCCCAAGGGGCTGCTCCCCTTACTTCAAATAGGCCTCAAAAATATATATTCCCTGGTGTCTAGTGGTTTCTGCCCCCACCTGGGGAAAGATCAGAAGGCCGATCTGCCCCCAGGGGGGGGCAGAAACAGCCAAAAAACAAATTGTCCCCCTGGAGAGCGGCCCTTGCCCAAGGGGCCACTCTCCTTATTTAGTAAACAAAAAACAAAAACAAAAATCCCTGGTGTCTAGTGGTTTCTGCCCTCCTTGGGGGCAGATTGTCCTAATAAAAATAGGCCAATCTGCCCCCAAGGGTGGCAGAAATGGCCTAGAAATGTTTTTGCCCCCAGGGGAGTGACCCTTGCCTAAGGGGTCGCTCCCCACAAATAAAAAAAACAAACAAAAAAAATAAATAATAATCCCTGGTGTCTAGGGGGGTTTCTGCCCCCCCGGGGGAAGATCGGCCTAATTGTATTAGGCCGATCTAAACAGCCAAAAAATAAATTGCCCCCCTGGAGAGCAGCCCTGGCCCAAGTGGCCGCCCTCCTTAGTGAAATGAACCAAAAAAAATAATTCCCTGATGTCTAGTGGCATTTGCAGAAGAAATGCTCAGAGAAGCCTGAAAGGAGAGGAAAGGCCTTTCCTCTCCTTACAGGCTTCTCTGACCCCCTCCACGTGATCAGAGGAGAAATGTTTTTCATTTCTCCTCCGATCCGGCACTGGAAGCTGAGCTTCCAGCACCAGAGGGAAGGCCTCTGATGAGGTCAGCGCACGAAAGCGCGCTGACGTCATCAGACGCCACAGGGGGTGTCACGGGGGGGGCGGGGGTGGAAGGGGAAGCGATTCTAATTCCATCCCTGCCTGGGGGGGGGTGTGCCTGGCCATCGGGGAGCGCTAGCGCTCCCCTCGGGGGCCCCTAGCAGGACGAGGTGTTCTCGTCCAAGGCCCCGGGGAACTGGCGCCTTGGACGAGATCACCTCGTCCTGGGCACACAAGGGGTTAATACATAACGATATTAAATATAGTTTATTATCGTTTTGTATTAAAGTGTTTGCAGCTGCTGGCGGGGCGGGGGGGTGCAGGGGTGGTGGTGATGCTCCGGACCCAAGGCCCCGGAGGAGCCGCCCCTGTATACAAGTGTAGTCTTCTGTTCATTTCAAACTGTCCACTTGTCACAGCATATTCAGTGCTACAGGACCTTTTTTACTTACATTTTGTAATGGGATGCTTTCAAAAGCATCAAAGAGCTATTTGTTGGCATTCAACCACATGAGACCTTGTCCAGGGCCATGTCCTTATCTGGCCGCTAAAGGCCAACTAACAAATGGTATATTGCGGACTGGGTGTTTGCTCATATCGGTGTTCCTCATTAACAAGAGCTTTATGTTCCTGTAAACCAGTCTTTTGCTCTCATAATCCGAGGGGCTGCGTCGGCTTTCCTAAATTTTGCAACATCCGGTGCATGATAAGGAACACAACTAAATTACCAGTTCTTTCAGCAATGTTTACTGTAGAATGGAACAGTAAAAAGATCTGAAGAGAACATGAAAATACCTCTGCTTTGAATGTTTGAGTAAAATGAATAAAGCACCTGAACTGTTCCCGATAGTTAGGAATTTCCAAGTGACCCTCTGCTTGGACTGTGCATAAAAGTTACATTTTTTTTCACTTCCAAAAGTCTTTGGGTTAGCAAGCTCTTCCCGTAGGAACAGGGAAAGCAGGCAGATGAAAAATTATCTAGATTGTTCCCTTCTTCCACCTTAGCCTTTTGTAAAATCCGAAGCTGAGTACTTAACATGTCCCTCAAACCCACCTGCCAGCAGGAAGTTCACCTACCTGCATTTATGGATAGAGGTCATGCGCACATCGTGGCTCACGCGGTTACCTTACTAGTGAACACCTGGTCGACCTTGATGACCACTCCTGTCGCGCTTAAAAAACAAAAACAAAAAATATTTGTGTTCTGCGATAGAGTGCTCCACTGTATGCCACTCTGCTCCACTCTACGTCACAGGTGAGTGGCATAGAGTGGAGCACTGTATGCCACTGCACTCTATGCCACAGACGGTTGTCCCCAGTTTATTCCACGACAAATGCTTCCTGTTTTTGGGGTGTTGGAGTGGGGGGTGGGGTGTTGTTCACACAGTATCTTACACACGTTCAGCCACGATAGCCTATGCACCACTGATTGACCATGGTTATTGACTTAGGACAGCCCTGATACACCCACACACATCGATCCTAGATAGGTCCCACTCTCACAGTAAACTATGCTTCTTCACATGGAATATCAGTGGCCTTTTAGACTCTGTAAAACAGGGGGCAATCCTGCAAGCAGCTAAACGATAAAGAGTGGAGAATCTCTTCCTGCAGGGGGTGTACCTGGTGGGCAACAAGTGTCCCTTTCTGGTGAGGATGGGTTACGCCGAAGTATTCCACATGGGTTTTCTGAGGTAGTCCTGGGGCATAGCCGAGTGCCATTGAAGGTGTCTCAGATATGGTATTATAATAGGGACTGATATGTGGCAGTGGGCCTTCTTGACAGGAGACCTCTTGTGGTGTATATGCCCCCACCTCTCACTGCTGACATCTTACGTACAATGGTAGCACAATTTCCACCGGACCCTGTATCCTTGGAGGGGTAAGGGGGTGATATAAATGGGATGGTGTGTCCTCTCCTTGAAAAATCCTCTAGGAGGGGACACGTGCAGGCTAAGGGCCCCCTCTTGCGTGATTCCAGGAAACCCAGGGACTTTCGGGTGTATGGCAGGCCCTTTATCCTTGTGAGAGAGGCTATACCTTCTATTCAGTGGACCATAAACTGTAGTCACGCCAGAACTACTTCTTCATGCTGACCTCTGACATAAAGTTATAGACACACAGTCTCATTGGGACTCTGTCTGACCACTCCCAGCTGGGGCTACTCCTGGGCCCCAGAGGGACAACAGCAGTTGGCGCCTTAATGCCTGGTGGTTGCATGATGCTGAGGCCAGGACGCACATCCACTCAGCTATTGTTCAATGCCTTAAAAATAAACACCAGGTCGGCAGACTGGCCAGTAGTTCTACAGGAGGCAGTGACGATTATCAGTTACATTTTAGACAGGGAGCGTAGGCGGTGACAAGAGGTGACAGACCTTGAGAATCGCATCCTGCAGCTGGAGATGGAGTTGGTGGTTTCCTGCAAGCCGGTGTTCTTAGGGACTCCCTTCACACGCAACGTGTACTGCAACAGACATTGTTGCAGGAGGCCCAGACAGTGTTGCTCGCTACCCAGTCTCATCTATTAATGGGAAGACAAAATGCGCAAGACCTTCCACGGGCTGTGTACAAACTGCACCTGACCAGAGCTAATTGCATATGTTTTGTATGAGTTGGGTCTGAGATTGACGCAAACTGAGAACATCGTCCAGTGTTTTCCCTCCTACTATGCAACAGTATATGTAGACGGGGGTTGGTCTGATGAGACGGCTGTACAGGAGTTTGTAAGGGATCTTCCGGTAGCACCTCTGCAGAGGGAGCACACAATGGGATTGGAGAAAGACATCGCACTGGAGGAGGTGGCATAGGTCTTTTTTGAGCTTAGAGAGGGGGAAAATGCTGGGTCCCAGTGGATTCACTGCAGAATTCTACAAAGCATTTAGTGTCCAGTTGTTAAGCCATTGCTTAAGACCCTACTGGCAGCCCTAGAGGTGGGGGCTTTGCCGCCAGGCCTTCGATTGGAGAAGATAGTAGTGATATTTAAACTGGGACTTCCACCAGATAACTGCTCGTCATATCGACTCATTTCGTTCTTGAACACAGGGGCGAAGATATGGAGCAAAGTATTGGCTAAGTAGTTGCTTGCATTCATCTGCTCAATTGTCCATCTCAATCAATCAGGCTTCATGCCACATCAAGCCATGTGTCATAATATCAGTTGCGTTTACAGTGCTATGGCCCTGACTGAGCAGCACCTGGAGCCACGTGCTCTCTTGCTAGCTGACTTTCTCCAAGCTTTTAACTCTGTACAGTGGAACTACTTGTTCTGTCTTTTGACTAGCTTAAGCGTTGGCCCTAAGTTTATTAGCAAAGTACAACTGCTGTATGTAGACTTGTCGGCCTAAATACAGGTCGGTGGTGCTGCTTCAGACCGGTTTCAGATATGCAGGGGGGCTCGGCAAGGGTGCCCTCTATCGCCACTGCTCTTTGCTTTGCTGATTGAGCATTTAGCCAGATGGATGAGGGTGGATGCTGTGGCTTGGGGACTCGACTGGATGCTGTCCACCTCTGACCAAATCGCATTATGTGCAGACAATGTCCTCATATTAATGGCTGAGCCTCGAGACTCCGCGTCCGAGTCCTCCAGTTCAGGTGCATTTTTAGAGCTTTTACAGTGCTCACCCTGAACAAAACCAAATCCATAACATACCCGATAAACTGCCCATCCTCGGAGCTGGAGTGGGCCAACGACTTACAAATCTGGGCAGTGGGCTAAAATATCTGGAGGCATGACAACGATGGCACAGAGGGCATAAGAACAGAACGTTCAGCCCCAAATAAAAAGGTTGTCCCAAAATACTGAGTTCTGGTCCAAACTCATGTTGTCTCTTATGAGCCACTCTTCTATGTTCAATGTGATAGCCCTACCACAAGTACTCTACCAACTACAGAACTACTCCTTCCCCATACCTCAAACTAACTTTCTTTAAAACATTAGAGACAACACTAAGTAGTTTTTTGTGGAACCATCAGGTCTCCGCATTGCCCTTTCCAGATGTTCCAAATCAACCTAAGATGGGGTATGCCCGCCCGAAGGTTTTATTCAGGGTGACATTTTTGGAGATTTGCAGCTTGAAGTGTAGGTATTCCATGAATGGGGTGGCATTCCCTGTGGATGTTGTGCATTTGATGAATTCCTTGCAGAGGTTAGTGAGTCGTCCTCCTCCTTTCTTGTGAAGGTGGTCCTGACGAGCAAACTTGTAGCCACCTTGGATTGCCATGGCAATGTCAGGAGCCAGTGAGTGGTTGGGCCAGGTCTCTGTGTTGAAGAGTGTCTGCTGCATCGCTGCTCACCAGGTCCCATATTTCAGATATGTTTGCTGAGCGATTGTGTTTTGAGAGCATGTATGTTAGTGGGTGTTGATGTGTGGGTTTGCTGTAGCGTGTGGTGTAGGTTGGGGGTGAAGGTGCTGTTGGTGCTGCTGGGGCATGTTTGTGTTAGGAAGGAGTGTTGAGGGCATTGTTAGTATTTGTCAATGGGGTGTGGGTAGGTAGCTGGCTGCTGGAGAACCAGTATTGGGTGAAGGTGAAAGCTTTTACCATGGTGTGAGCTGCAACAGTTGGGGGGTAATGACATCTGGGGTCTAGTGACCTAAGGAGTGCTGCATAGTATTGCTGGTGGTGATCGTACCAGGGTTCCTGGCGCTGGGCAAGGTCTAGGCCTGGACAAGTGCAGACAGCCTTGCCTTTTGCATGTATGTCGGTGTTGCTGCTGTTAAGTAGGGGCTGTGGGGGGGGGGGGGGGAGAGAAGGAGTGCAGAGTGCTGTGATGTCATTTCTGTTCTGATGGGTGAGGGGAAATGAAGTCCTATCATTTTGCTTCTTCTTTTAAAGACAGTTTTGGCCATGCTTGGCCATGTTAGTCCCTGGGTTCCCTGTGCATTACCTGTGCGTTACCTGTGTCTCTAAACTACCAAGGCTTATGCTTGCTATAATTGTAGATTTATGGATTTTAAATGTAATTGGTAGGTATTGATACAGCTATACTGCCTTGGTACACTAATGTGATTGGAATTGTATGCATCTCATATAGCATGTATCCCCTTTCTAGGGATGAGTCTGCAACTTGCGCATTTGCTCTCACTTGCAAGGCCCTATTGTTCACAATAAAGGGCTTGCAGCCTGCCCATTTCTTACCATTTCTGGGTGTCAGGGTAACTTCTTTTCTGCCTCCTGATTGGCCAGTGCAGGCAGTCACTTCAGTTCTTTTCTGTGATGCATGGACCAAGCACAGATTGATTTAACAGCACAGACTGATTCAACGTAATTAGTGCCCATTCGCTGCTCGTGCTATGATTCAGGTACTATTTCTTCTCCCCACCTTCCCTGGCCCAGTTTGGTGCTTCCTCACTCCTCCCTCCCCATTGTTGCCCCCCTCCACCCCCAACATGGCTTAAAAAACAAAGCTGTATGACCCGGTCAACAGTGATGCAAGATACCACTTTTTTCCCCTTCATTTCAAGTCCTGTTGCACAGCAGCACGCTCTGCTGTGCAACCTGTAAAAAAAAAATGGACAAAGCCATAGATCTTGCACAGGTGACATCTATTACCTTTCACAGTGCTTGTTGTCAGTGGCTAGTCACAATGTGCACTAATATATGTTTTTTTTTTTTTTTTTTTTGGTATTTACCCACTTTCAGCTTTCAAACTGAAAACGGGGTGAAATATTAGTAAGTTTTAGCCCGTGTTTTGGAGTTGCAAGGGGCTATTCATGCCATGTTTTTATTTATGGCAACATTTTAATCTGTTTTTTCACAGTTGCAAGGTTACATCCTCTTTTCATATTACAGGAGGTTCATATGCTCTGGTTATTAGTGTGTCAACAGTAGAAACGGATCACAGTGCACAGTATTTTTTGCCTTTCTTGAGTTACTAGGATTGTAGGATCGTCCTGTTCAGGGATTGAGAGGTACCCAAATATGGAGTGTTTTTCTGTAGCAGGCACTCATGGTAATTATAATGGTTTGAAGGGTATGTCCTTTGTGGATGAGGAGACAGGATGGACTGGTTTATTTTTCCTACATTTAGGCATTCTCTTACTCGATTCTTTTTCAAGCCAGTGTTTGTGTGAGCATCTGTATGCTGCATTAGTCTTTGTTAGCTGATGGGGGAATGAGAATTGTGGGGTTCTGGGAGGTGTTCATGTGTCCTTGATGTTATTAGGGGTATCATTTGATTCATTTTATGACTGTACTTTACGTTAGTTTCTTCTCTGGGTTTTCCTAAGAGTATGCTTTTTTTTTTTTTTTTTACTATTTGTATGTTGCTTTTGTAAAAGAGGGAGATGTGTGGTGACTTGCTACGCAGCTGTCTTGTGATGACATTGAACACTGCAGTATGGAGTCTCACTGGGATCTTTAGCATGCAGTTTGACCTTGGGTTCAGCTCTTGGTAACTTCTACTCCCAGTCTGTCTGTATAGGCTTCTACCTGCTCCTGCCATCATGATGCTGATTATATTCTCCTGTTGACCTACAAGGTGTCATAGTACATTCCAGTGCCACCTATCACTCATCCACCTCTAAAGCGGCTCATTCCCACCTGCCAGTAATCAATCCTTCAACACTGATGTTTTCCCACTTGAACTTCTTGATTCATTGTGGTGCGTACATCCATTTGTTTGAAATGGAATATGTGAAATATCTTTAACACAATCCTGGATGTCTGGGTGGGTGGAGTCCACCCAATGATGGACAAGCCACAAATGTGTGATCAAAATAGCGAGAAAAACAAAGTCACATTTAACCTCTGTAGTCTATCCCATCATAGTTGGAGTGCATCAAGGCTAACTGGAAGACCATCTGCTGTCTTGCTGATTCTAAGGTCAGCAGAGAGGACTATAGTGGCACGTTGTTTCAGCAAAAATACCAAGCAATTATATTTAATTAAACAAATGTGTTAATGGTGCACCCAAACTAAAGCACATGGCATGTCTTTGAAATTAAACATTCAGCAGAGCATGGAAAGTAAAGTACACAGCACCTTCCTAATTGAAAAACAGTTATGACAACAGGGAACAATCAACATGAGTATGTTGCCTACAAATAATTCATTCTGTATATCTTCTTAGAGCACTAAACCCATCAGGCATCCAAGTGTGATTGTGTGCTTACCGATGAAATAGAAGGGTAAATATACTATTTTCAGCTTCATGTTGTACACAAAATTGATACAAATATAGATGAAATTAGCAAAAAAGAAAGATATGGCTAAATTTGGATTAAAACATTTGAAAAATAAATAACATAGATCTGGAAGACTTAATCATCACTCCGATAGCAGAGAGTGGCTGTTCTCTCCATCTTTCTTTTTTGGACATGTTTGAGGGGGGAAACGTGTGTCAAAATGTTAAAGTAGTAACTGCATTGAAAAGCAGAATAACAACACAGGTTAAAACACAGTCATCATTCTGAGTTAATATTTAGAGTTAATATCCACATAGCTTGGGAAAAACTAGTCCAGAAAACAATTATAAGCAATAGAGCAGTAGCATATCTTGAACATTGGAAGGTTTCTCTCTCTATGTAAAAGGATGAACAGATTGGGTCCTCCTTGGACAGCAAAAACTTGAAATGGGTATCTGCCTTTTCATTAAAAATGGTGCAAGTTATCATGTATGTATTTGAAAATGCAAGTAGCAATACAATCATTTAAAGAACAAGAGAAAGAAGATAAATAGCTTACAATGGGAACAACAACAGGATTGCAAAGATCCCTTGTAAGCTGTGTAACAATACAAACACAATTTTAACAATGAATACATAATTCTGAAATACATACAAAATTCTAATTCAGGTTTTTATTATGCTTAAACATAGTGTAATAGGGATCTTGCATGCATATTGTTTTACTAGGATAATATTGCATTATGTCCCCATAATAGACTAATTATCACTTTTGTCTCCTGTGCTCAATTACTTTCCCGATACTTCCTCAAGGATCTTACTGATTTGGGATTGAAGATTAGATTAAACTTGGCCCCCTTTCCCGAACTGACTTAGGCAGTTATTATGAACCTGGTGAGAAATCCAGCGCCACCAGCGGTGGCGGTAACTACTGCCAACAGGCCGGCGGTGCAGACCGCCAAATAAAGAAGCGCAGTAGAAACAGCCAGCTGCCCATCCACTCACCTCCATTTTGGTAGCACCACTGAGGATGACGGAGGCCATCGTCAGCCCGGCGGAAAGGCCCAACCCGACCACCATATAATGAAACACCACACCGCCATCAGTTCTTGGGCGGGAACCACCGCCACGCAATGCTTGGCGGAAACGACCCATATAAAGAGAAACACTCACCGGAGGCACATAGAACACTCCGATGCTGACATGGAGCGAGAGGTGGAAATAATCCCAGTGCTTTTCCTTGATATATATCCCGGACCGTGACGGCCGACGAAGGCGACGGTAAGTACCGCAACCTAGCACACATAGGAGGAAGGGGGACAATTACACATCCACCCACCCCAACCACACCGCAACGCACACCCAACCATTCCCACCACCCCAAGCCATACATACCCTAACAAAATGTACTTACCAGACACAAACCAACAAATACCTGCACCAATGCACACACCTGTGCACACCACACCCACACAGTGAAATGCTGCACAACAGGTCAACATAGCACCAACATGTCTGCTGGCAAAAGAATTTATTTCCAACAAAATTTAATTTGTCCAAACAAGGCCATTGGCCAGTCCATTTCAAAGTTCCAGAAGAGCAAATATAGACCACACTTGACTTGTACGATGGAAAAAAAAAACTCCACTGAGAAGGGGCATTATTCGGGCACCTAGGCACCTCAGAGTTCAGGGGGTTGTGGGGGTGGAGACTCTAATTTGGGGGGGTCTTGGGCGTAGGCTCTGGAGGCAGAGAGGGTTTGGGCTTGCCCTTGGGAGGAGAAGTTGGCCTGGACGGGGGTGGCAGAGGGACCAGGGGCAACAAGGGCCTTCTTCCTCCCCGGGGGTAGGGGCCCAAGAATGGGTAGGGTGGACTGGGATGGACTTGGATGAGGGAGCAGTGGTCATCTGGAGGCCAAGGGAAAGTTTAGGCACACAACGGGGTGGGCCAGTGGGTTCGAACAGGTCAACACAGGAGAGGAATAGCTTTCGAGGAGGAGCTGGAGGGGTCTTGGAGACAGGTTTGGGAGTGGAGGTTGAGGGAGTGGTGGTATGAGGTTTAGGTCTGCTGTGCTTGGATGCAGGTGTCTGCACAGTATGCCCATGTTTGATGGATGTGTGTGGAGTGGATGTATGGGAGTGTTTCTGTGTCCTGGGAGGAGGGGATGGACACAGTGGGGGAGGTGGATGTTGCTGTGTCTGCCTTAGAATGTTGGATGTGTGCCTGCATGTGGTGGGACATGTGGTACTTGAGTTTGTCTGCCTGCTTCTTGGGTGTTGATTTGGGTGCATGGCTGTCGGGATGTGTGCTTGGGATGGGAGAAGGGAGTGAGATGCTGGAAGGGGTATAGGTGGTCAGAGAGGAGATGGAAAGACCAGGGACATTGGCTGCCATCGAAAAGAAGGCCAGAGTCTGAAAAGATCTCTGTAGGCCAGACATTGCACCATGGAAAGCACCTTCCCCCTGCAGGTCATTCCATCTTTTCCTGACACCCTCACTTGTGCGTGGATGGATTCCAACAGCGCTGACCTTGTTGACAATCCTCTGCCATAGCTCCAGCTTCTTGGCCAAGGGTGTCTGCTGCACCTGTGCCCCAAATAGCTGCGACTCGACCCTGAGTATTCCATCCACCATGGTCCTCCACTCCCTGTTGGTGAAGCGGGGTGCTTAGGAGCTGCCATTATGTGTATTGTGGGTGGTGTGTTGAGGGTGTGTTGGTGACGGTGCTGTTGTGTGTGTGGTCTGTAATGGTGTGTATGCTGTGTTCGATTTTTGGTGGTGGTTTTGTGTGTATGACTTGTGAGCTGGTTGTTTGAATGTGTTGTGGTGTAGATTTCTGTGGTGCTGTTGGTGTTACAAAGGATTCTGGGTTGTGTATGTGTGTGTTTTATGGTGGTGTGGATGTGTGTCAGGTGTGTGCTATTCAAATTTGCCAATTTGTCCTTCTGTTGGCGGGTTCCTGTTTCTGAGAGCGGCTGTTGTTATCGCCATTGGTCGTTCGACATTCACTGTCCTCCGTGCTGATTTGTGCACCATTATTTGGTGGATGGGGGTGTGTAGGGATGGAGGTGGCGGGGTGCTGTGTCCTGCCTTTCTGCCGTCGTTTGCCCTGGCGGTGAGTGGAGGTTGTCATTTCATTGGCGGAATGTGTTTTTGGGATCATTATTCGGCAGTCTGCAGTCCACCGCCACTGGTGGTCTTTTGTTCACCCTCAGCTCGGTGGTGATTGCCGCCAAGTTCACAATGAGGGCCTTAGTGTCCAAGTGCCTAACATATGTCTTTGCAGTAGAAGTTTCATGAAGGACTCTACTCTTATGTACTGTGCATGTGTTGATTTTTATACTAGCTAGTTCTTTTTGTGGAGTAAGTTGCAGGTGCTAGGGATTTCATCTAGGCTGGTTTCTTTAACTGAAACACATTAAAAAAACAACAAAAAAAACAGCTACATCTTTGTTTAACATGGCATAGTCTGATAGGATCCCAACACCAAATTGTTGGAAGTAGAAATATTGGTTCCCCTAAAGTTCAAACAATAAATTGTGAGCTCCTCATTCTATATGGCAAAGGAGAACATTACCACCAAAACAAGGTAAGGTTCGGTCTATCCTTTTTAAATATGCTCAACCTTTTTTAGGATGAACGTGTGTTTGGAGAACAGAGTTTCATAACAGTGGCTCAGGGAAAGGGCCTGGTTAAATTAGTTATTTTCACTTAAAAACAAGATTGTAGTTGTGGCCAATTTTACAGACGCTGACCTAGGTGAGGTTATCTTTGGCATGAGGCCAGTAGAGATCAATTGCAGTAAGAACTGATTGTTGAATGATGTTTGCCTCTATTATCTCTTAGAAGTAAGCATTATATTGGTTATCAATAAGGTGGGAACATTTTGTTATCTTCTGATTTATCTGAGACTTATATTTTTGGAGGGTCAAAGTTGTTTAATATATATTGGTTTTCAGTAGTAGGGAGCAGTGTCTGCCACCAAGGAGAGTTCATTATTGACTTTCCACTCTTGTGTATCAATCCAAATAAGTTGGCTAGTATCATAGCTTGTGAATCCAGCTATAAAGTTACCAAGCCAAAAAGAAAAATATTATTACATATTGAAAATAACAAAGGCTGCAAAGCAGGACTAGTCACCTTTGTGTTGCTTATTGCTATATTTGGGTGTTAAACTGGTACTAATGAGGTGCAACCATTGCCCAGACAGTGTTACCAAGCTTTAAAATATCAAAATAATGCAGTAATACTGTTACAAAATGTGCTGCATTAAGCCGCATAAGTTACTCAACCCTGTTGCATAATTTGGCCTTCTTTTGCTGTATAATTCCAATGGCTCTGATTATATCACTAAAAGTATGTTAAGTCATAGCATTCATAACGCTCTTACATCTTTTATGAGGACACTGTGCATGGTACAGGGCTGAGTTATAGTTGACTTAGCCCGTCTCTGAAAGTTTTAACACTATGTAGAAACGTGCACAAGGTACATACAGATTTGGTAGTGGTGGAAATGATAACATAAAGTAGATCTGTGGCAAAAGTTTAAAAAACCAAAACCAGTGTGGGGTCATGTCTTCTTCTTCTTTTTTTTTTTTTTTTTTTTTTTTTTTTTTTTTTTTTTTTTTTTTAATAACCCCGGGGTGGGCCAGGTCACAGGGTGGGGTGGCAAGGTTAACTTTATACTTTGGGGAGGGCGCATGTGGCCCCACTCAGTGAGTCTCTGAGAAGCCCTGGGGACCCCATCCCCTAGGGCCGCAGTATACAAAATACTGGAAGAGGTGCGCAACCTCACCTCCTCAGGACAAAGTGAATAACAAAAGGGGAGGGTGGCCCTCCTCCCCTTTAAAATGTAATTTGGCTCCAGGGTGGGGTCCCAGGAATTAATAAGGCTTGGGGGAGTGCTGGACCCCCTCCTCTTTATTTATTGTATTTTGTCCAGGAGATGGGTTCCCTGGGGCCTATTAAAGCTCCAAGACTCGAGGCCACATGTTCCCTTACATTACAATTTGGCCCTGTGGGATGGGGTCCACCAGGCTCAAGAAGGCTCTGGAAGGGGCCCTGCATCACCCTTCCCCTGTTTGATTGTATTTGTCCCCACGGGATGGAGTACATGGGGCCTAGTGAAGCTCAGGGAGGGGGTGCCACATGGCACCTCACCCCTTTTTTTTTTTTGGAACTTGACCTCAGCTGTCAGGGTCCCCTGGGGCCTATTAAGTCTTGGGAAATACCGCTGCACATCCACCTCCCCTTAATGTTTTGACTCCATGTTATGGGGTCCCTGGGCCCAAAGGCCAAGCCCACGACATACACACTGAAGGATATGCATGATGTGGGGTTGGCAGCCTGCTGTGAGGTTGGCCCCAAGACTTTGTGGCTGGCCAAGCCTTGTGTGCCTAGCCCCTGCTGGGCACTGTCAAATGCTGTGCACAGCGTGGGACTGGCTGCCTGTGGGGAGCAGAATGTCCCCACGCCACACACGACAAAAGCCCGTGCCCAGTGTGGAGTTGGCTGCCTGTGGGGAGGTTGGTTGCCTCCAGGTAGTCTGGGCACAGGGCCTATTGCCTACCCCAACTCTGCACTGTGCACAGTGTGGGATTGGCTGCCTGAGAACATGCCCTGCGGCCAATCCCCTGCTGTGCACGGGCTATGGCCATGCGCCGCAGGGTGTGGGCTGCCTGCAGAGGGGTGACCACAGGCAGTAAGGTGAAATGTTAAGTGACAACTTAACATTTTAAGCTATGAAAACCAGAAAACTTCACTACTTAAAATTATAGTTATCCCCAGTAACTATAAGACATGCCCTCGCCATGTACTGCTAATTACCCCATATATTACATCATTGACAATATCACTGCAATATTTGCAATTAAATTAGTGATGAGAAAACTGTGCATGGCGGAGGTGCAAGTTATAGTTACCATAAGGCGTAAGGCACGAGTTATAGTTGCTTGAGATAACTTTAACTATAACTGGTGAACTTCGGTGTTTTTTTAGAATTGTAAATGTTGTGTTGCTACTAAACTGCTCACCCATCTATAATGTTACTTTAACCTTTGGTTTTTCATATATATAATATATGCACATCTGTGCACCTCACACTCGCAATAAAGTGAAATAAGTAAGCGGATTGTACCTGTGTCTGTTCTCGTGTTAAATGTGAAGTCATCAGTCTCTTTGAATGTCAGTGTTGATGTGGCACATTTTGCTTCCTGACAGTGACTTTGTAGTAATCCTTTTAGCGATGCCTCAGACAAAACCTAGGACAGATTTTTTCACATGTAACGGCCTGTATTATTTACACTGTAGACATACATTTTAAATGGGGTTAGTAATGACCCCTAACCAGATACGATAAAAAGGCATGGCATACACCTATTAAATGGCAGTGTCGTGAGGAGGGTTGCATTGGAGCATGGCTCCCTTTGCATCCTGTCAGCTGGTATTTGCTAACATGATAAAAAAAATTGTGGCTTTTTTGCTACGCAAAAGGTTGCCATTCTGAAAAAAAATGTTAGCATCTCAAATTGAAGTATTATGAGATTTGTACGCATTTACCTATGTTTTAATACTTCCTACACAGGCAGTTTTAAGTACCTCTGTATGGACTGGTGACTAACCTATACACACTTTTAGTACTAAGTGCAGAGCAAGAAAAATCAACATTGACCGACATTATATCTGACCTTCGCCAAGTAGGCGTGATGGTCATGTTTTTATTTTGTGTTGCATGCAAAGGCCATAAAAAGACAACATGGAACACTTAAACATGGCCATGTGTTTGCTATTATTGGTGCAAAGGCAAGATGGCTCCGTCTTCTTGTTCTAGTAATTCAGAGTTTAAACGCATAAGGGTGGCTCAAAAATCAATAAAGGATAAAGAATAGAATTAAAACAGTAGGGTATTGGCGCATTAGCGATAACAATGAAGTGCCCTTCGTTTTAGGCGAATGTGCACGTGATCAGCAGAAAAGGCCAACGCTTAAAGTGCAAGAGAACCAATGTTTGAAGTGGACTGACTTGCCGCATGGTGAACGGTGTGGAGTGCAGAAGAAAAATGTAAATGACGGGATAGATGGTATAAAACATCTTTATATATGCATATATGATTTGTCTTTTTTTTTTTTTTTTTTTTTTTTTTTAGCACAATGTACCCTTGGCAGTGTGACGGGTGGCCCCTCAACAAGGTTAATTCAGACCCATGCAGACTGCCAATTCCGCATTTTCATCCAATGCAAACTTTCATCTTGGTTCAGAGAATGCAGTCCCACTGTGGATGAGATCTCCAATGAAACTTTATTCACAAACATAACTGCAAGCCCTACACATTTTGGCCTCACCTGACATTTTCATAATGAGCAGCCATTTTGCTGTAACCAATGTAAACAATTCTTAACCCAACTCACTATATCAAGTACAGACACAGGATAAATGCTACAGTGATTGCTTCATCAATGATGCCGCTCATCATGAAAAATATTTTAGATGTTTTTGCCCTGTGTAATAGGATATTATGTAATGTTCAGTTTGTGTATCATTCTGAATAAATTGAAATTAATTCCAATTATATTCATGAATTGTAATCATAGGAAAAATGGTTCATCATGCTTTCATTTTCTGTGTTCCTCTCGTTACTTAATGTCACAACACGACATGATATAAAGTACTAAGACGCTAATATATATGATCCAAAAACTGTGGAACCCCCTTTTATTATGTTCAATAAGAAATCCAATAACACCCATGTGACCCTTATGGAAAGTACTACTGTGCACAAAAAAATAAAAGTGGAAGGTAACAATAGTCTATCTTACTATGTCACCCTGAATTCTAGGGTACTCGTGAAATATCGAGCTGAAGCTGGTAATATGGGCCACTGTTTTTAAATTAAAACAAAGTCTTAAACTTTGAGGATGGGAGATGAGAGGAGGCCCTGGGTTCACCAAGAGGGGTTGTGATAAAGTCTGGGTTTCGATTGATGCAGCTATGTGTACTACATCGGCCATACTAGTCTCGAACACTCCTGCTGAAAATGGGAAGGGCATCCTCTGGCCTATGCCTGCAAGGATGCAAGCAAGTAGGCTCCTTCTTTCACATCCTCTGGGAATGGTCGATGTTACAAGACTTTTGGTCGAAAATCATGTATTATATGCGACAGGTGGGAGGAGGGTAACTAGTAACTTGAGAAAACAGCTGTGTGCTTAATTTGAGGGAAGGAGGGGGTGACTAAACTGCAGAAGAAATTAGACACGCTGGATCTAATGGTAACCCAAAGGAATATTGCAAAAGCCTGGAGAACTGGAAACCTGCTGGACCCAGAGTCCTGGAAATGGGACATGGATTGGTGTATGCTGGCAGAAAAAGTGATCTATGAAGGAAGTGGCAGCCCTAAGAAATGGGAGAAGAATTGGAGTAATTGGAACTCTTATTGAGGAGTTGTGTAGTCAAGAAGGGAGCCACATTCCCCACTCAATGATGAGGGTGCTTCCACCTCGAAATAGGCCCAAGAGAGGAAGATACGATGTGGGGGTAGGGGGAATGACAAACCTAGGGGAGTGGGAAATAGCTATGAATGTAAAGCTTGTACATACAACATTAAAAGTTGTGAATAAAAAGATCTTTAAGAAAAAGAAGTGATGTCAAATAATCATCACTTTTCAGTAAAAATCATCTCTCGTATATTCAAGTAGTCAAACGCACATCGCAACACAAGTGAAGTTTCTCACTGACCTAATACAATGTGAAGATTGTTTTCAAAACATGATTGCTTAACACAACCTTTCATCTCAGAAAAGACATTCTGCAGCAATTTACAAATGTGTGTAAATATCTTCTACATTTCAAACATATGATTCTAAAGCATATTTCTTAAACATGTCTTGATTTCCATTTCCTTAATATTGACAATTTTCTTATCTAGAGAGGCTGGGAAAACATTCTATTACAGAATAACATAAATTTTATGGAAGTGGCAGGATACAGAAAAACTTCTGCCCCGTTGATTGCATTCCCATGTTGCAATATTCTCTTTTGTGATTATGAAATATGACTCCCATTATAAAATGTGAAGCAGAGACATACTGACATATCGAAAACAAATTAAACATCAGATGTTGATATACCTTTCTTGAGTTCCTGGAAAAAAGAGGACGGAATTACTTGCAGTCAATACTATATTTACATGCATTACACTTTTTGCACCCTTTGAAACCCAGGCACAATATAGGCTACTCCTTTTTTTGGTTTTGAATTACCTGTGTACTACCATATTCTTTGGTGACTTGACTTGTCAGTATTTTTGTTCAGAGTCTCCGAGGTAGTACTTTGCCTCCTGCAGGGACACTGATGATTAAATTCCCATATTTACTCATAACAGAACTTTTTATTTTGGGAGCTATTTGTGGTAATCGGTCGGACTGCTGTGTTTTCACCAATCTGTCACTTTTCCTTACTATACAGCAATTCCTCCCATTTTGTGTGTTAATTTTGGACATCTCACAGCAGGCAGCATACAAAGAGCAGTTAGTGTTGCTTTGCCACTTCATGATCATTACCTGTTAATTAATTTGCAAATCCTGACCCTCTACATATTCTCTGGGCTGAGAATTTTGTAATAGGGATCTTCTTTGTCAGTAGGTTGTGGTGAAAGGGTTGGGCTTGGAAGAAGCTGTTTCCTGATGTTTCTTTCCAATGGAACGGAGTTGCCATTTTGCCATTGTTGTGTTTTTTTGTTGTTGTTTTTTTTTTATTTATTTTTTTATCTCACGTACCAGATAAACAGTGTAACTCCTGCTTATTGTAGATGTTAAGTTTAAATTCAGATTGCTGTTGTTTAGTGTCCTAATATACTTTGCTTTCTCCTGATCTTTCCATTTACTGAAAACATCATTGATATATCATAGCCATACAATGACCTTCCTTCCATTATTTTCTGATGTCCTGTTTATAGCACCAGTTCCTCTGTCCCGTCCCCCCCCCCCCCCCCCCCCCCACTAGCCCATATGCAGATTCACGTAGCTGGGGACAAAAAGGAGCCCGCAGCAAATCCTTCAATTGTTTTTACAAGATGTTATCGAAGAAAGCAATGTTCTTATTTATGCAGAAGTGCATCTTCCTAAGAAGTGTTATTGGGTCTCTACAGTCTTCTAGGTCTTGATTTAACAAAAGGTTCTGCTGCTCTGAGACCATTACTTAATTTATATAGTGAGGATACGTCCAGGGTGACAAACGAGCATCATCTTCCCTTTGTATGTCAACTATTCTATCCAAAAAATCTGTACTGTCCCTGAGGTATGAGGAAAGCCTTGGGTAAGTGGTCTGAAAAAGTAATTTGTATATCTTGATATTTTCTCCAGAAGACTGCCTGATAATATTGGCCTACATTGGGGATTTTAACTGTTCTTGTGTGTTTCTTGGAGTAAATAAAGAGCCCGAATAATGGGATGTTCATTCTTTAGAAACAGATGTTCATTCTGTTCTGGTAATCCATTGCTGTAGCTTTGCGTCATTCTGCTATGTCTCTTGTTAAATTACTCCATTACATATCTTGTCACCTAATTGTCTATGTACCTTTTTCAAATATGGATCCACAGCACATGGACATAAGGGCATATGCCTTATATAATAGGTGTGATAAGTGTTCCCCAAAAAGTACTATATCAACTAAGAAAGGGAGGTGCACATTGACATACCCTCGGTCCTATTCAAAAATGCACCTATCCATGCACATGCAGAGCCCTCAGGTATTGGCGCAACAGTTCTGGCATGCTGCAGTGAAATTTCTGCAAAATTACGCTTAATTATTCAAAATGTGAGCACATTGTTTAGAGCTTTATTTTAGTGCAGCATACATCTTTGCATCACTTTTTGCTCTAAATAACAAAAGCTAAGCTTTTACTAATATTTCAAATAATTTTTTGCAGTTTATTTTCTAATCTTTATTCTACAGTTGTTAATTTTTTTAATCAGATATTATGACATCATGATAGATATCGACCTCTGACCTGCCTTAGGTCTAGAGCTCGCCCCCCACGTCCGCAGCACCAACCTGCTGTCTCCTGCCTCTGACCCCCGCTGCTGCTAGCGTGTTCGAGGCCCTCCTCCACCCGCAGGCATCCTCCTGCGCCTCATCCCTGGTGTCTAGTGGGCTCTAGTAAGCTTCACTTGACCCGTGTGCCGCTTTACGCCGTCCTGTAAGTGTTTTCTATATTTTCTGCGCCTTGCCTCCTTGCGCTTCTGCCCCCGTCGTGCCCCTTCTGATTGTGCCACTTTTCGCCGTCCTGTAAGTGCTTTTCTATTGTTTTCAAGCGCCTTGCCTCCTGCGCGTGTGCCCCCGTTGTGCCCCTCTGATTGCTGTGCCCCGATTGTATTTTGTGCCATTAGTGTATTTTTGTGACTGTTTTTCTAATTTGTGCCTGACTTTTTTTGTGCCTTGTTTTTGTTGTTTTCGCCCCTTGGGCGCTCCCCCTAGCAGTTCTCTCGCTGCCGCTGCCTCCCTGCGGCCCCGCCCCCCTCGCGCCCCCATTCGCCGCTCCCTCCCGCCTCCCAGCTGCTCCCCCCTCCCTTCTTAATGGCTGGCGCTGCGCATCCGCTTCATTACTCGGCCAGCGAACTCCTCGCCCTCAAGCCTGGCCCCTCCACAGAGTGCTTCCAAGCCAGCCCGAAGCACACCAAAGGACCTTTTTCCTGCCGTACCTGCAACTTCACCTGCAACAGAACAACGAAGCCAGCAACAACCAACACTAACCATCTGCACTGCATCCTCCTCAACACACGCTCCGCACGAAAGCACGCCATAGAACTCTGGGACCTGCTCGACAGCAACGCCCCAGACGTAGCCTTCCTGACCGAAACCTGGTGGAACGACTCCTCGGCCCCTGACATCGCCATCGCCATCCCTGACATCGCCATCGCCATCCCTGACGGCTACAAGATCACCAGAAGAGATCGCACCAACGGAATCGGCGGAGGAATAGCCATCGCCCACAAAGCTACCCTCAAGATCAATACCCACACGGACGACACCCTCAAAACAGCCGAACACCTCCACTTCCAGAATCACATGGACCCCAACACTACCCTCAGAGGAACCCTCATATACCGTCCTCCAGGACCAAGAGCCCTCTTCAGCGGCACCGTCTCCGACCTCGCAAGCACCCACGCCCTCGCCTCTTCAGACTACATCCTCCTAGGAGACCTAAACTTCCACCTGGAGAACAACAATGATGTCCACACCGCATCACTGACCACCAACCTCTCCAACCTCGGACTCCGTCAACTGGTCAACACTCCCACCCACATCGCCGGCCACACCCTTGACCCACTCTTCACTTCAAGCAACCACATCTCTTTCAGCCACACCTCCGAACTCCACTGGACCGACCATCACTGCGTCCATTTCTCCTTCAAGAAAAACACCGAACACCACCGCACGCCTCACCGCCGCTGGGGAAAAGTCACCAAAGACCATCTCACCAACAACCTCGCCAAAAACCCTCCACCCGACCCCACCGACCCGGACTCCGCCGCCATCAACCTCCAACAATGGATCCTCAATTGCGCCAACATCCTAGCCCCACTCAAGAGACCCACCGCCAACCAAGAAAAGAAAAAACCAGCCTGGTTCACAGACGAACTAACCACCTCCAAACGCACCTGCCAGAAACTCAAGAAAAAATGGATCCTCGAGCGTACACCCGAGAACCTTGCTACCCTCAAGGAAGCCAACCGGAAACACCACCAACTGATCCGACTCGCCAAGCGCTCCCACTTCACAGAACGCCTTAACAACAACGCTCACGACTGCAAGGAACTCTTCAGCATCGTGAAGGAACTCTCCAACCCCAACGCCAACGTCAACGACATCCCTCCATCCCAGAAACTCTGCGACGATCTCTCCACCTTCTTCTACCAGAAAATCGCAGCCATCCATGACAGCTTCAACACCTCACCTCCGCCAGACCCCACACCCAACAACTCCTCCCACGCCGACCACATCACCACCTGGACCCAAGTAGACGACGCCGAAACCCTTAAATCCATGAACTCCATCCACTCAGGATCTCCATCTGACCCCTGCCCACATCACGTTTTCAACAAAGCCGACGTCGCCATCGCCCCCATACTCCACAAGATCATCAACCTTTCCTTCAACACAGCTACCTTCCCGGACAGCTGGAAGCACGCAGAAATCCAACCTCTCCTCAAGAAACCTAAGGCTGACCTCCACGATCTCAAAAACTTCCGTCCAATCTCCCTCCTCCCTTTTCCAGCAAAAGTCATCGAGAAGATCGTCAACACACAGCTCGCCCACTACCTAGAAGACAACTCTATCCTAGACCCCTCCCAATCCGGGTTCAGACGAAACCACAGCACAGAGACTGCACTCCTCGCCGCCACAGATGACATCAGACTACAAATGGACAACGGTGAAACCTCAGCCCTGATCCTCTTAGACCTATCAGCCGCCTTCGATACAGTCTGCCACCGCACCCTACTAACCCGTCTACACGAAGCCGGCATCCAAGACAAAGCCCTCAACTGGATCGCCTCCTTTCTCTCCGACAGAACCCAGAGGGTCAGACTCTCACCTTTCCACTCCAAAGCCACCAACCTCATCTGCGGCGTCCCCCAAGGCTCCTCACTAAGCCCAACGCTATTCAACGTCTACATGGCCCCCCTCGCACAACTGGCCCGCCAGCACAACCTCAGCATCATCTCCTACGCCGACGACACCCAGCTCGTCCTCTCCCTGACCAAAGATCCTCTCACCGCCAAAGCCAACCTTCACGAGGGACTGAAATCCATCGCCGAATGGATGAGCAACAGCCGCCTAAAACTTAACTCCGACAAGACGGAAGTCCTCATCCTCGGACGCACCCCCTCGGCCTGGAACGACTCGTGGTGGCCCTCCGCCCTAGGCCCTCCTCCCACCCCAGCCAACCACGCACGAAATCTCGGCTTCATCCTCGACTCCGCCCTCACCATGTCCAAACAGGTCAACGCAGTCTCATCCTCCTGTTTTAACACCCTCCGCAGGATCTTCAAGTGGATTCCAACAGGAACCAGAAAGACGGTAACCCAAGCCCTCGTCAGTAGCAGACTCGACTACGGCAACAAACTCTCTACACAGGCATCCCAACAAAAGACATCAAACGACTCCAACGCATCCGCCCGCCTGATCCTCGACATACCCCGCCGATGTCACATCTCCCCTCACCTGAGGGACCTCCACTGGCTCCCCGTGGACAAGAGGATCACCTTTAAACTCCTCACCCACGCACACAAGGCTCTACACGACACCGGACCCACCTATCTGAACACCAGACTCAACTTCTACGTTCCCTCACGTCAACTACGCTCTGCCAACCTTGCCCCCGCCATCGTCCCCCGAAGCCAGCGCAAGACCTCTGGCGGCAGATCCTTCTCCTACCTCGCCGCCAAGACCTGGAACGCACTCCCTACCTCACTACGCCAGACCCAGGACCTCCTCACCTTCAGGAGACTCCTCAAGACATGGCTCTTCGAACGATAGCAGCACCACCACCCCCCCCCCCCAGCGCCTCGAAACCCTAACTGGTACATAACGCGCTTTATAAATTATTGATTGATTGATTGATTGATTGATATCTACCAAAACCAAAGGCATCAGGTGCATATATACTTTTCGGGGCCTAACTTCATTCCTGGCACCATGACATATAACCACCCCAAAGACATGACCTTAAAGATTTTACGCATATTGTACTGATTTGGTTTACAGTCTGTTTTAAGGTCATCCAAATCATTGTCTTTACCCTTCAAGTTTGATCCCAGCTCTTGTCTGTTTAATACTTTTCTTTCTTTGTAGTGAAAAATGTATCTGGAGATGTAATTTACATGTGAACTGATACACATCTATCTTTGTCTGGACATAATCAAAACATGATTCTGGGCAGTAAGGTCAGTCAAGAGATAGTATTTATGTTTCAGCCGCTGTCAAAGTATTATAACTGAGATTGCTTACCATATAACTTCCAGTTTTATCTTGTTTTTTCTTATTACATGAGACTTGTCTTTAGGCCACACTTAAACAATCACGCTACATTTTCCACCCTGACACTTTTTTGCTTACCAAACAATGTCAATTTATACAGTATATTGATCACATATTGAATGATTTCAGCTTTCGTACCAGTTGTGGTGTTCTACTTTGAACGAAGAGGAAACCATGCCAAAGAATGCAGCCCTCTTAGTCATGGTAATGAATTTATTAAGGCACCTCCCAGATATCAAATAAAACCACCCGAAAATATGAACATGAGCCTTTAACTAGAATGCAGTAAAACGTGTGTAGGTGCCAAAATACTCACAGCAGTTAAACATTGACAGACCGCAAATGTGCAATACGTCAAAAATGAAAATATATATATATATATATATATATATATATATATATATATATATATATATATATATATATATATATATATATATATATATACATACACACACACAAAAAAGAATAGAGAACTCTGGGTAGTTCCCAAGTTTAGGTGGAGGGCAGCTCTAGTAAGGAGCACCATGCAACATCAGCGACACTCTAGATTTGCTTACCTCAAATGTCTGTTTATCTAGCAAAGTTTTTAAGCATAGGATCAGCATAGTGCTATCCACGCCGAGCTAGATAGTGACAAAGTCTTTTGCCATTTGTACAGCAAAGCCTTTAAGCATAGGTTTGACACAGTGTCAACCTTGCCGAGCTGTAAAATGACAAAAGCCATTTACCACTCAAGGATCACAGTATTACAGCTTTGGACTGGTAAAATACTGTCCAAGCCAACCTGGAATGAGTAAGAGCAACCCCTGACACGTGTTTCACTCTCAGAGCTCATTAGAGAGGGCTAGCTTTGTCCAGACACAAGGGAGCACCCAGTATAAGTCGAAACAAATCCCTTTCAGGATTAGAGTGACGCATAAATTATGCAAAAAAGTATAGAGTCCTCTGGGTAGTTCCCAAGAATAGGTGACAGTGTCAACCTTGCCGAGCTGTAAAATGGCAAAAGCCCTGAAAGGGACATCCAGAAATGTAAGTAAAGGTGGAGAGATCTGTATTACTTATTGTCCTGAGTGTGCTTGTTTATTTGACATTTTTTGCCTGGATTTTATACTGGCTTGCTCTGCCGGTTTACGCATCACCTCTCTCGGGCCGCCCGAGCCCAGACGGAGCACGTTGTTTGATTTTTGTTTATATATAATATACACACACACCGAGTCAAGCTAGATAATTAAGAATTAAAATGCATCATCATGAGGGTTTAATTCTTCATTCTTGCCAGCATCAAACCAAGGAACCCTGGATGGCTGAGGCAGGAGCTCTTCCCAACACAGGATTTTTTTACTGAGCCGTGCGCCCATGTTCAGGTGAGCTCCTTCTACCTCAGTGCCAAGCTTCCCCACCTTATATACCTTAAACTCCAGAGGAAGATTGTAGCACTCTTCTCTCTCCCTTCCATTCTGAAATTCAAGTGCTGGCTGTACTTAGTTTGCATCAAAAACATGTAAAGGAGTGGGCCCTGCCCCAATGCGTATTTCAGAGACGGAGGAGCTGTACTTTTCCTTGATGAAAACAATCCCAGGCTGAGACTCTCTTATCCCTTCTACCTTCCACATCCCCCATGTTTTGTTCCATCACAGTGGAAAACAAGCTTGGCGTGCGGGTCCCCTGTGCCACCACTGTGACTGCACCTAAAGCTAAGCACAAAATGGACTTGGTGGTTAAGATGGAGTCGGTGGTAAAATACAGATAGCATTACACCAATAGGGTATGAAAACCCCACTACATTATGTATCAACATGCCCTATCCATACCGTTAATATGTGCCAGCTGCTTACATAGGAAAAAGAGGCAGTGTAGAAACAGTCCATTCTAAATGCTCAAGCTCAGAGCAACATCTCCCCAGAAAGAGCTTACAGTGTCTACTCTCTCTTCCGTATAATCTTGGTAAAGTAAAAATAAATAAAACATAAGCATTTAATACACACGTTCAAGTAGAAACTAAGACCTACCAATTTTGGTGTAAAATGTATAACTGCCAATCTATATGTATATATGTGGTATGCAATCAATTCCTCAAACTAAAGAAGACAATTGTTACACTGCTTTCTACTTTCTAATATTCTGCTTCAATTTGGTTTCACAGACCAAAATAATGGTACTCCAATTGTAGCCACTGTCTAACTTTTGCTCAACAAGTGGAGCATTATAAAGCTTTTAATCCATCTTCAAACAATTCTCTGCTGTTTCCTTATTCAACGCATGTATCTTTTCTTTCAAAATCTTTGCCTTTCAAACTGGAGTGGTGTTTGTGGTTTGGTAATGTTTCAGGTTATAATTTGGTTGTAGTTTCATGCAGTGTCATGTGTTGTCCTGTATTCATGTTGAGTCAACAGACTTCTTACAAGGGGTTTTAGTTTAGGTAACACCATTGCTGATATTGCCATGCAGCTGCATGTTACAGTTGTCATGCTCTTTGTAGACTAGCTTCATGGCATTTGTAAACAAACTGTCTTGCAAGTATTGAGTAGATTGGGAAGGCTGAAGGTTATAGTGCTAGGGACAATCCTTGTCATGCAGATGCAGTGTGTCGGGAAGGGTGAAGGTTCAAGATGGGGAGAGAAGTCCATGCATTTAGTTATTCTATGGTCCACGCTTAGTCATGCTTCACTAGAAGTGTCTTTGGTGCTTCAGACATGCAGGTTGTCACTTAATGTGGTAAAAATTCACAATTACACAGTTATGTGGTATTTTACATTGTGTATAATGCTTTGCCTCTGGAAAATAAACTGATTTGTTGTTGTCATGTGCTATTTCCTAATACTTCCTATTACTTGTCATGTGCTACTTACCATTACTTGCCTTTGATTAGCATTGTTGTTGCAACATGTTACATTGTAGCTTCATTGAAGTCAATTGCATTGGATGGTAAATTTATACATTATATGAAAACAAACCTTTCCATATAGTGCTTTGTGAATAATGCAAAGTATCTCAAAAGTAGATCTTCTGGCTTACAGGGAGCTAGTGAAGAGCCTTTAGGATAGGGGCAATATGGGCTCTTTAGTTTGCATGTGTGAACAGTCTTGCTGCTCCAACTGAGGTTGAGATTCCATTCTACAGTCCAAACCTTATTGTATTAGTTATTGAAATTGAAATCTTCAGTCATAAACCAACTCTTAGTTCAAAAGCTGCTTCTTTCATATTCAACTTGTTGTTGTTAAATGTCCATGATATGTTCAATATTTAATATTCTGATATGTGAACATGCCCACATCAATGTCCTAAATTAACATTTACATACAATACTACTCAACATTATGCACTACACATTTAATTCTGACATAGATTATTTTCATTGTCAGTCTCTTGCTGTGCTTAGAAAATCAAAAACTACGAATGCTCACTGATGTGTCCTTTTCCTCAATATTACAGATCCTTGGATTGTACATACACTTCAGTTCCACATAGAAGCCTTTTCTGCATCAGAACAACTGGTGAGAGCTGCAATAGTCTATTCTTCAACTCTCTCTTTGGCCGGCTCTTGGTTTTCATGCAAGTTGGAGTTATTAGTGGAGGGAGGCGTGTCGTCAGAGCATCTACTTCATAGCACCAAATTCAACTCTCGTCAATGGAATACTTTGCATAGAAACACCTTTTTTAAAAGATGGTCCGAATTGGACATCACCTCTTATCTGAAGTCACTGTCTTGGGAGCCCAAAGATGCACCTTTCCAGCACATTCAAGTCCATTACTTGTGTATTCGATCAGAAAAGATGGATACACCACTGTTTTTGAAAAAGACTAAAAATGAAACTTCTCATCACCTTCCTTTCCTGTTGCTTTACCTCAACTCACGTAAGAGTTTTCCTGAGACAGAAGATGCTGTGCCTTCGCTGGAAAAGAAAACTAAGACGCCCAAGACATCTTCACATTCTCGTAGAGCTCGCCAGGCCGGTAACATTGGCCTGAAACTTCCCAGCTATCGTCAGAAGAATAGCATTAGCAAAACCCAGTGCACCCTTCACTCCTTTAGGGTCAGCTTTCATCAAATGGGGTGGGACCACTGGATTATCGCCCCTCACAGTTACAATCCAAAGTACTGCAAGGGGGACTGTCCAAGAGTCCTACATTATGGATACAACTCACCCAATCATGCCATTGTCCAGAATTTCATAAATGAGTTGGTTGACCAGAGTGTCCCACGACCATCCTGTGTCCCCTACAAGTACAGCCCCATCAGTGTGTTAATGATTGAGGCCAATGGCAGCATCCTATACAAAGAGTATGAAAATATGATTGCTGAGTCGTGCACATGTAGATAAATAAGAATGAATGCAGATTAAAATGGAAAATAATAGCACTTTAAAAAAAACAAAAAATATACTTTCCAGAAGCACTGATTCAAAGATCTCAGTGGCATAATCTATCTCAAAGAAAAAAAATGATTATTTCTATTTTGTAAATAAATTCCAGAGCTTCCCCCATTGTCTGTTGATATATATGTTTTGAAACCACGTTTTTGGCAGCCATTTACGATGGAAAACGCCATCAATGTTAATTGTCAATTTTTCAAATTTTCATTTTTCTTTTGGTTTCTCACTTCTATTTTGACTTTTTCTCCTCTATACTGAAAGGGCACAGAATAACATTTTATATATGTATCTAGATTAAACATTTTTTTATAAAAGAATGGTATGTTTTAAGGGAGAAGTAAAAGGCATTCGCTTCCTTGGAAAAATACCCTAAATAACGTCTGCAGTTATATGCCAGTATTCTGTGTATGGCTCCGAAGTAAGTTTTGTCTTCCCACAGCACTTTTTTTTTTTTTTTTTTTTTTTGTCACCACCACTAGTTACATGAACTTGTCCAGTGGGGTATCTGGAGTCAGAAAGATCTGCATCAAGTAAGACCCTGAGAAAGGATATGCTTTATGAGAAAAGCATCTCAGGATTGTTCTTGATGGATCCGATCTAGGTCTTCATGTCCCATTCTGGATATAAAACAGAATTTTTAGATGAACAATAGATATTCAGTTAGATAGGCAGAGAGAATGCTCATATCACCCTAAACAACAGTACTTTGTAACTGGACTTTAATTGCATTTTTGCCAATGGCTACCAAGTCCTTTATCACTCGTAGAATTTAGGAGTTGATGCATTGCCTTCATCTGGCCTGTAAGTCTTGCAAAGGCCTATTTTAGATAGGTGTTAAACTACGGCTAATGGTGAATTTCAAGATCTCACATTCCTGGATTACATCTACAGAGGATGCTGGAGAGCAGATATGTGTTCCAATCTATAACAACTTGATTTGCTCACTTCTTAAAACCAGCTATCGAGCAATGAGCAATTAGGGTGTGACATTATATGCGGACGTAGAAAAATAAAGTTCCACAGGAGAAATGCTTAAAGTGAAGAATAATCCCAATGTTTTGCAAGAGAAGAAACACCTAAAAGATGGATGAAGATTCAAAAGCATCTTGAAAAACGGGCTTGGTAAATGGACTGTATACATACTGTTAACAAGTTTAGAAAATAATGACTTTATAGTTAAAGCTTATGGTGGGGGAAAAAGTTGATGTGTTTGAGCCAATAGCCCCTTACTCTCTTATTGAAATTTGTAGACCATTCTTGAACCCACATTAACAGTGGGCATGAATACCTAAAAAATGTATTGCATGTAGAGCTGGGCCTGCAGATTTTTCTTGGGCTCTGTATTTGTAACTTAAAATGTGATCTACATATACTACCTTGTTTTCTAAACCCAAATGTTTGTCTTCTCAGTTCAAGAGAATTGTTAACCTGAACTTCTTTGGTAAACTATTGGGATGAAAATTTGAAGAAAATCAGGCAAGCCAGATAGTCGTACTGTGAACTCCCACAGCAATCAACTAGCTAGGACCAGGATAGCCTCACCAAAAATTGTTTGATTTTTCACGATCTATGTTTTTCATAACATTCTAACTTATTAATCTCTTCTAGCTATCATACTAAATATCCAGTGTTACATAGAAGCTGTTAGGTCCATTACAATCATCTAAACAGAATGTTGTTAAAGACACTGTAACAACTGTGTACCATGCCTCACTTTATGTAACCTCTGATTCATCCATCTTGATAACGATAACCGTTTTTATTCAATGACTGGCTCCATGGTTCTCTTGATGTTATCAATGTTTTCCCCTCACTATCACTCACTCTCTCAAATTCTAGCAAACTCTAGTGTTCTCGCTGGTTTAAGATGCTCGGAGGTTTAGCAAAAGTCACTAAGAAATATTTTCAAAAGATTGTTTATCCCATCACATCTCTGCTAGTTATGCACACAGAAATAGCTCGATTTGTAGATTTTAAATTTGGCATTGATTAGTGGAACTGTACTGCAATGGTACAATAGTAAAACCTATAAATGCAAATGTAGAGCTACCATAATAAGTTGCTTAGTTGCAGGTGGTGTTGCCACTCATGGTTTATATTTCTGCATATTTAACAGAACAACCATAACAAATTAAGGAGGGGTCCAAAATGTAGGCCAGTTGCGTAGTGGGATTGCTCTAAAAAATATTATGACCAGAGGTTACCCCTGAGAGGTGGTTGTGTTTTTGCATGTCATAGGTTTGGAACTGTGATACAAATTATTCATATTGCATTTTCTCTGTTTCTAACCCACTATCTTTTTGTGATTAATTGTGGCAGTTTTCTCAACCTTTTCCACAGCAAAAAGATGTTATCTGTTGTATAAGAATGATTAATGAATGCGGAAATGCTTATTCATAGAGTACACCACATCTGCAAAGTCAAGCTCCTTTGGTGGTCTCAAGTTGGTACTCAACTGTTAGCAATTTAAACTGCCTCGACAAAAAGACATGTCAAAGTTAATGATAAATAGAATAGGTTCAGTGAGCATATGCACTTTTTGTCGTCTAGCACTTTCAGAAATTTGCCAAGTGTTTGTGAAGAGATTTTGTGTGATTTATTGTATGGAGAAAGGGAAGGGATCGTATTGTTACTAATCCAACTGTGGTTGTGTTGAAACATTCTGTTGGTTTATAGTCCCACTTTTCATCTTCTCAAA
This sequence comes from Pleurodeles waltl, assembly GCF_031143425.1. Classification (NCBI taxonomy): domain Eukaryota; kingdom Metazoa; phylum Chordata; class Amphibia; order Caudata; family Salamandridae; genus Pleurodeles; species Pleurodeles waltl. Next base: position 1,003,623,064 of record NC_090449.1, on the reverse strand, counting down.
AAATACACGAGAACGTTGCATGTCTAAATCTCTCATTGTGTGGAACCAATGTTTAAAATATTATATGAATTTATAAACATTTGCCTTAAATGGGCTCTTAAGAGTAAACTGAATGAATGTTAAAACTTTTTTTCTATTTATTAGCCTCTTATTGTAAGGCAATTTTCTTCATAAATGTTTTCTTTTGCTAAGAAATCAAAAACTTGCATCAACTGTGTTTTTTATTATTATTTCTTTATTCATTTTTTTGTTTTATGGTTGTGATCTGTAAAGTCCAGCTTCCACATATGGCTTTTTGAGGCCATTTCCAAGAAGGGTGGTGGAGGATGGTGTTTTATTTAAAGATAAGAAAACCGTGGTTATGGTCATGATGCTTTCTACTGTCTAACAATATTGCTTTAATCAAACAAACTTTTCCATTAGGCAGTTTTTAATTATGGTGTTGTATGGTCCCGTAGCAACAGGCACACCGACAGTCAGTTGATGAAAGTTGCTCACTGTGTTTTTCTAAGCATGCCGGACTCTTTAGTGTACCTTTCCTTCATTATGAAGGGGTGATCTGCGAGTTCCCAGGAGCAGGACTAATATGCAGGAATATTATGTTAGTGGCTATAAACCACAAATTTGCTTAATTTTAACTCCTACATTTTGGCAAAACAGAACGCATAACACTAGGTTCACAAAAAGGTACAACATTGTTGTACCTCTTGTGACCTGATGTTGCCCAGCTACCAGTTTGCCCCTCCAGAACCCAAGAATAATGCACAAGTGCAATACTCCAAAAGAACCCGTTTATCTTACACAGAACTCCATTTAGGTACAGCAACTCAAAAGGTAAAGAATTCTAAATTTCTAGAACAAAGACCAGAGGTTATGATAGGTTTTATTGACCTAATCAGGAAACCTATTCTATGACTGAACAAAACAAATTTGTTTTTAAACTTAAAGCTTAAAAGTGTTCTTTATCAGAGAGCATTAAACCTTTCGGCAAATCTTTTTCTACAAAATAAAAAGAACATTCATTTCCTTCAATCTCGGTAAAAGGTTTGGGATAGTTATTTATTTTTATATATATATATATATATTTATATATATTTATATATATAATATTATATATAATATTATATATATATATATATATATATACACTCTCTCTCTCTCTCTCTCTCTCTCTCTCTCTCTCTCTCTCTCTCTCTCTCTCTCTCTCTCTCTCTCTCTCTCTCTCTCTCTCTCTCTCTCTCTCTCTCTCTCTCTCTCTCTCTCTCTCTCTCTCTCTCTCTCTCTCTCTCTCTCTCTCTCTCTCTCTCTCTCTCTCTCTCTCTCTCTCTCTCTCTCTCTCTCTCTCTCTCTCTCTCTCTCTCTCTCTCTCTCTCTCTCTCTCTCTCTCTCTCTCTCTCTCTCTCTCTCTCTCTCTCTCTCTCTCTCTCTCTCTCTCTCTCTCTCTCTCTCTCTCTCTCTCCCCCTGTCAGGTGAGAGGGGACCATGTCTTTTACTCAACCCCAGTCTTGAAAGTTCATTTGTTGATGTAGTAGGCTTGGAGAGACACCATTACTCAGGATGAGTATGTAGCAGATAGATTGGAACTACAAAAATTAGATTCAACCAACGTCCACATTTCTGCATTCCCAGAAATTACATATCTACTGCGCATGTCTGAAGGGTTGTCTGAAGGTTTTAGATCAGAACTATTTTGAACATTTGAAATTACGTTTTTAAATCCTGAGTTAAATTAATATGGGAGGGTTTAAAAAAAAAAAAAAAAAACTCTGATTAAAAAAGAGAAAATGTGCTACCTTTGTAGATCAGCTTGGAGCAAGCAGTAGAAGTTCAGTTTAAAGGAAAAGTACATGGCATACACCGAGCAGACTGCAGTTTCCGGGTGTCGTAAAACTCTGTGTTTATAAAAGATGAACTGTGATTTTGCTCTCAATAAGTTTACCCTGTACCTCCTGGTCAATTGCATGTATATATTTTGAGCAAAATGATTTCCTGAAAACACCAAACAAGCATGCTACACATTCACAAGAACAATACATGTATGCGGATAGCAACCCTTAGTTATTGCCTGTATGAGTTGTGTATTACATTCAAGTTCTCCATCTTTGCAGTGATTACTGGAAATATAGAACTGAATTGTCACACACCAGTATCATGATTAGATGTATATACAGTACAAAGTGAGAAGCTATATTGGGTTGTCTGAGATCTTTCAATCAACCTCATTGCCACAAGAGAATCTGGCATTAACAATTCCAACAGATACATCAACGTAGAAGGATAAATGCTACCAGGTAACGTATCACTGACTGTTGAGAATCCCACCAGGGAGCATATTACCAACTGTCTGTGGCCACAGTAGTGTGTGTGGATCTGAGCATGGTTCTTAGCTCAAGGGGCCTATCTTCGCTGTGGTTCAGAAGACCTGGAGTTCATAGTAGCAGTGCAAGTGCTTAATTTGTGGGGAAGGTCGGTACTGACGCTTTCATTTGGGAACCCCGGCTAATTTTTTTGTTTGCAGACTTTGATCCTAAGCAAGAGAGGAAAGGACAGAAATAGGAGAAAATGTGAGGCAGAGAAAAGTAGGAAAATAGTGACAGAGCAAGAAGAGTGGGATGAAAAATACCCTGCAAGAGGAAGATGAAGGGCCAGGAAAGGGAGGGTGGTGGAAGAAAAAGGCATGAAGTGTCAGTGCTATACAGCGGTGTTTTGGCACCCTCTTAGCATTCAACAGGACTGGTATTGGGCTGCTAACAGAAATTTTGGGCCCCTTTGCTTATGTTTTTTAATTAAGCACTGGACAGTAGTTGTGTGTATTGTGACTGCAGGCTATAGGGGTCCTAATAAGCCATTAAAGATTGTGGTCTGCATATCCAGGCAGTGGAATGGAATGTGGGTGTCCTAATATTGGTGGGTTTACTAGTTGTCCCCATACACCCCTCTTCCTCATGCCTTCCCCCCCCCCGCCCCCATCTGAGCCATGAACCCGGGATCCCTGCTAAGAAAGGTTGTCTTACTCCGAACCATGTTACAACAGGAAGCCCAAACATTGAAGAATGTTTCTTTAGAAGTTAAACCCTCACTTTTCATACTGAAATCATATACAGCTATCAAATGGCAATTTGAGAGATCTGATACAATTCATATTTCATCTTTCAAAAGAACAGAGGAAACATTGAGAGAATGAGAGCATTAAGATGCATGGTTTCAACACAGTAAAAGAAGAAAATGAACCTTCACCAGTGAAGAAAGTTACAGAATTATCTAGTCGAGTCAGGAATAGGTATCATAAAGATGTGAATCCTTGATACTGTGAAAGAGTAGAGAGATAAACATAGGACTAAGGAAGGAAGATGATAGTTACAGAGAGGAGCTGCCAAATTTATACTGATAGACTGAAGATCACAAGACAAAGGTTAGATAACCTCATTGTAACAAAGGGGGTATTCCTCAAGCTTGGGTATGTGAGGTTCCAGGTTGTTTTGTATACATCTTTCAGAAACCTCAATTACCTCTTCATCCATGCCTTGCTTCCGACTACCTGTGGTGAGTGATGTCTTTTATTATCTCTACACCTGAATGGGATGTAGGTGAGGTCCTCCATTGCATTCAATCTAAAAGATGACTCTCCTTTCAGAAAAAGGTTGCTGCTTAAGATGTGAGGGCACACTTGGAACATCTCAAGTCAGCTGATGTTACCCAGATGTCCCAATCTCCTTACTCTTCACAAATAACTATAACTCAGAAGAACAAAGTTTACTTATGTAAAGACTATAGCTCCTCGACAGCCACCTGTTCACATGTCACTCCACCAGAGCAGATGATGCTCTCGTTCTCCCCAAGTTGTCCTCTGAAGAAGAAAATAGTTATTACTAGTGGGCAAAGCCTACCAAGAGAACGTAGTTTTCAGCTGCCTGTCTAAAAAGTAAAGGGAATGCCCCACAGACCTGTATTGGAAATGTCACTTGAACAGTGATGTAAGTAATAAGTTCTACTTTTTTGCATCCCACAAGCGGAACCTCCAGGAACACAACTAGCAGTGTAACAGCTGCCTTGCTTTCTTCAGCCATGCACACTAGTTCAAAATGAATGCATTCCAGGTGTTCTTGCAACATTCCCCTGCTAGACCATACTCTAACATTCCTTTGTAGGTGCTACCTGCCAATTTGAAATGAAAACAATCCCTCAAAATTACGTCCCATTATTTGGTACAGTTAGAACTGCTATACACTTGTTTGCTTATCACCCTTCTTCACATTTCAGCATCCTTTGCTATATTTGCAGTTATTTTAGTCCATCTGGATTATGAATCGAACACCAAACATTTTGTTACAAAAAAAAATAAAAAATCCTTTCTCTGCCATCCATATCCCACAAAAGGCCATAATGTGCCTCTCGTAGTCTTCAGGGACTAAACAAATGTATTGAAGTCCCCTTGATTGCATATCTGAAAGGCGGATGCCAGCTATTTACCTAATGGCTTCTTTTTCCTTCATAAATAGGTTTCTAATGCCCCTTTAGGCGTTTAACCTTACCTGGAACCCCAGGCCGATAATAGTGCCTTATCAACTGCCTTGAACCCTTATTAAAGGCTATGGGAGTTAGAAACCCATGGGATTCAAAATGCAGTTTTCTTACATGCTTCAATCTATTTTGCTTTTTTATGACTAGCATCTCTATTAATTAGTTGACAACAAAGTTCCAGGTATACTCAAGCAACCTGCTGTTTTCCTCAAGGATTTTTTCTTTCCCTCTAGAATTTTGATATTACCAGGACACTATTTTATTTGTTTATGATCTGCCACATTGGACATGATTCCACCAAGGGGTGGCGCACACAATCCTAATTAACCGTTTAGTGTAGATGTTAGTAGAACGTTTGGGATGTCTTCTGGTGAATACAGCATCTATTCTTTATCAGGCGAAGTCATCGTTACACAGTCAACATAAACTTTTAATTAGAAATCATCTGTGAACAGGATCAGGGCTTTGTAGTGTTTGAGTATTAAAATACGTATTAATGCCAGTAGATTAAGTTTTTCTTCCCTTCCATTGATGAGTTTATGTACACATTTACAACAATTAAAGGAACTCTGGGTCATCGATTAACCACTTCACAATGAAGACTACATCTGCAGATGCCACGGATGGTGGAGGAATAGGAGTACTTTCATGCAAAAAAATGTACCTAACCGCTGCCAGTCCACCTGTAATCCGCACTGGCTATTGACGCTGGCTGCATTGATGTAATGATATGGCTATGCATCAAGATAAGTTGGATCTTGAGCCCAAGTTTCCTGCAAGTAAATAATCTCATACTATTTAAAGAATAAAAAAAATAAAAACTGTACCCTTGAGGTGTTCTTAAAAAAAAATAAAAAAAAAATGACAAAGGCCAGCAGCGTTCCAAGATAGTACATTCACCAGATTTTCTAGCTGTAGAATCTTGGGGCCAGATGTAGGAACCGTTTTGCATGGCGCAAACTGCGAAAGTCGCAGTTTGCGCCATGCAAAACGGGCATCGCAATGCACATTCCCATTTTGCGAGTCGGTACCAACTCTCCAAATGTGAATGCGACTCGCAAATAGGAAGGGGTGTTCCCTTCCTATTTGCGATTCGCACCGTGATGCAGAATTGCTTTGTGAACGCGGTCGCAAAGCAATTCGCAGTTAGCACCCATGTGAAGTGGGTGCTAACTCATTCGTTAAAGGGAAGGGGTCCCCATGGAACCCCTTCCCCTTTATGAATGTCGCCAAAAATATTTTTTCAGAGCAGGCAGTGGTCCAATGGACCACTGCCTACTCTGAAAAAATGAAACCAAATGGTTTAATTTTTTTGTTTGTATTGCAAATCGTTTTCCTTTAAGGAAAATGGGCTGCAATACAAAGAAAAGAAAATGCTTTATTAAAAAAGCAGTCACAGACATGGTGGCCTGCTGTCTCCAGCAGGCCACCATCCCTGTGAGTGCAGGGAATCGCAAAGGGGTCGCAAATTGCGACCCACCTCATTAATGAGGTGGGTCTTTTCCGACCCCCTTACGATTCGCAGATGGTGTCATGGACACCATTCTGCATATGGTTTTGCGACTCGCAAAACCATATCTACCTACATCTGGCCATTGGTGTTTATTAAATTAAATCCTCCTACTCTTAAGGGTATAAATTATTGACAGGAACCAACAAAGTGGTGATCCGTCTTCACTTCTGCAGGACAACACTGTTTTCACTTTGAGCAAGACTGTTACTTCTGCCCCTCATCATCGAGCTGAATTTTCTTTATGGTCTGGAGATAGCCTTGAATGAGATACAATAACTTCCCCTGTTAATAGTTGATGCCAGAGATCCTCTACATGGCCTGCTGGCCATTACCTTCTTTTGAAAACGCATCTGGATATCTTTAAACCCTTCTCTTAGTTTAAAGGAGAAATGTATTTAAAAATATTGCAACAAAGAAGATAAGAATACAAAATCAGATTATAAGAATATGATCAATAACAGTGCAATTTGTTGATAAATGTAACATTATATTGAAAATGAATATTTTGCTTAGAAATAAATATTCTGATAAAATGAAAAGAGGGGAACGAAAAGAAGTAAGAATGGAAAAAAACAATTTTTAAAAATAATTTGATATGAGCGTAAAATGTAGAGTGAAAAAGAAAGTAAGAATATACACACAGTTTCACTTACACTATACTGCTCATAGGAATTGTAGGAATATATAGGAAATTTTAAATAGACATTCATTGAGGTTTGGGGTCTTCTTCCAAGAAGGGTCTATGCGCATTAAAATTTCGATAACGGGTATCTAGAAAAACTGTGACAGGTGACCAAAGAATATCTCTTTTTATAAAAACTGAAATTGGGTGAACTTAGTTGGGGATTATAACAAACATTGTTTCACCAGGTTTGAAAGGAAAGCTGGCAAGGCAACTGCAATTAGTAAGTCAAGGAAAACAGTTAAGAAGGAATTGTTTTGCCATACATCTGAAAGACTTCAAAGAAAGACTTTGAAAAAGTTGAAAATGTAATATTAGTATGAAATTGATTTGGGACCATATTTTTAGCCAAAATTGAAGGGTATATGGGCATGAAAATAGAATATTATATAAATCTGCAGAAGCACGTGACCAGCAATCTGACGGGATTTCAGGATTAAATTTATACAGGTTGACTGGTGTAATCATGAGTCTATTATATATGAAAAAGAGGGTTTGCATCATGTTAGCAGATCTTGATGTTTTCTGAATTTTAATCCAAACTCTGTCTCGAAGGGTGGGAGACTGAAATATGGAAGTTTTGTTCTACTGTAATTCAACTTCTGATTTAATTCTTTGTTGTGTACTGTTGGTAAGTATTTGGTAAATGGAAGAGGTGCTAGGATGATCAGTTGGCAGAGGTAGAAGTTGGTTATTGACGGTTGAAGGGGTGGTGTGAGATGATAATGTGGTAAAGGTGGACTCAATGGCAAGAATTAAAGTATTACATTTAGTGCAATAGTGATTTGTGAAGTTGTATAATAATTGTGCTTGTGGAAAAGTACTAAAAGAATCTTGTGATTAGAACTGATGAACCCAAAGTAACCCTTTCTCCATTATTTCCAAAAATGTGTTTATTATTAATTTTGAGAAATGTGTTATGCCAAATAGAATACTGGAGAAATTGTTCTTTATCTGAAAAATGGGAGAAAAATATTGGCTTAAGTAATTTAAAAGTCGTTTTTTGATTAGGGTCAATAAAACGTGTTTTTTTAAGAAAACAAGAGAAATTCTTTGAATGAAAAAGAAGATAAAAAGGCTATGTCATTGTCTTTCTATACAGGAGAAAACTCCATAGGTAGATCCAATCGACAATTGGAATTTTGATTATGTAGAAATATGGGGGCATATTTATACTCTGTTTGCGCCGGAATTGCGTCGTTTTTTTTTACGCAAATCCAACGCAAAGCTAACTCCATATTTATACTTTGGCGTTAGACCCGTCTAGCTCCAAAGATCTTGGAGTTTGCGTCATTTTTTAGCGTGGACACCTACCTTGCGTTAATGATATGCAAGGTAGGCGTTCCTGTCTAAAAAATGACTCCAAGGCATGTGCGCCTTATTTAATCTCCCATGCTAAAATGACGCACGGGAGTGGGCGGGTCAAAAAAATGACGTCCAGCCGCTTTTGCGTCATTTTTTAACGCCTGGTCAGGGCAGGCGTTAAGGGACCTGTGGGCTCGGAAGGAGCCCAGAGGGGCCCTACCATGCCCCCAGGGACACCCCCTGCCACCCTTGCCCACCCCAGGAGGACGCCCAAGGATGGAGGGACCCATCCCTGATTTGTGCCCCCCTACATGCCACTATGCCCAATGACCATGCCCAGGGGACATAAGTCCCCTGGGCATGGCCATTGGGCAAGGGGGCATGACTCCTGTCTTTGCTAAGACAGGAGTCATGTCAATGGAGGGTGGGAGTAAAAAAAAAAATGGCGCAAATCGGGTTGAGGCAGATTTTTTGCCTCAGACCGACTTGCCCCATTTTTTGGCGCCCAAGCTCCATTTTCCCCTACGCCGGCGCTGCCTGGTGTGGGTCATTTTTTTTGACACACACCAGTCAGCTCCGCCGGCTAACGTCATTCCATAAATAAGGCGCCCACATGGCGCTTTGGAATGGCGTTAGCCGGCGTTAAAATTTTTGACGCACAACTGCGTTGGCGCAGTTGTGCGTCAAAAAGTATAAATATGGCCCATAGTATGATACGTTTGGAAGTCAGGGAAATTGACACCTCCGTGACATTTAGTACATTTAAGTTTATTTAAGGAGAAAGATGCAGGGTTTTTTGTTCCATAAAAAGGAGAAAATTAAAAAGTAAATTCTTTTGAAAAAATAAGCAGGAATATTAAGAGGAATAGCGGAAATAATGGGCATAAGCATTATCTTAATAGTGTCAAGCCTACCTCACCATGACAGAAAAAGAGGATGCCATTTAGTAGTTAGATAAATTGGTAATAGCTGCATTTAAATTTAAGGATACAGTTTGTTTAATAAATGATGAAAACCTAAGTATTTAATGTTGTGAGGATTCCAAGAAAAATTGAATAGAGAAAAGTCCTGTTTAAAACATTAAGGGGAAGAATGTCACACCTTTATTTAATTTACAAGCACTTAAAAAAGAGAAAGAAACAACCCTTCGCAAGAAACCTTTGAAGGGAGGAATCTGGTTTGGATAAGAATAAGAGGATGTCATCAGGGTAGACACATAATTTAGCCTGATTATGTCCATTTTGAAAACTATATCTAAACTACACTATAACTATATATAAGGATTTTGTCTACTTTTTTTTGTAAGAAAAGGTTCCAGTGCAAGATTAAAAAGAAGAGGGGAAAGAGGGCATCTTTGTCTTAAACCTCAATGTAAAGAGAAGGAGGGGTGTTTGAGGCCTTTTGCAAAAATGAAGGCTTTTAGTGCAGTGTATAACAAAGATATATGGGAAATTAATTTAATGCCTAATCCGAACCATGAGTGTGTGTTAAAAATAAAAGTCCAGTCTATGCGGTCGAAGGCTTTTTAAGTGTCTAAAGAAATGGGGAAAAGTCAATGTTGCTGTCAACATTGACTTTTCCCCATTTCTATTGATGTATGGCGATCGGGCTTGGATTGGTTTCAGGGCTATAAAGAGTTGATTAATATGCTTTAAATTCATCTAAAATTTCTGATTGTTTAAAAATGGATTGGGATTTTGCATCTAGAATAGATTCAATTTTAGTGTATTCTTTTTTTAATTTGGAGGTATGTAGCAAGTCATTTACATGCTTTGTTTCGTCCTCCATAGTATTTGGTACTTACCTTAAAGATAAGAGGCAATATTTTCTGTGGATAGTTTATTATATTTAAACTGTTCTCTCAAAAGATCATTGAGATGAGTAGTAGAGTTAGTGTTTGTGTAGAGTTTCCAAATGTTTAATATGTTTTAAAATATCTAACGGTTAATTTATTTTCTTTTTGAAAACATAAAATATAATAAGTTCTCTAGCTGATGCTTTATATGAAGCCCATGCAACCTGAAAGGGAAGGTCGAAATGTGAACTGATGGAAGAGAATTCATTAGAGAAGGATTCAAATGTATAAATTAAAAGAGGATCCAGTATCAAAGAGGTGTTAAAATGTCATCTTCTACCATTAATAATGGGGGGGTAATTATAAGGGCGTGATCTGATATTGATATAAAGCCAATTTCAGCACTTAATATATGTTGTGTTAATGATTTAGACGCAAACAGACAGGAGCGGCTCCTCCATAAGATCGAAGAGCGTTGCCCCCCCCCCTCCCTGCCAGCAGTGGCAGCTGAATAATTTCCCCCAAAAATGATAGTAAACTTTGTTTATTATTGTTTTTGGGGAAAAGGGGCAGGGCCACGGGGATGACGAGCAATGAGGGGGAGTGCTTAGCACTCCCCCCTCAGAGTGCATGTGTGTTTGGCTAGCCATCTCAGGCCGGCCAAACACACATGCGCACAGGGCTCTCTCCAGCCCAGCACAGGCTCCAGTTCACTCCCCCCAACCCCACCCACCCATTTCTGCATCGCAGAGGCCATGACTGCAAGCAGATGGTCGATTCGAGATTGGGTTAAATGTGTGAAAGAGAGTAATGTATATTCTTGGAGTGATGGATAACATAGTCTCCATGAATCAATAAGAGAGCGTTGTTCAATAGTTGTAGTGAACTGTTGATGCATAGGAGATAGAATAAAAGTTGACTTGGAAGACTGGTCAATGTAAGAATCTAGGACTAAATTGCATTTGCCACCAAAAATCACATATTTGGTAAAGATGGGCATTAGTTTGGCAGAAATAAAAGGGCCAAAAAGCATTATCAGTCTTAGTAGGTGCATATAGATTAAGCAGAATGATGGGAACAATATCATCATGAATATGAGTAATCGCCCATCTTCCTTCATCATCTGATTCTTGTGAAATAAGTTTAATATGTAGTCTTTTATGGCAAAGAGTAATAACACTATTTATTTTCCCAGAACCAGGAGAAGAAATAATATTTCCCACCCTTTGGCGTTTAGGTTTTGGAACCTCTGCATTCATCACATGAGTTCCTTGTGAAAATACAATATCCGCTTTAAGTTTGGATAGATGAGTGAGTACTCTTTGCCTTTTAATAGGTGAAGCCAAACCTTTAACATTCCAGAAAATAACACGTAATGTCATTTATCAAAAATCAATATATATGAAATAGTATTCATAATTACTATAACAATTTGGAAAGGATATATTAGATAAGAAAATACTCCCTAAGGAAAATGAAGCCTGAAAAGAATCAAGAGTATATATTCGTAAAGTGCAAAAGAATAAAAGCAAGCAAAGGGAATGAGAAAAAGGAAGATAGAAGAAAAGACAGAATCCATGTAAAAAAATAAAGACAATGACAAACTGAAGAGACAAACATACATCGAGGGTGGTCCGGCCACATGGTACTATGCCAAAGACTGGGCGGAACTGCAGGGCAAGTCAGGGGGAGGGTAGACTATCCAAACAGACTAACAATGAACAATTATGATGGTATTGCCCAACCAAATAAAGAAAAGAAAAGCAAGTATTATTGTGAATACCCTGACATATCCCCCAAAAAAGTTAACAATTTTGCAACTTCCATGTCCTCCTCTCTATAGTTGCCTAAGAATTGTCGCAAGAGAGCAGGATCGTCGAAGGTAGTCGTTTTATTTTTGTAAGTCACTTTGAAAAGTCATGGATGGAATAGTCCATATCTGGTGTTTAGACTCCGTAATGGTGGTCGCAGTTCTAGAAATGTCTTTCTTTTATCTGCTGTAGATTTGGAGTAGTCCTGAGAGAAGAACAAAGTGGATCCTTGCCATGGGATTCGAGGTTTTGTTTTGATTGACTGCTTGTAAAACTTTCAATAGGTCAGTATATTCTAAACAAAAAAAAAGATGCCCCTTGGATTGTTGTAGGAGGATGCATTAAATGGATTGTGGCCTAGTCTAGGTGCTTGTTGAATGTTCAGTATTGGTGTTTCAGGGAGACTGAGGGTTTTTGGGAGAAATTACTGAAAAAAAGAGATCGGGTTGGATCTTTCTTGTAAACCATAAATACGATTATTGCATCTGTTGCGATTTTCAATATCTTCAACTTGTTTTTTGAGATGTAAGATTTCTGTTTGCGAAGGAGGAAACTGTTCGGCAATGACTTGAATTGACTCCACCTTTTGCTCCATCTGTGTGACTTTACTGTCAATAGTGGACCACTTGTCTGCTAGATTTTGAATACGCTTATTAGTTTCTTCCACATATGGTTTGAAAGCTCATATTTCCTCTAGCAATAATACATATAGGCGGAGGTGATTTAGTAGGTGAAGGTGGATCATTTTATAACTTTTGTTGGAGGAGATTGATGAAACGTTTGTTTTAGAAGTAGGTTTTGCAGCTGGAACGGATGTATTAAAAATTTAAGTTCCTGATGCAGAGGAAGAGCTATCCTGCTCGGATTCTGTCATTGTTTCTTGTAATATAGAGAATGGATTAGATTCCAGTAGAGCAGAATTTGTAGTTTGCGAGATTGAAGAAGTGAGTTTATATCTGAAGGATTTAGTTCTCCCCATAAACAGAAGTAATGTGAAGCAAATTATATTGGCTATTTGCTGCCATGCAAAAGTTATGCTAATAAAGTCTTATGAAGAAGAGTGATAGCAATTAAGGCTATACCGCAATATAAAGTATATCGTAAGTGCAGTGCCAATGACATAGAATCCCAGCACCTCTTGTTATCCAGAGTAGGGAAAAGAAATCATAGAAATTGCAAAATGAAGGCGATAAAACTGTTAGCACTGTGCAATGTTCAGTCTAGATTATGGCATGAATGACTACCAGGTAAGACAAAGATGTAAGGAATTCCTTCTTCACTTCATAATAAGATTCAAGACATTTGTTATCATAGTCAGAGTTAGCTGACCAGGGCCATCCCAGTGATAAAATAACAGTTTAAACAATAGCGCCTTTGTGAAAAATTCCATGGTGCACATAGAATTTCCAGGGTAGCTTCAGGCATATTAAATCTAGCTTGTAATTATGTCTAAAATGCCTTCTGCTTTACGCTGTGCATTGTTATTTGAAATAAAGATGAATGCGGCCAAAATGTGAGAGACAACAAAATGTCGGGCACAATTCCTGTGAGGAAAGTGTATCAGCTGAAAATGTTGATATACGCCGTATTTACCGCTTACTGAGAGGAACCAAGGTCATCTTTGTGGTGCAGGGACGTTCCTGCACCCAACTACGTCAGCCCGAAAAGTGCTCGCTTGAAACAAATCCAGAAGGATCAAACCAAATCTCCTTCACTGCCGCGGAGCTGCGATATCCGGAGGCCATCTTTATCAGTGTCAAAACCACGTCCCCGAATTCTTATAACCTTATACCCCATTTACTAAATGTCACTTACCAACACAACATATTTGCTTCTTCAGCTGAATGTCATTTTACTTTAGTGGTTTCCCTGGCACCATCAATTGGCAAAGATCCACATTTTATCATGTCTGTGTCCGTTGAGGACAAGCGACAGAGCTCAGGAAGTTTTAATATTTTCTCTCAGTTTAGAACTTCTAGGCGCACTCTTAAATTACTGAGTGGAAAATTTGAGAGTAAAGGCCTTCAGACTGGCCTCATGAAGGGTGTGGACAACCAACCTCCCCAGATTGTTAGTCACAGGGCTAGTGGCAGGTTTGATCACTTCCAGGTTTGCTCTTAAAAGCATTCATCGGGAAGATCTCTGTTGTCCCCTGTCCTTATCTAGCACCGAACTCTCTCCCAGTGCAGTACCCAACCTGTCTATTAGTTACCCTGTCCTGTGGCCTCTGGCTCACATGTGTTTACTGTTGTAATGACATTCAAGATATTCTGATCGATGGGTAAATCGAGACCAGGTTTTTCAATTGGCCTTTATGGATCACCTATTGCATTTTATCCATGATGCTTTCACCTTGTGCTTATGGTGCTATCTGCTTCTCTTCCCAATGCAGGAAACAAATTGAACTTGTGAATTGAAGCTGCTTTCCGAATACCTAGAGTTCTGGTAGAGGACATTGTTACAATGGGATCAGACATCACTGAATTATTGATTCCCTATGCCCTTAGCACTACATTATCCTATTTTTTAATTGTTTATTGGTCCCCTACCCCATCTCCCGCAATTCTGCCAATTATCTTCCTCGATCCTATGGTTGCCTTGTTACTGAAAGACTTAAAATAAGATAGTGTTCCCAGTGGACCTGCTGTGATGGGCACCAAAATAATTTTTCCTGCACTACAATTAGAGCTTCACAGATGCTGTTCCTGTACTAAAACTGGCTTTATCGTCCAACCAGCTTTAAATCAGCAATGACTGTTAGAAGCATATTAGCAAGTGGATCCAGAAATGAGGAGCAATTAGTCTTTTGCAACTGAACAAAAATATTAACATTTTTATATGACCCAAATAACTACTTAGGGTTTCATCAGTGGAACTGACATGGGTTATTAGTGTTTGGAGAAGTTCTACCTGAATTCCAGGCTTATCGAATTGGCATGAAACAGCGTAAATTTATATGTAAAGTTCTTATTAAATTCAATTTTTCACCAAGACTGCATTCTTTGTTACATACTGAAATGCCTCTGTGGCCTCAAGTCCTGTTACCAAGTTCAAGATGCTGACCTCTTGCCGCTGAGATCTGATAGGCCTTGTAGAAGCAAGTGATACAGTGAAGAGTTCATCACAATCCTATTAGAATCTTCTACAGATTCCGTGGCAGTGATTTTGTGAAAGGCTTCCTGTATGATCATGCTCTGTGTCAAGTCCTCTGTTCAACAGATTTTCAGTATCTGGTCCTCCAGCGTTAACTTCAATTAACGCTATCCGCTTGAAGTCACTCAACTTACTTTTGTCATAATGCATGCTATCTACACACCACTCCTGAGGATACCAGTTTTTAAAGGCTGCCAAACAATGGGATGGTCATGCCTTCCTCTATAAGTCCACCTCAAATGTCCTCCATCTGCCAGGTGGTCAGTCGTGATCTTGTAGATTCAGGTCTGTATCCTACAGCATGGGAGCCAACTGAAGCAAAAGGTTTTTTCTATGTGATGTGCAATGCCCAATGAAGGAGAAACCAAGTGATTCTAACTCCCACACTAACATGCTTTGATTATCCATTGTATGACCTCTGGAGCCCAGCATATTTTAGACACACATCCAAACAGTGAAACCTTGAAAGGGTTATGCAGGGTGATAATTTAAAGACACAACACATAGTCTAGCCCAGTTGACAATGGATTGAAACAAAAATTAGAGAAGACCTGGTTTCCTGCAGAGGCTGTCTCTCAAGAGCTGGGGTCTTGGTGCAACCTGAAGGATTGTGTAGGCTGAAGATGGTTTTGTGCACTGAGAAGCTGCCTTAATCACTGGGAATAACATTGACACAGTTGCTGTAAGGATCTACTGCTTGATACCAAGGAGCTATATCTGCCTAGCCCCAGCTACAAGGAATGAATCGTGTCAACAAATTAATTTATCATGTGGCTCTCTGACATTACCCATGAGAGAGATGGCCCATTTTATGTGAGTGCCCTTGGTTGGAAAAGTTTCAAGAAGCTGGTTTGGGCCATACACCGCTATTGGATCGATGTGTATAGGATGCTTGTGTTCCACCCCCCCCCCCCCCCCCTTCCCCTACATGCCTGCCTGCTCCTTGCATTACAATGTTAGTTCAGCCCAGGTCACCCTGCAGTCAACTCCCACCCAGGTGTCTGCTGACACTGACATGAAGGACTGCCCTAGTCCTAGCCTTCTATCACTGCAGGGCCCTCTGCGTGACGACCACCCTCATTCATTCCCAAGTGCCTGGTTCTGTCACACCCACATGACCTCTGCAGGTATATGGCCACTTCCAAGGAAGGACTCCCACCTCATAATGAAAACTTCACATTCTCAAATTGAGGGCGAGTGGTGGGTTTCTGGACTTTCTTCTGCAAAGTACAAATACCACAATGCAGATAAGTATGGATTGTTAATGATCTGGTGCAAAAGACAAGCACCCGATAATCCCCAATGGTTCAATCAATCAATCAAGGATTTATAGAGCGCACTGATCACCCGTTAGGGTCTCAAGGCGCTGAGGGGGGAGCTACTGGTCGTAGAGCCATGTCTTGAGGCGTTTCCTGAATGTCAAGAGGTCTTGGGTCTGGCGAAGGTGGACCGGTAGGGAGTTCCAGGTCTTGGCGGCTAGGTGAGAGAAGGATCTTACTCCTGCGGCGGATGCGGGGATGGAGGCGAGGGCGAGGCTGGCGGAGCGAAGATTGCGGGTGGGGGTGTGGAAGGTGAGTCTGTCATTGAGGTAGGCTGAGCCTGTGTTGTGGAGGGCCTTGTGTGCATGGAGGAGGAGTTTGAAGGTGATCCTCTTTGACACTGGTAGCCAGTGAAGTTCTCTGAGGTGGGGGGGAAATGTGGTCACGGCGTGGAATGTCCAGAATGAGGCGGGCGGATGCATTCTGGATTCTTTGCAGTTTTGTTAGGAGTTTGGTTGTTATTCCTGCATATAGGGCGGTTGCAGGAATAACAACCTTTTGTTGGTTGCTTAATGTGTTAGCAATCTCACTATATTTCAAGCACCACAAACAATCGCCATGACATATTATTCAATAAATAAACTAATGAAGATAACATAAAACTCCCTAATGACAAATCATCTTTTTTAGGTTGAGAACACAAACGCTTCAACCTGTTGTAATTGTTGTGGGCTTTTAACCATCCCAATGTCATGCCCATCACGCTCAATCGTTCGTGGACTTCCCATTCAAAAATCACTTGATGTAATTGGTAAATGCTTTACATTTGTCCCGCCTTGAGGCTATTTTTGCACCGCCATGCAGACTGCCCGTTACATGGATTATTGCACAATTGCTGATATACTTCAGCGTGGGTGCACTATTTCTTTTGTATCTCCCCTTAGTGCTGCACGGAGGCCATGGCACTCACAGCACAAACAGGTACACCAGCGTGAACTCGAGCAGGGGTATTGGAGCGATGGTCTCATTGTTCACAGTTCTCTTATCAGAGTCATTTCTTATGGCTCTCCCCTTAACACACTTCAAATTGGTGAATGCTTTATGTAAAACAGAAATCCTCAAAGCAATAGCAGCTCTCCCGGCACAGCAGGAGAGCCAATACTACAATATTCACTGCACATGGGAAAACTCGACCCATAATGCTTTGCAGGGCATTACTTTTACAAAAACCTTTGCTCATAACTCAGCCTGTGGTGGTCATAGGACAATGGAACCACAACCGAAACGTTTACAACAATGTGCTCTTTCTGTCTACATTATATTTGGGTTGCCACACTATGTTAGTGGGGACCCCAATATAATATCCCCTCCCACCATTCATGTCTGTTTAAGCTCTTTTGTGGCTGGAACTTTTGTTTCACAGCTGGGAATAGCTTTTTTTTTTAAGGGCCTTGATTGTAATATCATTTTTATAGGCCTGCTGCCCCTGAAAATATGTAATGCACTATGTCCTGTAAGTGCTAAATATATGATTATACTGCCTTATTTATTGCCATTTACTTTTTGCATGGTTATGATAATGCTTCACAGGGCATTACTTTTACAAAACACTTTTGCTCATGGTGATCCTAGGACAATGGGACTACCTTCAAACATTGACCACAATGTACTCTTTCTGTGTACATCATCTCTGGGTCCCCACACTATGTTAGTGGGGACTTCAAAATAACCCCTACCACCATACATTATCTTTTTAAGCTTTCTCATGGATGGAACTTTTATTTTACAGCTGGGAGAAGTTACGTTTTATGGGCGGGCCTTGTTTTTAATAGTGTAGTAGTCCTGTTGGGCGTGCAAATGTGTAATGCACTGCGCCCTCTAGGGGCTAAATATAGGGGTTACAATGCATTACTTTATCCCATTCTTTTTTCATCTGGTTATGCTTTCCAAGGGTTGACTGTATGGTTACATGACCATGTTTCTTCCAGATGCTCTTTTTATTGTGGTGTCTTCCAGGGTCTGATCTGGGCATTGCGGTCAACATACTATAATATTCATGGCACAAAAACCCACCCCTTTATGCTTTGCAGGGCATTACTTTTACAAAACATGTTTGTTCATAACTCAGTCTGTGGTGATCCTAGGATAATGGGACCACATTCAAAATGCTCTTTCTGTCTACCTCATCACTGGTTTACCAAGCTGTATAAGTGGAGACCACAAAAAAATTAACCCCTCCCACCATTCAATGTCTTTTAAGCTTTCTCATGGCTAGAACTTTTGTTTTACAGCTGGGAGAAGTTTTGTTTTAAAAGCCTTGTTTGTAATATCATTGCAGTAGGCCTGCTAGCTCTATAAATGCCATCTAGGGGCTAAGTATATGGTTACACTGCGTTACTTTCTCTCATTTTTTTCCCTGGGGTTATCCCCTCTATGGGCTAACAAATTAGATTTGTGTTATTGTGCCTCTGTTGTGAGCATTGCAGTCCAATGCCAAATGTTTATTTCCGATAAAGGTTTATATGATAATTGGATATAATTTATTCATCTCTCCTTATTACAATTATGACCATAATTAAGGCCAACTTAACATCCTTATTACACTATGACTGTTTGAACACTCTTGATATGTTTGGGTGACCCTTCTTGTTTATTTCTCCTCTGTGGCTGTCTTGCGTCTTTTGCGGGGGAGTTGTGTTAGCCAGCTAGCAACTCTGATGGTGGGGTGGTGAAAGTGGTATTCTTTTGGAATTAGCATGGCACATTTAAAATTGGATGCTATATGGCAACATTTCACTTTTTGCTCCAGATAGAAGAATAAGGTAAATGGAAGTGCTTCAGTTATATGAAGGCCACTGGAATTATATGGCAGGAAAAGACGAAATTATGATGCAGGGTTGACCAATTTATGTGGCAATAAAAGTCCAGTTATTAATTTACAATGGTAATAGGTCTAACTCAAGCAAATGTGAGACCTTTTGCATTGCAAATGCTTGTTTATTTCAGTATTGCAGATAGCATACCTTTACCCCCTAGTCAGCACAAGGTTTGCTGTTATAAACTGCATTTTCAAGGCAAATATTACATTCCAGTGCACCACAATTACAGCACGCTGCTGCGTAATTACATGAACATGGAGCCCTGCAAAGTACAGGAATGGCACAAATGTGAAAAACATTGGGCATTTACGTACCTCTTACAGGTAGACTGCTTCAGTGCGACTGTCAAAGGCAAGAGCAACATATTTTTCTAAATTGTGGAAAAAGTAAGGCAAACACCTCAGTATTTAATGGGAGTGCAGGGGAAGGTGTTCCTCCCTTGGGGCAAATAATTACCTGTGGGAAAATTATTTAAAAATCGAATATGCAAAGCACATAAGCACTATTTTTCCATTTGTAGAACTTCTCACATAGTGGAAATTCTGCTTGCAAGGGAGTATAACTGAAAATATATAGTTGTTGTGGCTTTCCATCAGTACTTCCAACGTGTTCGTGAAAAAGTAGGTCATGGACGAGCCTAAGTGCACCCCCGAAAAGCCGACCATTTGCTCAAAACATTAGAATAATCCCATAGAAACAATATTCCAACTTTTCCCCTTACTATTTGTGACTCAAGCTGCCCCTGTAGGTATGTTTGAAATTGATAGTCCATAAAATACTTTTTTTTTTATTTATTTATTTTTTTTTATAAACCACTTCGGCCCGGTTGACTAATCTGCACAATAATCTCCAAGGAAAGGTACATTGGCATCAGTTTCATCCTGAAAAATGATGTGCAGTTTGCAACAGTGGGAGAAATGCCACCCAGAGATCACTGGGGATGGGGTACGTTTCCCAGAGCATGGCAGAACTTCTCAATACGCCAAATTCGAGCTGAGGGCACTATGGAATGTATGTTATTTAATGGGCATGTGAAACAAAATCCTAAATGTGGCAAGATGGCAAGTTTTTCCCCAAATTCTCAAGCCGTGATACAGATCTGGGTTTCTGTAGCATTTTCTAATCACATCTAATCACTTTCCTTTTTAAGGAATCCATAACACAGTTGTGCTACTGTGTGAACCATGTGCTTTGTGTAACGTCCACTGTTTGCTGCAAGTTTACTATTTGTCAGGCGATAGCGAGCCAACACAAGGTTGTGCTTATCTCTGTCCTCCGAGACACCCAGTCTGAGTTTTCATGTTTGTGCCCGAACTATCAGCAAAGTTCTTCCCAGGGCCACGACGGCGAAGTAGGACTCAAGACCCCCTGGCCTTGACAGCTTGTTGATTCATACTATCCTCTATCCGTCCGTGTACTGACAGTGACCTACTTCAATCAGGTCTAATGTAAATGGATTCATTTCTATGCCTCTATATGGTCCGTGCCAGATCTCTCCTGCTTATGAAAAGAAACTTTAGGAAAGTGGGAATAGTAATATATCTTTAGAATTCCTTTTGGAGTGGCACCGGTTCACACAGTAAGAAACGTCATGGAAACACACACAAACACACAAATAGATCTGTGGCCTTTTAAATGCACTTTTATGAGTGTCTGTATACATACACTTTACCTGCAGAAGGGTGTCTCAAAAAGATGGTGGCAGTAGTAAAAAGGCGGAAGTGACCTGTTTATTGCTAGCTGAGTGATAGATTTCTTTGAGGGCATGGCAGAGAGAGCAAGTATAGACAGTGCTTAATTTGTGCTTGTTGTTTCCGGTGCTGAGCACCGGCACTTATTTTTGAGGGCAGGGGCTTATCCTTCTGCACCAAGCATTTGCTTCGAGCAAAAGGCACATTTGGGAAAGAAGGATGAAGGGAAAAACGAAAAGGCGTCACAAATGGAGAAAGTAGAAAGCTGCAAGAGTGAGCTGAAGGGAGTGGCTTTATATGGATTGAATAGGCCCGAGATGGTTTCAGGATTACGCCACCTCCGTATTCCACGTTCACACATTTAATTGCAGCAGCCGCGTGTTTAAGAGGAGGGCTTTTGGCACCGGCACCTTTTTATTTACAAATTAAGCACGGAGTATATATCTTTACAGCAGAGAGCATGTCAGCTGAATCGAGCAAAAAACAGCATGCTCTGGGTTTATCACAAATTGTGAGGGCAACATTTCTCTGGTGTACGTAGAGTGAAACCGTCTGTATGCTCCATGCTGTCCAAATTCAAATCACAGGGGAAGTGACATCACTTTCTTTTTACCTTTCAGGAAGTGATACATGATGAAATACAGAGAGTCGGAGCCCCCTAAAAGTTGTGTTGGTTCTACCCTAATATATATATGTTGTAGTTGTAATTATATTTCACTTACTACCCCTGATGAGGTGTAAACGTGTTTTCCGGCTAGTAGCATGCTACTGCAGAACCCAAACGGATTAGTGGTGGATTAGTATAGGGAAATATGTGTCAATTTGAGCGTTGGACATGTGAGTCTCTTACTTGGATTGAATAGAATAATGGAGGGATAGAAGAGGGAAGAATCTAGAAAGTATTAGTTAGGAGACCATAGTAGTAAGATGAGGTTTGGGAGAGATGGAAGAGGAAAGAGACTGTAAAAAGGAATTAGGGGCAACATAGCAGTAAATAGAGGTTTGGGATAAGTCAAAGGAGAGATACACAAGGGATGAATTTAATAGGGTTGTTTGTGGCAGTAAACTAAGGTTTGGGTTGAGCGGGGGGGAGAATAGAGAATAAAGAGCAGAATATTTTGTGTGTGTGTGTGTGTGTTTTTTTTTTTTTTTTTTTATAAATTAAACGCACATCCCTAGCTTTAAAATAGAGATTATGTTTTCCTGTGGTAAGCAAAGAAGAATGTAAAGCATTGTAACATGTATTCTGTGCAGCCCTCTGCAGATGCATGTGATAGGTTTCACAAGGTGTAATTGGTCAGTAAAAACTAGAATAGTAGCTGCACAATTTAAAAGAACTGTAGGATTCCAAGAGCTGGGATCTGGATGAGGAGGATAATTATCCTATTTGCTGTTGAGACTCAACATTCAAGGACTCCTACAGGCTACTCCACCAGCACATGCAGATGACTAAGAGGGATGTGAGGACATCTCCCGGGCCCAGGTTGGCCATCTGGTGGCCCACCCTGCCTACACTGCAGGGGACGCTTACAGTACCAGTATCCCAGCCAGTGTCAACAGAGTGCACTTCAGAAGTAATGAAGAGGCAACACAGTTTTGTGAAAGTGTGAGACAGGATGGTGAAGAGGGCACAAGTCTCCCCATTAATGTTATAGAAGGGGCTCAGTCCCCCTTACTTTGAGGCCAAGGGAGCCTACGAATTGTCCCTATTAGTGTGAGGTTTCTTTGGCGGTGCCAGTGCTTGTTTTTGTTTCCTTAGGTCCCTTCAGACACGTTCCTGCACCTACCCTGGCTAATCACAGGAGGGACTGGCTCTGCTCTGCCTTTGATGCTGTGTCCTAGGACTGTAGCCCCACTCCAGTTGTAATTGTTCTCAGCAACACGGCTGTATTTAGTACTTCGTCTTGTTTTCAGTGGACTGTCAATGTGTGCCCCTTTGGAATGGAACGCTTGTATCCACCATTCGAATGTTACCTAGATTGCCTCCCCCCACTTGTTTGATAAACCTTGATCTGTTATCAGAAATCTTGAAGTTCTGTTAGCAGAAAGAGGGTCTGCTTTTTTTCTGTACATGTACAACAAAGCTGAACAGCAGTGCCCGTTTGGGGATAGTAAATGGGCTTTGTGCCAACATACAGTTTTCACTTTTAGAAACAAAATAGACACTTTTTCATTTTTATACCCCCAAAAACATGTATACTTTACAATTGTTGGGGGGTTGTGGGGTGGCACAAAAAGAGAAGAATATCACTATCCCACTTCCAGTGGTTGCCATATGAACATATCAGCCACAGTGGCAGCTGGCTTGTATTTACAGTCTGGGGTGGGGGGGGGTCGATAACAATTTTTGTAAAACGGCGCTTGCCTGAAGGCTTCTTCCTCTCATCTCTTTTCAGCGAAAGTCTCTCCTGGAAGCTCCAACGTGGTACCCAGGAAACTGCACCCACCAATCCCGGTGCAGCTCTCATGCTGTTAAAAAGCATGAGAGAAGCACCAGGATTGGAGAGAGACGCCTCTTTCAGTGCTCTTAAGAGGGCTGGAAGCCTGAGCTTTCTCTAATCCAGCTGTCGTAAAACAGTTGGGTTAGAGAACTTTAAAGTGCAAGACGGCCGGCCAGAGGGATATGCGTGCTTTAAACTAAAGTGCAGAGCTCCCTACTGCCACTCAACAGCAATTGCCCCACCCTGACATTCGGTTCAGGATGGGGTGCTGAAAAACAAAATGGATATAAATAAACGTTATTGCCATTTTATTTTTCAGTCCTGGGGATGTTTTTTAGCAGGGCGATGCTCCTCCTCTCTCATGGAGGGGCCGCCCCTGGTCATCCAATCTTGACTCTTCAGAAGACACCATGGTGCATTTTGCAGCTGGTAGCAGGGCTGGTCCTCGCAGGGAGTCCCTGAAGCTTGTGCTGCACTTCTTCAAGACAGGGCTATTGTATGCTCTCCAGAGAAACACACAAACCTCTAGGCAGAGGATGGGATCAGAGAGAAGGGAGTCAGCAAATTATTTTCTGCTTCTCAGAATCCCTGCAGGCAATTTAGCTGCTGCTGGCACTGTTCTGGTAAAGATGGTTTAACCTGTTCATTTGTTTATCCAGAGTGTCAATCTTAGTCCCTTAGCAGTGAGGTGTTCCCACTTTTGCTTAAAAGCCCTCCTCTCCCCTCTCCCACCATTGAATGCCTACAAGAAAAAACACAGTCAGGAACTATTTTATTTTGCTTTTTCTAGTCCTCTAAGGAAGGGTCTGCGCAGAGCCGAACGCCTGTGGTTTTTGTGCTTGAGGTGCCTAAAATTCAAACATAAATCTCAGACTCTCTTTGAGTTAATGCATAAACTTTAGACAGAACAAGGGGGAGAAAGAGATAGGCAATCTCTGGTCCCTGTTTCCGACCTGTTCTGTTTAAAGGTCATCCATTCATCTTGAACTTTACACACCGCACGTGCAAAAATGCAGGCACTCTGCTCTGTGAAGATCCATCATGGTAGGGCCCCAGAAGTCTCACAGTTGGCGCTACGACATATAATCAGGGCCAATGGAATTATGCGCTTCCGGGGAAGCAGCTTTAAACACATATAATAATCATTTTGTTTCATTTGCCAAATAATATACCACGTGCTGCATTATTTGAAGATTTCACCAGAAGAGAAAATTACGTTTGTTGTTCAAATGAATGAAAGCTGTGGATCAAAAGCTACTGAACAAAAAAAGTGCACATATAATTCTGAGCTGTGGGAGCTCCTTTCAGTGGTCACATTTCATTTACTCATTGCTGTCAGTGGGGTAACAAAGGAACTCACAGCCCCCGCTGTGGCCCCGCGGGGGCCCATTCAGCACACTACACTGTGCACCGACGGAAGGCCCCTGACTCGGTCCAAGGGGCAGGAGGCCCCTTCCAGGGTCTTCGCAGAGGTGCCCCCATCAAGTTTCTTAACGCCACCGGTTGCTGTCTTCCAGTGTTAAAATGTTACGAGTATGTTGCAACTTTGCCTAGACACCTTTACTAGCTGATATAATGGTAAAATATAGAAATGATACTGATACACATGGTGCTGCATTATACTGCATAATTTGCCTTTCCAAGCTACATAATTTTGGCAGCCATTTTGCATAAAATGGTCTTCTGCTATATAATTCCAGTGGCCCTGCATATAATACCACCCACCATTGCTGGCTTTTCAGCCAACAGCATGTTCAATTCTGGGGCTTATAGATTTGCTTTGAATGCTGCCATCATGAGTTCAAAACCCTCAGCATGCACTGCGCTGTTGATTACAATGCCAGAACCGGTCCAAGCTGTTATGAATGACTTTAAACCGCTTCTCAGCTATGTTTCAAATGTGTACAAAATCATGCAACCCACCACAAAATACTACTTGTTTTACACACAAAACACAAATTAAGCTCTGCTTACATATTTTGTGGGGGTTCACTCTTTCATTCACATCATGCATTAAAACAAGCATTGGCAGTGTGAATCGTTTTGTCTTTTGTGTAGTGGTAAGTTTAATACTGAGCTTCACAACACGGGTGGCAACGTCATTACCCTCCGCAACACACAGAATATGTTAAAGGCAGACTGCAGAACCAGGACGTTCATCACATGGTTCTCTCACACATACAGAACAGGTACAAGGCAGTCAAACCGCTAAAAAGGAATTAGGTGAGATAAGACTGTTATAAGCTCTCCACTAATAAACATAATCATATATAAAGAACAAGAGTCCTAGATGAAATGACCAAACCTCCTATGGAACTACCATACATTCATGTCCTCGTATAGGATAACACCTCCCCTAACTAGTGTGTGGTATTCTTCATCAATGGGTTCCTCATCAAGCACGTGAGAATTTGGGACTCTAGTTTGGATGGGGATATATTCCTTAAGTCAACATTTCTGCTCTCCCTTTGTTCAAATCAGACTTATTACATTTGTTTGTGGGTGAGTTAAATGTTCCTGCTGGTGTCTCCCTTCTACAAGATTCAAAACAGGAGGGTCAATCAACAGATGGTACCTTTTTTTTTTTTTTCCATTGCCATGTTTTGGTGCTGGAATATTGTACCTATGGGGCCTGGCACCTTCTTCGGGACTACTGGTCTCGGTATCTCACATCAAATATTGTGTAACAGTCCCTGTTTCATATGGCATGTTATCTAAGTCCATCTACCCTTCTAAATGGAAAAGCCACATCTTGGGCAGAAACCATATACCCTTCTGACCAATAGAAGATGGTTGCAGCTAAAGCAATAGCAGTACAAGCGGTCACCATCACAGGGCACATACAAATTAGGTAGGACCAGTGCAAACTTTGCTTCCTCTCAGACGGGTACAGCAGGGCAGTAGCAAAGCAAGCGTCCCTCTGTCACAGAAAGCAGTAAGTACAATCTTCCATTTCCGGCAGAACCAATGGGTACATGCATCCATCGCTCACAGAACATGCACAGTTATGTATGAGTCATGTGGAAGTTACAGACAGCTCTATGGAGTGGGTGCTTAACTCGCACTTCGGAATGAAGAGTTGGACGAGTGAGTGAATATGTGAGTTCTGACATCATTCTCACCAGGGTGACATTCCATGTAAGCATCCTGAGAGTTCTGCTGCGGTCATTCGGAGAACTGCTGAAACTGCTAGTGTCATAACCTGCAGTCCTCCTGCTTTCACTTCATTTTGATTCGACAGCTGCCATTCACATGCACATTGGTCAAAGGCTAGGCCGCTGCTCTACCAATACAGAGACTTTACCTGCTGCTGGTGTGAAAGGGGGTGGGGTGAGAGACCTACACCATCCACCCCTATTGATGCCTGTTTAAAAAACATAGCAAAAACTAAAGAAATACCTTAATGCTGCTCTTTTGTTCTCCTCCTACCATTGCAACTCCTGCATATATGCACCCATGGGAAGGAGGTTGGGTTAGTTTGTTTGTAAGATGAAAAATTAAATAGATCTGTGAACCCCTACCTTGCCAGTCTGCTTTTCTGTTAGTGAGTCAGTCCTGCAATGCAAGGAACAAGGTGAAGGGGTAGTGGTGCTACTTAGCAGCTGTGTAGCTACAGTGAAAATAGCTTTTAGGCCTTTTCACTGACATGTTCAAAATTAAGGTTTTACTTGTCCTACTTCTAAAAATCATGTACCCTACCTGTTGGCATTTAAGGTCTATTTAGGTGTGACATTAATATTTAAAGGAGGGTTTACGCCTGTCAAAAGGGGTTGTTTCGACAGGCCCCATTTTAAAGGGTCAGAGCACATACACTGGGCACCGGACAGCTCCGTCCCAGGGTGCAGATTCCAATAAACAGCGGACAGTTCTAGCAAAAAGTGGGGTGACTGCACAAAAAGAAGCATTTTTCAACAGTGGGCATCAATGTGGGTGGTAAAGTGTTGAGAGAGGTGGAGTTTGAATGGAAGCAAGAGGGGTGAATGGACCCACTACAGTTTTCCGCCCTGGTACATACACAAAAGGGTGTCACCACCTGCTTTGGGTAGCAGTGATCATAATAGGTCTAGGCATGGTCTGAGTCATGCAACTGGAGCAGCAGAACCTTGTACACAAATACTGGAATGGATGCTTTGGGTCTCCAGTGCCACTATTACAGCAATTACCCTAGGCAAAGAGTTCCAGCAAAGAGCAGCCACTAGATGTAGGTAGAAGTAGCTTGTTGCACATGTCCTTGGCAAGAGCAGCAGAAAGCCACTCGTCAAGGCAGTCTGCACCATACAACTGTTAGCAGACAGGTTCAACAACATCTCTGAGACGCAGAGCAGCTCAGTACCCATGTAACTTGACAGCTCCTGGTGAAGGGTAATACCCAGCTCTGCTAATATCTTTGCCAAATCAGTACCAGCCTGCCTAAGCCTAAAGGCACCTTGATGGCCCACCACACAGCAAGCCAGGCCAGCAACAACTGTCTGGTCTCAATGCCACAGCCTCTAGTGCATTCAGGTTGAGGGAAAAGCTCTTATAGCCTACCTGGCCCATCAGCAGGTCCAGGTCCATTAGATATTCTGCACCTCACAGGCGTCCAGCTTTTTTTTATTTAAATCCTCAGCACCCTGCCTCTTTTTCATCACATGTTGGCGAGCAGAGCGGGTTGGACTTTGTGACTTCTCGGTACAAGAGGAGATACTTTAAAACTACTGCTGTGGACGCTACAACATCAGTAGTGTGTGAATACTCTTTAAAATGGTATGAGGACACAGTCAAATATTTGGGCTTACGCATATACAGCGATAAAGAGCAGGCCCTTCATCTGAACTATGGCCTACCGATTCACCACAGATTGAGGAATGAACTTGCCTGACGCTGTCTATGGCTGGCCACATTGCCATTATTTGACATGATAGTCCTCCCCCGTTTTTTATATCAATTCCTAAACATCCTATCTCCCTAGCCAATGCTTTTTTCAGTACGATTCGGAGCCTATTCCTGAGGTTGGACTGGGCAGGCCGTAGACCACAAGCGGGATGGGACACTTATATACTCCCCTATGAGCGTGGTGGGTTGGGTACCACCTCTCCGACATTATTATTTAGTAGTGCAATGTCATTATGCGCACCATTGGTATCACAGGGATGAACATCTTTCATATGATAAATCTGAGTGCGACCAGGCGGGTGGGGTCCTGTTGCACTCTCTTCTCCCCTGGGGAATTCCCTTGGACCCTACAGACATTCACCCGCTGTGCGTGGCGCAAACTCCTTTAATTACTGGGCGGGGACCTTTTATATTCTCCATCATTACCTCTTGCAGATAATCAGTGGCTCCCCCCTGCACTAGAAACAGTTGCCAAAATCATGCAGGAGAGGTATGCATTACATATGTTCGGGGATCTTTTCCCAGATGGTCATGCTCTTTCCCATGCTGAAGATGCGCACTTTGCTGCAGCGACCCCTATGGACCATTTTGTAATGTGTCACGTTCAACGTGCTCTACAAGATCAGGTCCCTTCCCATCCACTCGCCCCTGCAGAGTTCACCCCGCTGACCGCGCTCATTGAGGATGCGGACAGTGGACATCTTGTTTCTAAACTCTATCACACTTGCCTGGCTCTGCTGCAGGCCAGGGATGGTCGAATCCGGGACTTATGGGAGAAGGAACCGTAACGTCCTTTACTGGATAAAATTTGGTATTATTGCTACCAACAAACTAAACTCCTCTCCCCCAATCATAGACATAAATTGATACACTTGAAATTCCTTAGACGTACATATACCACTCCCAGTTCGCTAGCCAAGATTGAGCCCACAAGGTCCTCTGCAAGCCCTACATTTCATGGCAGTGACGCTGATTTTGCACATCTTACATGAACGTGCCCCCACATCGTGGATTTTTAGATGGCTGTTCTCTCCCAGCTTTCCTTAATGGTAGGCATTACTCTTACTCTTGAACCCCTCAACTGTTAGGCTATGTGCATGACATCCCAAAAGGTCGCTGTAAACTTTTGTTTTTTTGTTTTTTTGCTGTACGTTATTGTAGGAGGCTGGCCTGGCTTATAGTGGGTACCTGATGGTACTTACACCTTGTGCCAGGTCCAGTTATCCCTTATTAGTAGATTAGTAGTGTTCTAGCAGCTTAGGCTGATAGAGTTAGCTATAGCAGAGCAGCTTAGACTGAACTAGGAGACAAGCAAAACTCCTACTATACCACTTATATCATATAGGTACTATACCATAAGAAAGAAAATACTCAGAGTTACCAAAAATAAAGGTACTTTATTTTAGTGACAATGTGCCAAAAATATCTATGGGGATATACTCCCTTAGGAGGTAAGTAAAATACACAAAATATACACACATACTAAAATCAGGTAAGTAAAACAGTCAGAAAGTAGTGCAAACACTGTAGAATACAATATGATGCAATAGGCCTAGGGGCAACACAAACCATATACTAAGAAAGTGGAATGTGAACCACAAATGGACCTCTAGGCTAGTGTAGTGTGTAGAGGGTCACTGGGAGTGTAAGAAAACACTAAGGGTGTCCAAGATACCCCACCCCACGACCCTGGACAGTAGAAGTAAAGTACTACTATTTCCCCAGAAACACACTAAACTCGTGATAGAGGGTTTTGCAAAGACCACAACAGACTGACAAGCATTGAAGACAGATTCCTGGACCTGAAGACCTGCAAAGGAAGGGGACCAAGTCCAAGAGTCGTGAAGGTGTCCGGGGGGGCAGGAGCCCACTAAACCCCAGATGAAGGTGCAAAATGGCTGCCTCTGGATGGAAGAAGCTGAGGATTCTGCAACAACGAAAGGTGCTAGGAACTTCTCCTTTGTGCAGAAGATGTCCCACGGAGTGCTGGAGGATGCAGAGTTGTTTTTTTTGGCAAAAGACCACAAAAAAGCCTTGCTACCTGCAAGAGACACAGTGAAGGAAAAAGGATGCTGCCCAGGCCCAGGAAGGACCAGGATGTTGCTACTTGGGAGATGAGACAGAAGGGGCCATCAGCAACATAGGGAGCCCATACACAAGAAGGTAGCACCCACAGAAGTCCTTGAACACTGGTCTGAGCATGGTGGTTGTCTCAACACTACAAAAGAGGGTTCCACGAGGCCAGAGGTCAACTCAGGGAGTTGAGCAATGCAGGACAGAGTGCCTGGGGACCTTGGCTTGGCTGTGCATGAAGGATTCCTTGGAAAGGTGCACAGAAGCCCTAGCAGCTGCAGTTCACGCAGTGCAAAGGATTACTGTCTGGAGAGGGGAAGCAAGGACTTACCTCCTCCAAATTTGGAGAGTTGGACCACTGGACAGTCTGGGTCACTTGGGTCCACCACATGTGTTCCAGGAGCCACGCTCGTCAGAATGAGAGGGGTCCCAGTGTACCGGTGACGCTGAAGTTTGGTGCCTCCTGAAGCAGGAGGAAGATTCCATCAACCCACAGGAGATATCGTCATGGCTTCCAGTGCAGGATGAAGGCAGGCAGCCCCCAAAGCATGCACCACAAGGAAACAGTTGAGGAAGCCGGCAGGATTAGGTGCTACAATGTCGCTGGTAGTCTTCTTGCAGTTTTGCAGGCGTCTTGGAGCAGTCATCGGTCGATCCTTGGCAGAAGTTGGAGAGAGGTGCAGAGGAACTCTGGTGAATTCTTGCAAGTCGTTATCTGAGGAAAAGGCCACTGGAGAGACCCTAAATAGCTCTCAGAGGAGGATTGGCCACCTACTGAGGTACGCACCTATCAGGAGGGGTACCTGACATCACCTGCTGGCACTGGCCATTCAGAGGCCTCCAGTGTGCCCTCACATCTCTGGATTCAAGATGGCAGAGGTCTGAGACACACTGGAGGAGCTCTGAGTGGTCACTCCCCTTTCCTTTGTCCAGTTTCACGCCAGAGCAGGTTCCCTAAACCGGTGTAGACTGGCTTATGCAAGGAGGGCATTGTCTGTGCCCTTCAAAGCATTTCCAGAGGCTGCGAGAGGCTACCCCTCCCCAGCCTTTAACTCCTATTTCCAAAGGGAGAGGGTGTAACACCCTCTCTCAGAGGAAATCCTTTGTTCTGCCTTCTTGGGACTGGGCTGCCCAGACCCCAGGAGGGCAGAACCCTGTCTATGGGGTGGCAGCAGCAGCAGCAGCAGCGACACCTGCAGAGAAAACCCCAGAAAGCTGGTTTGGCAGTTCCCAGATCCATGGGCAAGCTCCAGGGAATGCATGGGGTTGGCACCCCAATACCAGATTTGGCATGGGGGACAATTCCATGATCTTAGACATGTTAGATGGCCATATTCGGAATTACCAATATGAAGCTACTTATAGGTATTGACCTATATGTAGTGCATGCGTGTAATGGTGTCCCCGCACTTACAAAGTCTGGGGAAATTGCTCTGAACTATGTGGGGGCACCTTTGCTAGTGCAAGGGTGCCCTCACACTTAGTAACTTTGCACCTAACCTTCAGCAAGTGAGGGTTACATATATAGGTGACTTCTAAGTTACTTAAGTGCAGTGAAAATGGCTGTGAAATAACCCGTGCGTTATCTCACCCAGGCTGCAGTGGCAGTCCTGTGTAAGATTTGCCTGAGCTCCCTATGGGTGGCAAAAGAAATACTGCAGCCCATAGGGATCTCCTGGAACCCCAATACCCTGGGTACCTCGGTACCATATACTAGGGATTTATAAGGGTGTTCTAGTGTGCCAATTAGAATTGGTAAAAATGGTCACTAGCATGTAGTGACAATTTTAAAGGCAGAGAGAGCATAAACACTGAGGTTCTGGTTAGCAGAGCCTCAGTGATACAGTTAGGCACCACACAGAGAACACATACAGACCATACTTTATGAGCACTGGGTCCTGGCTAGCAGGATCCCAGTGAGACAGGCAAAAACAAACTGACATACATGTGAAAATGAGGGTAACATGCCAGGCTAGATGGTACTTTCCAGTAATACAAAAAGATAAATAATTTTTCAAAAAAATACTGCTGTGATAATTCTCATTATTGCAGTCGAATTTCGTATTTTTACAGGTTTATATGGAATTTGGGTCATTTTGGTTTGGGTATGTCCTTACTACAAATTCCTCGAAACTATTCCAGTCCGCCTCCCCCTATACGCCCAGGATATGAGTGTCTCCCGCACCCATGATGGCTCTGCACCTGGATACGGTGTCGTTCCTGGTGCATCTCTGTGGCTGGTACCGGTGGTGTGTATCAGAGGGGCATGGGCCCGGTGCGTAAAAGTACCGAACAATTTTTGTGTAACTGATAAGTCACTGAAGTGAAAACCTTCCACTGCAATGCACCAGTGACTACATTTATAATAGCAACCCACTGTATCCCCTCTGGAACAAGACAGTGTTTCAGCAGCTACTTTGACAGCCGGCATTAATCCTTCCAGATATTGGGTTAAACGCACGAGGCAGGCCCTGAGACTTCCTGTTTGCTCTGCGCATTGGTTTACCTCGCTTGTCTTTTGTGTGCCCTGGAGCCCCAGGGGGTTATCTGCAGGACGGCCGCTTCCACCAGGGCCGAAAGGTTAACACACACCGAGTTCTGTCTGTGTTTGTTCAAGTGAGCTGGCCCGCACCTGCTGAACCAGGCTACGTCCTGACTAGACTAGGCCTGCACCCCGGGCTGAGAGCACCCTCGGGAAAGGTTAAAATACAGCTCCACCATGCACTGAACAAAGCCACCCGGGTCTAAAAGGGGCTCCCTCTTTTTCTAGAAATAGGGACGAAGGATTCCTTTTACAGTATAATTTAATAACAAGAATGTTTTTTCTAAACATAGAGATGAAGGATAACTTTTCCGGCATAATTTAATACCAATTATGTTTTTTTTAAATAAAAATAGGAATGAGGGATTCGTTTTACAGCATAATTTAAAAACAGCAAAAAATCAAATAAAAACAATATATAGGATTCCCTAAATTTTGGATTGGGTGAGGATACCTCAGCATGTCATTCATCACTTTATAGTTCTTCTATCAACATCTCACTCCTGTTGGTTCTTTTTCATTGCCGCTTTCTCCCTTTGTTAATTTCTTCCTTTATTTCTCTTACTCTTTCTGCCTTCAATTCTTTCTTTCTCTTTCTTGTTCAAAATGATGAAAAATAAGTTCTGGTCCCCAAGAATGAGTGGTAGTGCCCACCAGCTGCAAGCACCTGCACAAATTAAGCATTCTCTCTAGTACTGTCGGAGGCCATGGAGCCTAACTCAGAGCCCATCCTGTCTCTGACTCCGGGATCTATCTGAGAACCGATCTGTTCAAGAAATATTTTGTTTGATTCACTTATCTCAAGGGGGCAACGTTCAGAGAATGCAAGATAGACTTAAATGGTTGGGGCTTTCTATTTACAAAACACCTGAATGCACTCTGTGGACATGTGAAGTCAGAGTGCCAGTCACAAGGCCTGCAAACAAGTTGACATAGGTTACTCATTTAAGCATGGCGCATTGATGGAATTACAGCTCTGTAGTAAATATATTCTGTATTTTACTTCACCCCACCATAGGACATTATAGCAAGTAGACCCAGCATGTCTTGGGTACATCATAATTTCCATCATACCTTTATGCTTGTTGGATTAATCTATTATTCCAAGGTCACCATGCCCTTTGGCATCTTTTCATTAATCTGATCACTGCAGTCCACTAAAATAAATATAACGCTTTTAACATAAGTGCCCCTAATTTCATGGTAGTTCCCTAGTGTGACAGATAATCAGCCATCTACTGATCCCCAACATTTGCAAAGCATTCACTTGCTTTTGTGCAGCCATTGACTAGTGTGGAATCACGCCATTTCTTTTATATATATATATATAAAAAAAGAAGTTATCCCAAAATGCAGCTAAATTGCTGTAATTACACAGCATCACACAGGGTCCCAGTCACATTTTCGCAGCCAATCAGCTTAGCTTTTCCCATTTGGACCCACGGCGCATGTGCAGATATGGCCTCCTCTGGCTGACCAGCCTGCCCTCAGGTCTGAATGTGTGAGGTCATTGATGGTGTCGCACCATACACAAGGAGACTGGGAAACAATAAATCATATCTTTAGGTAATAAGATCACAACTGCTATCAGTCTCCAAGGGCAATGAGTCAATCACAATAAGAAGAGAGGCAGGAGTGTGACAAAGCGGGAAACATAGAGATGCTTTGAAGGATATTCTGATCAGGAGGATGGCAGAAAAGTCAACAGAAAGAAAGTGAAAAAGAGAGAGCAGGAGAAAAGGCAAATATCACAAAAAAACAAATTGCGAATAACAAGGGCAATTCACATTTTAAGTCCAGCCCCTAAAAATGGACATACAAGCAAAGTAAATTATTATTTTTGGATGGTGGAAAATCAAGGGTCAGAAAAATAATATTCACAGTAATTAGCAAATAAATAAAACCGTAGTTTTATTTTGTACCTGAAGGTTGCTAAATACAAACTTAAGAGAAATATATTTAACAATATAGTGTGACAACAGTGAATAGAATAGCAGCACATTTATTTTTGTATTTGACAACAAACCTCTTTCAGTAATAAAGCAGAACGGCCTAAAAATACGTACCTGGGCCATTTCTGCACAGATTGTTAGGTATCTAAAACCATTCTTTGTTCCTCAAATAAAATTACTGCCCATTTTCTTCCTAAACTGCGTAGTTGGAAGGGAAATGCAAAATAACATTGTCATTTCCTGAACATAGCAGAAGAACAAGGTGAATGGAGTCAACATCCACAAACAAATCCAGAACAGGAAAGTGCATGACCCATTGTCATGCATTGTTGCATAAAAGTAAACAAGAAATGTGGATGGATGGGAAATGAGGTAAAGAGGTGTCACCCCGTCTAGACAAACGAAGTGACACAACATGTCCCCGTCCTCCTCAGTCACTAACACAAAAAAACAAGCATTGGCAATGGGGTAATTGTAGCAGGGCAATTTGGATATACAAAGAGAGAAACAGATCCATAGTCGTGCAGCTGCGGCCTGCTATTTTTCAGCGACCTGCCCTTCATTTAGAGCTGTGGTGGTAAATCTGTAATTATACTACAATGTAATAATTACGATACTGCACTCTAGGTGTGGAAAGAATAAAATAAACCCAGAGTTTAGTGGCCATGGCCACCACTTTGTCAAGCCTCCGGCCCACGATTGGGTTTAACCGTGAAACCCTCCCCCATGCAGTAATTACATCATTGTACATGGTAAATCCAGCATTACCTCAGGTTTAGCAATTCCCACACGAGTGGGCAGACGGTGGTAACCACATTTGCCCCTGGTATTTCGCCTTTGTAGGAGGGTTAGCGACAGGCTTTACCTTAATTGCATGCTTTTCTGTGCACTTGTTACGGATTGCTCTCAATAAACTGAATATGCGAAATGCCTTGTAATGCAATTACCACACAATGTTCGCATTTTGAGCACTTTGTGTCCTCAATTGGTAACGAAACAGTACATCTTAAAATCAGAAACAATAAAAAGTGCAGCTTAAAATTTTCATCGACAACGTTAAACCTGTGATGGACCTTTCTTGTGTGAAATACACGACCCTTGAATTTCCCCATTGATCGAAGTTAACGAGGACGATTTAACCCAAAGCAGAGGTGTCCTACTGCAAAATAATTTTGGAGAATATATCTAACAGCCGGATGAAGTAAAAAAAATGTAGCAATTAAAAAATACAAATTTTCCCCCATAAAATATCTATTGGAATTTAAACTCTTCTGATCGCTGTAGGATAAGTACAACACCCACAGAAGAGCGTTTTTTCAGAATCCTGGAGGTCTGTTTTCTTTCAACCTCTGTGGATTCAAGAGTGAATCCACTGCAGTGCATGTGTTAAAAAGTAAATATACACCCAACCTCCTAACTGCAGTATAGACAAAAATAGTAGCTAATTACATACGCGGAAACCTCTCTATAGTCTTGCATAATATATTTTAATATCACCCCGCTCTAAATTCCTCATTCTCCAAAGAGGGATGAAAGGCTGCATAAACTTTCTTAGGATTCAACTCATTTTTCCCAGCACAGCAATGAGGAGTTATTTCCTCTAGTTTAAGATTTTCGCATTCCATTTTCTCTAGCAGGGCAGAGTTCATTGGAAGCGCACCGATTCTCCTATTCTTGTCTGATGTGGGCCCTTAGTCCGAGTTACAAACAAACTCAGGAAAAGCCAATAGGTCTCACCCATGCAAGAGCTATTGGCTTTGCCAAAGTGTTTTAGTCATGTTAGTGGTGTAACATAAAGTGATGAAGAGCAGCGTATAGTGCTCTACAGCGCAGTGGCATTTTGTGCAGTGGCATGGAATTCAACGGCATACAATGCAGTGTCGAAGAATGCAGTGGAGTAGATTAGAGTGGATGGGAGTGGTGCAGAATAGAGTAAAGTGGCATAGAGTGCAGTGGTGTAGAGTGCAGTGGCATGGAGTAGAGTGGCATAGAGTGGTGCTGAGTGGAGTACATAGAGTTCAGTGATGCAGACGGCAGTGGCACAGAGTAGAGTGGCATAGAGTGCAGTGGTGTAGAGTAGCATAGAGTGATGCAGAGTAGAGTATAGTGCTGTACAGTGCAGTGGCATAGACTGCAGTGGTGTAGAGTGGAGAAGTGCATAGTAGGGTGGCATAGAGGTCAGTGGTGGAGAGTGCAGTGTTGCAGAGTTGAGTGTTTGGAGTGGAGTAGAGTGCAGTGATGGAGACTATAGTAATGCAGAGTAGAGTGCAGCGGCATAGAGAGCAGTGACAGGATGCAGTTGTGGAGAGTGCATTTGTATAGATTGAAGTGGTTAAGAGTAGAGTGTAGTGGCAAAGAGTGGAGTGGCACAGAGTGGAGCAGAGTGGTGTAGAGTGCAGTGGTGTAAAATAGGGTGTTTCAGAATAGAGTGAAGTGGCAAAGTGGAGTGGTGCAGGGTAGAGTTCAGTTGCATAGATTGGCATAAAGTGTAATGGCATTAAGTGGCGTAGGGTGCAGTCACATAGAGTTAAGTGTTACAGAGCACAGTGCTTTGGCCTAGAGTGTATTGACGTAGAGTGCAGTTGCATTAGAGTGCAGTGTTGCAGAGTGTCATAGAGTACAGCGGGGTAGAGTGGAGTTGTGCAGAGTATATTGGTGTGACCTAGACTGGAGTGGTGTGGAGTGCAGTGGCGAAGAGTTCAGTGGTGTAGAGTAAAGTGGCGAAGAGTGCATTGCATAGAGTAGTGTGGCACAGCATAGAATTGACAGGAGTAGCGTGATGTGGCGCAGAGTACAGTGGCGCAGAGTGGAGTGGTGCAGAGAAGAGTGAAGTGGTGCAGAGTACAGTGGAGTGGTGTAGAGTGTAGTATTCATGGTGTGGTAGCACACTGCCATTACAATAACACATTTTCAATTGAAATGGACATGTTAAAATAGGACACACAGACAACATATACACGGGACACTATTGCGTTGCCCCAACCACTGCAAAGAGTCTGTTGATGTGGGTGACAGGAGTGTTATAATTTTTACTAAACGTTTCCGTTTGAGACTACAGGATTCATAATGCCTCATAATAGAAAGTTTGGATAGTTTGTATAAAATACACACAAAAGTGGGACTTACCAAGACAGTTAGGTCGAAACGCGTTGGACTGTTGCCTTTGATGTTTACACAATAAAGGAATATTTTGGAGTTCACAGAGTGCAGCACTTATTGTTCTTTTGGAAGGAATGTGTGTGTGTATATATATATATATATATATATATATATATAAAACCAATCTTCACGTCTCCATTTCCCCAGCCTCATCGTAGCAGGCCTTGGCGGAGTTGCAAACCCCCATAAATCCGGTTGATAATTTCCTTACAAACAACTCCTCCTGTCTTGAGTCCTGAGTAAAAAAACAGCAAAGACTACTTTAGTCTTGTGAAGCAAAAGATCTATTACAAAGGTAGGACATGAGGGGTAGTTTGTAAGGAAATGATCAACAGGATATAGATAGATAGATTATTTTTTTAGAGGAATTCTCCCTTTTTAGGCCGCGCTCGCAAGTGCTCTGGCATGTTGTACTCTATCTGTGGGCTTTTAGCCATGCCCACCACACGCCCATCACTATCAATCGTTCATGGGCTTGCTTTTCAAAAATCCTTGCTATCATTGGTAAATGGTTTACCTTTGTCTCTCCTTGGGTCAGTTTTGTTACTGCCTTGGCCACTCACCCTGTTACATTGATAATTGCGCTTTTGGTGATACGTTTGACTGAGAGCAAACTTCTCTTTCCTTTTGTGCCCCTCCTTCCTGCTCATGGTGGCATTGGCACTTTGAATCAGCTCGCTTACATCAACTGTTTTTCTTTTAATTTTCAATTTATGTGGCAAGAAAAGTCCAGTTAGGAATTTGCAACGATAATAGCTCTAACTCAAGCAAATGCGAGACCCATTGCATTGCAAATGTTTGTTTTGCTTTAGTCCTAACATGCTTTAACCTCTGACCACTGCAAAACCTTAAATTTACCTATACCGTCCTTTACTACTACTCACATGGAACTTAATATTTAATTTAATGTTTTCCTTTTTTTGGAGGAACCTGCCCTTCCCAAGTCCCTCTCTTTAATTTATTCCTAACCTTCCTTTACCAATACCCACTCTTAAACCGAAGAATTACCCTTACCGCCCTTTAACACTGCCCACTCCATACCCCTAAAAATGCCCCTTTTCACCCTTTACAACTACCCACCCCAAAACCCTAGATTTTAACTTGCTGTAGATAGATAGATAGATAGATAGATAGATAGATAGATAGATAGATAGATAGATAGATAGACAGATAGACAGATAGACAGATTACCTACTTGCGGTCACCAATAGGTAGTTATAGTTAGGACCTAGTTTTCATAGGAAAGGCGTTTTTTGTTTTGTCAATAAATTGGTGCCCATTTGACGAATCTTCATGAAATTTTCAAAACTAGTACAGTCGTTTTATTTGCTGTCTCAAAAGTTTCAGGGTGATCAGTCAAGCAGGGGCCAAAAAAAAGGGGAGGTTGGAAAATAATATTTCCCCCCATGCTTTTTCCCATAGGGATTTTGAACATGGCTACAGCCCGAACCACTGGAGTGAATTACGCCAAATTTGGCATAAAGCTGGCTTTTGGCCCAGAAAGTGTGCTTTTTATGATTTGGTGTAAATTTGTTCAGTAGGTTTAGAGGTATTAAAGGAAAAAGAAATGTAGATTTCTAGGGTTGCAGATACTCTGCGGATCCAACAGTCCCCGTGCTGATACCTAATTGGCTATCAACAGTTCAACTAGGAATTTTGGGACTTAGCTTCAGCTTAGTCCCAAAATAAAAAACCTAAAAAAAAAGAAAAGCGGCGGGATAGGAATACCCTGACCCCTAGTCTTGGTGCTGTGGTCCCCAAGGGACCCAGCCACGGTAAAAAAACCTTTTTTTTTGTGCCACAAAAGAGCACTGGATTTGTGAATTCACAGCAGAATTTGTTTTGAAAAAAAGCACAGGAATGGGTGGGTCGGGTCCTGGGTACATGAGTGTATTTATAAAAATAAAGGCGGGGCACACCTCCCAAGGTCTTGATTCATATTAAGGAGGGAGCTGCGAGGACACCCCTCCTGTGGCTCTTTGAATCCCGGGGACCACCACCACCCTGGGGTTTTTGTTTAATAAATTCCTCCTCTTTATTAAACAAAAACTCCTGGGGCTTTAATAAGCCACTTCCTCTGGGATAAATTAATATTGAAGCAGGGGGCCGTGAGGATGCCAGGGGGACCACCACTTTCCCAGGGCTAGTTACATTATTTAAAGTGTGAGGAGGGCTGTGTAGCCCCACTCCCAGGCCATATATGGCCACAGGGACCACCTCCTCCCTGGGGCTAGCCTGTGCACAGGAATGGAGGCCCCCTCCTGGAACCATTAATGACTTTGTCAACCCTCATCCCCCCCCATGGCTGACTCCTGCTATTTCCTGAGGTGCCCACACTCTGGAGATAGCTGTTTTCTTTCACTTGGTGGGGGCTGTGACATTTCCCACCAAGCAAGAGCAAACACTAACTCTGCTTCCCGCAAACAAGAGCTGTCAAAGTGCTCCCGCTCGCTGGAAGGAGAGTTTTCATCTGTTTCCCTGCCCGCTGCCATGTGGGTAGGAAAACAGATGAAAGATTGCCCCCACACAGGGAGCTGCATGTTAGTAGCTCCCTGCGTGTGGGAGCAATGCCTGCTCCCACAGGTGGCGGGGAGCTGGCTGGGACAGCGGGGGCCTTCCAGTTCCCACCCCCCCCTGTCTCCATCAAAACACATTGGGTGCTCTGAATGGGATCAGGGCACCTAGGCATTGGGGGCCGGGCCCTGAGGGATGGGGTCTCCGGGGCTGAAACAGACCGGGGGGGCACCTGTCTCCCCTCCACCTCTTAATTATGTATTTGGCCCTGGGAGATGGTGGTCCCCAGAGCCCATTAATGTTCATTTAGCCCCAGGGAGGTGGTGGTCCAGAGGGCATATTTGAGCCACAGAAAGGGTGTCCGCAGCCCCTCTCCTTTTTTCCAATTAGAGCCCAGGGAAAGTGGTGGTTCTGCATCCCCCTCCTTAATAAGAATAAAGCCCCAGGGAAGTGGTGGTCCTCGGGGCCCAAAAGAGCCCTAGGAGGAGGGGCCCAGTGCACACTCCTCCATTATATTTGTAAAAACATGCATGCCCCCCAGGGCCTGGCCCTCCCACGGGCTTTGTTGAAAACAAGCATGGGAGACTGCACTTGCGTTTTTATTAAATTTGCCACGGTTTCGTGCATCCACCGCAATTTCGTGGCATGAAATGCTTTCTTGCCCTGGCAGGGGCCCAGGGTGACCTCAGCACCAAGCCTTGGAGGGTTAGGGTATTCCTATCATGTCCTCTTTTTTTTCTTTGCCAAGGCCGTGCCTGGCGGCGTTTTTACTGCATAAAGGGGGGTGCGAGTTATAGTTACCTTAGGATACGAGTTATAACCATAATTATCACTGCTGCATTACTATGGTTTTGTTTGAGTAAAATGTGCACCTAACTCCAACATCCCTGTACCCTTTGTTTTTTAAAGTCACCAAGGAGTAGTTATAAGGTCAATTTTTCCATAGGAAAAGCGTTTTTGCGTTGTTATAACTTTGGCACTGTTTGACAAATCTCCACTGAACTTTCCAAAAAGGTGCCACTTTTGATGAGTTTGCTGATGTAAAGTTTCGGGGTGGTCCGTCAAGTGGGGGCAGAGAAAAAAGGGGGGTCCCAAAATGCAAAATGCCCATGTATTTTCAATTGACTTTGTTAAGGCGGGCTACCGCAAAAACTGCTTAACAGAATTACACCAAATTTGCCAGAAAGCTAGATCTTGGTCAGCAGATTGTGCTATTTGTGATTTGATGTAAATCCGTTCAGTAGTTATTTAGCGATTAAGAGTCAAAAATAATTATATATCTAAATGGCTGGGTCCGGGAGAGGCTTGAGAGACGCTTGCGGGAGTGCTAAATTAAAAATAGAGCATTCTGATTGGCCCAGGGAGCTTTATTTCCCTTGGGCCATCTCCCTGTTGCAGAATCAGGACTTCCAGCAATGTCAGAAAATGTTGCTGGCAGCCATAACAGGTAACATAAAAGGGGACAGTGTAGGTATACTAGGCCACATGGGGGACACCCAGAGAGACCCTACTGTGGCCAAGATACAAAAATAACAGGACAAATTGCCACAATCCACTGGGAGTCCTGTGGGATCAAATTAAAAAAATGGCAGCTGGGCTGCATTCTTTATTTATAATCCCTTGGGGGCCCGCCCCTGGAACCGTATTCAGTATGAGGCTCGTTGCCCCTTCTCTGAACCAATAAAGGCCCCTGGATGGCCCCACCGGCCAAAATCATCACCGGACAAAATCATTCCCCCTCAACTACCCTCTAAAGGCTCCGGGAAGCCCCCCCTCAGGGCAGAATTACCTGAAATGGGGAGGGTGCTGTGTGGCACCCCTCCCTGAGCCATTAATTGCCCCGGGGAACCAATGCTTCGGGGCCAGCTCACCTGCTATGTCGCAGGGAGCGCATCCCCGGGACACAACAATTTCCCTGCCCAGACTGTAGGGGACAGGGAAACGTGTTTATTCCCACCTGATGTCATAAATTATGTAATTTGAGATGGCAGTGATGTCATAGAATATGTCTTGAGTGATGTAATATGCGAGGTTAGAAGCGATGTATGGAAGAGGCACAAGTTATAGTTAGCTCTGCTAACTATCACTGATGAATTTCTGTGTTTTTGTTTAATAGAAAACAATAATTTTATCACTGACATATTTACCTAACTATAACATTAATGTAAACTTTGGTTTAATTTTAGTGTACTTCTAAGGTTTTTTTTTGTGTTTTTTTAACAGCGCTTTTTATCAGACCTAACTATAACATTACTTTATTCCTTGTTTTATATACATATATACTTACCTGGCCAATACTTATTGTGCATGGTGAAAATATGTGTCAAAAGGCATCTGCATGGTAAAGGCGGTTTCCCTTTAACCTTCATATGCCAACACACCAACCTTCCACATCATTCCCATAATACAACACCCCCCTTGATTCACCAGTGTAACCAGTATCTGTAGGAGGCTGGCCTGGCTTGTAGTGGGTACCAGAGGTACTTACACCTTGTGCCAGGTCCAGTTATCCCTTATTAGTGTAGAAGAGGTGTTTCTAGCAGCTTAGACTGATAGAAGGTAGCTGTGGCAAAGCAGCTTAGGCTGAACTAGGAGACATGTAAAGCTCCTACTATACCACTGGTGTCATATGCACAATATCATAAGAAAACACAATACACAGAAGTACTAAAAATAAAGATACTTTATGTTTATGACAATATGCCAAAAGTATCTCAGTGAGTACCCTCAGTATGAGGATAAGATATATACACAAGATATATGTACACAAACCAAACTTAGGTAAGTAATAGCAAGAAAAGTAATGCAAACAGTGTAGACTTACAATAGATTGCAATACGAGCACGTAGGTATAGGGGCAACACAAACCATATACTCCAAAAGTGGAATGCGAACCACGAATGGACCCCAAACCTATGTGAGCTTGTAGAGGGTCGCTGTGACTGTAAGAAAACAGTGAGGGTTAGAAAAATAGCCCACCCCAAGACCCTGAAAGGTAGGTGTAAAGTGCACCTACTACCCCCAGAGAGCACAGAAGTCGTGATAGGAGGATTCTGCAGGAAGAACAAACACCAGCAATGCAACAACAGTGGATTTCCGGACCTGAGTACCTGTAAGACAAGGAGACCAAGTCCAATAGTCGCGACAGTGTCGAGAGTGGGCAGGAGCCCAGAAAATGCCAGCTAAGGGTGCAAGGAAGCTGCCACTGGATGGAAGAAGCTTGGAGTTCTGCAAGAAAGAAGAGAGCTAGGGACTTTTCCTTTGGAAGATGGATGTCCCACGTCGCGATGAAGCTTGCAGAGGTGTTCCCACACAGAAAGGCCGCAAACAAGCCTTGCTAGCTGCAAGGGTTGTGGTAGAGGTATTTGGGTGTTGCTGTGGCCCAGGAGGGACCAGGATGTCGCCACTTGAAGGATGTGACAGAGGGGGCACCCAGCAACTCAAGGAGCCCTCACAGAAGCAGGCAGCACCCACAAAAGTACCTGAACAAGCACTTGGAAGGAAAGTGAACCGGAGTCCACGCAAAGTCTTAAAAGGGAGTCCCATGACGCAGGAGGACAACTCAGAAGGTTGTGCACTGCAGGAAGGAGTGTCAGGGACCCAGGCTTGGCTGTGCACAAAGGAAATCTT
Source organism: Pleurodeles waltl (assembly GCF_031143425.1). NCBI lineage: Eukaryota > Metazoa > Chordata > Amphibia > Caudata > Salamandridae > Pleurodeles > Pleurodeles waltl. The sequence continues at coordinate 1,003,579,269 of NC_090449.1, read as the reverse complement.
GGAAGAGTGCACAGGAGCCGGAGCAGCTGCAAATCACGCGCTACCTAGCAATTCAGTCTAGCGTGGGGAGGCAAGGACTTACCTCCACCAAACTTGGACTGAAGAGTCACTGGACTGTGGGAGTCACTTGGACAGAGTTGCTGAGTTCCAGGGACCACGCTCGTCAGGCTGAGCGGGGACCCAGAGGACCAGTGATGCAGTCTTTTGGTGCCTGCGTTAGCAGGGGGAAGATTCCGTCGACCCACAGGAGATTTCTTCAGAGCTCCTGGTGTAGGGAGGAGGCAGGCTACCCCCAGAGCATGCACCACCTGGAAACAGTTGAGAAAGCCGACAGGATGAGGCAATACAAGGTTGCTAGTAGTCGTCTTGCTACTTTGTTGTGGTTTTGCAGGCGTCCTGAGCGGTCAGCGGTCGATCCTTTGGCAGAAGGTGAAGAGGGAGATGCAGAGGAACTCTGGTGAGCTCTTGCATTCGTTATCTAAAGAATTCCCCAAAGCAGAGACCCTAAATAGCCAGAAAGGAGGTTTGGCTACCAAGGAAGGAGGATTGGCAACCAAGAGAGGTAATATCCTATCAGAAGGAGCCTCTGACGTCACCTGCTGGCACTGGCCACTCAGAGCAGTCCAGTGTGCCACAAACACCTCTGTTTCCAAGATGGCAGAGGTCTGGGACACACTGGAGGAGCTCTGGGCACCTCCCCTGGGAGGTTCAGGTCAGGGGAGTGGTCACTCCCCTTTCCTTTGTCCAGTTTCGCACCAGAGCAGGGCTGGGGGATCCCTAAACCGGTGTAGACTGACTTATGCAGAGATGGACACCATCTGTGCCCATCAAAGCATTTCCAGAGGCTGGGGGAGGCTACTCCTCCCCAGCCCTGACACCTATTTCCAAAGGGAAAGGGTGTTACACCCTCTCTCAGAGGAAATCCTTTGTTCTGCCTTCCTGGGCCAGGGCTGCCTGGACCCCAGGAGGGCAGAAACCTGTCTGAGGGGTTGGCAGCAGCAGCAGCTGCAGTGGAGACACCGGAAAGGCAGTTTGGCAGTACCCGGGTGCTGAGCTAGAGACCCGGGGGATCATGGAATTGTCACCCCAATGCCATGATCTTAGACATGTTACATGGCCATGTTCGGAGTTACCATTGTGACGCTAAACATAGGTAGTGACCTATGTATAGTGCACGCGTGTAATTGTGTCCCCGCACTCACAAAGTCCGGGGAATATGCCCTGAACGATGTGGGGGCACCTTGGCTAGTGCCAGGGTGCCCACACACTAAGTAACTTTGCACCAAACCTTCACCAGGTGAAGGTTAGACATATAGGTGACTTATAAGTTACTTAAGTGCAGTGGTAAATGGCTGTGAAATAACGTGGACGTTATTTCACGCAGGCTGCAATGGCAGGCCTGTGTAAGAATTGTCAGAGCTCCCTATGGGTGGCAAAAGAAATGCTGCAGCCCATAGGGAACTCCTGGAACCCCAATTCCCTGGGTACCTCAGTACCATATACTAGGGAATTATATGGGTGTACCAGTATGCCAATGTGAATTGGTAAATTTAGTCACTAGCCTGTTAGTGACAAATTTAGAAAGCAGAGAGAGCATAACCACTGAGGTTCTGGTTAGCAGAGCCTCAGTGAGACAGTTAGGCATCACACAGGGAACACATACAGGGCACATACTTATGAGCACTGGGGTCCTGCCTGGCAGGGTCCCAGTGACACATAGACTAAAACAACATATATACAGTGAAATATGGGGGTAACATGCCATGCAAGATGGTACTTTCCTACAGTATCATACATCCACTCTCCCAACATAATTTGCCAATGCACAAAAACAAAAAAATTAAGTTCCCTAAAAAACTAAACTCAAAAGGAAGTTAAAATGGACTAATATGTTTACAGTGGCTGTACCACAAAAATACTAAAAAGTCATCAAATTCAATTTAAGGTGCTTCGCCCGTATCCCAGACCTGCCTTAGTAAATTAACCTTGTCACCTGCTCGCCACAGTGTACAGCAGAGGAGCCACCCACATGGCTGCACCTCAACATTCTTGTGTAATTGGCCTTCCACTCCCCCTTACTTTCTATTCAGAAATAGCTCTGAAGCCACATAGGCACTATATAAAACTGCACATTGTTATACGCTTTCTTACTCGGTCCTTTAAGCTTAATATTCCACTGCAATATAGCAGTTGTGACCAATAATGTAATTCGTAATCTGGTTTATAATTCATATTCTGACAGGTCACCTTTATCTGATGTACATTTAACTGTATTTTATGAAAAGTGACTTGAAATTCGTAGTGATGGAGAATCTTTATATTAAACTGTTAAATAAAGAAGCACTTTCTTGACAAAATGATGGAGGCATCATGGACACGCACACTTGTATCCAGGGGCGTAAACCCCCAACGCCCCCGGGAGCACTCAACCACTCCAGGGGACCCCATATTCAGCTGAAGGCCAAAGAATATCTCTGATTAGCCCCTCATTACATTCTACATTCTCAATTATTTTGTTTGCATCACCCGCAGGGTGTCTTTTCCTCCTCTTGCCTTGGCAGCTCCTTAGCAGTTCCTGATATCTGGTCATTATTGTCAATATTTTTTAATGTTTTCTTCAGTGTACCCTTGAACGCTGATTGTGCTCCATCCTAGTACATAGTTCCTGTGTAATCATATAAGAACAGGATGGAACGTACCACTGGAAGTTTAACAACAATAACAAGACAACAACCTCTATCTACGATTTCTAAAGCTGTTAACGATTAGCGGGAAGACGTTTTATTTTTGATGGTCAAAAACAATTCACTGAATGTATGTATTTTATTTTAATGAGATCCCGCACCTTAGCTCGCCGATCTGTTTTTTTCAAAATAGCAACTCTCGAAAAATATTAAATAACATTAAGTAGTAAAATATTAAATACACGGAATTAAGCAAATTGCTGCCATTATTAAATGTTGGTGCCACTAAGACTCTTTCAAAACATAAAATACACATGTAACATTCCTATTGTGATAATTTGATACATTGTTTTCTTCATCCTGATATGTGCTATTTATTAAATTTAAATTTTTGAACCTGACTGCAACAATACGAAGTTGACTTAAATTTTATATCTAGTATCATCCAGATTGCTTCCGAGGGAATACTAGGGAATTCCGGGATTTTTTTCAAGTCCCCTGTACCGACGGTGCATCACCTTTTGTGATGCAGCGCAGGCCCATATCCCCATATCTACGAGGCCACGCAAAGCCACTTTGCGTGGCTTTTCGCGTCCTTGTAGATATGGCATAAGGCAACACAGCACAAGTCACTGCGTTGCCTTACACTGCACCAGAGAGGCATTACATAGGTATTGCAGTGGGTTTTCCCACACAACACCCACAGGTTTGGGTGCGTACCCAGATTTACAAGGCATTGTACACCTGGGAATGCGTCAAAATGTTACGCCTCCCCAGGGGACGCGCAACCAGGAGAAATATCTTTATTTCTTCCCTTTTTTTCCTCTTTCTATGTGTGCTCCGTTCTGAGGAAAAAGCATCCATGGATTATTTTTGTGTAGAAAGGTGTCCCTCCCTGTACAGAAACAATCCTGTTTGTAATGCAGGCACCCTTGGCAGTAAACGATTCCATCAGCAGAGTTCTTGTGTTATGTGACTGCTGAGAAGGGTTATTGGAGGTGCCCTTGCATGAGGAAGATGTGAGCAGCTGGGCTGAATAGACACGCGGTTGCAACATGGGGAGCGACCTGCACTGTTGTACTGAGAGTGAGGGGATCGGCCCTGAGATGTCCCCATAGCATGGGTGGGCAGAGAGGCAACTCAAGCTGAGGTTGTCATGGGACTTCCCCTGGCGAGTTCCACTATGGACACCTAGCGCATAGAAGCATTAGAGAGCTGAAGGCCTTCTGAACACGGTCCGCTGTCATACACAAAAGAAACTGCAAGCAGCAAGATATGGTTTCAAACAAGTGGGGAGACAACAATAAACCCACTGCTGCGACCCAGGTGGGTGCTTAGGGTGTTTGAGTAGTGAGTTTTTGCAGCTGACCCGAGGAATAACCCAACTCCTGTCACCTGATGCTGGTTATGCAGCTCCATTCTTAGGAAAAGAGCATATGTGATCACCAAGCGTAACTCTGTCAACTAGGCTGGGGCCAAATCTCATCACAAACTGTTCAATGTTGCTGTCTCCTCTGATCAGTGATGGTCGCCTGCTTATGAAAGACCTTACATGAATACCAAAGTTGTTGCATGCCCATGTGGGGCTGGAAACTCAAAGCACCACAGAGTGGCAATGGGTAAAATAGAAAACCCATACTGGCACCGGATTTGCACCCCCCCCCCCTTTCACATTATCCCATAGAGCTTCAGGGGAAAACTTTCCAAGACTACTATTGTTCTAGGGCTAAGGATACCCATGGGAGCTGTCCCACTAGAACCACTGTGTAGACATTCGGGTTGGGCCATGCATAGAATCAACAACATTTTCGGTTTCCAAACTAAAAGTACTGAGAAGACAAATATTAATTGGTTATTAAATGAGTTGAATTGAGTTCTGAACGTCTAGCCCCACATCATCTCCCTAAGTAAGCCTTGGACTGCTCAACTTCACTGCTCTGATTGGCACAGGCTGAGCCTGCGAACCCATGCTCGTTTAGGGACTTCTGAAGAAGTTCCCACATAGTCCTATTTGATTTCAGTAATTGCCCCCAGAAATGATCTTAGAATGGTTTGTCAAAAAATAAAATAAAGAAAACTGCAATGTTTTCAACACACAGGCAAAACAAACAGCTCTTTCTTGGCGAGTTAGACTGTTTTCAATTTGTTTAGAGCAAGAGCAAGGCCCCTGGTATTTTTATAGTGGCACGCCCGACTGTTTAGCAACATCACCGTGTGTCATGTAACCTTTTCGTTGCCAGAACTGTCTGTCATTGAGAGCATTTTCTAAATCTGAATGTCGAGGAAGCCATTCTGTACTGAAAACATACAGGGTTTAATGTGCACAGAAACAGAGAAAGCATCTCTTCTACACGCCATCTAAAGCCACCAGACAGGGCTCTGAAACGCAATGCATGATGGTAACATCTTGCTGAGGAGTGCTCGAACCCCCTGAGCCCTCTTCGTCATTGCAAGACTATCAACAAATTGAGCCAAGATAAGAGGAGAGGGACCCGGTCTACCGATCTGCAGGAGGGATGATGGGGTATCCTGGACTTCCACGGGCTGGTTGCAGATCTGTTTGATGGAGGAAGGAATCTGACGCCTCCTTCGCCATTATGCTAATTAATTTCATATTGCTCCATAAGACCCCATCGCAAGAATAAGAGCATTGTGAATTATTTGAGAAGTCTATATTATGGGTTTGACCAATTACTGTCTCTGAAGAGAGATGCGTGAGAGGCTGCGAGAAGAGAATTCCACGGTGGGTGCCTCCTGCGGCGCTAAAGGAAATTGGCGGAGCATCAGGCCACAATTATTCGGCACCTGTTCCCACTTTGTTGATATTTGTTCCACAATCTCTGGTAGCTGTGTGTCAATTCTAGAAACATTCACATCATTTCAGTGTGACAGCAATGAAACGCTAATATAGGTCACAGCGGTGAATATTAAGGATATGAATTTGTTGTTTGTGGTTATGACTTTATACATAAGTCGTGCACAAACGCCATACATAACAGGTATATCATTTAATAGGCATCGCTTAGCTGAATGCCAGTGTGGTCTGCTGTGCACCCCTACAACAAACAGCACCATATGTATTTGTGTATGTATGTGGTACTTATATAGGGTGACACCAGCTGACACGTGCATCTTTGCACAGGTCAAAAACAGAATCTCAGGAAACGGGTGATTGGAGAGGTAGTTGCTTTGTAGGAGTGAACGTGGGCCATTATTGCATGAAGTGTTCTTTAAAGAACTGTGCCTACAGTTCTTTCTTAAACAGGAGTGAAGAAGTCCTTATGGAAACAGGAGAGTTGTTCCGTATCCCATATAGATAGATGGACGAAAAGGAGGAGGGATATTGCCTTGTTTTTTCATTGTCTTCATTCTGATGGGGTGCTGGCTGTGGCCCTGCTGAAAGCCACTGGGAATTGTAAGATTGTCAGCTTGTCACACGGGCTTTTTAAATGATACAGAAGGCTTTGAAGATGATGCAGACCACCAAGGGGATCCAATGGAGTTTTATCAGGATGGGGGTAATGTGGTCATTTTTCTTCATTTCTATGATGAGGCGTGCTGTTGCATGTAGGATGCCCTAAAAGGGGGGCAGTCTGGAAGTCTGTCAAGCACAGAATTAGTATGTTCCAAATTTGGTATCTTTATCTGAATTCCTGGAAGTAGCACAAGTAAAGCAGACAGAACACAGTGATTGGTAATCCGAAATCAAGCATTGGCATGTGCTGACAAAAAGAGCATGCATTAAGAGCATAGAAGACAAAGTGATGTGTGTGAGTCAAGCTTTCCTTTGTCTTTTTAGAAATTAAACCAAATATTGAAAAGTTCTAGCCTTCCTGTATTATAGTGGTTTGTGCTTTAAGTAAAATATTTTGTAATTTGTGCAATGATTTGATGTATACTTGCTTCTGTCTTTTTCTGTATTGTTTTTCGGTTCAAATTATAGAGATTGTTTAGGCAGGTGTCCCTGCACTTAAGTAGTGATTAAGTGAACGGCTACTGATGTCACAAAGTTAATAACCACTACTCTAAGGTCCTCATTAGGAGTTAGGAGGTCAATTCTGATACCAGTGTAAAAATGTGTTAGCACTGAGAGGGGCGAAATGTGGAGATATGGGCATACTAGGCTCTACCCAGACATCCATATTATATGTCTGAGCCAAATGGGAACATGAGGGGTTTTTCTCCGACTTATTCCCAAGTATCTCCCAGTTTGCAATTGGGGATATAGTGGTGGGCGGAGACCTCAATACTCCCTACCCCTAGGGCTGGACCGCTCTCATTCTCAAAAGGGCAAATGCCATCCCCTTGCTGCCTTGCTCCACGGACTCTGAGATCTGACCTTAGTCAACGCTTGCCATCACCACCACCACCTCCAGAGTACAAGACTACACATTCTACTCCAACATCCACAAAATCTATTCACTCTTGAACTACTTCCTGGTCTTTTAATCCTGGCTACTCAGGCTTATAAACTCTAAAATCGATGTCAAGGTCTTCTCTGATCCCGCATGGCTGGTGGTCGGGCTCAACAACTGAATCCGAGGCCGTGGTTGGTGAATGAAGTGGCGCTCCGGGATCCAACCCTGGGAGACCGTATCAAAGATACCATAGAACACTATTTCACCAACAATTATAATGGGGAGGTGTCCCACAGAAGCCTTTGGGATGTGGCTAAAGTGATTCTATGGAAACTTATCTTCCACACAATTTTATTTGTGCAAGCGGCCAAGCCCAAATATCCCAAGTTGAGGTACAAGACAGGAAAGGGGTCACACTCAAAACTTTGTGGGATCTCCACAAGCTCCAGGGAGAGCTGGAGCAGATACTGATGAAGGAGGCAGCTAGGAAATTACTCTATGTCACCCAAACCTACTACACGCGGGGGTTATAAAGCAGATAGACTCTTGGCCTATAAATCACACTTGCAAATGCGACACGTAATTATGTTAAAGAGATCAGAGATGAGGAGGGACAGCTGCATCGGGAGACAGCAGAGGTCCTCACCTTTTTCCAGCACTTCTCTACAGCTCTATATCAGGCCCAGATCTTAGATGAACAGCTCCAAGAGGAATATCTCCGCATCTATGAGCCTCCAAACAGAGAGGCTGAGTTGGAGAAGAATATCATGGCGGACGAGGTCCGAACTGTAATTAACAACCTCCTATCCAGCAAAGGTCTGGGCTCAGATGGGTTTCCTGCCACCTTCTATAAAACCTATGCTTTCCAACTGACCAGCCCCTAACAAAGGTTCATAATAATTTTTTTAACATCGAGGATAGTTCACGATACAATGCTGGGGTCCCACCTTACCTTTCTTCTAAACCCTGTCAAGACTCCGTTGCTATGCTCCTCCTATAGGCCAATCGCGCTACTAAATAGCGATGTGAAACATTTTTAATCGATCCCAGTGGCCCGCCTTCAGCCTATTTGGCCGACGCTTATTGCCCCTCAACATTCGCAATACGCAGGCTAACAACAATACGAGGTTCACGGGCTCCTGGAAGTGGCGGAGCAGTGGCACCAGTCGATGGCCCTGCTATCATTAGACACCAAGAAGGCATTCGTTAGAGTAGATTGGGCATATTCATTGAAGGCGTTGGATGGAGTTCACCTGGGCCCTAAGGTGAAAGCTTTTAGCCAGGCAAAGTTCAAAAAGCCGTTTGCAAAGCTCAAAATTAACTGTGCCTTCATGCTGACATCCCCCTGACTGGAGGCAGCGGTGCCCATTGTCCCCTCCCTCGTTTTCACTTTGACTATGGAACCCCTGGTTGCCAAAATCGAGGATAAATCCTCAATTCATGGCATGATGGTGGCTGACAAAGACCACAAACGGGCACAATTTGCCAATGATAACCTTTGATTAGCTGCTGCCCCCCCCAAACCAGCATTCTGGCACTGCTGGAGGAACTCAACCACTTTGCAAAGGTATTAGGGTTTAAAATGTAACTACTCCAAATCAAGACAAATGGGGGTAGCAGACTTACAGGGTGCCCTTCGAGATCCCATTGACAGGGTGGATTCACTGGCCCACATTGACCATCACATGTTTAGGGAACCACCTTCCGACCCTCACAAGCACCCTGTATGATAGCACTACTGCCCCATTGATCACAGCTTTTCAAGGATCCTGATAGGTGGAGCAAATTAGAGAGATCCTGGCTGAGATGGCTGAATAGCCTCAAAATTAATTTCTTGCCCCGGCTCCTCTATGTGCTCCAGACTCTACCTGTGGCAATCCCTAAATCAACCCAAACACTAATTTTAACCAAAATGTTAATTTTTGTACTGGAGGGCAAATCTCTGAGGGTGGCAATCAATCAATCACAGAAATTTATAGAGCGCGCTACTTACCCGTTAGGGTTCCAAGGCGCTGGGGGTGGGGGGGGACTGCTACTGCTCGAAGAGCCAGGTCTTGAGGAGTCTTCTGAAGGCGAGTAGGTCTTGAGTCTGTCGGAGGTAGGTAGGGAGCGTGTTCCAGGTCTTGGCGGCGAGGTAGGTGAAGGATCTGCCGCCGGAGGAGGCTCGTTGGATGCGGGGGACTGTGGCGAGGGCGAGGCTCGCGGATCGTAGTTGGCGGGTCGGGGTGTAGAAGTTGAGTCTGTCGTTGAGGTTGGAGGGGCCGGCGTTGTGGAGTGTTTTGTGTGCGTGGGTGAGGAGCTTGAAGGTGACCCTTTTGTTGACGGGGAGCCAGTGGAGTCCTTTGAGGTGAGGGGTGATGTGGCTGTGGCGGGGTGCGTTGGTGATGAGTCGGGCTGAGGCGTTTTGGATGCGTTGGAGTCGCTGTAGGTGTTTCACTGGGATTCCTGCATAGAGTGCGTTGCCGTTGTCCAGTCTGCTGCTGACGAGGGCGTGGGTCACTGTCTTCCTGGTGTCGGTCGGGATCCACTTGTAGATCCTGCGGAGGGTGCAGAGGGTGTTGTAGCAGGAGGAGGTGACGGCGCTGACTTGTCTGTTCATGGAGAGTGCGGAGTCGAGGATGAATCCCAAGTTGCGGGAGTGGTCGGTGGGCGTCGGGGGGGGTTCCGAGGGTCGTGGGCCACCACGAGTCGTTCCAGGCGGAGGGGGATGTCCCGAGGATGAGGATTTCTGTCTTGTCGGTGTTGAGCTTCAGGCGGCTATTTATCATCCAGTCGGTGACTGCTTTCATTCCCTCGTGGAGGTTGGCTTTGGCGGTGGCAGGGTCGTTGGTGAGGGAGAGGATGAGCTGGGTGTCATCGGCGTAGGTGATGATGTTGAGGTCGAAACGGCGGGCCACTTGTGCGAGGGGAGCCATGTAAATGTTGAACAGCGTGGGGCTCAGGGAGGAGCCCTGGGGGACGCCGCAGATGATGTTGTTGGCTTCTGATCGGAAGGATGGGAGGCGTACGGTCTGTGTTCTGACGGAGAGGAAGGATGAGGTCCAGGCTAGGGCTTTTTCCTGGATTCCGGCTTCTTGGAGGCATGACAGTAGGGTGCGGTGGCAGACTGTGTCGAAGGCCGCGGAGAGGTCTAGGAGAATGAGGGCGGAGGTCTCGCCGCGGTCGAGTTGGCGTCTGATGTCATCTGTTGCGGCAATGAGGGCGGTCTCGGTGCTGTGGTTGCGTCTAAATCCGGTTTGTGAGGAGTCGAGGACGTTGTTGTCTTCGATATGGCGTGTCAGCTGAAGGTTGACGATCTTTTCTGCGACTTTAGCTGGGTAGGGGAGGAGGGAGATGGGGCGGAAATTCTTGAGGTCCTTGGGGTCGGCTTTTGGTTTCTAGAGAAGGGCGTTGATGTCTGCGTGCTTCCAGCTTTCTGGGAAGGTGCCTGTTTCGAAGGAGGCGTTGATGATCTTGCAGAGTTGGGGCGCGATGATAGAGACAGCTTTGTTGAAGACGTGGTGGGGGCAGGGGTCAGTCGGTGATCCGGAGTGGATGGAGTTCATGATTTTGCGTGTTGCGTCGTCGTCGATGTTGGACCAGGCGGTGATGGGGTTGGTGATGCTAGGGTACGAGGTGGTGACGGAGGTGGGTGAGTTAGGGGTGTTGAAGCTGCTATGGATGTCGGCGATCTTGCTGTGGAAAAAGGCGGCGAGGGAGTCGCAAAGTTCCTGAGATGGCGGGATGTCGTTGACGTTGGTGCTGGGGGTGGATAGTTCCTTCACGATGCAGAAAATCTCTTTGCTGTCATGTGCGTTGTTGTCTAGGCGGTCTTTGAAGGAGGACCTCTTGGTGGTCCTGATGAGGTGGTGGTGTCGGCGGGTTGCGTCTTTGAGGACAGCGTGATTGTCCGGTGTGCGGTCTTGGAACCATTTCTTTTCCAGTTTCCTGCAGGCGCGTTTGGAGGCCAGGAGTTCGTCGGTGAACCAGGAGGCTTTGTTGCTGGTGGGGTTGTTGGGGGGTTTCTTCAGTGGGGCGAGGATGTTGGCGCAGTTGTTGATCCATTGACTGAAGTTGCAGGCAGCGGTGTCTGGGTCGGTGGGCTCGTTTGGTGGGTTCTGGGAGAGGGTGCTGAGAAGTTGTTCTTTGGTGACTTTGCCCCAGTTGCGGCGGGGGAGTTGGCGTCTGTGGTGGTGTGCAGTGGTTTTGTTGTAGGTGAAGTGGACGCTGGTGGAGAAGATGGCGTCCAGTGTGTGTCCGGCGGCGTGGGTTGTCGACGTGACAAGTTGTCTGAGTCCGAGGTTTGCGAGGTTGTTGATCAACGTGGTGGAGTTGTGGTCGTTGTTGTTCTCGAGGTGAAAGTTGAGGTCCCCGAGGAGTATGTAGTCCGTGGAGGCGAGTGCATGGGTGCTTGCGAGGTCAGCGATGGAGTCGCAGAACTGGGCCCGTGGTCCGGTGGCCCTGTAGACGAGCGTTCCTCTGAGGGTGGTGTTGGGGTCGGTGTGGATCCGGAAGTGTAGAAGCTCTGCGGTGTTGAAATGGTCGTCGGTGTGGGTGGTGATCTTGAGGGAGGATTTGTGGACGATGGCGAGTCCTCCTCCGTAGCCGTTGGTGCGGTCCCTGCGGGAGATCTTGTATCCGTCTGGGATGGCGATGGCGATGTCTGGCGTGGATGATTCGTTCCACCATGTCTCTGTCAGGAAGGCTACGTCCGGGCCGGTGCTGTCGAGCAGGTCCCAGAGTTCTACGCCGTGTTTGCGTGCGGAGCGGGTGTTGAGGAGTATGCAGCGGAGGAGGTTCAGTCTGGCGGTTGTTGGTTTGGAGGTTCGGTCGCAGGAGAAGTGGCAGGTGCGGCAGGCGAATGGTCCGTGTGTGTGCTTTGGTGCGGCTAGGTAGCAGTGTTGGTTTTGGTTTCGGCCGTTGTTGAGTGCGTGGAGGGCGGTAGCGTCGTAGCTGAGCCTGGGCGGGGTGTGGAGCTGGGGGCGGAAGGGGGGCGGGGCCGAAGAGGTGAGAAAAACGGGCGAGGGAGCGGCGAGTGAGGAGGGGGGTTGGAAATAGCACTGGGTAGCTAGAGGGGAGGGGGAGGTGGGAGGGCATGGGGTGTAGAGAAGGGGAGAAAAATCAGGGAAGCGGGCGGATGGCGATGGATTGGGGGTGGGGGGTCAGAGGAGGAGGGAGACGCGCAGGAGAAAGAGCGGGATCGAGCGCACAGAAAAGGCAATAGCAAAAGAGTCACTACTGGGCAATACAGCTACAGAATACAGATACTAACGAACACAGTGGGCACAATAGGGACAACAACAACAGCAACACAACAGAGACAGAAACGAAGAGATAAACGAGGAGAATACAGAGACACGACAGAAGCAAACCTTACTGCCCACCACTGGGCCACCAGGGATGAGGCGCAGGCGGGGGCCTGCGGGTGGAGGAGGGCCTCGAACACGGGGAGCAGCGGCAGTCAGGGAACAGGGCACCTGCAGGGTGCCCTGCGCGGCGGGGGGAGCGTCCTGTCCTGACAACGAGGTCAGAGAACGCACCCTCGGAGCGCAGCGACCTGCATTAAGAGGGGGTAGAGGGAGGGAGGAGGAGCTGGGGGCGGGAGGGGGGCGGGGCCGAAGCGGCGAGAAAAACGGGCGAGGGAGCGGCGAGTGAGGAGGGGGGTTGGAAATAGCACTGGGTAGCTAGAGGGGAGGGGGAGGTGCAGGGCAGGGGGTGTAGAGAAGGGGAAAAAAATCAGGGAAGTGGGCGGATGGCGATGGATTGGGGGTGGGGGGGGGTCAGAGGAGGAGGGAGACGCGCAGGGGAAAGAGCGGGATCGAGCGCACAGAAAAGGCAATAGAAAAAGAGTCACTACTGGGCAATACAGCTACAGAGTACAGATACTAACGAAAACAGTGGGCACAATAGGGACAACAACAACAGCAACACAACAGAGACAGAAACGAAGAGACAAACGAGGAGAATACAGAGACACGACAGAAGCAAACCTTACTGCCCACCACTGGGACACCAGGGATGAGGCGCAGGCGGGGGCCTGCGGGTGGAGGAGGGCCTCGAACACGGGCAGCAGCGGCAGTCAGGGAACAGGGCACCTGCAGGGTGCGCTGCGCGGCGGGGGAAGTGTCCTGTCCTGACAACGAGGTCAGAGAACACACCCTCGGAGCGCAGCGACCTGCATTAAGAGGGGGTGGAGGGAGGGAGGAGGAGCTGGGGCGGGAGGGGGCGGGGCCGAAGCGGCGAGAAAAACGGGCGAGGGAGCGGCGAGTGAGGAGGGGGGTTGGAAATAGCACTGGGTAGCTAGAGGGGAGGGGGAGGTGGGAGGGCAGGGGGTGTAGAGAAGGGGAAAAAAATCAGGGAAGCGGGCGGATGGCGATGGATTAGGGGTGGGGGGGGTCAGAGGAGGAGGGAGACGCGCAGGGGAAAGAGCGGGATCGAGCGCACAGAAAAGGCAATAGCAAAAGAGTCACTACTGGGCAATACAGCTACAGAGTACAGATACTAACGAACACAGTGGTTTTCCTGACATAACTGCATACATGCCAGTGGTCCCGCTCTGTCCTTCCCTTCTCTGGAACCGTGACCTGAGGGTAAGCCGCGGGGTAGGTGGAACAAGCCTTTCCCATGATCCACCTGGGCAGACTCTACACCGGGTGGGGAGAAATCTGGCTTGTAGAGCCATGCAGGGAGAGGAATCACCCGTTAAGTCCCTATTTACTAATAATGTTTGCCATAAAGGCATCTCGTGGCTATACCCTCATATTCCCTCTCTCATCCTCATTAAAAAACAAGCATAAATAAATCAGTTGGAGAGGGAATTGGACACTGAGATTTCCAAGGTGTCATTAGGGGCTGTATGGCAGAGGGCTTCCAAGTAATCTATTTGCCTTTGCTACATGGAGAATGCCTACAAATTGCTGACTCACTGGTAACTCACCAGTGTGGTTCCATAGGATGTTTGGGGGTTCAGAGTAGTGCTGGAAGGGGTGCTGAAATAGAGGTACCTTCCTTCATATATGGTGACTTGCCCGCAGATCCAGGCATTTGTGGATGTAGTCCTACTTAGGATACACTCTGTTACCAGTGTTTCATTACCTTGCTACCCATGACTGATCCTCCAAAGGGACCCAGGAGAAGGCCGCCTATACCCCACAACGACTCCTGAGGGGCGGCTGTTCTCCCACCTCTCCCATTAGACAGAGATGGTGTCTAATGGCCCAGATGTGGAATCTACCCCAGGCACCCTCGCTCGACATGTCGTGGGGGAATGTATGAACTGTTTATGCCATGGAAAAACTCACTGCTATTGTTCGTGTCAGGGTCTCAACACTTGATGTAAAATTATACTCTTTATTCCACTTACATGAAGCGACCACAGAATGCTGGGGAGATACAGCTGACAACGTCCAAAACCTTGAGGGTATCCAGTGTTTGTGATATGGCTTCCTTTGAAACGGAGAGCAAGTCGCCTCCCGTTGCATGATCGGACTTTTCGCTTACACATGCCTATACATTCCACGAAGCAGTGCTTAATTTGTGCTTGTTGTTTCCGGTGCTGAGCACCGGCACTTATTTTTGAGGGCCGGGGCTTATTCTTCTGCCTCAACCATTTGCTGCTGCGAGCAAAAGACACATATGGGAAAGACGGATGAAGAGAAAAACGAAAAAGCGTCACAAAGGTAGAAAGCAGAAAGCGGCAAGAGTGAGCTGAGGGGGCAGAGAGTGGCTGTAAATGGATTGCAGAGGCCCTAGGTGGCTTCAGGATTACGCCGCCTCAGTATTCCGTGTTCGCACATTTAAATACAGCAGCTGCGTGTTTAAGAGGAGGGCATTGAGCACCCGCACCTTTTTTAATACAAATTAAGCACTGCCACAAAGTAAGAGATGGAGGCTCTGTCTGGGTGGGTTTTGAGTGTGGACACGGGGTTAACAATGCAGGTGCGATGGACTGCGTGCTTTTATGGTGTCAACTGTAACTCGCTATACGTTTACAGGTATGCCAATGCCATAATGTGTGGCTTGTTTGTGAAACAAACGTGCTTGCACAGGGATCGGAATTACAAGATGTCTGGTGATTTTCACACCCTCGCAGTTTGCTCCAGACACATTCTGTCATGTCAAAGCTACCAAAATGTATCAGGGGAGGAAGGCTTGGAAAAAAAGTGAAAGCATGCGGACTTTGGTGTGTTATCCGATTCTCCTGTTATGCAACATTTTCCATGTAAAAACTCAGAATTGGAGCTATGTACTCACCGTAGGGTAATGGTGATAACCACATGTGGTAAATACCCCACCCTATCTTACCAAACAGCTAATGAGGGCTAAGAGATCAAGAGAAGAAGAAGAGTGGGTAGATACAGGATTGTTGACACGGGGTGAAAGTGACATGTGAAAGAACATAGAGATAAACAGAATTGTAACAGGGAAGCAAGAACCTAGAGGGAGGGTGGGGGAGAGAGAAAGGTATTAAGCAGCTCGATAAAGATGAATGCAAGGATACCAGGAAGAATGAGGGTAAGTACAAGAGAATGACAAGAAGGGACAGAAGGAAGGGGAGAGTGGTGCGGGATAAATTAAACAGAGGTGAAGGGCTTGAAACAGCGCTGAATACAAACATCAATGCAGACCGGAGAGAGGGCAATGGGAAAGTGAAGAGCGAGAAGACAGATTGGAAGGTATTAGGATACAGAGGCTGTGAGGAAGTTTGCGAGGAAGGATGTAGAGAATTGGGAAGAATAGGGAAGAGAATGGCAAATGAAGAGATATTGGGACAGCAGTGCTTAATTTCTGCTTTTTGTTTCCGGTGCTGAGCATCGGCTCTTTCAGGACCTGGGCTTATTCTTCAGCCTCAAGCATTTGCTGCAAGCAAAAGACACCTATTGGAAAGACAGAGGAAGGAAAAAACGAAAAAGCATCAAAAAGGGAGAAAGCAGAAAGCTGCAAGAGTGAGCGAAGGGGCAGGGAGTGGCTGTAAATGGATTAAAGAGGCCCGAGATGACTTCAGGATTAAGCTGCTTCAGTATTCCGTGTTCACATATTTAAATACAGCTGCGTGTTTCAGAGGAGAGCTTTGGGCACCGGCACCTTTTTATTTACAAATTAAGCACTAGGAGACAGGAGACCGGGGAGAGAGGGGACTGTGAGGACTGTAACCATCACTTTAGAATGGTGAGATGAATGGAGAAATAAATAAATAGAAGGAAAGTAGGAGGAGATGTGGAGTAATGGTCAAAGCAGCCAACTTTGAAACTGGGGAACCAGATTTGAGTCCTGTGTTGGTTCAACATACTGCAATCCAGGAGAAATCACCTAATCTCACTCTGTTAAAACATGAATCTGACCTTGTGTAACGTAATTCTGTGCTTATGTAAAATTCTCTAATGTTTGCCCTAAAAACAAAAAACAAAAAAAAGAATGAAAGGTGATATGATATGGAAAACATGGAGAACCAGACCTCTTCATTTGCACAGGATAATTAAAAGCTGAAGAGGGGGTAGGATCATTAATAGGGGATCATTGTGAAGCATGTGCAGTGATGCTCAAGGGTGTGCAAGACCAATTGCACCCCAATTACAGGCCTGTTTCTTACCATGTAAATATTGGAATATTAAGGCCCAATACCCTTGCCTGCTTTAGGGCCAATGGCAGCTGTGCTACAGAAATACCCTCTCCACTACACCTTCTCTGCGCAGAGCTTCAGTCAGTTGACGTTATTATTGCGATGCAATTAAAGTTGGTTGGTGTAAATATCTACTGACATCGATATTCACATGTCCAGTGGTGTCCGATGTACACCGTGAAACATGGATGCCGCACACTAATTGTATTGAGGGAGGTAACTTTGAAAGAATATGAGGCTGAATGTTCTGGAGCAGGTTTATTTACTTTTGTTGCAAAGCAGCACAACACCCAAAAGATGCTCCAGTGCATTGTGAAAGAGGAGAAAGCAGTGCAAAGACATATTTATTAAAAATGGTCTGCTGCTCCTGTCTTCCCCTGTGCTGCTGTTAAAGGCTGCCTTGAGTGACACATAACATTTGCACTATGGTGCAGAGGTGTGTGCCTAGAGTCTAGCATAGCATTCGTTATGGAAGCATACTTTCCAGTACAAAATCATATGTGTAGGAATAAGCCACTGTTGGCATGGTTACCCACTCACTTTTTGCCTAGTGTTGATGCCAGCTTTGATTGGAAGTGTGCTGGGACCCTGCTAACCAGGGCTCAGCACCAGTGTTCTTTCCCAAAACCGTACCTTTGTTTACCCAATTCGCACAGCCCTGGCACACAGTTAAGACCCTTGTAAAAGGTACACCTGGTACCAAGGGCCCAGTGGCCAGGGAAGGTCCCTAAAGGGCTGCAGCATGTATTATGCCACCCTAAGGGACCCCCCACTCAGTACATGCACACTGCCTTGCAGCTTGTGTGTGGTAGTGGGGAGGAAAGACGAAGTCGACATGGCACTCCCCTCAGAGTGCAATGCCTACCAACCACTGCCTCTGGCATAGGTCAGTCACCCCTCTATCAGGCCTTTCAGCCCTAAGGCAGGGTGCACTATACCACGAGTGAGGGCATAGCTGCATGAGCACTATGCCCCTACAGTGTCTAAGTCAATTCTTAGACAATGTAAGAGCATGGTAGCCATACTGAGTATATGGTCTGGGAATTCGTCATTATGAATTCCACAGCAACATTATGGCTACACTGAATACTGGGAAGTTTGGTATCAAACTTCTCAGCACAATAAACCCCACTGATGCCAGTGTGGGATTTATTGCAAAATGCATACAGAGGGCATTTTAAAGATGCCCCCTGTATGTCAGCCAGCTTGGTAGTGCAGGACTGACCGGTCTCTGCCAGCCCGCCACATCCAGATGGGTTTCTGACCTCATGGGGTGAGTGCCTCGGTGGTCAGAAACAAAGCCTGTCCTGGGTGGAGGTGCTTCACATCTCCCCCTGCAGGAACTGTAACACCTGGGTGTGAGCCTCAAAGGCTCAAGTCTGGTGTTACTGCACCACAGGGCACTCCAGCTAGTGGGGATGCCCCCCCCCGGACAAGCCCCCACTTTTGGTGGCAAGTCCAGAGGGATAATGAGAAAAACAAGGAGGAGTCACCCCCTCAGCCAGGACCACCCCTAAGGTGTCCAGAGCTGAAGTGACCCCCTCCTTGAGAAATCCTCCATCTTGCTTTGGAGGAGTAGGGCCAATAGGGATAGGGATGTGCCTTCCTCCCCAGAGGGAGTAGGCACAAGGAGGGTGTAGCCAACCTCAGGGACAGTAGCCATTGGCTACTGCACCCTGACCCTAACACACCCATAAATTTAGTATTTAGGGGCGACCCTGAACCCAGCTCTTCAGATTCCTGATGACCTCACGAAAGAAGAAGGACCGCTGAGCTGAAAACCTCACAGAGAAGAGAAGGAGACAACAACTGACTCGGTCCCAGCCCTACCGGCCCGTCTCCTACTTAAAAAAGCTGCAAAAGAAGAAACCCGTTCTGCAGGAACAGCAACCCCTGAAAAGCCTCCAGGGGACTGCCTGCATCACCGAGGACTAAGAAACTCCTGTGGACAGCGGACCTGTCCAACAAGAAGAAAAAGAAAACCATCTTAAAGGGACTTCCACCTCACTCCAGAAGCGTGAGTCCAAACTACTCTGCACCCGACACCCCTGGCCTGTGTCCAGAGGAACCAACCAGCCAGAGAGGCCCCCAGGCGATCCCGACCAAGTGTCCAGCCTGGGCTGACTTCCTCACCCCTCTACGACGACGCCTGCAGAGGGAATCCCAAGGATCCCCCGACCGCGACTGCCCGGGACGAGGATAACCAATGCCTGGAGAAGCACTACACCCGCAGCCCCCAGAGAAACCAACCACTGGTGCATAAGTGACCAGCAGGCGGCCCTCCTCCCTGCCCACTCAGTGGATTGTCCGAGAAGTCCCCCTGTGCCTTGCCTGCAGCACCTAAGTGACCCCGGGGTCCGCCCATTAAGTCCTATTGGGCACCCGACACCCTGTTTGCACCCCGCACCCGGCCACCCCAGTGCCGCTGAGGGTGCATGTTTGGTGCCTACTTGAGGCCCCCAGTGCTCCTCTGAACACCTCTGGTCTGCCCTCCGACAACGGGCGTATTTACCTGCAAGCAGACCGGAACCGGAGTACCTCCTGTCTCCATAGGTGCCCATGTTATTTTGGCTCCTGTTTGACCTCTGCACCTAACCAGCCCTGTGTTGCTTGTGTTCGGTGTTTGGGAGTATCTAGAACCCCCAACGGTGGGCTACCTATTCTCCAGAGACTGAACCCATAAGTTTGTTACTTACCTCAAAAACTGTACTTTACTTACCTCCACCAGGAACTATTGAAAATTGCAGTGTCCACTTTTAAAATAGCTTTTTGCCATTTTATGGAAAACTGTGTACATTGTAGATTCCATTCAAAGTTCTAAGATTTACTATGCAAAGTACCTTTCATTTAATGTACTTACCTACTAAATGAATCTTGTGGTTCTAGAAATAAATTAGAAATAATATTTTTCTATATAAAAACCTATTGGTCTGGAGTTACGTCATTGAGTGTGTGTTTTCACGTATTGGTTGTGTGTGTACAACAAATGCTTAACACTACCCTCTGAGAAGCCTAACTGCTCGACCACACTACCACAAATAGAGCATTAATATTATCTATTATTGCCTCTGACAAGCCTCTTTTGGAACCCCTGAATCTGT
Organism: Pleurodeles waltl; assembly: GCF_031143425.1. Classification (NCBI taxonomy): domain Eukaryota; kingdom Metazoa; phylum Chordata; class Amphibia; order Caudata; family Salamandridae; genus Pleurodeles; species Pleurodeles waltl. Next base: position 1,003,559,528 of record NC_090449.1, on the reverse strand, counting down.
GCACACTATATCTCATCTTGATATAGTACAAACAGAGCCATCTTCCTTCAATATGCCTATACAAATTGCCAAGCATTCCACATATTGTGTATGTGCTATATGATGCAGCACACATAAAATGGGGGTCATTATGAACACAGCGGAATTCCCCGCTGAGTTCATGCTGGCGGTCTAAACATAGACTGCCACCCCCTTGACACCCCGCTGGCCATATAAAAACATTCCACTGGGCCGGCGGGATGCTGGGCCAGTACATTGCCGTCGGCTCCAATGTCGTAGTGCAGCAGCACCCGTCGTGCAGATCACTGCCCGTAAATCGGGCAATGACCTGTGCAACGGGGCTGTGCACGGGGGGCCCTGCACTGCCCATGCCAAGTGCATGGGCAGTGCAGCTGCCCTTCCGCCAGCCTTTTCCTGGCGGGGAAAACCGCCAGGGAAAGGCTGGAGGAACAAGGGTCGGATAGAGAAATCCGCCATCGTCAGGCTGCCTGTCGGCAGAAGCCTGGCGGTGGCGGAGGGCCACCTGTGGCGTTCTTCCCTTGTTGTTTATATGGCGGTCCACCCGCCGGCATGACGGTCTGGACCGCCATGTTCATAATGGGGCCCTATGTGTGGAATGTTTAGAGAAATGAAAACTTATCTTCTTATTGAAGCCTGATTCAAGGAGGTGTTAGTTTTTTAGGTAAAGCTTGGTCTGGCTATCTAAGTAAACTGGGCTTTGTATCAACCCAAGTAACACCCACGATACATCCCTTTGATGCAAAATGGCACAAAGCAGCGTAAAGTGCTATTTACACCAAGCAAGGGCACCTTTGCAGTGCAAAATACCTTAGCACTGAAAAGTAAACACCTTTGGAAGAGTTTGTGCTGCTTTAAGTCAATGCAGACTCTTGGTAATTCTTGCCCTGCATTCAGCAGAATATTTCTAGAAGGAGATTGACTTAAAAATGAAGCATTTGAAAGGTATATCCAGGGCCGAACTGGCCGTAGCGGACACCCAGTGTTTTCCCAGTGGCCTGGAAAGGCGGAGGCCGGGTTTGGAGCAGTGGGGCCAATTTTGTGACTGCGGGCCAGTTTTGCAGGAGTGCTGTGAACTCGGTCCCCAAAACAGCAGTAAGCACCCGCTTGCACACCCCCTATGAGGTCTTAAAACTGTGCGTGGTACTTTTGCACACACAGTTTTAAGACCTCATTGTGCGTGCAAAGGTACCCCCGTACCCCACCCCTGTGACTGGCCAGAAAAAGGTGCCAGGGCTGCTCTTCGTTCCCAGTCCGGCCGTGGTTTTATCTGTTTGTAACAGCTGATGAACCTCTAAAGTGGTGGGTTTAGGGCAAAACCCGCTACATCACAAAAAATTGCACCAAACAAATTCTGTGACCCTCTTCATAGGGATTTGTGCATGTTATCTCTCTAAAACTCATGGAGTGGATCAACGGAATTTGTACTATATTTTCTCAAATAAATTAGCTGAAAAGGAAACTATTATAGAGGCAGTTCTGCAGAGAAAGTCCTGATATTTTTTGATACTTCAAAGTTTGACATATTAGAAATCAAGGTTTGAGCCAGAATTTAGCCATCATAGGACTGTGTGCTCAAAGACAAAGTGCTCATTTATGTATCCTCCCCCGCTCGAGGCCACGCTATGTTAAATAGACCAGTGGTGCTCAATGCCAGTCAATCCATCTCTTTCACGACATGAAGCATCCCCTGCTATTCTTGCTTTATTCCTTTATGTGGGAATATGTGATGTATGCGGTAAAGTCAAATGCAGGCCGTCTCTGTAGGACCTTCCTTCACACCATGCTTTCTTTTTCTTGTCGCAGTGTGGGCAGGGGTCAGTGAAGCTCGCTCCTCCCATCACAGCCTGTGATTAGTGGCAAAGGATGGGGTAACTGCAATCTGAAGCAGGGTTATAGCACAAACTCCTGAGGCTGTAGATTTAAATATTACATGTGTCAGAATGCAAGTGGACACCTCAGTACCAAGACTCGTGACAGTGGGCAGAATAAATAAGTAGTCTGCTGGCAGAGGGATGTTTTTCCCCTGCTTTGATGCCAGCAGTGGGTCCTGGTTTTGAATGTCAGAGACAGGTTTTACCTTCAACATGCATTGAAGTGGAAGTTTATTTTTCCTGCTGATGCCTGGATCACCTGTCTGACTTGCCAGGGGCGTTTCCGGGAAACTTCTACCTAATGCTTGGCCTTAACAGCGCCGCTGAGCTGAAGAATTAAGGTTAGGCCTGAAAATAGTAAGATTGGGTAGGTGCTACATCAGGCTAGGAACTGCCATCCTCAAACTTTCCTTAGCATTTAATACGTAAATAATGGGTATTTGAAGAATATACAATACAATTTTATGGTAAGACCAGAGGCTCGTATTATGCATTTTCTTTTCTTGTTTATTAAATAGCAGCAGTCAAGAAAACAACAACTCCCAGAAGGCCAAACGAAAACCGGCCAATGGGAGATAAACAGTAGTTCGAAGAGTCCACCAATGACAGGGGACCAAACCCCTAAATACCTATCTTGACTGTGAACAGCCCTCTTTTCTTGCTGCTCACAGTCAAGATAATTATTTCACATTTCTGCTCGTTTTTGCTTTAGTTTACATATGTCATTAATATTGTGTCTGGTTTATATATTGTGTATTTCACAAGTGCACAATGTAGCTTTTCCTGCTTATTTATCTCTAGTCAGCTTGTAGCCGCATATTTCTATTTCAGCTCTTCACCACTTGTGCGCGCCTCAGGTACTTTCACCGGCATTCTAAACTGCAGTTTCTGTCAGCGCAACTTCATTCGTGTCAACGCTTGACAGAAATGGCGGTTTTCTGACCATTCTCCGTGATTGTGGGACATTCTTTACATATCTGCTTACTCACGTTTCGTTTTTCAGCCAGGTCCTGCCTTTTTTATCCACCCATAGATGGAGCCAAGTTAGTTCCTGCTACAGTCTAAGAGACTTTAACCCTTGCTTGTATTCTCTTCATATTATTACCTGTTTAATTAATTTTTCCATTGGAAATGGAGGGCTCTTTGGGCAAAAATGGCTTGGAGGAGGATGAAAAAATTAATGAACAACTAAGTGAGTTCATTCAATGTTCCGTGGAACAAGCTGTGTCAACTTCTATTAATAAATTATCCACAAATTTGGAAAATTCTATTTTAAGCTTGGTTTCAAACACGATTTTGGCCCAATCTGCGGGGGAAAGCAGAAAACACCCTATTTCAAAAAGTGTTTCTAAAAAGGCGTCGGTTAGTGAGGTTTCCTCACAAAAGGCAGAGGACGCGGCTCCTCACAAGACTCCTTCCAAGGAGGGTTCTACTATGTCACATTCTAAATCGTTTCTTAAGTGCGCTAAGAAATCCAAGCATCTTACTGCGCCTATTGTGATTTCCAGTATTTTAGATACTGATGATGATGGTACAGATTCCGTTTCTGACGTAAACGATTCAGATGATGACAACTTTGTATTTCCTCCTCCTCCAAAGAAGGCGAAGATTACGGCGCAAGAGGCTGGCCAACCTCCAGTCATATCAGATGCAGAAGGGGTTCCTATGTTCAACCCAAATTATATTCATCACCCGAATTCAACAGAATGGTTCCCGGCAGATCATGTGGGTGATTATGTGGCTTCTAGATTACGTACATCTCTAGACAAACAAACCAGAGCCAAACTCCGTTCTGAATGCCCTCGTCCTTCTTTATCATCCAAGATCACGGCCACCCCAGCTATTGACCCTTCCCTTATTACCTTTTTTACCAAATTCGGTAAGGATCCACGGAAAGGCATGGACAAAGCCTGGTCCACGTGTCAGAACAAGCTTTTAGATGTAGTGGGTCCTCTCACCCACGTTTTTGATTTGACTGAAGCTGCCCATCTGGACAATTGTCCCATTGATCCAGTGGACTTATCACTATGGGTTCAGAGATCCTTTTGCCTCCTAGGCAATGCCAATGCTGCAATTACCCATGAAAGAAGGAAAGGCCTCCTTCTTAAGTTGGATCCAAAGTTAGTCAATCTAGCTGTCAGACTCAGGCATCAAGGCGGAAGGGCTCCTTTTTGGGGATTCCTTTATCAAGGAACTGAGTAAATATGTTTCTACCTTTGCCTCATTGGACTAAGCCAAACAGTCCCTCAAAAAGATGTTTCACAGTCTGGTATTTGTCAGGGCCGGCAGCGGCAGGAACCGCTTTGCCGGACGCTCATACAACAACCAGGGTTCCCGTGGTGCCTTCAATGCCTCCTACTAGGACTACAAACCGCAATTGTATCCACAGAGAGGACGCGGTTTCCGCAACAGAGGCAGCCAAGCTTCCTGACTCGCAGCCCAAACCGGTAAGTATGTCTTCTGGCCATCCTATTATAGGGGGTCGTCTTTTGTTGTTTCTTCCAAAATGGCAGTCAATCACATCAAATCCATGGGTTCTAAACACTGTTCAAGGTTACAATATCGAACTCTACTCAGAGCCTATTCAGACTCGTTTTCCTCACCCTCCCAAGTTTTCACAGGAGATGACGTTGGCAATATCAGCGGAAATCCAAGCCTTACTTCAGAAACACGCCATCGTTTCCTGTCAGCTAGATCCCTCAGGCTTCATCAGTTCTATATTTCTAGTCCTGAAAAAGAACAAAATGTTGCTCCCAGTCATCAACCTAAAACATTTCAATCAATCTGTGTTTTACAGTCACTTCAAAATGGAGACTATTCTCCATCTCAGAGACTCTCTTCTTCAGGGCGATTGGATGGTTCGTTTGGATCTACAGGACGCCTACCTGTCAGTTCCTATGCATTCAGATTCCAGGAAATTCCTTCAGTTCGAATGGACAAATCAATTTATCATTTTTCTTCCCTACTTTTCGGTCTCTCTTCAGCTCCCTGGTGTTTCACAAAATTCATGAGGCCGTTCGTGGCCTTCCTTAGAGCACAGGGTATCAGGCTGATCATATATCTAGACGATATCCTCATTATGAACCAAAATCGTACTTCCCTTCAATTTCATCTTCTCTTGACCTCCAATCTTCTCACCGATCTAGGTTTCCTCATAAACAACGAAAAGTCTTCTCTGGTTCAGCGTATAGAGTTTTCAGGGATCCTCATAGATTCAGTGTCAGCTACTCTTCATCTTCCCCCCGCAAAAGTAAAGTCTATCAAGTCCGAAATTATTCGCACTCTACGCAAATCCCTCATATCCCTCAGATCTTTGGCAAGTAGGGCTTCTTTCGTCTTCCACCCAGGCAATATTTCGGGTCCTCTTCACTACAGAGCCCTTCAAAGACTCAAAATACATCATCTTCAGAGGGGTCTCGTTTATACAGATAAGGTGGTTCTAGATCTCGATTCACGCGCAGAGCTCCAATGGTGGATAGACCATCTAGATGCCTGGAATGGCAGGACCATATTTGCGTCAGCCCCAGATCAAGTATTAGAATCCGATGCAAGCCTCTCCGGTTGAGGAGCCCGGTGTGGTACAATCTTGACTGGGGGCACACGGTCTCTTCAGCAGTCACGGTTGCACATCAACTGTTTAGAGATGCTTGCCGGCTCCTTTGCGGTCAAAAGCCTGGCAAGAGATCGAGTTTGTTGTTCAGTTCTTCTCAGTCTAGGCGGAATACATTCCAGGCAATCCCAATACCGTAGCGGACTGGCATTCTCGTTTTCTCCAGAATTCCAGCGTCTGGAAACTTAATCCCGAAATTTTCCGGGCTATTTCTCGCAAATGGGGTCCATTCCAAAAAGACCTTTTTGCGTCACGTCCCAACAATCAGTTACCCCAATTCTTCAGTTGGCGCCCAGATCCGTTATCTCTAGCCTTCAATGCTTGTTCTCAGGATTGGTCTGCATCTCTGAATTACGCCATTCCCCCTTTCATTATGATAAACAGGCTCTTGGCTCACATCAGACGTCAACGAGCAGTTGTAGTACTCGTAGCCCCTTTCTGGCAATCCCAAGTATGGTTCCCGTCTCTTCTAGAATTAGCAATAGATTCCCCTTTTCTTCTTCCCTCCTTTCCGGACCTTCTCACCAATCCTCTCGGTCTTTCTCACAATTTGATTCTAGACACCCTGGGCATCAGGCACAAAAAAGGCCTATAGCTCAGCTTTATCCTTATGGCATAGCTGGTGCATGGGAAAAGGTATTAATTCCCTTTCAGCAGATGTAACTTTCATAGTTAATTTCTTGGCAGCTGAAGCTAGCAAAGGTAAGTCATACCATACTATTAATCTGTACAGATCGGGGATTTCTTTCCATCACCCCTACATCAACGGTAAGCCTGTTGGGGAACATCCTCTGGTTTGTCGACTATTGAAGGGAGTAAAATTTTCTAATCCTCCTTTGCCCAAATACAGTTCATTATGGGACATCAATGTTGTGCTTAATCTGTTTTTATCCTGGCCTGACAACGATATGCTTTCATTGAAAAAATTGTCTGCAAAGTTGGCTATGTTACTATGCTTAGTTTCATTTAAGCATCTTTCGGATGTTAGAGCTCTTGATATCACTGCTCATCATTTTACCCCTTCCGGAGTTTTATTTACTATTCACAGACGCAGAAAGACTAATTTGTCATCAGTTTTTTATCCTTATTTTCCTGACCATCCTAAGCTTTGTGTAGGTCAATGTTTAAAAATATATGAACAACAAACAGCCGATTTGAGATCTTCTTCTGCTTCCCAACTACTTATTTCCTTAAAAAAACCTTTCAAACCTGTTTCCTCTCCAACTCTATCCCGTTGGGTTAAATGGATTATGTCCTTAGCTGGTATTGACACTTCCGCTTTTGGCGCCCATTCCCCCAGACGTGCTATGGCTTCCATGGCTTTTTGGACTGGTTCCTGTTTGGAGGATATTCTCAAATCGGCTGATTGGTCTAATGACATTGTGTTTACATTGTTATTTATTACAAACCTGTACATCATGCTGCGTTAGATGTTATTAATTTGCTTTAACCTTGCATAATATGAGCCTCCGGTCTTGCCATAAAATGTAGATTTTCCTAGTAATTTATGATGGAAAGTCTTAATTTTTTTAAAGACACGGAGGCGAGTATTTTCCGGCATCAACAATTAATGGTATGATTGTTTTTTGCCTCCCTTCCAGCATCAACTACTCCTTCACAACCTTCATCATGATCACCATCCTTCAGCGGATCATTTTTTACCTCCATTGGTTTCTCTTCCTCATCTACACCGTCTCCATTCGGATGTCATCCTTTCCTCTTCTGAGATCCACTTATTGAACGTTTGTCAGGACTTTCTGGCTTTTGTTATGGCTTTTTGCATCATTTGTTCCATCCTACCTTTGTTTCATGCTGTTTGACCCACGCACAAGAAAAGAGGGCTGTTCACAGTCAAGATACGTATTTAGGGGTTTGGTGCCCTCTCATTGGTGGACTCTTCTAACTACTTTTTATCTCCCTTTGGACGGTTTTTGTTTGGCCTTCTGGGAGTTGTTTTCTTGACTGCTGCTATTTAATAAACAAGAAAAGAAAATGCATAATACTCGCCTTCGTGTCTCTAATAAAATTAAGACTTCCGTCATAAATTACTAGGAAAATCTACATTATTGTACACAACCAAGCTTTGGCAATTATTACATGTTTAAGTATCCCAATAAGGCACCATGGCCCAGATTTAAGAAAAGTTGTGCTTCATTATATGAAGCACCAGTTTTCTTGCGCACCATTGCACCCCCCTAAAGCCACCATGTGTGTGCCGTATTAATGATACGACACACCATGGCGCACGTTAGGATCAATAGCGTCATGATTTTTGACAGTATTGTGGTACTTTGCAGGATTAGCTCCAAAAAACTTGGCACTAATCCTGCAAAGTACATAGAGGCCCATTATAAACAATGGTATGCCTCTATTTAAGCCTGCACTGAGCAGGCGTTAAAATTGACTAGAAAAATGGCACAGTGGAATCTCACAGATTCCACAGCGTCATTTTTCTGAGCCTCCTAACAGAGGAACGCAGGCATAATGTGGCGTAAGGGTTTACAAAGTGGCACACTGCGTGCATTGCACCACTGTAAATGTGGCACGGCGTTTTTGCCACCTTAACAACACATTAGCGTAAAAAAATTACGCTAATGTAGCACAAGGTGGCACTAGGGCCTTCTTAAATCTGGCCCAATATTTTATTGTATTATGTCATGTTCCTAAGTGTGAGCCTGAGGTGCTAATTGACTATGACTGCAACATCTCAGCTTGCATACTAGAGTGAGCTGTTTTGTGATTTCCTGGTGAACTATGAAGCATAATGGCAGGCAGAGAATTACAACTCTGCTAACTTAAGTGAGGTGTATAGCCCCAACTAAAACCTACACTGAGGGAGAGACCACAGCCACTTGTGTGGGAATTGCATTCTGCTGGCTAGGCATTCACTCAGAGACAATTTAAGGCATGGACAAAGTGAGCAATTTCACAGGTGCCAAACATTTTATCGTCCCTGTGATTAGAGGCACACCGCTTGCCTCCCTTAGTCTGCAATGTCCTGTTTTCAGGCCTGCCACATAAATGTCGTGTTACCATAGATTGTTTTAAATTGCATTTTTGAGTAAAATATGAAGGTGTGATGGGTATCATAGCTTGGCAGAGAAGATTGTTCTTATATTTTGTAACCCTGCAAAATGTTCTCCAAAACGAGGCCAATGATGGGCAGTGTAATACAACACATACTGTCACTGGGTACCATAAAATAATAGCAACAACTGTTAATTACTGTGCTTAGAAACAGCAAAAATTGTGATATGAAGCTCTCATTGAATATATGTTATTTTTATTATTATTATTATCATTTATAAATGGGGATGGAAGTGCACAACTTATTCATGGCAATGTCTGTAGGGAACAATAATTTTTAAAATGAAGTGCTCCAACATGAGTCCCGCGGGAATATTACATTAGTATTACTTTGGTATTACTAATGCAGCGTTTCTGCGCCCCAAATTGCCAATACCGTGAATATCAGTAATTGTGGGAAGCTGAAACACCTCAGGATTTTGACTTTCACCTGAAATAGGACACTACTGTCAAAATTAGGAATACAGCACTCCATTCCTGAGGCAATTCCCAATTTCCCTACCTATTCATAGCCAAGACTTTCACCATCTTTCAGCTGGTGCTATGTCCAGGGCCAGGTTGTTAGGAATGAGGAATTCCCGCATTCCTTGTAATTCCCATTTCATCCAGAAACACTACACAGCGAAAGCGGCTTGCATAAGACCCGTGATGGGGCCTCAAACGCTAAACTACATATTACTGAATATAATGACCAGTAACATATGCATAGTGATAAACAGAAGTCAACCTATGGATCACATACTAGAGCTCTTTCTCCTACCTCGCCACCAAGATCTGGAACAACCTCCCCCCCCTCTACCTGCATACCACCCACACCATCCTCAACTGCAGGGGGAATCCCAAGACATGACTCTTTGACGAATAGCCACCAGTCGCAGTGACAACCCTCACCACCTGGACACCCCCCAGGGTGAGAAGCTGCGCTTTACAAATCTTGTGATTTATTGATTGAGAGTGGTGCATATTTCATGCAGTGTTTATTTACTATTGCTCTAAGGTCTTTTATTTCAGTGTATTAACATTATGAAAGCAGCAACTCATTCCTGCATTCGTTACTTTTCTACAGGTTTCTGCATTCTATGATACTAGTTAGAAAAAGCAGGTTTAATGCTTTGAGAAGTCTGTATACAAATGCAATACACATCTCTGGTGTTTTGTTTGCTTAAATGCTGTCACTAGATAGAGGGACACGTTCACAGCAGCTGTTATTCACCTATCCTGCGTGTTGATGAATAACAAAATTGCAGCTGTAACGTAACAGCAAGTGCCCTCTTGTACCAATGAATAGCATCATCAAAAGGAGTCCCCAGCTCAGCATGCATTAATAATCAAACATCCCTCATAAATATATCATGGAAATGCTATAATTGTGGCCCCAAACATTAACTTCACATTTTCAGTTTTTTCTCAGGTGAAAATTTTCTACTTTTGTGAAAATAAATAAAATTCTCCCAAAGTGAAGATTGTACATATTTTTTTTTATAAAAAACTTTTTCACCCTGAAACACCAGCTTTTAATTTTGAATAAATTCCCAAGTTAGAAACCACAATATCCTCTTATCAGCTTCATCAGGTACTCACATGTTCAGCTGGTCCACAAGGACAGAATATGCCACAGATGCCCATATATCACAATCTGCTACATCCTCGTTGGGAGCTTACCTCAGATGGCAAGTATTAGGAAGAAGAGGGTGCACTTAATGCTGGGCTGTGTGTCTCTAAATAGAAGTCATCATTCCCTGTGGTGGTGGTCACCTAGACGGGTGGTCGCTCCTTGACGGAGAAGGGCAATGCTTGGGCTGCAGAGTCCTGCAGTTGAGCTGGAAGAAAGGAGAATGACCAAGCCTTAAGAAGTACTCTTTCCAAGATGGTGGTCCTTCAGAGCTTGCTTCCAGAAGTTCCCATTTCTAAAAGAAGTTGCCGCTTTTCCTGTGATGCCAGTTCCTGCCTTAATAATGTGTAAATGAGACATTAATGAGTGATAGGTTTATCTCAGTTCATTCACTCCCTTATTTTTAGTCAAGTTTATCTGCCATTTGCTTGTATTTTGACCCTGATTTTTGCACTTTGCAGTGAGATTTCCCTTCAAATGTTCACCTGGAAAAACCATGCTTGTTTTTTTTCTCTTCTCTAACGTCAAGGGGAGCTTTGGCACACAACTTATCATTGTTTCTGTATAAGGCATTGGAAAAAATCCTGTTCTCATCCCCACTCTAACTCTCCTTCTGGCTATTCTGGTTAGTCCTTTCAGCATGAGATGCCCTAAAGGGCAACAGGGGAAAAGAGGAAATAATGGATGGGTTGATTTAATTAATTCTCAGTCAATGGTAATTATTCTGGGCCCCAATCCAGCCCATAATTTCTTTCCTGTCATAACACCTCATACAGGAACCAGTGCTATACAAATCAGTCTTAGTCCTGCTTCAGTAGGAACAGTCCAGCTAAAACTGCCAGGTCAGGTCACTTCTGACTGCAACCATAAGCAACTGAGGACCCCAGACTGGATTCAACTTGACTGGGCCTCATCAATAGGGTGCATAGTGAGCTGGAGACCAATGTCTGGGTACACCTGTGCACTTAGGACACCCACTGAGGAAATCAAAAAAGGTGATGGGTGGATTGCCTGAATTACTCTCAGCCAATGGTACTTACTCACATACCCACCATACCACCCTAACAGGAACCTGTCAAATGCAAATTAGCATTGGTCATGCTTCGAAAGGAATAGCTCAGTCCAAACTACCAAGCCAAATCCCTTCTCAACAAGGACACAAACAACCTCAGACCAGATTCAGACTACTTGGGCTTTGTCAATAGGGTTCAGCATGCGTCCTTTGGTACAGTGAGGACAGGACCGTATCTCAGTGTGCCTGCCACTCTTAGGAAATCACACTGAGCAAAACAACAAAGTGACGGGTGTATAGCTTGAATTCATTTCAGTCACTGATTATTGCTCTGGGCCACAATCTACTCTATTTTGTGTCTATCATACCATCTCTGACAGGATATAGTCATATTTGAATCAGCCTTGGTTGTGCTCCAGTCAGAACAATCCAGCTCACCTTTCCATGCCTGCTCATTCTGAACAGGATCCCAAGCAACTCAAAACTGGTATTCGCCTATTTGCTCCTTTTCATTTGGGTGCAATTTGAGTCTCATAGCACTAATGGATGACACCACACTTTATTAATGTGCTAGCATAGCGTAGTAACTCATGGAGGTCTGGATTAAACTTGAGGGAATACTTGATGGTTTTGTGCTGGCCTTGGTGGTCTTTAATAATTGACTTGTTATAGGTGGCTTCGGTCATGAATATGAGATGTCTGTGTGTAAAGAAGAGAAATGTCAGCTTCAGGATTGGGCTTTGTATTGTTTACTTTCTTCCTTTTTGCCAATTTGCTGTCAGTGAATTCTTGGGCACACCATAATGCAGGAAGTATTGATTCCATAGAGCATACTCATATGAGATGCAAGTGTCTATATTGGCTTTCGGAAAGAGATTGACTAATTTTCAGGCGCAGGTTGGTACTGTCTTTGGAAACAGTTTTATTTGTCATGGTGGTTATTTTGTGTTTGAGAGTTTTCAAGTTAAAGTCAATGAAGGGGCACTACTGTGGTTTAGTGGTTTTTGATTGACAGTGGTAGGTGATTGTGTCAGAGAGATACTGAGATGGCAACTTGATCTGACCAACACTGTGTCATTTGGAAGACTGCATGGTTGTCAAGTTGAGATGGACTATGTTGACTTTGATCCAGCTTGGTTCAATAGGTTGTTTGGTTTGCATGGTGTGTAATTAGATAAATAGTGTTTCCTTGAAAGTCTGGATGAAAGAATTGCCTGTGTGTTTAAAGCCCATGCGAATGATATTGCTGGATTAGATGATGAATGGGGTGCTAATGAGGCCTGTAATGAAGGTTTTGCTGACATCTGATCTGAAGATCGAGTGATGGGTGGTAGTCTGAGAGGCTGACAGGGAGAGGTGGCTGATGAGTTATTAGAGAGTTAGTAGTAAGGGCTTCTTAGAGAGTACATGACCAGGACAATTAAGAATGATTCCAAGTACATGGATATAGGTTACTTCTAACACTAATTATGTAAAATGTTCCAAAAGAGGGCCCCAAAATATCTCCGTGCACAGTTCCCCTAAAATACTTAAAATGGCTCTGCAGTCACAATGCAAGCACCTCATGGCAAAGTATATCAAAGTTTGCCCCGTCTCCCACACCTTTGCTGTCTTTCATGTGCATGTTGTGATGCTTGGGTAGGATGAAGACAGGTTTCAGATGGCAACATTGAGGAGCAAGGCTAAACGGAGCTGCAGTGCTACACCAAGACATCCCCCTATGGCAGCAATCTACCTGCACTGAAAGCATTTGTAACGCATCCCCCAATAGGTGGGATGTCCATAAGGAATAATTGTGTAGCAAGATAGATGACTTTGACGATGCACCTACTGCAGGGATCAGGATGTAAACCTTAGTTTTGATGCCTGAACCTAGGTGTCTTGACTCAGACTTGAATATGTTTAAAATCCAGAAAAAGAGTACAAATAAGTTGATTATTGTTTGTCTCTTACAAACTTTGTAAAGTTGTACACCCCTTAAGTACATGATTATTATGATTAATAGCAGTAGTTGTAGTATTGTTATAATAAATATTATCATCATTATCATTAAAAAATAATCACAATAATAATTGTCATACGATTGTGAACAATAATTATTTAAAATCTGTCTGTCTGAAGTGTTGCAGTGGATGTGCGAAATCCGACTTCAAAGTAATTCAGAGGAAACTGAGATTTTTCCCTTTGGGCTGTCAGTGGGGAAATTGGTTTCCTCTTCCTCCTGCACTGGCCGCAGTAGCTAAGAATTTGGGTGTCAAGTTTGATGACCAGCTTTCCTTTTAAACCCAAATCATGACTTTAGTTGGGACCTGTGTTGCTCTTCTTCAATCTTTAAAAGAGTTTCTTGATTTTCTTCCTTTAGCGACAGAAGATGGTGGTCCATGCGCTAGTTACCTACAGGTTGGATGATGCCAACATTCTTTATATGGGTCTCCCAGACAAATGAATAGGCAGACTCCAAATTATCAAAAAACTCATCAATGAGGCTTATCCTTGTCATTCCCTGGTGAGATTCTGTTTTGCACCATCTGAGAGACCTGCATTGGCTACCAGTCAAAACAATTATTTTGTTTAAGGTTCTCCTAATGATCTAGCGGATTGTTCAAAAATTGTCCTAATTAGATAATAGATAAGGTAGCACATTATCAGCAGACAGAATTCTTCAGTCTGCATCATTTCGTTTAGTCAGGATGCCTAAGTTCAATCGCATCAGACGGGGTGGACGGTCCCACTGTTCCAGCTGGCAAGGAATAGAACCTTCTCCCACTTGTGATGAGGTCCATTACTGAAGAGCCTGCATATAGGAAAGTCTATTTGCGTCTGGTTAGTATTCAGCAATGGGTTACATTGATCTACACTTCTAGCACCGCAACACTCTTGTGAGTAGCCACACGCTTTACAAGTTCATTCACTCATTCATTCATTCAATAATAAAAATATTCAACATAAAGCTGTTATAATAATAATGTTTTTATTAATCAATAATAATGAATGCATTATTGGCATTATTAGTAGTACTGATTGTATTATTATTACCATTATTAACAATAAGAATAAATAAAATAATAACAATAAAACCCCGTGCATGGATGAATAGTATGAGAGCATTGACAGGTGTGGTGAGGCTTAGGAAGCCGTGTACAAAGCGTGAAAATGTCCCCAGAAACATAATAAAGTATGGGACGGCTGCTGGGCCCGTGTTCATCCCATGGCTGCTATGATTGAATATTGAAACATTGTATCCGCTCACAGTAGGTGGATTCACCTCCTTGGGATTCTCTCTCCTATCTTTGCTGGAATGGCGCGATATGTTATCGGTATACAGCGATATATGTTTTCGGGATGAGTGTTGGTCTAATATAATATCAAAAGGAGTAAAAAACTAATAACAGTAAAAATTTGTATAAGATTATATATGTTTATTTATTTAGGTTTTGTGCTGCTGTTTTTCACTCTAGCATAAATAAATGATAAATTCCAAGTTCCTAGCTCCTATTAAAATGCATAAGCTCTGTTTTCTTGGCCTATATATGTTAGCTTTGTTGTTGCAGTATAACACTTTCTTGCATAAAGTCGAGTGATTTCGACCCCTGACCCTTCCCAGCAGCAGCCTTCAGTGTCCCTCAGAGATTTTCCTGAAAAACTCCCAACAAAGATAGCTTGGCAGGAAAAAACATGCAAACCGATTATAGACCTCACTTATTTTACAGAAATAAACACGAATTTGCTCCTGTTTCTCTTTTCTCGGCTCCTCATTAGCAGTTCCTAATGAACTCCCCGGGCTTTGGTTATCTCAACGGTCAAATGTGTACTTGTTGGTACCCTTGAGCACGGATTGTGCCCGAACCGAGCGCACATTTCCAATCAAATCCTTATAAGAAAAGCATGGAATGTCCCGGGGAGATTCCGCCACCATTTGCTTTCTATTGTTTTTAGAAATGTTACTGTTTAGCAATTAGTTAGTTTACTTAAGATGAAAAAACTGAATGCATGATTTACTTGTTGAAATCTTGCAGAAACATTTTTTTCAATCTAAAATAGCATATATGTGTTTTTACCAGCAAGTAACGTCTTTATGTATGTTTTGCTGCTCTTTGCAAAAAAATTCTCTCTTTCGGCCTCAAAAAGGAAATCATGTCATTGGGCCCGGATTTGTATCATACAAGTACAGAGAATCTCAGAAGTATCTGAGCAGCAGGCCCAAGGGCAATCCCATGGACGTCCTTTAGGGGTCGCAGCTGTGACCCCTGGCTTGCCCTTTGCGACCCCGGCACTGCCTTTGCGACCCCTGGCTTCAGAGGTGACAAATTCAGTGGCAGGAACACAATGGCAGTTGTTAAATGTGAACATGCCCTTCCACGGCAGCTGAGGTAAGCAAAAATGTTTTTAAATGTGCGTGCTTGCGGGTGACAGTGTGTTTATGTGAGAGAACGTGTGTAAGTATGTGTCTGTGAACGAAAGTGGAGGTCAAAGGGCACGTGATGTCACCTCCGCTACCCCTGGCATTTTGGTGAATCGACCAAGGGCAATCCCCCGACAACACGATTTGAATGGGACATTGTCCCACATATTTTTACATCCTTCAGTGGGGCCTGCCATTGGCATGCCTAAAATAAACCTGTATTCAGTGCTTAATTTGTGCTTGTTGTTTCCGGTGTTGAGCACCAGCACTTGTTATTGAGGGCCGGTGCTTATTCTTCTGCCTCAAGCATTTGCAGCGAGCAAAAGATACATTTGGGAAAGACAGAGGAAGAGAAAAACGAAAAAGCGTCACTGTGAGAGAAAGCAGAAAGCTGAAGGGGCAGGGAGTGGTTTTAAATGGATTGAAGAGGCCCGAGATGGCGTTAGGAGTACGCTGCCTCAGTATTCCGTGTTAAGTATTTTGTGTACGCACATTTAATTTCAGCAGCCGCGTGTTTAAGAGGAGGGCTTTGGGCACGGCACATTATTATTCACACACTAAGCACTGCCTGTATTCGTTTCGCTGTGTCGCGCAACAGCGACGTGAGTTGCATTTTAGGGTTGTATGTAGGGTGGTGATATAACGTGGAATGTATTAGCATGCTAGTTAATGTTGTTTTTCTATCAAAAATATTTCGAATAGTTGGTTGGTAATACTTTATTCTATTATGCATAAAATACTGAGAGTTATTGCTACACCTAGGCGCTATGCCCTTGCACCCGCATTGGCGCAACTAATTGTAACTGCTATATAATAATGTTAATACTATGTAGTACCATCTAATTCCTCATTTACTCTCAAAGTATGTACTGTGACTGAGATTGAATTTGCAAATTGACAAAAAAAGCAACAATAAACAGATTATAACAAGTTCAGAGATTCAAAGTCCATATTTGTTCCACTGCCCTCTCACTCATGTTCTAAAGCTGACAGGGTAACAGTCCACATGTTCACTGAAAGGGTGAATTGCTTTTTAAATGCAAATGAGAAAATATAAACGTTGGGTTGCTGCCAGTGTCTAATTTGTGGAACAATAAGTGCCGGTGGCCAAAGCTCTGCTCAGAAGCCCAAAGTTGCGCCGAATACCAAGTCCAAAAAGTCTACATTCCACCTTTGCTCTTGGGGAATAAATTCCGATGGCCACCACCGGCAACCACCAGCTCAATTTCAGTACTGGTTGTTCTGCATGGCTCCCTTTTAGAACAGTAGCGTAACGGAACTGGAAGGGGCCCCATGCACACAACATCTAGAGGGCACCCCCCTCAGACTCACTCAGGCCAGGTGCTGTGCTGACGGGCCCCCTGCAGCTCGAGCCCTGCCTTTGTTACACCCCTGTTATAGAACCTGTAGCACGAACATCAGATTCTAAGTTTAGTTATTCGTTGTTACTACATCAAAGACGCGTAAACAAAATGTACTTCCCTTGAAGTGATGTCACCAGGGGATGCACTCGCTCCACCAGCGCTTTTCCACCTCACCTTGGTCTCCAGAGAATCAAGTGTAGCAGCGGAGTGGTGGCTTGTGGACTCCCCTACCTATCTCTGGTGCCCACCGACCCAAGGGAGGTCGGAGAGTGCAGGCAGAGCTCAGAGTTCCCCAACCAACACATTCTCTTCCAGTACAGGTCAATATAGCCCTCGCTGGAATAGAATTCAAAGCTGTGCAGAGCTGGCTCTCAGAGAACCTTCAGACAGTGGTGAGGGAAGGTGGCATGATACCTATTGTAAGACTGGACGGAGGACTGAGGTAGGTTGGGCAATGTTGGGTATGGCTCCCTCAAGACTCCTCTACCTGTGCATAATTATTGAAAGCAGTGGCAGATAATTTGGGTGGGCCATACATAGCCTAACATTGCTGATGGATCCTTGATATCTGGATGCAGAAACAGCAGGACAAGGGTTCCGTGTTCACTGTGCCAATGGAACCATGCGACACTCGACTGAAGAGCCCGAATTCGGGTGAAACTGCTCTTGGGTTGCTTGTGTTCCAGTTCAGGGAGGAACTGGTCTCAGAGTTTGGGCTGTACTGTTCCTATTGGAGCAGAGTCGAGATTGATTTGGCTGGGTCCAAACTGAGGCGGTGTGGTTGGCAAACAAACAGTGGGTTGGAATGCTATCCTGAGTGATTTCCAGTAGTTAAACAGATTGCAAACTTTGCTCCCATCACCTTTTGTGTATTTGGGAGGTAAATATAGCCTTAAGCAAGGAAGCTGACCTCCAGACCTACAAGAAAACAATGCAGCTGCACACTTTACACTCTCCCTTTATGTGCAGGAACAGAGGGACAAAGGATCTGTCTGGAGCAGTGCTTAATTTGTGCTTGTTGTTTCCGGTGCTGAGCACCTGCACTTATTTTTGAGGGCCGGCGCTTATTCTTCTGCCTCAAGCATTATCTGCGAGCAAAAGACAATATGGGGAAGACAGAGAAAGGGAAAAAAACAAAAGCGTCAGAAAGGGTGAAAGTAGAAAGCTGCAGGTGTGAGCTGAAGGGGAAGGGAGTGGCTTTATATGGACTGAAGAGGCCCGAGATGGCTTCAGGATTACGCCGCCACAGTATTACGTGTTCACACATTTAATTGCAGCAGCCGCATGTTTAAGAGGAGGGCTTTGGGCACCGGCACATTTTTATTTACAAATTAAGCACTGGTCTGGAGGACTCTATATATCCTCAGATGACAAAGCAAATATCTGTTGGGTGCAATATCACAGTCCATCTAGCCTACCTAAAGCTTGGTGGCCAGCTGGATGGTGGAAAGCAGGTTGCTTGCCCCCGAAGGGGGCGGGGGGCATGAGGGCTGGGGAAGCAGTGCAGGCTGATGGACCTGGCGGAGCACAGTGGTCTCAGGTGAAGACTGTAAAAAAGGACAGTGCATCAAAGAAGATTGTGGAAGAAGTTAATTTCTTTACAACAGAAACGGACTTTGAACAGCATCTGTCCCAGATCCAAGCCTCAGTAGACTGCCACAACCCTGAACTCCCAAACATTCCTCATTACTTCACACAGTTCTACATTCTAGGTTCTACATTTGCTATAAAGATGCAAAACACCTTCTTCCATTAAAAAATAAATATATAAATAATAGAAAACAATAAAACAAAGCCTATATATTCTGAACACAAGATTGCATAATTATACTAGAATCTAATGAATTCTTGAAACTTGCTAGATGAGCCTCTAACACAACAACTGTCTCTTACATCACTGCATACAGAATTCACAATTGTCACAGGAATGCTGAACTCAGCAACTTTATCTCCTGTTAACACACCCTAGATTGTTGGATGACACACTTGTATTGTTGCTAACACATGTATTCTTAAATACCCATCCATCTGATGAAACATCCAAATTCACATTTCTTTCACCCATATCAGCATATTTTGTTTCCAAACTTCACCAAGTCTGGATATCTGCAAATGGGAACACTGCTTATGTTCCAAATGTTATTTCCATCACCCTCACACATCTTTCGAACACCTCCACAATCTCAACAGGGTCAGACCATCTAGGTAACTCCCTACCAGTGGACACCGGTTTCTTTATCCAAATCTCCAGGTCTAATCTTGTTCTTAGTAGGTTTACCCTTTCTTTGATCTACTGTCATATTAATTTTCTTTAGATCGTTTTCAATACTCTTCTTGATTCTCTTAAAATCAGCAACATTTTCCATCCCACAACCTTCTTTAAGCACTAAGGAGCCAGTTTAGACCCTGTCTTCCTTCCTCGAAGCAATTCAAAAGGAGGACAACCTGTTACCACACTGGGAGTTATCGTATAAGCCAACAAAAAAGCTTGCAAATCTTTCCTCCATGCTAGACCAATTTTAACAGCCAATTTCATTGACTCTCTCGCAATACAGTACATTGCTTTCCTTACTCAAAAGAAATGGAGCATTCCCCAACTCTTCTGTGAGCCTTACAGAAGAGGTATGTTGGTCAACATCCCATGCATTTCTTTTAGAAGACAACACATGGATTCATCTTTGGTAGCATAATTATCAATGAATTTAGAACAGAACTAATTGAAAACTAAGAACTATTGTAACTGTCCTTTTGTCTGGAGAAACGGGGCATTGACCACAGCTTGAACATGGTTCTGCTTAGGTTTGATTCTATCCGTTGCAATTTGATATCCGAGATGCTCGACCTCGCCACACCTGAAGATACATGGCAAGTTCTAATATGATCAGCTTCATTTCTACCAAACACTAGTATGCCATTCTGGAAGGCAACTGTGCTGGAAGTTCCTTCCAATGTGTCTTTCATTAAACGCTGGAAGACCGATGCAGCAGTAGCCAAACCAGAGGCATCCAACAAAATTAGAACATCCCCTCTCGTGTAACAAAAGCTGTAAGATGTTTAGATTCATCCTCCAAATCTATCTTGCGGTTTGCACTAGCCAGATCTAGTATAGATAATACGGGGGCTCCTGCCAAAGTAGATACTAGTTCATATAAATTAGGAAGAGGATCTCTGTCAATCCATAATTCATGGTTTGAAATTCACATGACACAGCTAAGGCTCTTAAAGCTGAAACATAATCTCCTATGGATTTATGCACCCAGAGAAATGCTATATTGGGAAACATGTCCAAACCCAAATATATTAGAATAGAGTGCAAATTGATAGATATATCAGTGCTGCTCGCATTAGATCATGGGTGCTGAGGTATGTGACCCCCCCAAGTGTGGAGGGTTGGATGGTGGAAAGAAGACAATGGATGGAGGATGAAATCAGCACGCTTTGATCCATGCTTTGAAGAACAAGAAAAATGAATGTGGTCCTGGCATGGGACACAGTGTAGATAAAGCTCTCCTGGGGAGAACAGCAGCCATCTAGAACATCACATGGGTACTTCACACAGGAAAGGCCTGTAGAGAGTGGCTTAAATTCAAGTTGTCTATACGGAATTAAACTGTGACTGAGGTAGGACATGGGGGTTCCCACACTTCTTTGTATGAACGATCGCCTGTAGATGGCGTGTTGTGTCGGCTCCAGTGACAGCGAACTCTGGAAGTGCTGCAATAACCAGGCCTGGCGGTGGCAGTGTGGACCGAAAACTGCTAGAGGGGAAATGTGGTACACAGCGCTTGTGCATTGCTTAGTCTAGAACGTTTTCTGGCACAGCTCTGTTTGTGAGGTTAACCAAGCTATAAATATTTGATTTGTCCGAGAACTGAATATTGAAAAAATGGGAGACATGATATAAACTGGTTTAAAATATCAATAATGAATAAAAAAAATGACCCTGAGGTATGGCACTTAATAACCAGAGGTGTTGTTCAATAAGGCATTAGTACTTGGAAATTGTGGCAAATGCGAAGTAAAGTACTCCAAATCGATAATAACAAGGTCAGCAAACACACTCTCACTCTCTTTCTTTAAACGCCTACAGGATGAGAAGACTTGATTTTGGGGGACATTAAATTTCCCAATGGACCAGTGACTCTGTAAACTAAGAGTTGGTCGCATGCCCTATCTTTAACGTGAGTGTTTGTCTTTCACATGCAATGTTTGTTCACTCATTTTATGCCGTAAACTAGGCACCTGTTCTTGAGCAATCTGACATTACGTTGGGAATCCCGTTGCAATATTGCATGCTTTTACCAAGATGCCCCAACGATTGCACATGTCTTTCCAACACAAGGACGCTATCTGGGTGAGGGGGGCATCTACCAGTTTAACATCTGTTGCAATGTTACGGCCCTGGTGTACTATTTATTCTGCAACCCTGCACGAAAAACAGTTGTATTGTACTGAATGACGTCACAGTCATTGCACCAAGTCAGGGTTACTTTGTGGTATGATGAAATACACATTTGGGGATACAAATGATAAATAGCTCTGCCCGATGGTGCTATAACCCTCCAAACTTTGTGAAATACAGAAGAGTACGGACTTACTGGAAAGTGAGGCGCTAGCAGGCGACCTAGTGAACCAGGAACAGCACACCACTGGTGGAAGGAAGCGGACGATGAAAAATGAATATGAAGAGGTGGAATTCCTCGTCAGTGAGATCTGCAAACTTCAGGATAAACTATTTGTCTCTTCCAAACTTCCAAATGTAAAAGAAAAACAACCGATCAAAGATAAATGCTGTGGCACCTTCTAGTAGGATGATGAAGGAGCTCTAGAAGATGTGGGATATGAATCTCCACACAAAACAGAAGCTTTACCACAGGAAAAAAGCAGCATTGGCCATAGGTGGTGGACCAGGCACTTATGAGTCCCTCTCAGCAACAGGTCCCCCAATCCCCTTTTTCTTAACCCCGCTATCGGATCATCCCAAAACATTTAAGGAAGGAACTGAGGTTGATGAAATTTTGTTTCGAAAGGTTTGTGAAGATTCATCAAACAACGGCACATTTATTAATGAAACAATAATGCTCTTCCTATGGAATCTCTGACCTAACTTTGGTCAGAAGCCAATGGCAGTAGTGTCTGTGGGATGTTGCTCTTTGTAGAGCAGTATAAGTGGCACTCCAATTTCTCACCTGGGACCTTTAGAAAATGTTGTCTGCTCAGCAGTTACTGGCACTCGTGCTTATGGCGGATGTCAGTCTTTCTTTAACAGGCCATTGGGTCTACAGATCCTATGTTAGGGTAGGTGGGAACATAGTGCAAGTGTGTGCACATTCTCTCCTTTTTGAAGTGTGTGTGCAGTGAACTCTCGTTTGCTTCACCAATATGTTTTTATTGTTCAAGGGCCCAGTGACCATACCATTATTACATTTGTACTTACGAATACAGTAAATAATGTGGCTCACTGTGTTTTATGTCCTACCTTTCTATTCCGGTATGTGGTAAGACAGACTATTAGTTCAATTGTAAGACTTATTCTTACCTCTAGTACATACAGTCAACATGTGGTATATAGATCAGGGATCCGATGAGTCCTGGTGAAGGCCCTAGACCTGGTCTGGACCATAGTATGGGCCGAAACATGTTGCCATCATTCCTCAATTTTCGTCCGCATTTTGATTATTTTAAACCTACCCAGTGTACCTCGGAACAATTGCAGTTTCACTGGGTTTACACAGGGGTAGTTTTAATAGCACTCTGGATCCCATTTTTATCCAGTATTCTCTACCTTGAACTTCCTCACACTGTGGTTAAGGCTGCCCAATAGTACTACCTTACCAGGGCAAGACGGAAAAGCCTATGATTAGCCATGCCACAAAACTGTGGGTAAGGTTTTCCCGTCCATTATCAATAAAGATGTTTGTATGAGGTACTTGTAACATTAAGAAAGTTGGTGATTTTGTCACACTGTTGTATATTTTATGTGGTTTTCAATAGCATATCCACCCAGATACATAACCCATTCACTCCAATCATATTACCCAACTCCTGGACTGGACAGGTGTATTACAATGAAAGTGGAGAGGCGAAGGAGAACTGCTACTCGATCTTAACATGGTGCCCATAGCCACGTACAATGTTACATACCCTCACAATAAGGTCACGCAAGTACAATTCATGTTGTTTTCAATGTAACGTATAATGACGCTAAACAGTAGTACATGCACCAATAAATCAATCTATGCCCCATTGAATTTTTTTTAACAGTTTTTTAAAAAATTGAATGGCAAATCAAAGTCCAAGTTTATCAAATGTGTGATTGTCATAGCACATGAAGAAGGCTCACAGTTTTGATTACATATAGCATCAATAACCCAGCCAGCTAAGACATGTTTCATTCCCTTAGGGACTTCTCCAATGTGTGTGTCAGGCAATGGACTTTGATTTGTCTTTTAATTCTTAATTTGTTTTAGAAGAAAATAAATCTATACAACAAAGATGATTTTGGTGTATGCACTTCTTATTGGTCTATTGGTGTAGTCATGTGCCAATCAATATAAGGATGTAATTCGATCTTCATTTAAAATCTAGTACTTGGTAGGAAGTGCTTTCAACGATCTCATACTGGCTCCCCTGGTGGCAAGAGGCCAAATGGCTTAGCACCACCCATGTCTAATTACATAGGCATCATTAATTTGGGACTGTATTGCAGTAATTTGATCTACGACAACATTTTGTCAACTACTACCCCTATATTAGTTTGTACACAGGACCTACGCATCTTCACGTAAGGCCTGTTGTAGGATGAGTCAAAGTGTAAGGGATCGGTTCACAAATCAACATGAAGGAACCACGCATCACACAAGCTAGAAAGCCACTTAATATGTCATATAACAATGTAATGTATTGTAAAATGAAATAGGGTAACACCCCCAGTATGTTTGTTTTTTATATGGAATGTAATGATTAAAACTGTACAAAGAATAATGGCCAATGACTGTTTCAGCGCTGACTATGTGCATGTCTATCCCTCAGATGGTATTCAATCAGGACACTTCTTGAAATATATTCCCCAAAACATACTGGGCATGCCATAACATCATTCTACATTGTCACATGTCCCCTTTCTGTCTAGGTGCAACCACAGCAGCTCACAATGCCACACAACTACTTTACTCAAGCACAGAATCCATTGATGCCATGCAGTGATGATAATGCTATAATTGTGTTACTAGAAGATATCACCAACAAACAAACAGAGGAAACCAATGGCAGTATGTTTGGTGACATCATGACCCATAGTACGTCAATGTTTGCAATGGCCAGAGACAGAACACCAAAAGGCAAGGCTTTCATGGTATGCCTTGACAAGGAGCACGAGCTCCTACGATATCATAATGGGATAGTTGGGTGTTGATCATTGACAAAAGGCTATCAGCCATTCATGCAGACGTTCCGGCATCTAAATGAAGTCGGAGCCCTGGAGTGTCATGTTGGGGATGGATGACACTTCGATAGACATGAAATAGGCCCTTCTGGACAATCTGCCTTTCAATGGCATCCAGAAGTCACGAGGTGGCCAGTCCGTAAAGGATACCATTAGTGAACTCTCTACCGATTGCTAGGGGCAATCTCCAATGGTTTTTTTTCTGCATGCCTCTGAACATGGTGATGTTTGTCAATAGAAAACACAATGATTGTCATTGACTCTCAAACAGAGTTAATTCCCTTCCTTTCTGTTACTCTTACCAGTCAGTAAGTTCAGCATGATTCACTGTACTCTTATATGTCCTCCTGTGACACTATAAGTAACGAGGCCTGTACTGTGCCGCCCGTCTGAGATTGTACATTGCTGTCTAACTATTCCTCAGAAGGGAACCTACTCACTGCTAGACTGTGTAAAATGTAACACACAACAAACATGTTGTGGACAATCTTGGAGTGCAAAAGAAGTCTCCCGTACGCTCATGTAGACATTTGAATCTTGAGTTGAGTATGCTACAACACTGTTCAATGATGCACATGTCCTCCTTTGTACTGTGATGTAGTTGTTTTCTGTTGGAGTTGTTAGCCTTCCTAACACTGTCATCAACAATGGGCTTAAAGCATAGTTCTAGGATTCTCTGGAGGGCAGGAGGGGGTTGGTTATAAATTATATTTTACACAAGTTTCATTTGACCTATTAGCTCATGGGTTTTAATTGCTATATCTGTCACACATGTTCTAACACCTAACTGGCATCAATTGCTCATTATTAATCAGTCAATCAATAATATATATTTTTCAGTTTAAATAGTCATGAACACATAGCAACAATCTTAGTACCATATCATTAAAAATACAATGATCCATAAAATACAGTACACTTCATGGTGAAATATCTTAAAGTGCAGATACCATCAAAGATGATGCACTACTTTGGACCTTGAAATCACTGCCATTTAAAAAAATTTACCCAGAGCATGATACGCTGTAAAGGGGACAACATCTTGTAAGACTAAAAATGCTGCACGGCTATAAATACAATGCAGTCCACGTCATAGCAATACAAAAGTATCTGACCCTACCAGGTTCAAATAAATTCACTGAAAAATATAAAATACATCATAAATTGAATGGACAGATTAGTTTAGGGGCAGTAGCTTGAAACTTGAGCTGATACCCGACCAGTACTGACTCAAAGTACACAATACATAATTTCCATTTTAATTCTGGGAAATAGATTCTAGTCTAAAACATAATAAACCATGTTCAAATAGAATTGTAATCTGTGTGTGTTTGTAATCAGACAAAAGGATCTAACTTTACGTTTAGTGACTTCAGTATCTCCTCTCAGCAGGGCTATTTTCTCAAAGAAGAATTTCGTAGCCCACGATTTCTATATTGTCCCAGAGTCGGTGAAATAAACCATGGCTGTCGGTTTTAGGTGTGTGTGTACCAATGAATCTTCTGAAGTGCATTCAATTTCAAAGAATCCTGAATAATCTTCTCTGTTAATCTGGCCATTCAATTGGTCAAAAGAGCGATCTGCAAAAGAGGTGGGGTAACATTTAGTGCATCTTCTACATAATGAAGACCTTTCTCCTCCTGTGCAGTTGAAACGAGAGAAACTTTCAGCAAACCCCACAAATTGTCTACAAAAATGATTTACTTTAATTTTATTATTAACTAATGAGCATACAGACTTACCTCTGAAGAAGACTTCAAGGATGTTTGCCAAGTCAGATGGTCGTTGATCTATGGTTATTTGTCCTAATTTAATCTTACACTTTGCTTTTAATGAAATAAGTTGGATCCCTGATCTGCGATTCATCTGTAAAGTCTTTACAAGCTAGACCAATTTCACACATCCTGCAAAACAAATTTTAATCCCACAAAAACTGATTTGTTAAGGAATACTGATTCCTTTCCCCTTACAATGAAATCAGAGCTGACATATATCATTTTAATAAAAATTCTACAGTTACAAAGTGAAATAGGATTTGGAAAATATGGACCAAGACATACCCGAAGTCAGATGCACTGAACCAAAGAAAGGGCAATTTCTCTGTTAAATTCCGCATTTGAAAAATGCCTGGGAGCAGTAGTCTCTTATGATGCATGATTTACAAAACTATGTGTAAATCTAGCACTTGAAGACATAAGTGTATGATTTGCATGTATTTCTGATTTGCAGATTAGAGCTATCCTCGGAACTGTTTAGAGTTCCATGCAAGCTCAAACTTCCCTTTACTTAGTTTTACATCTGCAGATTGACCCCAGGAATAAATATTGGGCTTGTGCATCAGCACATTCTATTTTTATTTTTCCTTCTGGAAAATAGTATAGTGGGCCATAAAATTCCTTCCTCTATTCCACCTTCAAATATGAGGGTGTTTGGTTACAGTTCACATGTATTTTCCTCACTTATGATAGCATTTTTGCCCTGCATGTACGTGTACGAATTGGGTCTAAAGTTGCATTGACAAGGGTTCTGAACATCGAAAATTGCTAATTTGTGTGTGCCCACAACTTTACCAGCGGCGAACCCTATGCCTCTTCCCTTAGTGTCCTAAGCCAAACATTAAACCGAGGACTACAGTAAATCCTCTATATTCAGATTTACCAACTGCAAGTATGGTTTGGGCTCTGAAAAATATTGAATTTCTGATTTGTTAATTACCAACTTAAAATTCTAGTTCTGTGCAGCTAAGTAGCACTTAGGAGAGGGGAATGTTTATGACCAGCCTTCTCGCAGGTCTGATTACTGTGCAACAATTCCCCTTTGGCGAGATATCTGGTGATGTCATTTTGCAAAAGTAAAGCTAACCTTTGGGTAGTCTGGTGCCATGTTTGTTTCAGGTATTAATACAAATAACACACTAGGATTTCTGTTCTGCTTACAACCTTTGGAGTCCAGGATAAGAGCAGAGGTGAAACTAATAGTACGCAAGGGTACAGAGAACACTAGTCTGTTCCTATTGACTAAATTATTTGGCAGAAATACATGTCTATGATCAAGGCGTGTGTTTTCGAGATTGAAAGCACAGTACACTGCAGTAGAAAGAGGGCACAGAAAAGTTTGCTAATATATTCTGTGCCCAAGATTAAAGTTTGCCATTGGCAAGACCTTATATGACTTCATGGAGGGTAATGCTTTGTTAAAATAAATCTATTAGGAATCGCAGCAGGATGAGTTATTTAACCATAGCTTCACAGGAATTTCCTCATTGGCTCCAGTTCACTATTTATGCAAAGCTGGCCTTATCTGATGCTGCATTATGAAACCTTTGTTTGCCCTCTGGACCATCACATTAAGTAGTAGAACCTACCCGCCCTGATGCTTGCAGGTTTGCAAACCGTATGTATACAATTGTATGCAGTACATCCTTCCACGAGTCTCTTGAGACACAAATGTTCAATTCAGTACCAGTTCAATTCTCCACTGCCCCACTCCAAGCACATTTGCACTTAAAATACCAGTTTTGCACTGAGCAGTTCCTGCCCTGGGAGGAAGTTTTAGGAACCTAAAGACTCAATAAAACGTATGTAACAGTCTGAGTTCTTCCACCCTGTGGCCATGATTCTCCATTGAGACCCTCGCCTGGTGAAGCCCACAAATGTCCTGTTGAAAGCTCCATTCAAAGTTTTGCAGAACAATGTGGGGCACTGACATACAGTCACCGTCTCGTTTCAGAAAACCAACCTTTGGTTTTTAGAGTTAAAAGGGATGAAAGGGATTTGATGGTGAATGTGTGGTTGCTGTCTTAAAGCAACACAGACACTGTCAGAGGAAATACATCCAAAAAGGCAACATTAATCACTTTGTCCACCTTTTGTACTTTGTAAAATACTTCCCCTCTCAATGTGCAGCAAAGTGCCCTCTTCGTCACCACTGTACATCTGGATTTCTCATGCCTTCTATGTCTGGTCCTGCCAAAGACAGAGAGCATGGAATTGTGGCAGAAGTCCTCCTGTACCCACAAACCTATAGTTCAGATACAGTGTCGCTCACGTAATATAATTTAGAAATCTTTGTATAATCGGTGCAGTGTTACATTTCTTGTTCAGTGCTATCCCTCTATATGCAAAATTTTGGATACCCAGCAGCCTCTGTGCCTTTCTCAGCATTGTATTTAGGAGTGTGCGAAACCTTGGCACCTGGTCACGTGGCCGCCAGGGATGCCTCACCAGTGATATCAGCTTGAAACAGAGACACACAGCATACTAACTAGCCTGTCACTTCTTCTGGCCTGGTAAATGCTTGAAGACTTACTGATACCGAGTGCATCAGCCAAATCTATTGGTAGGCCTTCCTAAGAAGAAATTAGCTGGCTGGTCCAAGACCTTTCTTGCACTTGACACATCAGGGGAGGACTGGCCCTTCCGCCTGGCTAATCTCAGAGCATGATGAGCTACTGTGACACAACTGTGCCTCCATGTCTCTAGTCTATGCAGGGCCTCCTGCGGAGTGGAGCTGAGTTTCCTAGGGTTCATTTTGGTTCCCAGCCTGGCCCCGATACACACTGAAGGAAGCGGATGATCAGGAGGGAGGATATGTTGAACCACATATGCATTATGTAAGTCACAGTAAAACTCAAATGCCACTGGAAGCCTAACCTACTGTAGTGGATCCAAGTAACCAGCTACTCGCTCTGACCCCAAATATCAAGGCCCCCTCCTCTTACCACACTGCCCATTGTCATACAGAATCACTCTTTCACCAAAACCCAAATGTGATCAAAGCTCTAGGAGTCCTCTTTCTTGAGGGATTTTTAAGGAGGAACTG